>NC_047659.1:78134688-79334688 GCF_011762505.2 Arvicanthis niloticus
AGTCTCCTGTGAGACTGGTGCCAACTGAGCTCTGTGGATCAGCCAGTAGGAGTCACTTGGAGCAGATGGTCATCATCCTTCCCCACAGCCCAAATCCCTGGTCTGGGTGGCAAAGTCCCAAGACCACACCTACATACATGCCAACTGTCCTTATTTACTAAGATACTTCTTATTTGTTTAGCTTAATAAATCATTTCCCCAATATCTTTCCAAAATGATTTATTTGTTTATTGTAATTTTCTTTGATAAACTTTCCTATCATCCTTTATGCATTCTGTCCCTATCCTATGCTGAACATATCAGTAGAGTATGTCTTAATACAATTTCTTCCTGATTTCAGAAATACCCACCTCTGCCTACAGCAATTTCACACTGCTGCTGATGTATCCTTAACAGGTCGAGATTTTACTCCTGTCACAAAGTTTACTAATCATTATTCTGTCTGTTTCTATTCTTGCAATTTAAAATACTAAAATTTAAATATATCATTCTATAAAAGAACTGTTTAATTGCTTTGAGTAGCAACTTAATAACCTTTGAGTTGATAAAATAGCCTAAAATGTAGACAGCTAATGTTATCACAGAGTAGAACATATAGCTCAATTTTCAAAAGAGTTAAGCTTTCATAAAATACTAAGAAATCGGTCACTTATTTTCTTACTCCCGGAGCTGCTCACTACTGGGAATGCAGTAAGGAACATGTTCGGAAACAGTGAGTGGATAACTAGTATGTGACAATTTTGGATTGAAAAAGTGCTAATGTATGTGGCCAGATCCACAAAATTTTGGTTAAAACAAGATTCCTAAGTTCTGCTCTAACAATTATAATGTACACAAAATAACTTGTAGTTAATTTTCTTTAAGATTCAATGGAATATTTAAAGGAGTTGTCAAGGTGTAGAGATTTACTGGTAGTTTTAGTTCTGAGAAATTATATCTAAGTCAAACTTGTTATGAACTATTATACTTAAGTAAAATCTATTATGAGTCTTGTATAAAGTGAAAAGCCACTTTGAAATACAAATATTTTCTCTATGTCTTTTAGATTCCACACTAAATAACATACAGTGACTGCACTTACACTAACACACTTACTTATATTTCAGGGAAATGATTTGCCATCACAGGAAGAGAAAATGATAGCAAGAAGATATAATCCAATCTTTTAAGACAGAGTTTCAAGTAATTTTCTTTAGGGCACAGAAGCACACTGAAAAACATCATAAAGTCTATAGGAATAAAAGAATACTCTCCCTTCGGCCTAGAATATCAAGATTACATGTAATGTGGTGGTGCGTGCTTCCTAAGCTGAGTCATTTAGCAAAACAGACCAAAGTGAGGAGATAGTGTTCTGCTGAGACATCACTGTTTGGAGCTCCTGTGTAGACAGAGCTATTTTTTAACCCTGAATGTAGCACTAGGGAAAGACCACTGCAGTCATATTCATCACTATGTTTGATGACCAGACCTGGGTACGAGGCTTATCCATATGAACTGCTTAGGTTGTTAATTAAAACTACTTACATGGAGCTTGGTCACACACACACACACACACACACACACACACACACACACACACACACACACACGTATGTATCCCCATTGCTCAGAAGGCTGAGGCAGGAGGGTTACAGATCACAAAGTTTGAGATGTACAGCAAGACCCTGTGTCAAACAAAGAAAGCATATTTATAGAGTATGAGCATTAAACAAGATGCAGCGCTACTAGTACATAAAAAACAAGTCTTTTAGAAATTATTTTTATTTTGTGTGTATGGGTATTTTGTCTGCATGCTTCTCTGTGCACCATATGTGTGCCTGGTGCTCATGGAAGCCAGAAAAGGGGATCATATTCTCTGACACTGGAGATATAGATGGTTGTCAGCCACCATGAAGGTGCTGGGAATTAAACCTGGGTCCTCTGAAAGAGCAGCCATTGCTTTAACTGCTGATCAATCTTAAGTCTCTAAACCAATCTTAAGAACACAGCTGCAGACTGTTTTATAATTTGCTGAGTGGCATGAGAAGATATGCATGCACAGTAGTGGAAGTAGATGCTTTAGAGGCTTACTAAAAGGAAAGTGAATTCTTACTTTGACTATCTTTTATGACAACTCTTTTAAAAATGAAAGGATAGCTGGAATTTCTACAAATGATACATTTTTTCTAAACCCTTGTAAAGTAATGTTAATTATAACTGTCTTACTCATTCAGTATAGGATCAATTAATTTTAAATAGAGAATTTCTATGTAATTAAACATCAGATCACCATGAAAAACTCAAAATAAAACTTTTAAAACTTTTAGTAAGTTCTCTATCTTTGCTTTATTTTTATTATTAGAAGGAAATATGCACAAGGACATTTGAATGACTAATGTACTAGGCACACTAGGCAAAATGTACTTGTCTTTTTATAGGCTCAAGCATACATGATTAGTTATTATGTAGAGTCATTTAACTGACATATCAAGGGATTTTGTTAATTTTCATTGAATAAAGTGATGAATGAAAGTAAGTCACAAACTTATATCCAGACAGCTAGATGGATTATATACCATGTCAGGGACATGTTATCTAATGTCTTTACATGTTTTGTTTTGTTTTTTAAAGTTTTACTATTTTGTCAACTTACCAGTAACAGAAGAAAAATCAGAGCCAAATCCTTTCATTCAAAATGTTTAGTATGGTGTGAGGCCTTGCATAGTATCTTGTGACAAGCACTACCTGACAAAACTTGTGGTAGGTAAAAATTAAAGAAAGCATAAAAAGAGAACATTCTAGGCTGATAACGTCTGTGGGGATAATAATATACTTTAATTGAGACATATGGTACAATTATTATCTAAAAAACCTAGGCAGTGCAATCCCAAATTCCTGTGAGTCTATCTACGTGATTCTTAACCATTGCCCTCTTCCCTGTACAACAGACTCCATGGCTGGAATGATAAGCATCGAACAGAAGTGTGATTCACAGATTAAATTAGAGGGTTGGATGTTATGATAGTCTTTGAGGAATTTACCCAGGGGTAGGAAACTTAACTGTGGGATGGCATTGTTAACACCCTCTAAAATTAGGAGGTGAAACTGAGCCAAGTAAATTCAGGTTGTGCTGGAAGGCTTTCAGAACCACGGCACACAGCAGCAATACTACCCACAGCTTCACTTAAAATCTAACATAATGCTCATCAATGACATTAAGTATAAAACTGCTTAATACTGTCTTGAAATGTTTTAGTAATTATATCAGCTAGGATGGAAAAGACGTAACTGTAGGCTTGAAAATTAAAGCATTAAGTCAAATAAATTTTGATTCCTTATATAGAGCCAAAGGGATGGTGATAATCTAGTATATGTTCTACAATACAATACAATTACTTTCTCTTTTAATAAAATATATCAGCATATATTTACATAGAAAATAATAAACATATCTCTACTTCTTGGGGTCTTTCTTTCTTTCTTTCTATCAATCAGGATGCTTCCTTCTCTTAGAAAAGTCTGAGCAGTCAGGCCTGGCATCTTGTTATAAGTCCCAACAGGCCCAGGGTCTTTCAATCACACTCAAGTGGCATTTGGAAGCACTTCACCTCTGACAAGTTTAGCGTGCATGTGTGTAGTGCACGAGTGTTTTCAACTTCAGAAAATGAGCGTTGAAGAGGGGTGCTCAATAACTCTAAGAGCTTATTAGCCACTGCTCCTTGTCATCTCTGCAAAGAAGCATGGAGAGGTAAAGAGCCTCTGTGAGGATGAGTGGGGTTGAGGATGTGCAGCACAGTGTGTGAGGGAAGAACAGCACACAGGCTTGTTAGCTCCCAAACGGCAGGCCGCCACTCTGCACTGCTGTCATTAAAAGCATCATGCTTGCTGTGGTAGATCTGAGAAAACTCTATAGTCTGACTTGAAAAGAATTCAGAGAAACAAAAATGTAATCAAGGTCTTTCCTATTTCACCAGATTTAGACTCCCTTCTTTTTGTTTTGAAATCTGCTTTCCCTGAGGTCAACCCAAATCCCAGGGGAAGTATTTTTAGCTCCTTCTAAGACATCTCCTACTGTGGCAACACTCCAGAAAGCATGCACTAAATCAATCTTTCAGTGACTGTGAGCAGAAACACAGTGACTTAGGCAGTTATGCTGACTTTAATAGCTCTGCAATCTTAAAGGCTGACCAGTGTAGTAAGATAAACTTTTTGGTGATTCTTTTGGTTTTTCCCTGGAATTTTGTCACATCACTGTAATTGCCTAATTGGAAGATGGTGATGTAGTGGATACTTGGGACAGTGTATCAGATCTTCTGACTAGTAACATAAAGCTGGCCAACACTACAAGGAACACCATGCTAGAGATAGAGCCTCGGGCCAATAGTTCATTGATCAATTTCGTTAAGGTCTGGGTATGTAGTCTTCTTTATTTCCAAGTCCCATCTGCCAGGGATAGTTCACTACCCTGCATGATTTTAACAATAGATGTGTTTTCTATACTTTTCAAATTCTTCAATTAAAATTTTAGTCCCTAGCCAGGCATGGTAGCACAAACTTTAAACCCTAGCACTCAGAGGCAGAGGCAGGTAGATCTCTCTAGGTCTACATAATGAATTTGAGGCCAGCCAGAGCTACATACTAAGGTTATTCTGGGAAAAAAAAAGCTTGCCCCTTTTTTACCAGATTTTTCCAAAATGTAGAGGTGAGAGAAGACACATCTATGGGGATTTTGAAGGTGACTACTAAGGATTATCTGAAATTAGTTTTCCAGTGGGAATACGGTAGGGCACATGCAGGAATTTGGTGGTTGAAAGAATTTGAGGCTTTGTCTTGGCTCCACCTGTAGCAGCATTACAAATAGAGGCCAAAGCCAAATGTGTTCATCATTTGAAATGCACATCTTACTGAGCTGAGGGAGGACCTAGTAGATACCTAAGACTCTACACAGACAAAAAGAAAAGGGTGATTCCTTGGCTCCTTCAGTCTTTATAATGTAAGGTATTTTATATGTGAAGGTATTGACCAGATAGTAAATCCTGAAGGCTGAGCAATGCTGCAGAGATCTTTAAGGAAGAGAACGTATATTCTTTCTGCGTGTTCAAGTGGACACTGTCTGTCTAAGGAAAGGTAAGCCATGGACAAAGGGAACTGAGTGTGGACTGGGAGCTCGACACCCAGGGAAAGCACAAGAAACCAAAATAAAAAAGCTGACATTTATTATTTATTTTTACAACATAAACATTTAAATGAACTTTGTTTAAAAACAAAACAAAACAAAACAAAGAAGCCATCAGGAAGATACCTCAATAGGAAACAAAAGCAAGAAGTATGTATTTTTTATTCCTTGAGGACTCACTCTGAGAAATTGGGTAGAAAGTAGAAAATGTTCAAGTAAAACAACATCCCAGAACACAACACCTTTTAAAATTTTAATTAATAAATTATTTTTTTGTGGAAAAAAATCTCTGTGGAAGTGAACTGAGCAAAGGACAAGAGTAGGTCACAGCCATCTCTAGGTCAGGCTGGACCTCTAGGCAAGATGAGGAAGGGCTCAGAATCCCCTCTACCTCAGGCTGCCCCAGGGGAAGGCTATGTGGACTGGAAAAGGTGTTTTCCAGTGAGAAAATTAAGGAAGAGATAAAAAAAAAAAAAATGAAGCAACTGCTCTTCCTAGAGGCTCAAGGAAAAATAAAAGCAAAAATAAAAACAAAATAATCCAAAATGGTTCCTACAAAGTCCAAAAACAAAACAAAAAACAAACCCTAACTGTAAGTGCAGAGACCTGTACTACCTACCCACTGCGAGGCTGGTTTTTTATCTCCACTCTGTACCATTAACAACGTTGGAGACTGCCTGCCTGCCTGCCTAGAAACCCTCCAGCTCCCAGGAGGGGCTTCACCTACATCATAGGGGACATGAAAGTTTTGGGTAGCTGACAGTGAACACAGCAGTTTAAAAATATGTTCCACAAAACAAAACAAGACAATAAAGCTCTAGACTATTCATTTAGTTTTGTTTGCTAGTTGCAGTCGTGACTATGAGGCTACATTTACGCATTTAGTTTGTAGTACTTTTCAACTGTCCTTGTCTCACTCATAATCCCTCATTTCTTTGGAAAGCTCAAAGGCACACACGGAGAAGCTTCTAAATTCCAAAGATAGAATAGAAATAAAAGTTAAATAACATGTGTTTAAAAGATCACTAGTTACAATTAGAAACCACTGACAGAGGAAATAGTTCGGTATAACAGTTGTGTAGACATGTATAAAAGATTTAGGTCTAAGTTACTGGGGAAGATAGCTCAGAATGAAGCCAGCATGATTGTAAAGGGACACACATGTGTGTGGGTGATCATTTGCATGTGTCTATCAGCTGCTTTTAATCTTACTTCATTCTCTAAAATCAGGTTTTGTTAACTTCCCATTGAAAGGGTCTTTTGTACATATGTCTCTTTCTTCCTACCTTTAACAGACTTTTTGATGCTTTCAAAACTTCAGACATAACAGTACCCAAGTCTGCTGTTTCCACCAATGTGTGCTGTGTACTACCTCGAAGCTAGTACATGTTCAAGGGTGCTTTTAGACACTGTCACAACCCCACAGTGCTTCAGTATGCCCCATGGCTTTCAAGGTATTGCTCAGATCAGTTATTATCTCTAACAAGCCATTTCTTTAATCATGCCCATTTTATAGACTGCAAGTGTGTGACTGACATTTATACCTATTTGTTTCAGTTCTGCTTTTGTCATATCAGGAAGATCTTCCTCTTTTAATGGCCTTACACTAATTATCCTAGTTATACCACACTTAAGTTTGGCCAGGCCCTAGCACCTTCCCTCTTGTAGACCTAAATGACCCTTTCTTGCTGAGCCACAATCACACATAACACTACACAATTTTACACATTTTCATTATATGGATGGCTGTTTCACATCAGATTGCTTACCTTACTGGGCTAAGGGAAGAAGAGAGGATTATTTGAGAAAGAATATATCAATAATATTCAGTGCAGTGTCCATTAAGGTAAATGTCATTCAGAAGTCTACACTGTAAGATCTTGAAGGCTGTTCCCTCACTGTGAGAGAATGTAATTAAGAAACTTGCTCATTTCAGAAAAGGAAGATGACTGAAGGGTGTTTTAAAATTACCATTAACTCACTGGACTTGTGATCTGTAACATTCAATTATTGTTGTACATTTTGTAAAGTCATCTGGTACTAAAAGGGCTTTTAGGGCTTGACACTAACTTGACTTCCAACTCTACTCTCTACTGCCTGGTTCCTAAGTTACTTACAAAAATCTTTTAATACTGTAGTAACTCTCTGAACCCCACATCCCAGGGACAATAGCTATATTTATGGCAGTGTCTTTGTGACACATTTGGGGTTATTACTGGGATTGAGTTCAACTGGTTCTTCTATTTCAGCCTCCTGAATATCTGTGTTACATCACGCTGATTTAAAAAGAAACAGACTGGGGCTGGAGAGATGGCTCAGTGGTTAAGAGCACTGACTGGTCTTCCAGAGGTTCTGAGTTCAATTCCCAGTAACCATATACTGGCCCCAACCATCTGTAATGAAATATGATTCCCTCTTCTGGTACATAAAAACAGGGCATTCATATATATAAAACAAATAATAAATCTTAAAAAAAGGCACAAACAGTCAAACTTGAGGCAGCACAAACTAAAGTACTGTGAGAAGATAATATTTCTTTTGAGAGATTTTGGCAGTATAGAAACTGCTGAAGAGGCTCCTTACACTAAAGCCAAACTCATTCTCTGCTGAGCTCTAGAGAGGTTAACTTTCCATTATTGTGTATCTGTTTCTTGCTATGGACAACCCATGTCTGCTATTAAGGCACCATACGACATAAGTATATCTACGCAGTTCAGGAGAAAACACACCAAATCATCCTCCTGAAATTCACTTACAGAGTCGAACAGTTAGTGTGTAGTACTAAACAGTTGGCACATCCCACATCTTTGGCATGTAAATGCCTATTGGGTTTAGACTTATGTTGTTTAAATGATGCCAATGTGTACGTCTCACCTTCTTAAATATAGCAGAATTCCTTAGGATGCCAAACAAAAATCTATCCTATGGGACTAAATCATGCCAACAGTTTAATGGTACATGGAAGCAATACTGGAAAAATCTGAGAGGGGAAAATCATCTTTTCCCAGTCATAAACTAAGGTCTCCTAAGTGAAAATTAATTGTGGCTCTGGAGATTATTTGGTTAATGTTAGGTCAGAATGCCAAATCAGGTAATTCAGTACAGATTTCAGAGTCAGTGCTATATGCTTTTCCAAATACATAATAGATATAACCTACTTTCTTAAAGGTTCTCTTGGCAACCATGTTTGCTGTTTCAGAGCCTCAGAGCAAAGTGTGTCAGTGAAGATGGAAAGAAAAAAAAATCGATGTTCATTTTCAGGATTGGAGTAGTGATCAAACTAATAAGGCCTCTGAGTAAATATTGAAAAATACATGTTGGTTATGTGAACTAAATAGAAAGGGTGACATTAGTCATGCAGATTGTGGATTTGCTTGTGCTCTGGCAAGTATGTACAAAGGGAATGAGAGTGTAGCAGGCCACAAATGTAACCTATAGAGTTAGTGAATAGAAGCTGCTGTTTCAGTATTATTCACATACTTTAATTTTAGAAGTCTGTTTCAGTTTTAAAATCATGGTGACCTATAATCAATTTAACAAGAGAGTCTACAAAATGAATCATTAGTAAACTAAAACTAACAAACAGAAGTGGAGTAGGATCTAGTTACAATAGCTTCTCATTATTAATGCCCTTGGACATCAACAAGAATGGGTGGAGTTTTGTGAAGATGCTAACAATGTCAGAAAAATAGATTCTGAAGTTAGCTCAAGAAAACCCTACTTGAAACAACTGTAAGAACAAATTACAGTGAGGTAACATAAAAACAGAGAGTTTCTGATACTTAAGATAAACAGCAATTTCACAGCTTAGAAATAAACATCTAAGTGGACTTAGTAAAGACTGTGTTTCAATATAATAGCCATGTTTATTTTTTGAAAATTATTAGGTTCAGAGACTTAATTGCCTTTATTATGATGACTGCTAAACCTTTATTAGTGTTACCCCTTTCAGTACAAATGTGTCTTAGAACACTTTTGTCCTTAGTTATGAAAATGTCTGCATATAGGTTCAAAACAACTTGATTTTTCTGTTTTGAAACAAGACCCACCCCTAATGAGTGAAGTGCATATGATGTTTTTCTTTTCTTTTTTTTATTGGAAATTTTATTTATTTACATTTCAGATGCCATCCCATTTCCCTATTTCCCCTCCCTAGAACCCCCCCATCCTACCTCCTTCCTCCCTTTTGCTTTTATACCATTTTAATTACATACATGCATTAAGGTCAGTTCTAGTTTGAGGAACTAGCAATACAATAGATGGAAATAGTCTAAGGACAAGCGAGACAATAACCATAAATAGTCAAAGAACAAGCAAGGCAATAAGCAAAATTCCGTGAACACTCCTGTGATCACTGTTTCTAAGGGCTTATCAGAATGACCAAAATATCTGAACTAATTTCCCTGTCCTAGCCCAAAGTCATTTTCATGTCTGAAGCCTACTTCCTTGTTCTAGCTTAAAATTTAGATTTCTGGCTGAAATTACTTCTTTGTTCTAGCCTAATGTCAGAATTCTGCCTGAAGCCTACTTTCTTGTCCTTGGCCAATGTCATATTCCTCCCAAGCAGCCCATTTCCATGTCCTTGGCCCATGTCAGATTCTTGCCAAGCAGCCCCAAAAGCTCTCCTCCTTTTTAATTTTATAAACCAGACTGAGTCTGTCTTAGGTCGTTCTGACAAGCATGCCTTCCTTACTTATCATGGACTATACATTATTAAAAGCAATGCACTTCTGTCTTAGGTTGGTAAGGCTCTGTGCAGAATCCTACCCGTCTTTGGCTTGCCAGCCTGTTAATTTAATAACTCTGTCTGTGGGGTGTATAGGATTGTTAGCCATAAGCACACTACTGTACTGTTCAGGACAGAAATCGTCTCCAAAATTTTTCAATTTGCCTAATTTTATCCATGTTAAAAAGCATTTTTTTATTTTCCTTTTCTCCAAACCCTACCAAAGCAGTCTCCCTGTGTTTTGACAAATCTGCCTGTTTTTTTTTTTTTTTTTTTTTTTTAAATCTTATAGGTAGAATCAGGCAGTACTGTATGTGACTGGGTTCATCCAGTTTGCACTGTGTTTTCACAGGCACTCAATTGTACCATACATGGTAGGCATTGTCTAGCATATTCCATGACAATTTTGTTTATTTGTTCACAAACACGTGAGTTGTTCCCAGCCCCTAGCTGCTGTGAATAATTTTGTAACAAGCATGGAGCACAAGCATCTAGTTGAGATCCTGATTTTATTCTTTTAGTAAAATACTCCCAGAAGTAGGGTTGTTCAACCAGACCCCCCCCCCCCCCCCAGAGCTCCCAGGGACTAAACCACCAATCAAAGAGTACACATGGAGGGATCCATGGCTCCAGCTGCATATGTAGCAGAGGATGGCCTTGTTGGGCATCAATGGGAGGAGAGGACCTTGGTTCTATGAAGGTTCAATGCCTTAGTGTAGGGAAATGCCAGGGTGGGGAAGCAGGAATGGGTGTGTGGGTGGGGGGAGGACACCGTCAAAGAAGTAGGGGTACAGGAGATGGGATGGGGGGGTTTCCAGGGAGAGGGGCTGGGAAAGGGATAACATTTGAAATGTAAATAAATAAAATATCTAATGAAAAATTAGAAAAGAAAAGTAATCAAGACAAAAAACAAGTGGGTTGTGGGCAGCCTAAAGTTCCATTTTCTCCCCTTGAGGTCCAAAATAGACTTGTTTTCCATAATTCACACAAATGTTCACATTCCTACAGTAATGTACAAAGGCTTCAATATTTCCTCATCTACATCAGTGAATGGTCATGTGGTATGTTATAAACCTATTGGTGATCTGTATGTCTTCTCTAGAGAAAGGTCTACTAAATTCCTCCTCAGTCTTCTCTTTTTGCAGTCTGGGGATAGAGCACATGCTAGGCAGGTGCTGTCTACCTACATCTTAATTTCTGCCCATTTTTAAAATTTGTTAATTTACCTTTTTGCTATTTAGTTTTGGGCATTCACTATGTATTTTTGGATATTAACCCTTTATCATATGTGGCTTGCAAATATTTTCTCATTTGCCTAGACATGTTCTTTTTTCCTTTTTTCCCCAGCATTGTGAGATATTTAGTCTGATATAGTCCCATTTGCTTATTTTTGATTTTATTGTTTGTGTGTCTAAAAAATGGTTTAATCAATGTTTTATGTGTTTTGCCTGCACGCATGTCTGTGGACCATGTGTATGCCTGGTGTCTGCAGAAGTCAAAAGTGGGTGTTGGATCTCTTGGAACTGGAGTTACAGACAATTGTGAGGTACAATATGGGTGCTGGAAATCAAATCTGGGTCCTTTGGAAGATCAGCCAATCTATCATCAGTTCTGGGGATGGCACCTAGGGCCTTAGGTATGTTAGGGAAGCATGTTGTCATACCATCACTACCTAGATCTCTAGACCCCACCCCTGTATTCCTTTTTTTTTTTTTTTTTGGTTTTTCGAGACAGGGTTTCTCTGTGTAGCCCTGGCTGTCCCAGAACTCACTCTGTAGACCAGGCTGGCCTCGAACTCAGAAGTCTGCCTGCCTCTGCCTCCCAAGTGCTGAGATTAAAGGCGTGCGCCACCACCGCCCGGCCCCTGTATTCCTTCTAAGCAGCTAAGGTTGGCTTCAAACTTTCAATCCTCCTGCTTCCATCTCATGGGTGTTGGGATTTCAGTTGTTTGCCAACATCATCATGCCAAGCTTTGTTGCCTGTACTTTTGATAACATGTCCATAAAGCTTTTGTCTTGTGCTTTCTTTTAGAAATTTTACAGATTTAGGCCTCAAGGTTAAGTCTCTAACCCACTTGGAGTTCATTTTCATGTATGAACTTGGAGTTCATTTTGTATTCTTTAGGCCAACTTCACTCTTGCACGCAGATATCCAGTTTCCCCAACCTTACTTGTTGAAGATGTCATAAGTTCCTTACTGTAAACTCTTGGTGCCATTGTCAAGGACCATTTGAGTGTATATATGTGACACCTTGACTTTTTGTTCTCTTTCATTAAGTCTGTATACATGATGAGGCTGCTGCAACACTGTTTTCCTTACTTTATCTTTGTAATAGAGTATTAAATCAGGAAACCTGTGTTCCCAGCCTTCTCTTTCTCTTCTTCCTCATTACTCAAGGTCCTTCACCATTCTGATGTATTTTAACACTATCCTCACCATTTTCCCACTGGAATTTTGTCAGGAGTCTATTGAGATTGAAGATTACTGAGAAGCATGTTAAAAAAAACCTGTAAATCTTCAAATCTATGGACACAGGATTTTCTTTTATTTATATCTACTTTACTTTCATTTTTGCATTTTTGTAGTTTCTTGTGGACAATTCTTTGCCTCCTTTGTTAACTGTATTGCTAAATGTTTTTAAACTTTGATATCTTATAGCTGGGATTGCTTTCTTAATTTTTTGATTTTTCTGTACTGTTATAGAGAAATATATATATATATATATAGTTTTGCATGGTGTCTGCCTTTATCCTAAGATACTGATAAACTTACTAGTTCTGTTTGTGTGGTGAATATATGCACAGGTAAAATCTAGACTTTTTAACATATAATATCATGCCACTTCAAGCAGAGCCAATTTTGTTTAACACAGATACCTTTTATGTCTTTATTTTCCTTGTTGAATTGTTTAGGATATAGCTTCCAGTACTATGTTGAATGGAAGTGACGTGTCCTTGGTTTGATCCTGATATGTAGGGAAAGCTTTCAATCTTTCACTGGCTATGTTGGCTGAGTGTTTTTCCTATATGGTATTTTGTTTTGTTTTTGAGATGGGATATCTCTACACAGTGCTGGCAGTCCTGGCCCTGCATTGTAGACCAGGACAGCCTAGAACTCACATATTCACCTGCCTCCCAAGTGCTGGGATTAAAGATGTGTGCCATTGAGTTTGGCCTGTATGGCATTTTTATGTTGATGTAATATTTCCTTCTATGCATAGGTGATTATTTATAGCATGAAAACATATTGTCTTAGCCAGGCATGTTTTGGTATGTGGCTATTATGCCATCATTAATGAAGCAGAAGCAGGTCGTCTCTAGGAATTCAAAGCCAGCCTGGGCTACATGGTAAGTCCCAGGCTAGTTAAGCTACAGAGCAAGATTCTGACTCAAAACACACACACACACACACACACACACACACACACACACACACCCAACAACAACAACAGCAACAAAACAAGCCAAGGCAAGGCAAACAAAAATGTTAACTTTTGTAAAAGGAGGTTTTGCAATTATTTAAAAGATCAGTCATTGTTGTATGCTCCATTGATTTTTGTATGTTGAAACATCTCTGTATCTTAGGGATATACTGGTCATAGTATATAACTGTTTTAAAGTACTGCTGAATTTAGTTTGCTTTTTTTTTTTTTTTAATGATGATTTTGGCATCTATATTGCCAGAGATAATTTTTTTGTGGCATGTTTTTCTGGCTTTTCTTTCAGAGTAATGTTGGCCTCATAAAATGAATTTGGATGTGTTCCCTCCTCTTCACTTTTATTTGGAAGAGTTTGAGAAGAATTGGCATTAATTCTTTTCAAAATGTTGGTAGACTTCACCAGTGAAGCCATCTGCTCCTGGGATTTTCTTTGTTGCAAGGTTTTTTGATGACTACTGGAATCTTCTTGTAGCATAGCTATTCAGATTTTCAAGTTCTTCATGATTTAGTCTTACCAGGTTATATATTTCTAGGAATCTACCTTTAAATCACACAACATTGGCCTTGTCCTTTTTCTAACTATTTTCTTCTGTAGAATCAGTTGTAATGCCCTTTTCATTCTTGAATCTACTTGAGTCTTCTTTCTTTTTTCCTTTATCTAGCTAAAGTTTGGTCAGTTTATTGAAGTTTTAAAAACACCTCTTATATTTTTCCTACTTTCAATTACAGTCATTTCTTTTGTAATAGTTAACGTATCTGTTTCATCTTTCCTACTAACTTTGCACCTGGTTCTGTTTTTCTACAACAGTGCCCTATGTGTTTAGCTTATTCATTTGAGATATTTATTTTTGTTTAATGTGCACTTTGATAGACGTTTTTTGCTTTTATTTGTCTCAAGCTGTCTAGTTTTCACATATCTATGAATTCCCTGTTTTTTTCTGCTAGTGGTGTAGTTTCATTCCAGTAATACCAGATATTTACTTGGTATAATCTGGGTCTTAAAGTTAAGATAGTTTTGTGACTGAACATGTGATCTCCATGAGAGAAGCTCCAGTTATCCTTGAGGAAAACATGTATTGCTGTGGTTGGTGAGAAGCTCTGTATGTCTGGTAGGTCTCTGTGTTCTGCTCAAGTCGTCTTTCCTTGTTGACCTTCGGACTGGATAATCTACCCACTGATAAAATAGCCTACTATTTTGTTTACTGTCTAATTTAGTTCTATCAATGTCTGTTTCATGCATTTGGTGCAAACATATTTATACCTTCCTGGTAAAATTATCTGTTTGTTGTTATACAACATCCCTGTTTTTGGTCTTTTGTGACAGTTTGCAATGAAAAGTCCTAAATTCCTTTGGCTTTATTCACACTTTTCACTCCTAATTGGCTCCTTTGACTGGGTAATTTCAAGTGGCATCTCTTCCAGTTCACTGATTCTTTCTTTGGCTTCATCAGTTCTGCTGTCAAACCACTACTGAAATTTTCATTTCAGTTCTTGCATCCTTTAGTTTCATAATAAATTTATGTTCTTTTTAAAATGTTTTCTATTTCTTTGTTGAAATTCTCATTTCCATTTTCCAAGCTTGCTGAATATCTGTGATACTTTGAGTTCTTTCTTGGTAATTTATATATTTCCATTTTATTTATATTATTACTGTAAGAGTTTGTTTCTAGAGATTTAGTTTGTTTGTTTGATCATGCTAGACCCTGTTTCTTCAGCTTTCTGTAACTTTGTGTTGGCATTAACACACTTGAAAATAACAGCTGCCTCATCCAGTCTTTTCAGACTGGTTTGTATAAGAAGAGATTTTTACCAATCAGCCCAGTAAGAAATTCTGGGACCTATAGATATTTCTCTCTCTCTCTCTCTCTCTCTCTCTCTCTCTCTCTCTCTCTCTCTCTCTCTCTCTCTCTCTCTGTGTGTGTGTGTGTGTGTGTGTTTCCTGTGAGGAATTGGCTGGTTTCTTTTTGCCAAGGAGCTGTTTATTTCTTCCTCTCCTCATTCCCTCTTGACTGTATAACTCAGGTCTTTTAAAGCAGCAGAAGACAACCAGCCCCTCCCCCTTTTCCTCTCTCTCAGTAGTCCCTAGGCATCTAGAATATTTTTGGTTCCATTACTTTTCCAAGTCAGGCTAGAAATCAATTAGCTGCCCCTTCCAAAAGCTGGAATGTTGGATGTGCACTCTACTCTTCTCTCTCCTAGAGGCCACCAAGCTCTATTATCCCATGTCAGCTATCCCACAGGTCTCTTGGTTCTCATGGCCCCCATGCACATAAAGCATGCAAAATCCTTCAATGCTCCAAAAGAAACAACAAAACAGGCAGTCTTTGGGTAGATCCTCCTGGAAGTCAGGACACCAGATATATGGGTCATTCTTCTTTTCCCTTGCCAGAGAGAACCAAGTAGCAGGGAGTTTCCTCAGGAATTGATGTCCCCCTCTAAAATTCATGTTGACGTAATCACAAAGACAATAATATTAAGAAGTGGGGTCCTTGAGAGGTGACTAAATTATGACAGCCTACTCTCTTGAAACAGAGCAGTACCATAATAAAAGTTTCATCTGGGCTGTAAGACTGCCTTTTGACACTTCTACCCCTTCTGACATATGAGACACCCAGATGTAACAAATGATAAAGAGTGGGCCTCCAATAGACACTGAATCTCCTAGCATCCCTTCACAACCGCCAGAACCATGAGAAATGAAAAGGAAATTAACTTCTACTGTTTAAGGATTATATAATCTGGTGATTTGTTATAGCAGTGCAAGTAAGTTGAACTACCTAAAAGGGCTTGACCAGAGTATGTACAGAATTTCCTAGCAGTCCAGATTTTTTTTTCTTTTCTTGGAACACTCTTGACTGATTTCTGGTTTTTTAGCCAAAGGGCTTACACATACATTGTTGTATTGATATCTCTGTGGGGAGAAAAAGGGCTAGGGCTTCCTATTCTAATGTATTACTACTGTTCTTTCATTGGTCTTTTAATAATAAAATCTCATTGAACAATGACCACAAAGCTGTCTGAAGGTAGACAAACCTCAGCCAAACTAATGGTATTACAGTCCATGTGAATTATATGTAGAGATAACAGAAGAAACAGAAACACATTAGGAAAGACTGTTCATAGAAGCCGCCTCACAAATTTACAAGTAGTATCATAATTCCGAGTAAGTTCATTGGTCTTTTGATAGAAATGGCTGAGCATATAAGAATGGTGCTCAGTTTTTGTATTATAGTACAAAAAGGTCAACTCATTAACTAGTTCAAGCACTTGTTCATACAAAAGATCCCAAACCTTTCCTACTGATCACCATTATAGTCAAACAAAAGAATATAACAATAGTTTTTGTGACTAAAGTCTTAATTAGCCTGTGTATCATAGGTGATGCATCATTCACTAAAAACATAATTATGTATTATTTCATTTTATTTTTTTCAAGATGCTTGTTATATAGGTAGAGCTTGAGGAAATGGACTCACATATATTTTTATTGCTAGCAGCACAGAGATCTTAATTGCGGAAACATTCTGTTCAGAGCCTTGGAGCTCTGGGACTGTTAATATGATGCACATAGATAGTATGACTGACAGGAGACATCTCACCTTATAAAACTGCTTAACACTTTGCACTTACAGTTTTCTTAGTCCTTACATGTGAAAAAGTATATTCTAGTATAAGCTAGAATTATTTTCTTTTAAGGATTAAATGTTTTTTGTTTTGCTTTTGGTTTTCCTTTGTATTGATAGAGAATGAACACCAAGAATTGGGATTTTTAACATATAAGACTACTCTGTGTTTTAATAGAAATGAATTATTCTACAACTTCTTTCTGTCAGGAAACAATTCAAATAGAAGACCCGGCTTACCTTCCTAGACTCAGGATGTGATTTATCCTGAGGTGAGTAGATCAGATTATACTCTTTCAACCCACCTTTAATTTTGGTTTCCAAACAATCTGTATCTCTTTCGAGGCTAAAAGCACTGCAAGTATACACAAGCACTAAGGAAAATCTTAAAATTTCCTGAAATGCATTAGTCATCCTATTTCTATAACAAATACCATGTTTGTTTATGACAGTCTACATCATTAATCTAGATAAATACATGCACAAGTGAAGGGAGCTGGGTTTGCTGTGGTGCCCATTGCCCAGCAACCCATGGTTACAGCTGTTGTGCAGTGGAGCCTGGGCAGGGCCTTCGAGCTCCTGCAGCATATGCTACTGTTTATAGCAGCAGTGCCCAGGCAGACAGGCAGTTACTAACAGTTAACAACTCAACGTCTGGAATACAATTTCAATAATTTTTCTTTTCTAAAATGTAAATGTTTGTTCCAATTTAAGTGATGGGTATGCATAAGCTTTAAAAATTGTATTTATGTGTTTAAAATAAATAATTGAGTTTAAGAAACAAAACTATATATGCTTACTGTTAATTTTATGCTATCATTGCTTAAAGTTAACTTTTATGAAGTTTGAAAAATTCTAACAGTAACACGTTCACAATTATTAATATAAAATGTTATAAATACATGCCTAACACAAAAGCAGAGTCTGTCCTCAATGTCAGAGGTAGCCACTCTTTCCTTTGTATTGTTAATACAGTGCTCTTCCCTACTGGAAGTACTTTCAGAGTGAGCTGACAAAAAGCACTAAGGAAAACCTTAGAATTCCTGGAAATGCATTAGCCACCGTACTCCTATCACAGTAACATGCTCTGTTACACAAGTCTGATCTTAGTAAAGAAACAAAAAAATAATTGACAAACAAATATAACATAAAAGAAATGATAAAACAAAGCCAGGCATTTTTATCAACTCAGTATTTAAACACAAAGTCCTTATTTTATTTTGGATTTTAATTTTTTAGGACATGGTTGTGTCAAGATGATGTCCAGATGGGCCAAAACTAGAAAACCTCTTACCTAAGCCTCCCACGTGCTGGGATTCACATGTGTGCCACACCTGGCTAGCAAATAACTACTGAAACTTTCACCAGTAGTCTACTGTTGCAGGTAAGGCCTGTTTCCTTTAAAAAGCTTTTCTTATAAATTAAAAAAGTAATATCATAGCAGTATTTCATGCTTCACATAAAATTACAAATAATTTTTTTATATAGATGACATTTTTCAATGGGAAACATATTGTAGGTGCATGAATTAGACTCTGCATACCCTTTAGCTAATCTGCTAGTTGGCAGATGTGCATATGGGGTTGCTGCTCTGAATGTTGGCTGCTGTGCAGCATTTGTGTGGCAAAGAAGCTAAAGATGTACTCTTTGTCACTACCTGCCTTGTGACAACAGCAAGTCACTGTCTTTCTGAGTCAGCTGCTTTATTATTCAATTGGGCATAATCTCTAAAAGTATAAAGACAAGGCAGATATATTCACTACACATACTGACACTAATAATTATGTACAAGGGAGAGACCTGGGTCCAAGAATGGGAGGGAATACAATAGCTTTTGTCGCTAGGTCTCTCGAGAAGTTGGGGAGAATTCATAAACAAAGGAAAGTCTTTGATAGTCAATGAAAGTGCTTATTTTATCTTTTACTCCTGTAAGGAGAAGTGCGTAATCAGAAAGAATGAGATTCAATTCTCCCCAATTTTTTCCTTCTATACGACAGCTAGCTTGAAATAATAAATTGGTATCTTAAATCCTCAAAATTCTTTGTATATAAAATGTAATTAACATCTGCTTTTCATAATTTAACAAAATTTTAGCTATTAATTATTATGTGCAACCACTTTCATTCTCCCAAGGTGGAGAGTAACTTTTATTTGTGCTCATTTTAAAGTTAAAAAATACTCTAAACACAGTCTTTTTTCTTCCTTCTTTCCTCCCCTCCTCCTCCTCCTCCTTCTTCTTTGAGGGGGGGCAAGGTTTCTCTGTTTAATCCCCCAATGTCCTGGAATTCACTCTAGAGACCAGGCTGAAGATCCACTTGCTTTGCCACTCAAGGTCTGGAATGAAAAGCATGTGCCACCATGCCTAGCTGCCCTTTTTTCTTATAAGCCTAAAGCTAAGGACACAGGTACTAAAAGTTTCTTAAGGCTACAAAAGTTACTTACAGTTTAAAATTACAAAATTATATACATTTTGATAAACTACACATCAACAAAATAAATTACTTAGATGTCAATATTATAAAATTATTAAATTTAAATTCCTTATGGCCTTTTGTTATAAAAGATAATTCATTTTAAATATGTGACCAAATTAAGCCTCAAAAAGATATAATTCAAGTTTAGAGACTCAGGAACTATTTTCTTCTCAGAAATTGTTTATTGGTTATGTTTTGTCTTTAAGAAAAATACAGTATTAATATAGAAGTCAAAACACCCAATCTATTTTCATAAAGTATGCATAGCCTAATGGTTACCCAAGTGAAAGGTGCTAGGTTATTTCTCTTGTTCTTTGGCACTTCTGTATCACTTTAACTACAGATTTCTAAGTATAGAGTGCATTATTCTTTGGGTTGATTGGGAACCTTTTCTCTTTCTTTCTTTCTTTCTTTCTTTCTTTCTTTCTTTCTTTCTTTCTTTCTTTTTTGAGACAGAGTTTCTTTGTGTAACCCTGTCTGTTCTGAAAACTGCTCTGTAGGCTGGCCTCAAACTCACAGAAATTGGTCTGCCTTTGCCTCCTAAGTGCTGGGATTAAAGGCTACCATTGCTCTGAACCTGGGGAACTTTTGACAGGCTTGGTACCACACAGCACCCATTTGGAATATGCTGGCACAACCTATCCTATATGATTAGTCATCCAAGAAAAAAAAATCACAAATGAAAGCTGGGGAGAGGACTCTGCGTAAAGAGCTTGTTGTGCAAGCATGAGAACCTGTGTTCAGATCCTCAGTTCCACACACTAAGCCAGGTGTGGTGGTGTGTATCTACATGCTTTGTGCTGGGGGCATACAGATGGGTGCATCCATGGAGCTCTCTGGCCAGCGAGGTTAACCAATCAGTAAGTTCCAGGTTCACTGAGGAAAAACTGTCTCAAAACCTGAGGTGGATAATGATAGAGGAAGGCACTTAATTATCAACCTGTAGCTTCTACAAGCATGCACACACACATACATGTAAACATGTACACGAACACTACACTTGTGAAATGAGAAGAGGTTATGGGTGACCCCAGCAACACTCATTTCTCTTTCATGTGCTCCCTGCATTTTGTTGCCCTTACTTCTTTCTTTTAAAATGATTATAATACTTTTTCTGTGGGGTTTCTTCCACCCATTGTGCACCTGGCTTGGATCACCCTTTCCCAAGTCTCTGTTTCCCACAGGTCACTCTGTCAAAGTTTCCCACTGTCCCAGACTGAGATTCCTGACTTGTGGTCTCCACCTCTGCTCCATCCGGGTACTCCCAGTTAACTTTCTCATTTTACATACTACTCTTCCACTGCAAAGTGCTTACCTATACAGCCTACATCTCCCCAGTTTCAACCTTTATCTTCTCATTTTTTTAATTAACATTATAATCCTGATCATTTTTTAAAAAAAAAATCTTTCTGACATATCATTCTTCTTCAGTAAGCATTTAGAGGATCTTAGTTTCCTCCCAAAGGACTGAGGAACTAATAATTTTTTTTTTTTTTTTTTTTTTTTTTTTGAGACAGGGTCTTTCAGTCCTGTCTGAACTAGAACTCAGTATGTAAACCAGAATGGCCTCAAACTCATATGGAAATCCAACAGCCTCTGCCTTTCAAGTGCTGGGGATTAAAGGCATATACCATCATTCCCAGCTTTACATTTATTCTTTCTTTTTTAAAACATATTTTCATTGGTTCTTTGGGAATTCTATATCATTTACCTTATCACACTCATCTCCCAGTCCTTCCAAGTCTGCCCCCATCCTTGTGATTCTTCCCCAAAGAATATAAAAAATAAAAATAAAAAGAAGCCCCAAATCCAATTTATGTTATCTATATATTCACTGGAGCATAATCAAACTATCAGTGGCTTGCCTCTTAAAGAGAACTGAGTGGTTCCCTTTCCATACCCCTGACAGAAGCCATTAATTGTGGAGAGTTAATTTCTGCATCCTTATTACACTTTTTAAGAGTTCTTTTCTATGGCTTTTTGTTTAGGCTGCTAGATTTGGGGGGACATGTGGGGTTTGGTATGGGGTATGAGTTGTCATGAAAGCCTTCCATCTCCCTCTTTGTCAACTATGTGTCTGCAATCATCAATATTACTGCAAAAATAGCTTCTTTGCGTCTTTACAGTCAGCAGGTACACAGATCATGGGCTTCCACATGGGTTTCCTGCAACAGTACAGACCAGAAAGATGGCCCCTGGCCGAAGTAGAACCAGGGGCCAAGGGGTTTGGAGGTTCCCTGGACCTTGGCCATCACCATGGTCTCTGGTGATCATGACCTATGGAGATCAACATGACTTCAGGGGGCAGCACAACTACAAACATCTGCATGGCCTTTGATGATAACATGGGCCATAGACATCAACACAGACTCCAGCTGCAACTGGACCTCGGCCCCAGACCTAGCCCTTGTTGTAGACATCACTATGGCCTTAGGTGGCAGTGCAGGCTACTCAATCAGCCTGGATCTCACTGCTGTGTGTCCCATCAGGCCTTCAGACAAGCCTATCTCCACAGTGTAGGGACCACTCCATTTTCCTTTTCCATTTTTCTATTACCTATTTGTTCACTGTAGTGGTGCACACCATCTAGCAGCACAGTGAAAGCTGGGTGGGCTTTAACATTTATTCTTTATTCTATGTGTGTTTCTTAGGGATTTTGTTCTGTGTCTAAACTATTCTAACTATTATAACTACAACAGCATTGAGAGTGGTAGACTGATATTCTTGACACAATGAGCAATCCCTGATAATCATGAAGACTAAATGAGACCCAAAGAAAGGCTTCAGTAATTTGGATCAGATTCTTGCCAAGTGTGTAAGGAATGTAGCTGTTACCATAGCAATCACCTTCATCCTCCACAAGAGAAGTTTAAGGAAGGGGATCAAGAAGGACCATTGCTAAAGAGTATAGTGCTTTTGGCATAGGAGCTTATGCTCTTGAAGCTTATTTCAAAGGTGCTAGTAGGGATTCAACATATTACCTTAAAGACTATGCCTGCAGGATTCAAGACTGGCATCGTGTTCCTATTAAAATAAGACTAGGCAGAGAATATTCTGGTCTGTCTCTGTGCCCATGGATCAAGACAGACTTGCAGAGTAAGGTAAAGCAGAGAGAAAAGGTTGTAGCAAGCAGGTTGCATATCTAGTTTTACCTGGAAAGGATATTGGGAACACCTGCAGCACAAGTTGAATGAACTGCTTGGTTCAGCTTGATGGTGTTCTGCCTAAGATGGCAACCTTTCTGGTACAAAAAGCCCATCAGCAAGAGGCAGGTGAGCAAACCTCTGTTGATGGGCCTCTGACTGTCAATTTCAGAGGTAGTCAGGAAAGTAGCCATAATCAAGACAGCTCTGAAGAGGGGCCTGTAAATAAACACATATTGTGTGTCTGCTGCCTTGTTCTAGCATGACAAGCTAGGGGAACTAGGTCATATACAGAGGGAGAACCAGAAACTTCATAACCAGATTCCACGCTCCAACCCCTTTACCATCTCCAATAGTGAGGTTCCTGCATTTGGCAGACTGGCAGGTGAGATTTTAGTATGTATTATGGGTTTCAGTTTTAAGCAATACTGAATATTAACAATAAACAACTGTTGTAGGATATTTGATCACACTGTGAACCTGCAGATTGTGAAAAAACCTGTTTCTAACTGTGGTGTTGCTTAGTCCTTGGTATACACTGTTAATCTCTCTGACTGGAATATAGACACACCCTTAGTACATCCCTTTAATCCCAAACAATGAAGATAAAATTTTGTAGAAGGAAGCACACATGTTTGAAAGTGATATCTAATTGAGTGGCAGACAGAGTGACAAATCAGAGAAAGATTTCAAACTAGACACAGGTAAAGACAGAATGAGCCAGAGAATGAGAAGGAGCCAGGAGATTAGAATGTATTGTCAAAGTTAATATGACACCAAGCATAGCAATTCAGGAGAAACTGAGAGAAGCCAGATTGAATCACTCAGCTTGCAGAGGAGTTTGAGCCAGAACAGCTGAGTGGAACCAGCCAGCTAGAGATCAGAAAGAACTAGGAAGGTGTGAGGTTATTTAGCAGAGAGTCTCAGAGTCTGGAAACATTGTAGGCTTAGATTATATTGTATGGAGGTTAGAAGCTTCCTGGGTTAGCTGACTGAGGCAGTAAGCCTCAGAGACAACAGGAGAAGAGGTTACTTTTTACAAACAACTGACCATAAAGCTGTGCAACATGATAAAGATATATTTATAGAGAAGGAAAGATTTGACAAAGCAGAGTGAAGTCACTATGAGTTGAATTTCTCAGCCAACTGATTAAAAATGCTGGCCTTGACTTTTTGTTTTTTGCTTTTGTAGGGCAGCATCTATTCTGTGGGGTTGAAGAAAATCAGTGAAGGGGTGGGTGAGATAGATAGCCCAGTATGTAAAGCTATTTGCCACAAAGCCTAGCAATCTGAGTTTGATGCCTGAGACTCATGGTGGATAGAGAGAAATGGCAATCTTGGCAGTTCGCTGACTTCCACACATGGGGGCACATTTCCACCCCCTGCCCACACCCATACACACTTACACACATAAGTACAATAAGAATAAAAAAGAATACCAGTGGAGAAGTTAGGGTCCTTGGTCCTGATACTTACAAATCTCACAAATAAATGTAACAAGAGTTTTTAGGATCCATCTTGTTGGTCATTTGAATATAGGAAGTTTGCAGCATGCTACTTTTGAATTGTATTGTGAAGAGATGAGTTAGACAAGCTGACACAGCAATCCCTCCATTACTGTGTCAAGATTTTATAAGTTCAATTAAAGTAATAATAAAGTAAAAATAGTAATTATGATTAAAATAAAATGGTTATAGCTGACATTAATATTTATATAAAGAAACATGACCTCACTTTTAATCAAGGAGGGGATAAAAGGGAATGAAGTCAGCAGTAAGATAGATGTTGATCGTTGGTCCTCCTTCATCCCATGCTCTGTTCTACTCCAGGCTTCTCAAGAAGTGAATATACACACACCAAGAATATAATATACATTCCTAAACTTGAATCTTTAGGCTCCACTACTGGCTAGATGGATACAAGTTTTCACTTGTCTCTGCTCTCCCAGAGTGGGGTTACATATACATGCAGTAAGCATTTCTTAAGTCTCTAATTTAAAATACTCACAAAAAGCTCAATATTTCTGAGATCACCATTCTCTTCTCTCTATATAGAGAGAAAATATACCTCCTCTTCCCTGAATTTTTCCATCTTAATTATTAGTCCTTTGGGTGAATGAATAAACATATAAAACAAAACAATTTAATTATTTAGATATTTAAATATATATATATATAATAACATGGTAATAATATAAATTAAAAAAATTCCAGCCACAATTTAAATCATTAATACTTTTCATAAGGCTGCTGCAGTTGTTTGTAATGGCCTGTGTCCCAGGCTGCACTGGGTGCATGGAGAAGACCATGGTATTAGGGAGTGAGCAGTAGAGATTAGCATTAGAGGAGCTGACATGTCATTGCCAATTATTTAAACTATACAGACAGACAAAACCTGATAAAATAACACGAAAACAAAAAAATAGCAATATAATAAGCCTATGAATTAGATACATGATTTAGTTTAATCACTACATAATGTATTTCAACAGGATTCTCAAGTTAGCCATTTCATTATTTGCTCCCTCCTATTTTTTGATTGATTGTCCCCAGGGTCTGCCAACTTTGAATCTGCTTTCCACAGAATTCCCCTCAAGATTTGCAACTTGTTCAAAAGTGTGTTGAATGAAGGAAAACTGATCCAGATTCTAGTTGAGGAGCTGGGAGGTATCATCATGGGATGAAAGGAAAATCAGGATGTGAATGAAATTTTATAAACAGATTATTTTAAGGATGGGGAGGAGAAGCCAAGAAGTTTACAAAAATTATCAAACCATAAATGATGCGGTGGCACAACACAAATGATGAATGGGGCTAGACTCCATTATAGACCATGATCTGATGTTTCTGTTAATGGTCACAGGTTAATAGTCCATCAAGATATGGAAGAATCTACAGGCATAAGGCATCCTGGCATCAGACTAGATTTACACCCGGTTACACATCAAAGTCTTGAAATAGGAACTTCAGAACCCACTTATAACTGCTGAAGGGAGATTAGCGATTGATCTTAGTCCAGAGTATAGCTTTCTGTACAAAAGCATTCAGCCACATGAACACTCCCACCCACAAATAGAGCCTGGTTATGTACTTGGAAGAGAAAGTCTTAAGCAAAATGTGAACCACTTTCCAAAGCTGTCACAGCTAAGGATCAAAACCTCTGACACAAAGTAGGAAGCAAGGAGCTCCTAGAAGTCATCTGACTGATGGGTCCTTGTGGGGACAGACATCAGCAGCCCCTCCCCTGCCCTACCACCATAACTCCCTGGACGTAGCTTCTGCTGCTGGGCAAGAGAGCAAGGAGGACATGACTTCATTCCATCTGCTACTTGGCACTCAGCTCCTCATAGCCTCACCTTGTGGTGTGAATCTGCTCAAGCCCTGGCACTCTCTCCAAATTTTCTTCCCAGCTCTGCTGCTTGGTATTTTACCAGTACAAATTCTGCTGTGGCAGTGGCAGCCATTGCTGCATGCTTTGGAAGCCATTTTAATGTTCATTTCCTGAACATTAAACATGTCCCCTTAACCTTTTAGTTTTTGTGGACTAACTATGGTACAAGGGTGCTAGGGTGTGCAGCTGAGTCAGTGGGTTGTCACTTCAGCACAATTCAAAGAAAACAACATGAAGAACTGCCAACTGATCTGAGATTGGGCAAGCAATAGCAATATCTTGATGATTCCACAGATGAAGCAAGCAGGGTGTACACTGTCATGGTCAAAGAGAAGGAAAAAAATTTCAAAAGCCACGGCTATGATTTTAATAGGGTGAATGGTATTTGAAATGGAGTTGGGGCTGTTTACATGTTAGCTTGGAGCTGCAGCAAGACTGTGCTAATTACAATGATTTGTCTCAAAGGTTTGACTCAACAGTCACAGTTCTGTTGAGTTGAGGGGTGCAGTTCTGTGCCTAGCTCTTCACTTCAACCTCTTCTATTACCAGGTAATTATCCAATTACTTGAACAAAAATGGGTGAAGAACTTGTCAGTATAACTTCACTTTATCAGAACTACACCAGAACACTTAACAAACATACTTGAAAAAAACCCAATTTATTATTTAGCTCTGTCTCTGTCCCCCCCCCCCCCTGCACTCATGCACGCACGCACGTGCACACACACAGTCTTACTATGTAGCTTACTATGTACTATAGGTTTAAACTTGAGAGTCTCCTGTCTGACTTCTGAGTGCTGGTATTATAGGTATGCACTGTGATACCGAGGCCTAAGCTATTCTCCCCTTTAAGTAAAAAGACCATTCTACTGATTTTGTAGTGTGTGTGTGCTTTCATTATGACTTCTCTCAAACAGTATTTTATTGTAAAAAATTATATGTATAAAAAGTTGACTTTTTATAGAGAACTCACATGTTCTCACCATGGACTGAGCGACTGAGCTTTTTATTTTATTCTATACATATGTAAACATTTGTACATCTAACAATCTAGTAACTTATTGGTAAATCTCAGTTTCAGACAGTAGTATGTATTACCTCTAACTACTTTAGTTTATATATCATTAGTTAGAATATTTATGTTTTTCAAAAATGAAATTATCAGTGAAGAGGGGGATGGGCCCATGGCTCAGCTGATAAAAGTGCTTGCTACACCAACATGAGGACCTGATTTAGGATCTCCAGTGTACTAGTAAAAAGAAACTATGGTGACCTGTGCCTGTAATTCCAACACTGGAGAGGTGGAGAGAGAGTGAGGAATGAGGCGAACGGCCACACGGTTTTCTGGCCCTTCTTTCAACCCTGGGTTTCTATTTCATCTGCCCTCTTCTCAGTCTCTTCAATTAGCCAGGGTGGTTTCCAGGATGGTTCCCAGCATTTGTTATTTCACATCACCCAAAGATAGGCCCACTGCAGGCACTTGATTTTGAGAGTATAACACCCACACAATTGGAATGCCTAGCTGTGCACTGCTGTGGGAAACTGACATCACCTGTGTTCTTTGTTGGCATTCACAACTGCAAGGTGTCACTTTAGATGGACTCCACAGATACACCCTTGATTTATGTGGCATTTATTTTATATCAGACACACTTTCAGGCATTTTGTACGTTCCTTTAACCTCCTTGTTCAGTTTCATGATATAAGTGTATTTATCCCTTACTGCAAATGAAGAAGCCTTGAGGCCCAGATGAATGGTGAGTATCTGGAACTGGAAGGCGAACATTCTTTCCTAGAGCAGTGCACTTAGTTACTACACTGACAGGCTTCTCATGGTGTCCATAGATACCCGGAACTCTAACATAAAGGCACTAGCTTGGCACTCTGGTTTCCTGCTGACCTTCCTGTGAGAGATAATCATTAACTCAGCTCTTGTATTGCATGAACTTATGATCGTTGCAGCCACCATTTACTGAGTGCTTGCCATGTGCCAGATCTCGGTCTAAGTATTTAATGTCTGCTTAATCTTTCTAACAACACTCCGAGGTAGGAAAGGAAACCTAGGTTTATGTGTAAACAAAAGATTGAGCATTAAAAGAACAGATTACAACCAAAGGTTGTCTCCTCCTGCTGGATGACTATCCAGAATGTTTTTAGCTTCAGTCTTAGCAGGGATCACGTCTTAACATTTGTTTAGCCTTGTATTTTAAATGTGTTCATTCTAATGGACTGGGAGAAGCGCTTGTTTTGATGGATTCAAGTAACATCTCACATAGCTTAGCCCAGCTCAGTGTGAAGATACCAGGGAGCTCTCATTACTGTGTCTTTAGGAAATTTACCCATGGTTTCCAGTAATCCTTTATCTAAAAGGGAAATATAGCAGCTTAAAGGGACAGTTACAGGTCAAAAAGCAGTATTATCTAAAAAGTATTTATAATAGTTTTTGCTTTGCAATAGATAATCAATAAATAAATTTCCAAGCACCTCTTTTGAAATCTGTTTCTCTCTCCCTCCTTCCCTCTCTTTTCTCTTCTTTTAGTTTCCTTCCTGTCTGTCTGTCTGTCTGTCTGTCTGTCTGTCTGTCTCATCTCTTTAAGCAGCACAGATGGAGTTTATTAGGCAAAGATTTTATTTTAAACATAAGTTTAAATATGAGCTTTAACACAAAGATTGGTGCTTAGGGGAAGCATAATGCACACCTGAGTGTGGGTGCAGGATCCCCAAGACAAAGTACATGTCTTAATAATTGCTATACATATAATTTGGGTGATCATTGAGGTTACATCCTAAAGGGCTTGTAAGGATCATTTTTTTTTCCTTTTCAGTAATGAGATGGTAGGTTGGCCCTATGGGCCAAGAAGGGGTGAAAGCATGCTTACTATATGAGGTCACATGGGCTTTTTGAAAATTATTATAAATGAGTTATAATCTGACTTGAGAGATACACAGAAAATTGCAGATTTTAAAGCTGCACACACACTCTTGGGCCTCGAAATTTTTTTTTTTCTATTTTAATACTCTTTCTTGAAATATCTTTATATAAAAAGATACTTTACATAAGAGAATACTGCCTGTATAAAGCCAATCTTTTTGGCAAATTTTGATACTGTGTTGGTATTCTTGATTCTCAGCTGGTGCATGACTTACCTTTTAGAGAGATCCTTTCACTTTCTGTGTCCCTTAACTTTCCCTCTCTTTCCTGATCAGTCCCTGCTTTTTCTCATCATTGTCTGCACCAGGCTGAAGTCAACTGAGCTCCACTTAGAGAGGAAGCCTGCCTCTGGGGATGTTGACCTATCAGTATTCTGGAACACATGCACAACAACTAACTTTATTTTTGACTTCATTTAGTATTTTATTATTATTATATAATAATAAAATTATTATTATTCCGGATCCCCCTGCTGTTACCTCACAAGTGCTGGGATTACAGGCATATTGTGATACCTGGAGTTTTTTTGAGATAGGATCTTACTGAGTGCTTCAGGCTGCCCTGAAACCTATTATGCAACCCACAGTGGCTCAAACACAGCATCTTCTTCCTCTAGCCTCCCAAGGATCTGGGTCACAACAACCAATTTTAGCAATGTCTTGGAAAAATATTTACAGGTGTTTTTGTGTTCATTTTCATGTGCTGTATTTAATCTAATTTCTTTCTTCTCAAACTCAGCTACAGTGAGAAATATCAGATTTTAAATGAGAAAATTTTTATCTGAGTCAGAAAAGTAGTTCTTCTGCCTCTCTATTCAAGTAGCAATTAGTGTCAAATATGAAATAATGTATGATTGGGCTGAGTGTTCCCCAAGAACATCTGTATCATAATCCCTAGAACCTGCAATATGGAACCTAGTAGAGTAGGGAAAGGTTTCCTAACGTTACACATGGATTTGTACCTGAATTCCATGTGCAACCTTAGGAAGAGGGTGCAAGCTAATGAATACACAGCTTCTAGTACCTACAAGAGCATAGCAACGTGTCCTTTCCTGCACATCCCAGAAGGCACGTGCAGGAAGCACACATGGACTTTTGATTTTAACCCTATAACATTAGTTTTGGTCTTTTGCTTTCTACATATGTAAGAACAACTCTGTATTGTTTAAGCAATTAAGCCTATGGTACTTTTGCCAAAGTGGTGGTAGGAGACTAATATAGTACTTAAATAGTGCTGTAATTTTGCATAAACACATGGTTTTAAGAAGTGATAGTGTGAATAACAGTGGGGACATTTAGATTGCATTGGGTAGAAAAGTCAAGACGAAATACAAAAACTTTATATTACATGCTCATTATTTACTGTTATTTTTAATGAGCTTGGTTAGAAATAATGTTTGTAATTCATGCTTTAGTCACTAGAGATGCCTTGCTTGTAAACATGGTCAAGAACAAAATAGTCAAGAATAAATTTTATTTTATTTATTTTTAGTTATACCTCAGAAACCTTTATGTTTTATTTTATTTATTTATTTCTATTGGATATTTTATTTGTTTACATTTCAGATGTCATCCCATTTCCCCTACCTAGAACCCCCTATCCCATCCCTCTTCCTCCTTTTTGCTTTTATACCATTTTAATTACATGCATCTATTAAGGTCAGTTCTAGGTTGAGGGTCTAGCAATACAACAGATGTAAATAGTCAAGGAACAAGCAAGACAATAAACACAAATAGTCAAATTACAAGGAAGGTATTAAACCCAATTATGTGAACACCCCCATGGTCACTGCTTCTAAGGGCTTATCAGGATGACCAAAGTATCTGAGCTGATTTCCCTGTCCTAGCCCAAAGTCATTTTCATGTCTGAAGCCTACTTTCTTGTTCTAGACTAATATTTAGATTCCTGCCTGAAATTACTTCTTTGTTCTAGCCTAATGTCAGATTCCTGCCTGAAGCCTACTTCCTTGTCCTTGGCCAATGCCATATTCCTCCCAAGCAGCCCATTTCCTTGTCCTTCCCCCATGTCAGGGTCTTGCCAAGCAGCCCTAAAGGCTTTCCACCAGAAAGCTTGTCCTGTATGCTACTGTGACACAAGACAGTTTCCAGATTACTTTCCCTGTTTTCTTTTTACCCATCTACTTCTGTAAGTTTGAACACTATAACGATGATTGGTTTTTAAGTTCTATTAACAGGTTCCTCAGAGAACTTGTCCTGCTTCAACCACCCTGCAAATGTGGCAGTAAAATCCTGCCCCGCCCCCAAAAGACAGAAAGAAAGAATTTTATTTATAGTAGAAGAGGTGTTTAAAATTTTTTTTAAATTATATTTTAGACAGGCCTGAAACTAACCACACAGTCAGGCTGGTCTTAGGCTCACGTAATTAATTGTTCTGTCTTGGTCTCCCCTTTGTGCACTGCTATCCAAGCATGAGCCTCTACACCTTACCAACAACATTAGAGATTGTTATTTGGGAAGGTAAAAGATATGTTGATAATGCCATTGTAAATTCTTTTACACTAAGAAATACTAAGTGGACTGGCTAGATTGCACATTCCTGCATTTGACTTAATGTACCCACTTCTATATGACACTGTAGCAGTTTCTTCTATGCTTCACAGACTCTGCTCATCTGTGTATTTCTCCTTATGTCATCTCTGTTCTACAGGCAGTGTTCTTTTTCTTCTCTTTCTTGCTTAATCTGCACAGACTGACAAACTGCACAGAAGTCATTGACCATCCACTGCCTCTCAGTCTAGGACTCCACCTCAGCCTAGACTGTTTGGTACTCGACCGTTACTTGGTATCATCCCAGTTTGTTTGCTTTGTTTCCCTACTTAGCACCTTATGATCAAAGATGGTAGGTGGCTTTATGAGCTTTATTATAACACACTCTGCTTTTTATATGCTAGAACTTTCTAAAATAAGAAGTTGAAAACAAACAACCAGATCACCAAGTCAAAGAAGACCCCCTTCTATCTGTAAAGCATTTACAGTTTTCTCAGTTTCTAGGTATCTCCTTCTCCAGTACTGCAGGGTGGTTGAGCAGATTTGCTTCTAGAGTTAGATTTGATTTAGTTGAAGAAACACATCATGAAAGATGCAAAATCATGTTCAAAGGTCTGTGGCCTCGGGCAGTGTATAGATTGGTGTGTGACATCTATAGACTGGTGTCTTGTCATTCACTCTACACCTTTGACTGATTGTGTATATGACCTGGGAAGTTTGAAACCTTCACTTGTGTCATTGATACAGGATTTCTTGTTCACATATTTCTGGCACAAAATGATTGAAGCAGAAGGTTTTCATCAACATTCAATAAAAAAAAAGTTAGAATCAACAGATAAAACTTCCTATTACTAGTTTACAGCATGAAATATTAACAGCACAAAATGTTAATTAATTTCTAATTCTCTATTCTATTATTTAGATTTCATGAAGGTTGATTGGACTTGATCCATCATTTTACGGAAAATTAATTATTTCAAATACATGCACCACTTTATGCAACCTGCCTGATTTGCATTGAGGAAAATTCAGCAGAAGTAATTGAGGCACAAGCAAATACTGGCACTGACTGAACTCAATTTTCATTCCAAATTTCTGCAAAATCCCAAGGCACAACAATATCAGATGCAAGGGGGAAAACAAACAAAAGCCGAGTGAAAAGGGAACATGAAGAGAGAATATTACAAGAATCAGAGAACAAAGGGATTGCAAAACTATTTCAGTGCCTGGATGAGCAGTGAGGGCTTCATTCAGGCAAGGTGGGAAAAGATATCATATGGCATCCTGACAACTGATGTCTTCATTTAAATGTAAGAATTTACATTCTAATTAGAAAGAATTTACATCTTAATCAGAGCAGCTGTATTATCTTGTTACTGTTTTTTTCAAAGGTAATGAACTACAGTACTGCTGTGCCTTTTCAACCAGAAACTAAACAGACAGCATCCAGTGTTATTTTATAGCTTACCTGCTGTAAGCTGTTATTAATATTTTCAAAGATTAAATTCTAACTAAAATCTTTTAAAAAAATGTAGCTGACATCACTAAAATACTTCAAGGCCTGACTTAAAGTATTTAAATCCCATTCCATCTTGAATGTTAAGTGTACTTATTTATCAAGTTAATAGCAGCCTTTTCTGATTTATTAATACAATGTCACTTTCAATCAGGAAGATGTGGCAAGACACTCTAAAGCGACTGTATCCCAGGCAAAGCCTTTCTGGATTTATACTGGGCTGGAAGAGATGCTTCCTGAATGCAAACTCTGCCTAATCCAAACCACTTCAACTCAAGTACTTTCTTTTCTCTCTCTCTCTCTGATGCTTAACAAGGAAAGGCAACAAGATAATATTTTGCTTGCATTTGAGATGACTTTGTTAGTATTGGATTAATAACACGTCAGACATAATACTTCACAAACACACACCACTCTGCTGGCATCAGGATTGCCACAGGTAGTGAGATTAAAGTGAAGAACACATTGTTTCACACTCCTCGACCCTAGGTTGTTCCTAATGACAGTAACGAGATTTAGGGATCTGTACTTGGTGATATCTTTGCAGAGTCAAGCCTGTCAGTCACATGGGAATGAGTCTGAGCTCACTGACCCATGGTTTAGAAGAAATTTGGCTTGGCCTAAAAGAAATTAAGCAGGAGAAAATTACTAGTGTTAATAAAAATGTAAAATGCCACCTCTGTCCCCAGCACTATGCATCTTCAGGTTACGGATACTTACTTTCATCAACTGTATCATTAATATGGAGCTTAGTAGGAGTGAGCCAGATGACAATTTACAGATTTACCATTTAACTGGTTATATAATACAATTGTTTTATAAAGTAAAAGCAAATAAAAGGCCTATAGATGTACCTACCTGCTGATTAAATAACTGACTAACTTGTTAAGTCATTCAAAATATTCAAAAAACAAAACAAAACAAAACAAAACAAAACAAACCACTGAGTCTAAAATAGCCCTGAGAGATAATTATTATCACAGAGACTTTATGGATCCACATACATACATACACACACACACACACACACAAAAAAAAAAAAAAACAGATCACATATAATTTTGCTTTATTTTTAAAAAGAATAATACAGTAATTCCAGATAGAATAAAAGAACTCAATTAATCTTGAGGAGTTTTCCTAACTGAGGCCACTCTGATAAAGCAGAGGAGATGGGCATCAGTTCACTGCTGCTGTCCCTTATATTTCACTACATACAGTTTAGAGAGGAAATGATTCAGATGGGCCACCTGAATTACTGCCTCTGAAAGATGGCTTGATACAGCTGTCAGAAACCGTCATCCCACTTTTGGAAGGTTATTTTGTCTATGGCTCCTCTGTATTATTTGCTACAAGCATATTTAACCCCCCCAAGTACAGAGTGCCTTTAGTCTCAAAGGTGTCCCATTGACTCTTACGCTTTACAGAATACATTTTCCTTTCTGATAATGATTCTCTGAAAAGAAATACATTTTCTATTTTGTACTTACATCTATTGAAAACTTAATGTAACACACTTTTACTCAGCATGCATAGAAGTGCTATTTCACCACCACCAATTTCTGCTTGGCCTCATGTTTACATAATCATAAATGTTCATGTCCAGGGAATAGTTAGATATGATAAATCATAATAGATGGATAGTTTTACTTTCTTATTTTCCTCATCACTTTCGATTTGGATTATCACAGTTACTTCCTAATTAGATTCCAGCTCAGTCTTGGGCTTCAGTAGGTAGAGGCATGAATCCTGGGTTTGAGCACTGCACTGTGCTTCATATATCAGGCACAGTAGAGTATGCCTCTAATCCTAGCACCTGGTTCAGTGATACAGGGTTTTTACTCTAAACTCCCCCAGTCACATGATGAGAAACAATGTAGCCATGTAGTCTTGAATATGTCACTCTTTGTGTCTTATTTGTTTCAGCTATGATGTGTAAAAAGTTTGTTAATGCTCTCTTTTTCCTTAAAATAAAACTGACTCCAGTCTTAATCATCATTTCTATTTGTTGTGTCTTAGTTATTTTATAACCAATTTATATTTTACTCTTTTATCAACAACAACCCAAAATTCATTTTTCTTCTTTCTGTTCACCTAATTGGTAAACAATCTTCAAATGATCATACTCATTTTGCACTCAATAAATGAGAAACTATAGCTAGAATGCAACAAAGGAATGGGAGGAACATGGCTTCCTAGCTCCAGGAGTGTCCAGTGTCAGGGGTGGTAAGAAGCTCCTAACAAAGGCTGTTACAGCTGCAGCAAGACAGCAGCTGGCTTGCCTCTGGGAGCATATGCACGCATTACTCTTTAAATAGTATCAGAGAATATTTAAGTCCTACGATACTCTTACTGCAGAACAATAATTACACCCATTATTATTTTGAGTTAGTTTTGAGATTGAGTTAACTCTTGCAAAAGATTTAGGTGTGGGTCCCAGCATCAGGTGGCCTACATCCACTTCTAATTCTAGTTCCAGGGACTCTGAAACTCCCCTAATCTCCACAGGCATGTGTATATAAGTGATGTATACCTATTCATGCAGACATACATACACATAAAAAACTCTAAAAAATATAAACAAAATAAAAAACATATTAGATTTTAAAAAGGGACAAGCAATGATTTAGTCCTTAAAGACTTCTACCCCCTTAAGCCCTGGGTATGAGCTAATGACATGACAGGTAGGACAATGGGAGACACCCCAGCTATAATACAAAATAAAGTCCATTTTGAAGCCCATCAACAGTTGAAGCTTACTCTATGTTCTGGTTTTCTTCAGCTCGTGCTTGTTAGTTTTAACTGATACCTGGATACAACCTAGAATCATTAAATCTGTTAAACATAGGACATAAACATAATTCATCTGTCATTTTTTTTCTGAGTGGGGTCTCTTATGTACCTCTGATTGTCCTGGAAGTTACTATATAGATTATGCTGGCCTTGAACTCAGAGACACACCTGCCTCTACCTCCTGAGTACTGGAATTAAAAATGTGGACTACTGTGTCCAGCTGTGATTTATTTTACATGTAGTAAAATCAAGCCTTTGACTAGATAGTATTTCTGTTCTAATATTCAGGCTGTTAGTATTCCCACTGATAAAAATTTTAAGTTTCAATTATTCATAGGACAAATTTCATATATTTATAGAACATATAATTCTGAAAATTTGACATTGTTCCACTGCGCAAAAAATTTAAAAGACAATATAACCCTTATTCTAACTCATTAAGATAGGTAATAACCAGATAAAAGCTGTAGAGAAAATTTAGTATTTATAACATTTAAAAAGATTATTGAAATGTCTAAATAGATTCTGATTTTGTAGTCCAAGTATGTAAAACAATTAAAAAAGATTTATTGATTTTTTAAAAAAATTTATGAATATGACTGTTTTGGCTATAGTAATGTTGCCCACAGAGGCCAGAAGAGAGCATCAGGTCCCCTGAAACTGGAGTTACACATTGTAAGCTGCTGTGTGGGTGCTGGGAACCAAACCCAGGTCCTCTGTAGGAGCAGCAAGTGTTCTTAACCACTGAGCCATCACTCCAGCTCTATAACAATGATTTTTAAGCCCAGACAAGTTTTAATATTGTTGTGAATAAATCACTTAAATATAATTCATTTATATGATTGACTTTGAAACTCTTATATTAAAATAATCTTTAGGTCTTATCCTATTTTATATAAAATAAGTGTTTTCTTTCACTTAAAATGGAATATGTTTCAAGAAGTGAAAATAGGAGTTTTGTATCTTCTGTTTGAATCAGCTACATTGAAACCAACCAACCAACCAACCAACCAACCAACCAGGTTCTCAAGTGACAAGAGATACTTTGCCTGATACATTTGCAATAAACAGCCACATGAAAGCCAAATGTATTGTTTTCAATTCTTGATCACCATTGAAGGTAGAGAAGCTACACAGATGGCATGGGCCATAAAAATATAATTACACTTTACAACACTGTCTTTACCAGTTCTCAGAGTGTTGAGTGTAAGAGCAAACATTATTTTGAAGCACATGAAATACACCACAGACTGTTGCCTCAGATAGTCAAAGAGCGAGTTCTCACTTGAACAGAATTAATGTAGGAGAGAGCATCTTAGCCTGAGAAAACCAACTGCACCAATTCCTTTTCAATCATATATTTTGGTTTCTTCAAAAATATAAACTGTGAGGTGGAGAGATGACTCAGAGCTTAGGAGCATTTGCTGCTGTTGCAGAAGACTGGAGTTCGGTTCCCAGCATCCAAATCAGGGGCTCACAACTGTAACTCTAGCTCTAGAGGATCTAAGGCCCTCTTCTGCCATCTGTACCCACATAGACATATATAAATACTTATAAATAAAAACAAAATAAATATAACACAGCGGCATGGGCATGGATTACCACAGAAACTGTAGGCTTACTCTGGGATAGCTGAGTAATGATCTGGCTTAAGGTCCCTAGACAGAAGAAACTAGGTAAACAATCTTTTGAGTTTTTTGTTTGTTTGTTTTGTCTCTGTAAAACTTTCTCAGTAAACTGCCTCCTCTTTTGCACTGTTCCCTCTTAAGTAGCTCCCCTTTCCTCTCTCATGAGAGTTGGGCATATCCTATCTGTCAAATCTTTCTCTGATTTGTCACTTTATCGACCACTCAGATATCACTTTCAAACATGTGATTCCTTCTACAAAGTAACTTCAAACTCATTGTTTGAGATTAAAGGTGTGTGCTAAGGCTGAGCCACACTACAACTAGAAACAGTTTTTTTTTTTTTCAGTAAATAACACAATCTCAGGGTTATCAGTATTATCAAATACCTGCAACACCCTCTTCCTGAATAATGCAATGACTAAGTTAAATTAGGTTAAAAATATATACACTTATTTCAGATTTTGAAAGGCAATGATTTAGTCATGCTTTGAAGAACATTATTTTGATTACTTGCAATTGATAAGGCTGTCAGGGATATGGATATATATATATATATATATATATATATATATATATATATATATATCAAGGCATTAAATCTGAGAAGCTGTTGTAGTCTCTGGGGAACAGCTAGCAATTATGGCTGTTTTCCAGAGAGTGGCCATGCTGCATCGCTGCATTAGTTTTCTGTGCCAGTCACATAGTATACTGTAGGTCAAGACATTGAGGTAAATTGAGGCCAATGACAGTCCTAAGAGATTAAACACAAAGTCACAGATAAGGTCTTCTTCATGTGCCATGTTTAGCAAGCCAACAAATTACAAATATACTAGTATACTAGTATTATTGTATACTAGTAGGCATAAGACTAGTATATTGTACATTATTATATACTCGTAGGCATAAGTATACTAGTAAGCATAATACAAAAACTTCAGGTGGCAACTTTAAGCTGTTATCCATGAAGATAGCCCCCAAAACCACAAAATGAAAGGGGTATTGGTGTGTCAACTCATTGGCAATGTCTAATAATATGTACTTAATTGTTTCTTAAGTGATTTCTAGGTATTTCACCAAATTGTGTTTATTTAACATTTTCCTCAAAAATTTAAGCAGGGCTTTTATATTAACTACTTCTTCTAGTAACCTTTTGATACACACACACACACACACACACACACACACACACACACAAACTTTTATGTTATTTGCCTTTGTAAGCTGCCCCTGGGATGGACCCCCAACATAAGAGAGACACCTGCACCAATAAAAGAAATGATTTAGAATAAGACTTCTACTTTGAGTAGTGGTTGAGTAAAGTTTAAGTTCCCAAGACCTTCCTGAGAACTGACATCCTTCTTGGCAGAAACAGATATGTACATGGGTAAATGATATTCTGGTTGGCAAGTCAGGACATGAATATTAGACAAGTCTTATCTTCGTAGACAAGTTAAGATGTGAATATTGAAGGCAAGTCCCCTGACGCAGTTGAATACCCCAACCAAAAGGAGCAAGATAAAGAGTACAACAAAGACACATTCCTAAGGAAATCCCCTATCCCTAAATCCTGATTGGTGGAATAACTTGGCACAGATGTTTATAGATCTCAGGCTTAAAAACCCTGTAGAATCTTAACTCAGAGTTATGGCTCAGTTCCCGAATCTAAACCGTGGTCCTGATCAGTCAGTCCTGCAGTGTATACTCAACACAAAATACCTGTCTGACTGAGATTGGTGTTCCTGAGGTTTGTGAGGCGATTCCTGGGCCCAATACTAAGTAATGTCTATGACAAAAGTCATCTACACACAAAACTATAAGTCAGAATTAAAAGAATATATGCGTACTGTTATAACATAATATTTATCCTGTAAGCACTTTTAGTCTACAGCTTAGTGGTGATAGGCACTTTCATACATATGCAACCATCAGCACTATTATTTTTCAGGCCTCTTTCACCTTCTGATACAAATCTTGCATTAAACCATTGGTTCTCAACCTGTGGGTAGCAACCCCTTTGTGGGTCACAACATCATATATCATGCATATCAGATATTTACATTATGATTAATAACAATAGCAAAATTACAGTTATGAAGTAACAACAAGATAATTTTATGGCTAAGGGTCAGCACAACATGAGAAACTCTATTTATTAAAGAATTGCAGCATTAGAAAGATTAAACCATTAAACAGCTTTTAGTACTCATTCACTGTCCTCTGTCTATCCTGATTTAAACATTACACAATATATGTATGTTTTAAAACATCACATGCTACCCTATTAATATGTAAATTGTCATAATTATTAATAATTTTTGCAATATCAGGGATTGAATTCAGGAACTTGCATAGCAGGTGTTTAAACACCAAGTGACATACCTGGCCCCTTGTTTTACTTATTTTGGAGACAGGGTCTAAAAACCTGTGCATACTGACCTTAAAATCCCTATGTAGTTCAGGTAGGCCTTGAACTTGGGACTGTTCTACTTCTTACTCCAGAGTGATAGGGTTACAGATTTATACCACCACACCTGGACAGTTCTTTACCTTGGCTTTGTTGAGAGCCAAGAAAAGAAACAAGTAAAAAAAAAAAAAAAAAACAGAAATTTTCTAGTGATACACTTCAGTTCCCCAAGGGCATAAATGACTGTCTTGCTGGCAACCTGCTACCTCTAACAGCTCATCATTTCTCCCACTGTCTTCTCAATCAGAGTCACTTCTGGCTATCCTTACTGCTGTAGTTTAATCCTTACTGCGTATGCATGTACTTGACCATGGAGCTATACTTCTGGTCCCAAGGAAACTTCTCTCAAAAAATTATACTGTAGACGTTGTCTTATTCTACTATCAGTCTTGAGAACCTGCAATGGATCTTCCTACATCATTTACAAATAATCCCATGAGTGTCCAATGTTAATGTTGCTCTTCAAAATATTTGTCATTACTCTGTGAACTTAAGGATTTGCTCTCTGTTTCATTCTCAGCAGTAGTACTTTTAAAACTCACAACGAAATACATATGTTATGTGGCTATGGTGGTACTCCTATCTACAAATAAAACCATCTAAACTTAGTTCAGGACAGAATTAAGACTTTAATTATACCTAATCAGAGCCTCATGAAAGGCAGTAGAAATTGCTAATGTCTGACTGTATATCATTATTATTTTTGCATATAATATATTTTCTGGAAAATGTTGTATATGAGTACTGCATTTACATTATGTTCATCTTGCATTCTCTCTTCAACTCATTCTTGTGTCCCTCTTTTCCCTCTCAACTTCATGTCTTTTTCTTTAATTGTTTTTACTGTTATACATACATACGCACACACATACATGTAAATACAACCTGCTGAGAACATACAGTATTGTGTGTAGGGTTGACTACTTGGGATTGGATCAGCGGGCTCATCCCTGGATAAAACCTGATTCTTCATCTCTTAGCAGCCATCAGTTTGCTGTAGCTCTTCATTTAGGGACTGGATTTTGTGATATTTCCTCCATCCACACTGGCATGACAACTGGTACTGTCACTGTGCAGGTCTTATTTAGGTGACTATATTTCATGGGTTAAAATTTCATGGGTTCAGTTCACTGTCAGATATAAAAACACTATCTCACTGCAGATGTCTTGATTCTTGGACTTCTACCCTCTTCTATGATGTTCCCTGAGCTTTAAGCGTATGGGTTGTACTGTATATGTCAATTGAGGATGGGCTCTCCTTGGTTAGATACCCTCTGCATTTTGACACATTGTGGATTTCTGTGATAATTTTTGAAATCTCATGGACTCTTTTCACCAGGGATCAAGAGGAGGTTTCCCAAGACTGGCACTAGGGTTTTGTTAGGTTGGCTCTTGAGGTAAATACTGTCACTCCAAGTGGCATAACTTCATTGAAATTATTTATATATGGATATATATATGAACACATTTATATGTTATTATGTATATTTGTAAATAAACATAAAATAATGTTTCCCTATGGGTTTTTCATCATTATCTTATTTTTGCATCAGCAAGAACTGATTAGTTAGATGGATTGTAAGAGATAAAGAGAATAGTTACACTTATTTTTTTCTAAAAGTTGAGAAAGAATTAGTTCATTTGAAAAAAAAAAAGACCTATTGAACTTTAGTTAACAACTCTACTGCATGTAGGAAACTGCTTTGTTTTGAAGAAAATAATGCACATGGCCTCAATAGCAGTTTATATTTAACAGAACTAAATGGTCACATTTTCAAGTAAAATACGCCTTGGCATTTGAACAGCTGTTATATCTAAGTCAGAACTGAACAGTGTTGTTTAACCTTCCCAGCTGTAGCGGGGGTGGTTTGTTAGTCTATTCCAGCATAAAATATGCATAGTATACTTAAATTTGAAACTTTAAATACATCTTTGTATTAAACTGATAAATTTTAGTCATATAAGACTATTTTAGATAAAGGTTTTATCTTTCTGTGAGTTACTTATTATTCTCAACTTACTGCATGTTTCAGAAAACCTTAACTAATTAAAAGATCCTTTCAAACCCTTATACCATATATTTTAAACCCTTAGGTCATATATTTTAAACAATTTTCAATAATGAATAAAACTATATACATTTTCTCTCTATATGGTTACAATAGTATTTGTGCAATCACAGGAAAGTTTGAATCACATCTTCCCCCTGTCTCATAATCTGGCTGCAGAATTTTGATAACAGAATAGAATGAGGAGAAGGTGAGGCAAAAGGAAGAGTCAGAATTGCTTCATCCAACAAGACAAAAGCTATCAGGGGCTGAGAGCAACATGTCAATAGACCATAAGTCATGTGAATACATGGAATAAACATTTGTTCATCCAAATCAGATATAGACTGTTATAAAGTATGCAATATTATAAAACACAGCATGAAGTTTAAAGAATCAATTTTAGAGCTAATACATGAAAATATTCCTAGCTATATACCACATATGTTCATGTACATGGAACACACACTGCCACAGATACATACAGATATAGTTATCAATGTATCTTTATTGATAATGTATCATAAATACATCCTATATCCCTCCCTCCCTCCCTCCCTCCCTCCCTCCCTCCCTCCCTCCCTCCCTTTCTCTCTCTCTCCTCAACCTTGCAACCTTGTGTTTTGGGGAGCTCAGAGTAACAGTGACAGAGATATAGAGAACATTTCTTTTATCTAGATATCATTGTTTTCTATCCCTTCTCTGACATACAGGAAAGTGTATGTGGAAGGTTTATTGGTAAGATAGTTAATTCTAGGGCTAGGACATATGAAGGGTAAGATGAAAATAAAATTATTACAGAAAGTTAAGAGTGACTAAGATAAAAGACACAGAGCCAAACTGAAGAAGAGCTCACTAAATGTTGGTAATTTGATCACAAAAATAAATATTGGAATATAAACCATTAAATAATCTGTGCTGATATGGATGAATACACAGGTGGGTGTTTGGTATTTGGTAATTTGAACATCAAATAAATAATGGAATATAAACCATTAAATAATCTGTGCTGATATGGATGAATACACAGATGGGTAGACAGATTTCTTCCCTACGCAATCCTAACTAAAACACAGAAGGAATGGTGAAAACAGAAAATTATCACTTGACAGTCACAGATGTGTTCAATTCAGATGAAACTAGTTCAGTACAAGGAAGACAAAATCGAGGTGCAAGAGCTGTCATTCTCCTGGGAAGGAAACAAAGACCTAAAGATCATTCTTCTAAAGTCATAGTCACTGTTCATCAACAAGAGACCTACTTATGACCCACCCACCCAGTAGGTATGCGCTGTGAGTGGGAAGGGTGGTGTGTGTTAGCACTCCCCTTCCCTGATAAACACCTGGCCTGCTGCTGAGTAAGAAGCTCTGCTAGGCTGTGGGAAATCAGTGAGGAGCATAGCACTGTGGTCTCTATGAATCTGGGCATGTGGAGGTGTGATGACGTTAACTGAAATGCAGTGTTGCTATGACAGCAAGTACAAGATGCCATGAAAACACACACTGGAGGTACTGACTTCAGTGTGGATAGACCAGAGAAGTCTGGAGATATTAAGCCACAGCCTCAAGAATACCTGGAAGTTAGTCTGCTTGAAAAAACAATGGGACAAGTGGAAAAGTTGTTAGTGGTGTCAGGATACCAGCTGAGGCAACTACTGTGTGTGAAGCCCTTGGGGAACTGAAGGAATTCCAATGCCCCCCACAGGAAAACTGTTTTGCTTACCTACTCCAGTCCTTTATCCCAATTCTTAAGCAAAGATAGAGTGGAGAACTGGCAACCATCACTGCTTATTCTTTCGAAGTAAGCAATGGGGTTAAGGTGTAAAGGTCCATGGACTACTTAGGACTTTATTTGCCCTTGAAATAGGAACATTAAGTCTTTTGAGGACTTGGAGGATAGGTCAGTTGGTTAAAGCTCTTTCTGAGAATCAGATTTCAGATTCCCAGATTTACATAAATGTAGAGTGAACACACAGATTACTTATAATTTTAACCTTGGAAGCAAGAGATAAGGGAATTCACAGAGTAAGCTGTCTAGCAAGGCTGGACCATATAGGTGAGCTCTGGGTTTGAGAAAAGCACTCACTACTAATTTTTTTACCCCCAGACTTAATCGGCACTCACTGACCACACTAATTTACCTGATTATAATTTATCTTTGGTTTTTCTGTTTCCCCCAATTTATGGGAAGAGGTTGAAAGAAACAGTCATATTTTCCCCTCCAATTTAAATAATGTGGAGTTCAATTAAAAAAAAAAAAGCAAACCAACAAACCAAACAACAAACAAAGCAGACACTGAAAGTGCTAGAAGAAAGCACGCACAGTAGGTACCCTACAAGATATAATAGTAGGAAAGGACTTTCTGAATAGGACTCTATTTACCAAGGCATTAAGGTCAACAATAAAATGAAAAGGCTTTTGCATAGAAAAAGAAAACAATCAATTGTGGTAAAGTGGAAGACCAAAGTGGGAGAAAATCACTGTTAATGATGAAGGTTCACATCCAGAATATATAAAAAAACAAAAATCAAAACCAAAGCAAAACAAGAAAAAACCCCAAAAAAGGCAAAAAAAAAAAAAAAAAAAAAAAAAAAAAAAAGACCACTCAAAAGGTGAGTTATAGATTTGAACAGAGTTCTCAAAAAGAAATAAAAATTAAAGTAAAGTGGATAAGAAATATTTCAAAATATATTCAGTATTATGTTACAGTTTTATGGCTGAAAAGAGACACTCTGACTAAGGCAACTCTTATAAAGGGAACCATTTAATTGGGGCTGGCTTACAGTTCAAAGGTTTAGTCATTATTGTCACAGTGAGAAACATAGCAGCGCAGACATGCTTCTGGAGAAGTAGCTAAGAGTGAGTTCTATATCCAGACTGGCAGGTAGCAGGAAGTGAACTGGCTTGAGCTTCTGAGACCTCAAAGTTCACCTTCTAGTGACACACTTCTTCCAACAAAGCCACACCTACTCCAACAACACCATACCTCTTAATAGTGTCACTCCCTATGGATATGTGTTCAAACATATGAATCTATGGGGGACATTCCTATTCCAACATCATGAACATCCTTAGCAATTAGGGAAATGTAAATCAAAATTCTGAAACTTCATCTTACCCAAGCCAGAATGGCTAAGATCAACAAGCTGACAGACAGCAAATGATGGAGGAAATGTGGAGAAAGGGGACTCCTCATTCCCTGATGGTGGGATTGCAAACTGGTGCAACTGCAATGGAAATCAGTATGCAAAACCCCTCAAAACCTAAAAATAAATGTAACTTACAACCCAGTTTTACCACTCATTGGCATATGCCCAAAGGATTCGAGATCCTACTCCACAGACACTTGCTAGCCATGTTTATTGCCGATGTATACACACAGGAATGGAAAGAACTCAAATGTCATTCAACTGATTAATGGATAGCAAATGTGTAATATACAAACAGTATGGAATACTATTCAGCTGTAAAGAAAAATGAAATTATGAAATGTACAGGTAAATGGATGAAACTAGAAAATACTGAGAAGTGGCCCTGATGCAGGAAAAGAACACTGAATGTTCTTTCTCATCTGTGCTTCTTGGCTTCAGATCTTCAGATGTGGATAAATAACCTGGAGTAGCCACAAAAAGCATGAAAGTAAAGGAGACTCCATGGAGAGTTGGGCATGGTGATGTATATCTTTAATTCCAGCCTTGCACTTTAGACATAGGACATAGAGGACCTGAGCTCTTCTGACCTGAAAGCCTCTGGACTATCTTCTATAGTACAAGAAGGTACTAAGCAAGCTTCCAAATGAAGTAACCAACCAAAAGTCCTATGAAGCTATGATGATTGTGAACCACAATGATGACCGGGATGGTAGGATAACTCTAAGGATGTAAAGATGGCACTCATATCTTACTTGTAACCAACAGTTGTCTAATTGGAATTTAGGCCTGATCAACAGAAAAAAAATATGCCTGGTACTAGAAACCTAGCCAATTACCTGGGCCTAGTGACATCACAGATCTTGGAGGAAAACTTCCTACCACTATTTTACTAACCTATATTAATTCCTAACTGCATTGAAAATATTTATCATTATACCCACAGATAAGTAAAAACTCTAATCCTTAATCAAATAAGCTTTTCTTTGCAACAAATGGAGACCATTACAAAACCCCACAACTGGTCAAAATACAGAGAATCACTCATCTTGGGATGGCCAGCCCTGATACAATACAACTCCTGCATCTCCCCCTCCCCTCCTCCTCTTCCTCCTCCTCCTCCTCCTCCTCCTCCTCCTCCTCCTCCTCCCCCTCCCCCTCCCCCCTCCCCCTCCCCCCCTCCCCCTCCCCCTCCCCCCTCCCCCTCCCCCCCTCCCCCCCCCTCCCCTCCCCTCCCCTCCCCTCCCCTCCCCTCCCCTCCCCTCCCCTTCTCTTCTCTTCTCTCCTGGGTCATATAGGCCAGGCTGGCTTCAAACTGGCTGTGTAGCTGGTCTCTATCAGGTACTGGGATTACAGGCATGAGCCATCACGTGCTACATGTCTTTTGAACGATGCTTTAGTAACGTTCAGATAGATGTTATTCATTAAGGGGCTGGTTACAGGACATGAAAAATTCTATCAAGAAATCAGCTTTGTTTTATCTCAGGCAATTCAGACAGGAAATGATGCTATGAAGACTCATGTTCTTCCTTTACAATTGTCACCACAGACACTGTGCTGATTGTCAAATCCAGAAATCACAAAGACACTTCAGCCATCAAGTATGTCCTTTGGTTAAACAAATGGGAATATATTACCATTTTATTTGGTAAGGTTAAAAAAAAAATAAAACAGGCAGTTAGCAAGGCAAGCCTAAATTTACTACAGCCTATTTTTAAAGCTCAAGATAAAAATTGAGTATTTATAAATGAGAAAATGATGTACTAAAAGCACGACATTAAATAAATTTTAAGCACCAAACACAATTTATAGCTGACTTTAAAACTCATGCCCCAAACCTCAATCTATACAAAGGCCAGAAGCTGAATGCAGTGTGATCTATGAAACTGGTGCCGTCCACACAGCCTCTCCCTGACAAGGTCGTTAGATACGTGATATCTGAGTGAGCAGCTTATCCCTGCTTCATTACTGATAATTAAGACAAGTAATATTTTCTTGGCAGTAATGTGTCCGTTAACAGATACTGTCTAGTTTGCATAAAATAAGCATTAATTACAATAGTACTTCTCAGACTAAAAAAATTAAGTACCTGTGTAGCATGGCTTCATTGTTTTCCCCAAATTTCCTTAAAGTATTAGCAGACCCAAGAAACATAATATACATATTAAGATGTTCATCTCACTCACATCTTCAGTTCATAAGGCTTAGCACAACAACAGAAAAAGATTAAGAAAAAGTGACTATTGGCAGTGATGAAACTTGAGAATATGTCAATTATCTGAACAAATATGATGCCACAAACAGCTATAGTTCTCTGCTAAGACTCAAGTGGCAGCACAGTAAATCTGGGAAGGCACAGAACAGTCTTTTCAAGTTGGCAATAATAAAGTCAATCCAATGTAACTCACTGAAAACTAAGAACTTAGGAGGCAGAGACAGAAGGAAGTCTAGGATAGCCTGGTGTATAGCAAATTCCAGGCCAGCCAGGGTTCACAGTGAGAACTTGTCTCAAAACAAAACAAAAAAACAAAATCAAAGTATGTAAGAGCTACAAAAGTACATTAATAGGGACACATGGTCAGATAAGAGTCACTGCCCTGACCAGCAATGACTGCCTGCTACTTCCTGGGTACCAGGAACTGTACCAGGTCTGTATGACAGTTAGTCATCTTCACAGAAATCTCATGATGCTCACATTACGATTGTACCAATTTTACAAGTGAGAAAAAGGCAGGTGAAGAACCTTGCCTCCTTTAACATAACTACTGGTGGGCAAGGTCTGGTGGACTCTCAAGTCAACTCCTGGCATTACAGCACACCTGCCTAACAGACTTAGGGGTTTCCAGTGCTCCATTTTTGAGAACAGTTAACCATATAACATTTTTAAAGTTTTTGTGAAAAGCACTAGAAGTCACCAGGCTGTTTGTCCAGAGCTTGAGGAAAAAATGACACTTAAAAGGAAGCCTGAATGGGATAGAAGTAATTACTTGTTTGTGTGTGTGTGTGTGTATATGCATGTGTGCGCGCGCGCGCACACACACACACACACACACACACACACACACACACACACACGTATACACACACAGGCATGTGTACCACAGTGACTATGTGAAGGTAAGAGAACAACTTTATGGGTTTCCTTCTACCTTTGCCTGAGTTTCAGAGACTGAACTCAGGTTATCAGGCTTGCCAAACAAGTGTCAATACCCACTGAGCCATCTTTCTGGTCTCAAGGTCTGAAAATGGTCTCCAAGCCTGGATATAAGGATGAGGCTCATCTTTACAAGGTTCCTACCCTTCACTCTAAGTTCCTTCATCAGTAGAAAGACTATCACATCTAATCTAAGAGCTGTGGTGAATACTGAGTGAGCCCACAGCTAATGTGCTTAGAACTGAGCCTGCCCAGCACAGCTGAAGAAAGAGGTGCTGCGATCACTGATTCTGAGTCTATTTGTTATCACTCCAGTCTTGAAAACACACATTATTAGACTACTAGTGTACAGGTTTCTTTGTTCAGGCATGCTGAGGAAGAAGAGAGGTTGACAACTCTTCTGAAGGACCTTACACATTCTAACCTGCAAGAGCATTGAGCTGATGGTAGAATGGTTCCATGGAGCAGAGTGTGAGAACCTCTAAATCAATGCCCTGGGCCAGTGATTCTCAATCTTCCTAATGATGCAGCCCTTTAACATAGTTCATCATGTTGTGGTGATCCCAACCATAAATTATTTTTGTTGTTATGTTATAACAGTAATTTTGTTTCTGTTATGAATCATAAGGTAAATAATTGTATTTTCTGATGGCCTAAAGCATCCACTGTTAAAGGGATCATGACCCACAGGTTGAGAACTACTGCATTAGACAGGGTGGGTAGGGGAGTATTCTTCAGGGGTGGGTACACCAGGCCCAAGTTTTATAACAAAATGATCTAAACTCTGGCTTCGATACTGAGTAGTCGCATGATACTGATAAAGTTTCTTAGACTGTTTGGACTCCTCCTTACGTTAACATGAAGATAAGTAAAGCTAGACACAAAGCAACTGGTACAGTGGCTGAACACACTGTTGGGAATAAAAGGAGAGGCACAGAGAAGTCAGGTAGCATTTCCAGTTCACACAACCAGGTAGTTGAAGTACCTTCTGCTCTATACCAGAAGGAAATCATGAGGATGTCAACGTAGCCTGAGTTCCTGCCTGAATGAGGAGTTTGAGGAGATGCTGCTAGAGGAAGGATGGAAGGCATGGGGGATAGTTTTTGGATGACTGACTTTAGGAAGATGAATACAGGGAATGTATTTGCTCAAGTCAAAGGACAACAGTACTTTTATATATCTATGTATGGATCAGCTTGAAAAAAAATGATGCACTATTGCTGTCAAGAACATGATATAACTGTCTCCTTAGAGGTCAGCCAAAGACTAACACATTCAGAGGACGATGTTCACAGCTAACCACTGATATGACCAAGGGTTTCCCAATGGAGAACTTAGAGAAAAGACTGAAGGAGCAGAAAGGGTTTGTGACCCCAGCAGGAAAGCAACAATACCAACCAACCAGAGCCCCCGAGGGTCTAAACCACCAGCCTGGGAGCACATAGGGATGGACCCAGGATTCCAGCAGTATATGTAGGGGAGGATGGCCTTGTCCAGCATAGGTGGGAGAGGAATTTCTTGGTCCCATAAAAAATGAACACAGAAGGGGGGGAAGTGAAGGTGGGGAGGGGGTAGTGGGGGGGGTAGGTACAGGCACTGCCTCATAGAAGCATGAGGAGGGGGGATGGGATAGGAGGTTTCTGGGTGTTGGGGGAAGTGGGGTAAGGAGATAAAATCTGAAAGGTAAATATAATACCCAATTAAAAAAAAAGAGATAAAAAAAGGAGAAAAAAGATAAAAAAGAAAGAAAAAAAGAAAAATAGGAGATTTAATAACACAAATGAAAGGATTTAGAAATTTAGGAGGCAGTTTATGTTAATGGAAACAGCATCATAGAAACTGGAAAATCACACCCTCATAGAAGCACAAGGAGGGGGGATGGGATAAGGGGCTCCTGGGTGGTGGGGGGAATGGGATAAGGGGATAGAATTTGAAACATAAATATTATAACCAATTAAAAAAGAAAAAAAAAGAAAAGTTATTAGAACCAACATCTTTAAAAAAATGTCAGCCCTCTAGGAAAAAAAATTTTTTTTTTTCTTGATACTAAAACTTGTTCTGAGAATTGTATATTGCAGAATACACAGCCTCGGTGTATCTACTCATCAAGCATACTAAGCAGACCTGCCCAAACCTCCGATGTCCTGGAATTCCATCTGGATTCAGTGAAGACACAGTGTCAGAGGCTTATCAATTTACTCTTCCCCCCACCACTCTTCTAATATCTCAACACCTGTAATCAGCTTGAAGAAGTTAATGAAGAGTCAGCGGCCCTATTCCCTGGGCTTGGGGACTAAGGTGATTAATACTGGACAGTCTTTCTAGGGAAAAGTAGAGGTTTTGTTGGAACAGGGAGGATTAGCTAGGATTTATTGCATAGCCACAACCTGTTGATAGAAATCTGTATAATTAGTATCAAGATGAAGTTATAATCTCTTAAATGGTACAAATTTACTTTGATTTCAAATTTAAGGTTTTCATTGGTACGAGCTTCTTATTGATATAAAAGTTAGATGAATATTGGTACTCGCATAGGCATTGTGCCTATATAACACATTTAGGAATACAAGGCTTAGACCCAGTCCTTCTTTAACTTTTTTAACAGATTTGAGATGGTTAGCCTGTGAGTTAAGGGACTATAGCAAATTCATGGCTTGGAGTTTATTGTTAGGGTGTTCTCTATGTTTTATTTAGAAATAGCTGAGAGGAGTTAACAGACAGCAGTCCAGGTTATCTTACATGGACATCAGAAGTCCACAGAATTGACATGACAAACATTTCTATATTAATGTTCATTTTGATTAGAGACCTGTCTGCTCCTGACAGCTTCCTGTCTTGGATTCTAAGAAGAAATTGAGCATCCTTGGAGTTACTCCAGTTGTGCAGAGACAGCCACAAGGCAAGAATTGCCTCTTTCCATCTACAGACAAATTACTGTCCAGAAAAGGACACACTTGTGGAATTATATCTTGTGTGATTATATCTGCCTAGACAGAGTAATCAGCCCTTAATAATTCTGCATCACTAAGGTCTGTCAGATGATTCTGGGCCAGAAGGCTGAAGATTTGATGCTCCAGTGTTCGGTAGTATAGGGGCTTTTCAGGTGTTCAGCGGTCTCTATAAATTGGCTAAGTTTTAGAAGCTATGCTTAGTGCTTCCCATAACTTCAGTTAACTCAGTCATTCTGGATTTCTGATGGGGTTGAAGACCTATAGTCTCATAACCAATCCTGGCTATTTACTTTGAGAGAAAAGATCTGAGTAGATGGTTTTCAGCTGACATTCATTCTAAAGCCAAAAAGCCAGGATCAAAAGTAAGTGTTTTAGTTAGAAGAGATGACAGAGGTTCTGGTTAGTCAACAGAATGATGGACTGGGTATTAGGACTATCTTGTACCTCACTGGTATAAATAGGAATAATTATGCTCTAATTGTATTTTGAGAGAAAAGTGTTATTTTAGCAGGAAGGGTGATATGTAGGAGGCGCTAAGGGGGAAGGAGTACCGAGAGGAAGAGATGGAGTAAGGAGAGAAGATGAAGGAGAGGAGAAGCAAGGTGATGAGAGAAAGAGAGAGAAAGAGGGGGGGCATGGAGGCAGATGTCCATGTGTCTCCACCAGTCAATGACAGTTTATATATTTAGGTTGGGTATTGGGTTACACTTCTGATTGAGCATTACAAAACGTATAAAGCCTTTGACTAACATTTTAAAAAATTGTATAAAAGCAAAAAGGAAAAGGGGACATGGGATAGGGGTTTTCTAGGGAGGGGAAATAGGGAAAGGGGATGGCATCTGAAATGTAAATAAAATATAAAATAAAAAAATGAAAAAAAAATGATGCACTATACGGTACCTAGCAATTTGATTCCTTGTGAACAACTCCATATGGTGTCAGTGCTTTGCAAATTTTGTTATTCTCTTGGGTGACAAATAACTATGCATATAACTGTCCTATTTTTAAACAACTTATTACCAGAAATGACATTTATAGTTCTTGGACAAAGGGAGGAAATTCAGGGCCAACAATTTCTTCAAAGCAATAAAAGGATGTTTTTGTATAAATTAATGCAGACACTGTAATCTACTCAGTATAGGATAATTCAGGTGGACATGTGAGCTAGGAGAGTAGGTGGAGGTACATCTGGCCAAACCTGAGAATCTGAGTTCAATTCCTGTGATCCACACAGTAAAAAGAGAGAACTGATTCCTGCAAGTTGTCCTCTGACCACCACACTCTTTATCCATGTTACATGTACTCCCCTACAAGTAAAGAATGCAATTTAAAAAGATGATATTGCTATAATTAGGGTAACTCTATCTCATACATGGAATATACTTTTATCCATCTACCCCTCCCCGTGTGTTTACCTGTGTGTGGGAGTACATGTGTATATGTGAAGGCCAGAGGTTGATACTGGTAATCTTCCTCAGTCACTTAGCTAGTTTTTTTTTTTTTGCGACAGTGTCTCTCATTGAACCTGGAACTTGTTGACTGGCTAGATACACTGGTAGGCAATCCTCAGGAATCCTTCTGTTTCTGTCTTTACACCACCCAGATCATAGGCATGTACTATATTCAGCTTTTCATGTAGGTGTTAGGGATCAGAACTCAAGTTCTGATGCTTGCAAGGGTACAGGGGATTATAATGGTTAAATATGTCATCTTGATGAGACTGAGATCTCCTGGGAGATGGGCCTTTAGACATGCCCACAGGGAATTATCTTGATTCATTTAACTGATGTTGGAAGACCAGGCTATCACTGTAGGTAGCACCTCTCTCTGGGTTGGGACCTTAGATTGTATAAAGAGGACAGAATGAGTTGAACACAAGCTTCCTTCTGCTTCCTGACTGTGGATGCAATGTGGCCAGTTATTTTAACGGTTTCCCTTGATAGACTATATTCTGGAACTGTGAGCCAAAATAAACCCTTCTTTTTTTTTTTTTTTTTTTTTTTTTTTCTCCAGAGCTGAGGACCAAACCCAGGGCCTTGTGCTTGCTAGGCAAGCACTCCACCACTGAGCTAAATCCTCAACCTTAAACCCTTCTTTTCTTAAGTTGCTTTTCTGTGTTTTGTTACAGCAATGACAAGCAACTGAAACAGTGGGTGACAGGGATCAGAACTCAGGTGTTCAAGCTTGCATGGCAAGCACTTTAGCTATACAACCCTATTTATTTTTTTTCACAAAATAGAAACCTAGGTTTTAGCACAAGCAAAGCTTGGCAGTACTGCAGTGGTAAGTGTGTGTGTGTGTGTGTGTGTGTGTGTGTGTGTGTGTATTTATTTTAGGAAAATGAAGGATCCTACTGGTTGTTGAACAAACACTGAGTTTCTCTTTTATACATTCTCAAAAGAGATGTACTGGAATGCCCTCTGACCTTTAAATTTGTCATAAACCATAAATAAGAAACCAGTAAATCCTGAATACTGGCAGTTCAGCTATCAGAGAGTGAGGGCAATTGTTCTTACTCTTTTGATTGAATCCTGGCACTGGCACCTAACAGGCATTTATTCTTGGGCACGGGACTTTTTTCTGAGTTTCAGGTCTTTCTGATAAGAAAGTGGCGAACTGCAAGGACTGTTCTGAAGTCTAAGTGAGACAACACATATGCATATGTATAGAACCATCTGTGAGAGAAGCATTATTCTGATCCCAGTTCATTGGAACCATCAGTGTCTGCCTGCTATGTAGACCATCGAGAGATTCCTGCCTGCTGATGATTACACCTCTTAATTTCCATAAGCAGAGCAATGCTTCCTAGTCTGTGTGAAACACTACAACCACCACACAGATCAGCCTTGTGTCAAGTCTCTCACACATAATACCTTATTTAATCTTCACAACAGTTCTCTTTATTGCCATCTAAGTGGTAAGGAAACTGAGGCAGAGAGGAGTTACTTGCTGGACTCACATACCAATAACTGGCAGTGCTGATTTTCATAGTGAGTCCATGGGACCACATGGTCTCAGTGTAAGACAGTATGCCATGCTGGCACATGCCACACAGAACCTGGAGTAGAAAATGAGTGGCTTTAGGCTTCTTGTAACAAGCACAAAACAGGTGAGCTTTTCACATATGGAAATCTCCACATTTCCCCTGACCCTCCATTCTGACAAATACTTCAACTTAAATAGCATGTGGGAAGAAGGCTGTTTCATAACTGGGCTAAGGTACTCTTCAAATAGTTATAAAGAGGCAGAAGCTAAAAGCATTTTCATATGGCAAGAGAATATCAATTAATAAATACTAACCATTCATTAGTATACTAAATAAAGAGTATAAACTGGAAAGCGTGTCCTAAAAACTAACATGAACTTTGAGCAACGTGCTTACATGCCTCAGGGATCACGGATAGCACTGTGTGTGGTGACAAAGCTAATGAGGTACATGATTGACAGAAAACCAAAGTCTGTACATAGCATGCAGTTCTCTCAATAATGGTAAAATATGCAAATAGAATTAGAAACTCCCTTTAATTTTTATCTTTAATAACCATATAAATTTATCTTGTTTATATGCAAATCAAATCAACATACCATGGATGTTGATGTTGCAGATTCTAGTGAGTTTTGGGTACATACTGGTTTACTCTTTACAATGAAGTTACTATATAAGAGTAATAGTGGAAGTTGATTTCCAGCAAAATTCCACTAACTGCATGCTTAATAGATATTTATTGAGAACATACTACCTAAGACTGTGTTGTGTAGATTCAAAGTATACACATGGTTACTTTCTTGTTCTATTTGCTACACAAAGTCTTTAATTAAAAAAATCTGACAGCTGTATTCTGTTACGAAAACTTTCTCTACTTTAATATATCTAGTCAGATTTATTGTTGCCCAAAAAGACCACTGAAATAAGAGGAAAAATGAACAGTAGTCTAAATAACATGAATCGTTCATACCCCATAAAGTACGAAAGATTGAGTTTATCTTAGGATTGGAATTCAGATTCAAGTACTTGTTCACGATTTTCAAAGGTCATTTATTTTCAGTTAAGTGAGTAGAAAGTTGGTCCTAGTGGGTGAGGAGAGAAGTGAGCTAGGGAGAAATGGCCACACTGTATATACAGTAAAAGTATAATAATCTCGCATTCCCACACATAAGGACTAGTATCATGGCACCTTTCTTTGTAAAGAGAGCTGCTAATATTTGGATGACAGCAGTTAGTTTGGGAATAATGAATTTCTACAAAGCATCTGCTTTTTCTGAAGTAGTGTGGTTAACACCTGATTTTCATGAAAACATAAATAGGCTCTTTCCCGGCCTCGGATCACCATCAAGCTTTAACAGATGGCCCCATTTAAAAATCATTTGTTAAGATACCTCACATTTATCCAAAGGGCTGTCAATCGTGATTTTATGTGTTTCTGTCATAAACTGTTTGAATCCTGTGCATTGGTGGATGTCACACCACACAGTAGTAGTATCCGTATTTAACTTGGCACAATGCTGATTTTTCTTTTAAGAACTCATGCCTCTAAAAAAGTGATAATTATGAAAAATAAAGCTAAGCATAAAATTGACATGAAAATTTAATAAGACTGCAAGGAGCTAGTGTGTGGGGAAACTACTAACAAACTATCTGAGCCTGTGACTTGCATGCTTTCCTTCCCCTCTCCTTCATTCTCAGGAATATAGAATGTAGAACAGAGGCTTGTTGTGCCTGTTCTGTATTGCCTACCTACTATTCATAAAAGTTGTAAAAACATGTTGCAAGTAATTAAAGCTTCATAGCCCACATCTCTGAAAATTCATGATCACGTAGGATTGCACCATGCCAAATGACATAGACTCTCTGATGTTGACTTTTACTCATTGCTCAAAGCTGTTGGCACTGTTCACTATCCTCAAAATCTTGTCTTTTCTCAGTTTTGATAAGAGGCCTGTACATGGTTCATCCTTCTTTACTTTTGAATTTAAATATGTTTTCTGATCTTATTCAAATAGGTTCAACTATAAATTATAAGCTATATAAAACGGCTTCTGTTACAGTGTAGATATAAAATGGCCCACCCCTAAGGCCATATAGTGAAGGCTGGTACTCAAGTGGTGGCATTTTTGAAAAGTGACTGGATCACAAATATGTTAACTTTACCAAAGAATTAATCCATTGATGAATTTAGAACAAAATGAGTTATTAAGAAGTGGGGCTTGGCTGGAGGAAGTGGTTGTTAGGGCATGTCTTTGAAAAGTCTCTGAGGACCCTTGTCTCTAGTATCTTTTCATCTCTTTTACTTTCCTTCTTGACTGTGTGAAGTGAGATTTCCTCAGCCATGTCATTTGCCATGCCATAGGCTTAAAAGTAAATCCCAAGTATGGATTGAAATATCTTAAAGTTGTGGGCCAAAATGAACATTTTCTCCTAATTTTTGTTCAGGTATTTTGTTACAGTAACAAGAAACTAACACAAGTGTCAAGTCTTTATCTTCAGGTCATATATCACCTCTGAACAAATTCATGTGTAGCTGGGGGAGAAGGTGCTTTCCACAGTCACTTTGCTATCTTGAGGCCAATCGTCAGGGAGCCCAGGAAATGGGCAAATATTACTCATGTTTAACTTAGTTATTTTCTTTGGAACCCTTAATGTATGCAGTTATGTATAATGCATGATAACTTAATTTCAATGGCTACTAGTGAGTGATGTTTTCTTAAAATAGTTTAAGTGAGATGACAATAACTGTATACTACTCACTGTAAACCTTAAGATACTAATAGCAACACATTAGTTCAATAATTTCTACCTTTAAGCTTGTATATGAAATGAGACACAAAATTCATGTTCTAGGTTATATGCTCTAGCTTAAAGACACATGGACAACTTCTTTAGTAAAGATATCATGTAATTAGTGTGATTCAATATGCAAATGTATAAGCAAAGAAACCATTCAGCTAACTTTTATGGTTTTATTTTGAAAATCAGGATGAATGTATAAGGGAAATGAAGGCCCTTTACTTTCTGTCTGAAATCTTTAATTATAAACATTATACAGTTGAAAAGCATCCTAAATTAGGTATTATCTTAGCTCTACCTTTATTTACTTTTATATAATTATCTTGATAGAAAGATATAATTATAGCATTATACAAAATTACTAACCCATTTTTAAAAATGTTTCCTAAGTGATAAACACACTGCATATGGATTCAGGCAATAAATCTCCGACTACAATAGCTTTGGGTTATAAAAGTAGGAGCTGTAATTCCCTATTGTTTGGTTAGGAAAAAAATAACCTCATGAAAAACTGGTTTTGTAGAAATATTTAATGAATAAAACTGAAGAACATAATTACAGTTTTATAAATGATATAGATAGATATTTTAATGCTAAAATGAGAGGGAACCATGATGACTATGAATTTTGGTACTGTGGGAAAAGAAAATGGCTCTGAGCATTAATTCTTTATTTTGTATTATTGTGGAGTGTCCTGGAGAAAGAATCACATGTGACAGTTTTGTTCTGTCTTTGGTGTCTGCAGCATCAAACTCTTAAGGGTGGGAGGACTCTGTTATTTAGAAAACAAAGAAATACACTTTAGAACAATTAGAAGGACAGATATCCTTCTCCAAACTGCAGAGCACTTCCAATTTCTGTAAAGGAATGGAGAGAGAGAGAGAGAGAGAGAGAGAGAGAAAGACAGACATACACACAGAGAGACAGAGAGAGAGACAGAGACAGACAGAGACAGACAGAGAGACAGAGAGGAGGGGAGACAGCAAGCAAGTGCAAGTGACTGCACATGTCCACAAGATTTTACAAACTGAATTTTAAGCAATTTTCATAAAGTAATTATGTTTCACACAAGTGATAATAGATATAAATGTCAAATGACTAGGGACAATTAATATATAAGCTCCTGGGATATTACTATCCAATGTAATGGATGGCAGCAACTTGGCACCTCCCCTCTATTTGAAGGATGCATTTAAAATACTCAGTTGCTTTGGCTTTTATTAGTCATCCTGATAGGGCTGCACATGAGAGTTTCCATCACATGTCTATAGTGGTACAGCAAACCAAGTGCATAGACTAATGACTATTGTCACACTATTGTAAGGAGTAGTGCACTCCTTAGACACCATGCAGTAGATGGTTATTAGCACAGAAACCCACAACTGGCTAAGCTGCAGAGGACAAGACACTGTAGAGTGCTCAGCTCTGAACAGGATTCACAGCACACGTTCTCCTCCTCAGGCTCAGGGACCACTAAGGAAAAGGAGGGCAGAAAATTGTAGGACTCAGAGGTAGTGGATGACTACAATGACTACACAAAAGGAAAGGTCCACATATGAACTCACAGCACTTCGACATCATTCACACGATCCAGGCAAGCTCAAGCCAACAAAAGCACAGCATATAAAGAGCTGGTTATGAAGTCCCAGCCCTGGCTAAGGAGCTATTGGTAACTGATAGCTGCCTGGAGGGTAAGAGTTTGTTTTCTTTAACAGTGTGGTTCCTGGTACTTCACACACTCCCATGTGGAATGGATGGCCATATATCCAAGAGTATATAACCAACATTAATTGGACTGGATCGATAAAAAAAAAAAAAAAAAAGATGAGGACACAAAGTTAGGCAGGTATAGAATGGAGGGTGGATCTTGAAAGATTTATGGAAAGTGTGAATATGATCAAAATATTATGCATGAAATTCTCAAAGAATTGATATATATGTGTGCATATCATATATAGCATATATATCAATCTCGTGTGTGTGTGTGTGCGCGCACGCGCGTGCACTTTGGCACATCAATGAGCAAGGAGACAAACACTTTTCATCACTGGTTTATAGTGTGTTATCATTGAGTGAAGAAAATATGATAGCGCTCGCTGTAAGTGCTATAAGATATTTACAAGGTAGTTTGAGAGCACAGGAGGAGGATACCTAACCCAGTCTTGAAGAATAAGGAAAGATATTGTGAGAGAAGGTGGCATTAAACTTAAACACTAAACCCAGTCAGGTAGATTGAGCAAAGATACGTGCAGGAAATGACAGAGTGTTTCTGCCATTTACCAAGCACATGGGAATGATGCAGAAATGAGTCACTGGGAAGAAAGTAGATGACAGTGAGGCTGAACCTCAAGTTCAAGTCAAACCATGAGACTAAAGAGTGAGCAGAGACCAGATCTTACAGACATATAAGAAGCACTGGGCAAGAGGAAAATTTTCACTCAAATATCTCCTAGGGCATGTATCATATTACATAACAATTTTTTTATTATTCCCTTTTAGGTCAGGATATTAAAAAGCTGACTGACCTTTTATTTTGTCTCTATGGAGCTCTTAAACGCAGGCAGACAGACAAACATGCAAATAGTCTGAATGGAAATTCCACCCTGATATCAAAAGTAAGGAAGAGGGGAGCACTTGAAGTAAGACTTGGAAGATTTGTTATCCACACAGAGAGCAGACCTGCGGTGAGCCCTGCTGATCATCTTGGTTAAGAAAGGTCTGAAGACAAGAATGTACCACATGGGAAGAAACAGGTGGTTTTCAGGATGATTTTACTTTTGGCTTACTAATGGCTATGACAATATTACTTTTTTGGCCAGAGTTTTAATAGGATTCATGGTGGATTATGGATAATTATTTACATATAATAAAGTGTGTGCTATAAAAATTTCTATTGAAATGCAAATCAAAGCATTTTTATAATACCTAATATATCATTACAATTTTCTTGTTTTCTAAGTTTAATATAAACCAGCTTTTAAAAAATGAAGCAATTACTTTTTTCAATTATAACTATTCAATAATTATCACTAATTTTTTTTTTTGCTATTTACTGTTAAGCAATGCAATATTAAAGGTTCTGATTAGAAAATAGATGCTTATGGGAAAAAAAATGAAAGGATTTTATTAAAACCATGATGCAGATGCATTCTACAACAGAAAAGTACACTAAAGATCATGTAATTAGGTGGGAGGAGTAACTGGGTATGATCAGATGAATGGATCACAGATTTTATTGCCAAAGTAAAAAAAATTAGCATAAAATTAAGACTGCAGAGCATGAATCAGTGTGCAAGTTGATTTAATTGGTTTTAGGATTTAGAAAACATATATCTATAAATATATATATATTATTAATTAGCTTTAAGTACTCTTCTACATACACATGCTACTGCATTACTGGTAGAAGTCACACAATTATCAAAATTATTGAAAAAAATATGGAAATACATGTTAATTTATTTTGATGCTGTTTTTCAGGATATTTATGTTAGATGATGCAACTGAAATTTCATATGGCTCACTGGTATCTATTTTATTAGCTAAGATACAATACATAAAACACTAGCTTGGTATTCCTACCCCCACCTCAAGACCCCTCTGAATATGTGCAGGTTGCAGCTATTAAGTCTGTGGCCTAACTGCCTTCTGCTGGGAATCGAGATGAGGGTCAAAATCAACCAAGCGCTGGCAGGATGACTCAGAACCCGAGGGTGAAAACCTCCCAGTGGAGAGATCTAGACCTTCACAGTCATGACAAGGACCTTGGGGTGGATGTCTGGAATATCTGAACACCTTCTTTGGTTTTTCAATGTCTTGGTCTTCAGTACCACCTTTGTAGCTTATCTTCCTGACACAGAATGCAAGATGAGCCTGCTGGGAAGCTGAAAGGCTTGTAGAACACAACAAGCCAATGGCTTCCCTATCATGGACTCCAATTACTTTGATTCCAGCAAAATGCAGCTGCTGAATTATGACTGATGAATTACTGGGTAGGATGTAGGAAGTACTGCCATATCCACCCCTTGCCTGTCCTTCTGCCTGTAACCCAGAGTATCTTATTAAAGAGACTGAAAGGGGAGGAAGACTAAAGAATAAGTCACATGCTGCCCAGCAATGTAAGAATTTTAATTAGGATGAAGACCTGGCTTAGTGGTTAAGAATGCTTGCTGCTGTTGCAGACGACCTGAGTTCAGTTCCTAGCACACATACTTACCTGCTCACAACTGCCTGTGAGCCTCAGTTCTAAAGCTCTCTTCTGGTCCCTGTGGGTGCCTGCACTCATGTGCATATAACCATAGAAAAATAGACAAACACATACAGAAACAAAAAATCCAAAATATTAAAAATAAGTGTTTTAATTACTATATTGACTAAATAACTGTCTCTGTGCTACCATAATGTTAAGTTTACAAAATACTAGATAATTATTTAACAGGAGTTGCTTTAGAAAAACTATATAAAATGATTAATATCATATTATCAAATAATTTCTAAGACTATTGTCTGCACTAATATAATTCTTAGGGAATAAATTATTTTAATTAAAGGTAAAGGGTTGGTGGGGAGATGGTTCAGTCAGTAAAGTGCTTGGCATGCATGATGACTTGGGTTTGATCCCTGCAACCATATAAAAAGTCAGGGATGGCAGCATGTATGTATAATCTCTTTGCTGGGAAGGTGGAGACAGGAGGATCTCTGGGGCTTACTGGCCAGCAAGTGTTTCTCTGAATCGGTGGGCTTCAGGTTCAGTGAGAGACTATCATAAATTAGGTGGAGAGAAAGAGAGAAAGATATCTGATGTTGACCTCTGACCTGAACATGCACATGCACATGCACAAACATAAAATAAGGGAAAGCAATAATAGACTGACTGCCTGCTCTGATGACCCAGCAGAACTCAGAGACAACCTGTCAGGCCATCTGAATTTCAATCTTCAGGTGGGGTCATATTTCAAATATGTAGAAGAATTCGAAATATAGTTTGTTGAAATAGGTTTATGTATATTTTTCCTGCATGTATGTATATGTGTACCAAACATGTGCCTGGTACCCATGAGTCCAGAAGTGGGAAGGCATTGGAGCCTGTGGAACTGGAGTCACATGCAGTTGTAAAGCCATGTGGGTAAACTGAAATGGTTCTCCTAAAGGAGCGACAAATGTTCCTAACTGCTGAGCCATCTCCCTAGCCCCAGATTCTATTTTATACATGGTCTTATCTATACATGGTTTTAAAATGAATACTTTCATATTTAAATACTTTTATTTAACCTCAGTTTTCCACTCTCAAGATGTGTACATTGGACCCAGACTTCATTTACCAGTAGTGGGCAAAAAAAGGTAATTAAATCTACACATGGAATCATAAAATGTTTTCTAGTATAGCATTTAATTTATTATTTTCAAAACTATTTTGGAATCTTTAATGATTTTGAAACTTGTTTTGAAAAACACTTTTAAGTTAAAAATGAGACAAAATTTTCTGAGAAATTGTTTTCACAATATGGAAATACTGAAAACCAGTTTTGGTAGTGCTCTTCTGTAATTCCAGCCTGTGGGGAGTTGGGGTAGAACGGTCACCAGGGGTTTCAGGCAAATCTGGGATACATACTGAGATTATGTCTCAAAACCACCAAAATTCAGCTGGCCAACACAACAGAGAGAACAACCTTGAGAAGTTCATGAAACAGTAAAATCTTGTAAGACTCAAATACTAACAGGAAACCACAGACTGATATTTGGTAGTTGTGAGATATGAATTGGACATTTTAGGAAACACAAATATTGTAAACAATGAATATAGCTTTCAAGTTCACAACAGAACTTCTTCAGCAGTATGTATAATGGCTGAACGTGTCACACACCCACTCTTAAAGAGTTGAGTAATAAGGGAATAATGTTATTCAAAGTTAGGGAAGTTAGACTGTGGTACAGCACTTCCACAGCATGTGTGAGGCCCTGGAGTTGATCCCTGTGTTAGTAACAAAATAAACAAACAAAAAATTGAAACAAAAATACAGAGTGAGGTGAGAGAGAGACCATAATTTCATGCAGGGATAGCTGAAGTCCTGATCCACAAATAGAAGGAGCATATGGAGTAGTCACCATGTTCTCCCAGGGACAGTCAGCAACGATGTTCACCTCAGGCTCATCAAGAACAGGTAAACTGTCAAATATGATTTCAGTCCCATGGAGGTCTGCTTGGGATACATCAGCATTGTGCAATCATGATAGATAGTTTATTGCAGCACCAAACTGCCACTTGAGAAGTCTTGACCTCAAACAAAAGCTCAGTTATTACTGTCAAAAGGTACTCAGAGACAGAATTTGGTTGGCAGCAAGAAATATGCATCAAAGAGAAAAAATCTAATTTGTATAATCAAAATCAAAACTGAGAAGTATCTTGCAGTTGGTGATTACTTTTAAGTTTCAGCAAAGTTCCATGCTATTATCTCTATTATCATTATATTTATAAATGCTATTACTGATAATATTTAAAATGTTTCTATACAACAATGTATTTGTAGAGACACAACTTAGAATCATAACATACATACTTTCTTATTCAAAAATCTTTATTTTCAACATGATTCAGAGTGAAGAATCTCCTTTTATATATAGGAATAAGCAGTAACATTAAAAAAAATTGAATCATTTTGGTGTTTCTCCTTTAGCTAAATGGTCCAAAAAAACAAAAAAAACAAAAAACAAAAAACAAAAAAACCCCCCACCTTTTAAAAGAGAGGACTTAGTATTTCCTAAATATTTAAACATGCTACAATCTTGTGCAGTCTGATGACTTTCACAGAAAATCAGGATAAAAGCATGAACTTAAAATATAGACTGATGTAACGAATCCAAGAAATTTCCCAGATATCTTGTAAGCCCTGAAACGATGTATACTTATGAATGATACAACACATTATTCTATTAGCAAACACAAACTTTGCTATCTTTAAATCAGCGCCCACCCCATATTCTCAAAAGGAATGTCCTCGAGTGTCAATGCCTGAAGTGATACGCTCTGACAAATCTAACAGCTCTCTCTGTGTCATTCCTAATGCACTTGTCACTCAGCATTATCCATCCTCATTAATGACAATGGAAAAGTTTATCTTGGGAACACGTTTTAAATCATCTACTCTTTACAATGGGACCATGAAATCTCTTACAAAACATGAGGCGGGAACTACTCTGACAACAAAACCCCTTCCTGGCAGCTTTATTCTTAATTCCTGTTCAAGGAGTAATCTGTTTATTATAAAATCATACAGAACAATATATTAAACAGAATTTGAAACAAGAATAGCTAGTGTGATTTTCAAGCTTACAAGTATTTTTACAACATTTTTATTAAGCTGAAAACACTGTTGAGCCTTTTTGTGTGGTTTCATGCAATCATTTCTTTTTCTATTCTACATTATATCAACCTTTGAAAAGGGGGTTTGCTTTGCCTAGTTTTAAAATAAACTAATAACCTAGCTCTTATATATTACAATGCAATAATTTGCATTACCTTAAAAACAACTTCTTTAGAAATATAACATTCTGTTTAAAAATATCTAAAGTGCTGAAATACTTGTTTAACTAGTTATAAATAGAAATAACCTAACTAATACCAATACTACTATTAACACAAGAATAATTACATCTTAAGCCTGAATATGATGTTTTAATGTTTTAAAAAATCTCTACAGTAAAAAAGAAAGAAAGTTAAACTTCTGGATCCACAGCATCTGCTGTTTTAATTTGACTGCAATTCCAGACACATGTGGCTTCTGTATTTGTGTTGATAAAATAAATGCTTCTGGGAAACATATCCTTAAGTTTCATAATATTCTGGTATTAGGAGTTTAATGCTACATTCTGTTTCACTCACTGGGCAGTAAAGTCAGATTAAAAACAGTATAATAAAACTATAAAATACTATATTCAATATTGACTCATCATTTTCAATCAACACATCTATATGATGCATGCTAGTAACACTGTATATTAATAGCTCATATTAATATTTAAATTACATTAGCCTATAATTTACAACAAAACATTTTAACTTTAGAATTAAAATAGTTTATATTTTAAGTTAATGCTTTAAAGAGTTCATTTAAGAAACGTGATAACAGGCTTCATGGTTAAAGTTCTTGCTTATTATATAATAAACACTCTAAATACTATGAAATGTTTGTGTTGATATATGAGAATTAATAAAAAAATATAATCAAGGCCTTCTGAAAATAACAGTTGTTTTTCATATATTAGGTACTTGTTGTGAGTCTAGAAAATATCCTTTTGTGTACAGCTTTAGAGAGTAAGCTTAGCCTAATGGGTGGAAGTCTGCCCCAGCATCTGAGTGATCCTGGGAGAAGCCAGTTCTCTAAGTCTCTAAAACAGTGAACACCACATACCACACAGACTACAACACACACACACACACACACACACACACACACACACACACACACCACACACACACACCACACACACACACACACACACACACACACACACACACACACACACAGAGCAAGCTGACTTTGAGCGTCTCAATTCTTCAGTTCCAACTTTTTATGAAATTTAATATTTTCACAAAATGGTAGTATAGCTTGAGAAAAGCTAGGTATTTTCAGAAAGAGACTCTATTGATTTTACAAGTACAAATTACACATAGAAGAGCTGTGCATTCACTGTTTTTTCAAATAGAGATGAATTTAGAGACTATAAATCCTATCCTTCAACTGTCAATTCTTTCAGTGAAATTTGTTTAAAGCATTAACACTTTAGAGATTCTTCACTATAATAACTTTTCTGACAATAATCAGAAAGTAAATGTTTTTGGCCTGGGAAAACACAAATTTCAATTTAGTTATGCAGGACAAAAGAAGCATGGCAAAACTAATTGTCCTCCTAACATCCAGTACAGCTGACTTAGACAATAGCAGGGCTGGAACTGGACCATGGGTCATACCTGCAATAAGGGCAAAGGTGGTTTTATACTGCCTCCCCTTACATGGTACACAGAGCCAAGCATAAAAAACCTTCAAGTAAATGGGTGATGGGAATCTTATAGTCACGGTAAAGTGAGGTTGAGGAGAAAATATGGTTATTATGGAGAAATATGTAGATCGTGTTTTCCAAATACTTTATATAAGTTTTAGTTAAAAAAATCAAATTAGCTATTGAATCAAGTTGCTATGAATTATGTTATAATAATAACATCATTGGAAAAATTGTCTTCATTTAAATTTTTATGTAGATCAGGAGGGCTTCCTAAGAGGGGACTCATAAGTAGCCAAACTAAAGCAATGCTTTAAACTTAGGCTGTCTTCTGTGCATCAAGACAGTCAACAGGATGATTCTTTGATAGATAGTTACAGATTCCCACATTATGGAAGCAATACGAATTACTTGATCATAAAGCATAGGATAACTGTATAATATCTAAAGTGTTGTATTCGAATCCTATTTTATATAATCATATCTAGTAAGTCACAAGTTCTATGAATCTCTTTATTTTTTTCTTTTAAATGCCAGAAAAACATAGGCAAGAAAATCAGCCATATTTGCAACAGAAAACGAGGTATATCATTAGGGAACTAGTGGTCAAAAGTAGGCTGGGAAGTATAGGTCTTGAAAGGAATGAATTAGAAATAATTCCCATTTGGTTACAATATAAACTAAACCCAGCAGCTCAAAAGAGGAACTAGATTGGAAATTCATAACTGACCTTTGTGAATTTGAAAATTTTATTATTAAACCTCTCTTTCTCTTTCCTTCCTCCCCACCCCCACCCCTTTCTAGCTCTGGCTGGCTTAGGACTTGCTATGTAGACCAGGCTAGCCTTGAACTCACAAGAAATCTGCCTGCCTTTGTCTTCTGAATGTTGCCATTAATGGTGTGCACTATCTTGCCTGACTTTTATTAAATCTTTCAAGATTAAACATCCCAATAAAGTTCGCAGGTAACAAGATAATGAAGTCGTCATTCACATAAGTATATTAATTAGCATTTCTAATTAAAAACTTCCTCATCGAATTTTAGTATTTAAAGCACAGTTCTATTTTATTTCACTGTCAGCAACTCATTATATTACCTGCTATGTGTTCAGAGTCGCTTTGCTTATGCAAAACCTTAGAGGTATATTAACTCTCCAAGGAAAGTGTTCTGGTACATTAAAGCATTTCACAGAGTCTGTGAAGCTGAGACTGCTATAGTGAAAAGTGTCAGGAGAGGATTGACTCACCCATCTATTCAGTTACTAAACACCAATACAATTAGTACTGAACCAAGAAGAGGCGGTGACATAATGAATCAGACTGACCTAAGTTTGTAGCATTATAAGGGACATGATGTTTTCACTACACTGAACTGTGGTAACAAAGACAGAACACTGAAGAGTGGAAACCAAGAGCCAGGTAACAAGCAGAGAAGATCAGTATGGACATGGTTACTTCATGAGCAGCCTTAAAGTTTTTATAGGTCTACATGGATTGAAAGGATATTTTGTTATTATATATTTGACTTTTGAGTCCAAAACTATGGGACTTTATTTATTCTGTTTGTTGACTTTCCCTAGGTAGCTCAGGCCAGCCTCAAACACAATCCTCTTGTCTCAGCCTCCTGAATTACATGTGTAATACAATTACATGTGTATACCATAATGTCTGGCTTGTAAATTAACTTTTGTTGACCTACAAGATTTTGTTTGGTATGAATTATAAATTTAATCGTTTAAAAACATTTTGTTTATTGTTATTATGCTATGTGTACGGGTGCTTGCCTGTGTGTAAGCCCATGCATCACAAGCATGCCCGATGCCTATGGAGGCTAGAGGTGTCAGATCCCCTGGAACTAGAGCCACAGACTCTTGTGAACTGCTATGCGCAGCCACAGCACGTAAACATTGAGCCCTCTCATGAGCCCTGTGGTGTTGGTTTTGATAGTCATCCCTTCCTCAGCCCCTCATGGTTGCCATTTATCTGAGTGTCCAAATACAGAGGGAATAAGCTATGAGGTGCTGGGGAAACTTACTGGTAAAGTTCTATAACTTTTTAAAAATTGCTGTTCTGGGTATAGGTCTTATGCAAACTAGGTAAGCACACTATCATTGAACTAAATTTCTATTCTCTGAAGTTGAATTTTATTGAAACTAAAAGTGACTTTACCTCATAAATATCTCTCATATGTAAAAGTTAAATATAAGTTGTTATATGTTATAGGTTAAATATGCTATAAGGTTTAGGAACTCTGTTAATCATTTATTTACTAAAACAACAAGAACTATCACTACTACCACAAAAGTCTTCTTAAGTGTTTTTTTGGCTTCTGGGACAAATACAAGTGTTTCACAGTGTTTTAAGTAGATCTGTAACCATCATGCTCCATTATTTTACCAGTGAGTAAATGTATAGTTCAGAGAGTTTAAGCAACTTATCTTGTCCAAAGTCAGAAAGGCCATAAGTGGCAGCAGGGACAGATCAACCTGTCTTTTATTCCAAAGCCTGTGGTCTTAACAAACCACATTGTTTGTGGTGCCCCAACTGGTACAGTCTACATCTTTAGAAGAATATATTTTTCAATGTAATAATCAATCACTCCATAGCTCTGGCACATAGAAAGCATGTCAAAGAATTCTCCAATATGAAATGTAGTTTAAAAACCCATGAGAACACACTTATGTTAACATTCAAGTTAAAATTTGTTTCTCCATAGCATTCAATTCTAATGGTTTTATAAAGGACATTATGAAATTATGTTGCTTAGCTCTTGGTTGTTTTATATATAATCATATATGTAATTGGGGTGAAAATACTGTTACTTCCTCCCTTTTTATTTTTTTGTGGTATTGAATGCATATTTTATTATGGAAAAATATTCCATGAAACACTATTTTTAAAACATGCCAATTATTCATTTCTCCATTTTAGTATTCTGTATATAATTCCCTACTTTAATCAACTATTTTGATGTAATTAAAAATATTTCAAATTTAATTACATTTTATTTAAGTTCTGTATTTGATGTTCCAACACTGTATTATATTTAAGTTCTATAGTTGATGCTGCAAAGATAACATAAGATAATTTAGAAAAAGATAAGATATAAAGATATTTTAACTAATTAGGAGCAAATTAGTCATAATTAGCATAATTCCTAAGCCTGATAGCTTTTCAGTATAATTCTGCACAAGGAGTCAGAAGATCAAGATTTAACATGAATAACCACAGGAGACTGACTTAGGGAACTCTCCACATCTTTTATCTTTTTACAGCAAGATGTGTACACTAGTGTTTGTGCAAGATCCTTGTGAGGTTAAGACAGCAATTGAATATGACGCTGTATGTTAAAATATTAATGATGCCTAGAATAAGTATATCAAATATATGATTCACGGATAATTTAAAAAAATAAAATAGCAGTTTAACATTTAACAAATATTTATGGAACTAATAAATATATATGTTGAAGATTTACTTGTGACTAAGAATAATACGTCTGGATTTCTGGTAACAATATTTTAGAGGTAAGCTAAATAAATAAAGGCGCTGATAAGCATATAAGTGTTAAACCAACATACCTGTCACACTGCAAATTAAAATAGTGTATGTGTTTGCAAATAACTCTACACTTCCGATGGGCCAGTGAATATTTTCAAAGGAAGGGAACAAAATGAAACATCATTATCTCTGCAGTCAAATGATGTGAAGAGGCCTTGAAAGGAACAGAAGATTGAATATTTTGGAAGTTTGCTGTGCAAGGGTACTGAGGGCCATGACTTGGTTAGCAAAGTTTGGGGGCAAAGTATCCACAAAGTTCCCTGTGCCACAAATAAGCTCATGGAAATCATACTTATTAAGCATGATTATCTGAGACACACTGCAGGACAAACTAGTAGAATATATGATCTTGTGTTCTAGAAATTTAACAATACAACTTGGCAGGGAAGGAGGCCAGGTGGGGTTTGCCATCACTTGTTTTCTTTCCCTGTCTTTCTCTGACATATAAGTGACACACTGTGGGAGGAAGTGTCTCAGAGCTATTGTGTAAACGGGGTAAATTCTGCTACAGTTCTGTGAAGCCTTCAAGAAATTTTTTTTTTTAAGAAAATCTTAAAGTACTGAAATATAATTTTTGTGGAGCCAAAGCACAGAATGCATTTGCAGAAGTGTTTATGCCTACAAACTTTAGGAAGGAGGAGAAGAGATTTTTGTCTCTTTGCAGCTTTTGACAGCACTCTTTGTTTTATTAGCATGGTCTCAAAGTTGAGATAGCTCAACCAGAAGCACTGGGGGATCTTCATGAATTCATTGCTGAAAAGTGTTAACAGCTCTAAAATATTTGAAATTGGCTTTGTGAAATCATTAACCAGATCATGCTCAAATTTCTTGCATAAAATATAGTTATGAATAAATATAAGAAAAAGGTAAGGGTCTGGGGGGGGGTGTAGCTCAGGGACCGAGTGCTTGCCTAACATGAGCAAGACCCTGGGTTTGATTCCTAGTATTGCCAAAAACAAGGTACAATATAAAACAATAAATTCTGGGCTGAATTTATAACATAAAGAGCTTTATATAGAGTCATTACAGTATAGATATTCTAAGATATTGAGACATTAAAAATAGAATTCATTTGCTGTAAGTAATTACATACTCAATAGCCCCAGTATTGCTAACCACACAGAGACCTGGAGACATCTAATAGTCCAACATGAACTGCCTTGCCAATGAAGCAACGATGTTCTGCCAGCCAGACTCACAGGAAGCATGTGAAATGAACACAAGAGCAAACAGGCTTCCTGCTGCCTGAGGGACAGTCAGCAAGATGGCAGCTTCAATCATTTGGAATAATACTAAAGCAGCCTTAGGCTTTTCTCAGAATGGAAACATGTCACTATTACTGCAATACTTTAACAAATCAGAATGCAGAGAAACGAACACTTACACAATCCCATCCTGCAAAGGGCACTTTACTCAACATCTAAGTGGAAAACAATTATAAGGAAATTTCAGAAAAATTGTCAGTGAACATAAATGACTAAGGGAAAAATGTTTTTTTTCCCTTTCAACACACTTAATAGATTTTTAAAAAGCTTACCACTTAGAAACAATTTCCTTTCCCAGTCTCCTTAAGGAACTATTAATGTAAAGAAACTTAGATGAAGCACTAAGTGAAAAGTTTGGTATTCAAGCTGCCAGGAAAAAATACCCATCATTCCTCAACATAGCACAGCTTACTGTAAGAGCTGATCAAAAGGAGTAAGTTTTCACAACATCTATATAGGAAGTTAAAAAAATACTTCAAATATTTTAGGAAATTATCTAATCAGTGTACCTTTAGTATATGTCTAATCATGTAGCCATCTTTGGTCAATCATCAAAAAATCAAAGGCAAATTGGCATGACTCAACTCTAACTTTAATACCGCATGATTGTGTCGTGTAAGCTTGTTTTGTGTGAGAGCTGCTGTGGTTTTAGCCAAGAGATTAACTACCAGACCTAAGCCGGCCTCCAAACCTTGCCCTGCTGATGCCTCTGGCTCTTTGAAGTCTGACCATCATACCTGGCAAAGCAACAGTGGGAACTAGGACAGTGTCAGATCTAATCAAATTGTTCACTGCAGCATAGCTAACTATGGGCTTCACTAATTGGCCCAATTGAGGATTATACCTTTTGCTACAGATTCACGACAATAATTTAGTTAAATGATGTCCCCTCCCTTATCTCTTCTAATTAAGATTCCAAAGTTGGAAGAAATAGGATTAGACAGAGTCTAACAACTGTGTTCCCCTTAAAGTGGTATGCACTTTTGATAGAACCACTACGGCAATGCAGAATATATGTAGTAAGAATTAAACCAACTTCTAGAGAGTCTAAGAATCTGTGACATTGCTATATGCCTATATGACTAAGAAATTAAAGTGAAAATATTGGTATAGTCTATTAAAAATGTGAGCACTTAAAATTTACATTCTACTCTTATAGAATGTTAATTTGTGTGTGTGTGTGTGTCTGTGAGAGAGAGAGAGAGAGAGAGAGAGAGAGAGAGAGAGAGAGAGAGCATGCACTTACAGTTATATTCCCCTTGCATGTACATGTGGAGGCCAGATGGTAACACTAAGCATTATCCTCTATTGCTTTGCTGCCTTATGTTTTGAGACACGGTCTTTCAATGAACTTGGAGCTCACTCTTTTGGTTAGACTAGCTGGCCAGTGAGCCTCAGGGATCTGTGTGTCTCTGCCCTCCCAGTGTTGGGGTTACAGGCATGTATGGACGTATCTGGGTTTTATATGTGTCTGGGGACCAACTTCAGGTCCTCATGCTTATGCAGCAAGCATCCTATTCACTGGGCCATCCTTAGGTTTATTTTTGAAAAGTGATTTCATTCAGATGAATCAAAACTTATATTGAATATTTTTGCTTTGTTATTGGCAGCATACTTATGAAAACAAGCTAACTTATACAGTAACCAGTATTTGTCAAGGATATTGTCAGAAAAATTAGATTATATGGCCCATGATACTACAACTTACTAGGATTTCGAATTATTTCAGTGGCACACTGTTAATTGATAGGCTAGTTTCCTTCTCACTCTTCATCTTTGGGTATATTAAACATATTTCATACTCCCACTTACCATTAAAAACTGAAGAGGCCATAGAAAATAAATATGGAGAAATAAATCTAGACCTGATGATATCATGCAACAATCTGAACTGTTAATATTATCATAGTGACTATTAGCCTGTAGGACTTTATACTTTGCAAAATGTAAACATTCAATGAAGCAACATCAAGCCATATTGTCATATTATCACGAAGCTAATTTACGGCAATAACATATGGAATTTTGATGTTAATAGTTAAGAATGAGTCTATTCAGTAAATATACCAAGAATAGCTAATTTATAATAACAGGTTGGCCAAGTATTTTGTGAGATAAAAGCCTTGGTGGCTGTAGGTTTATTGAGGGCTCATCTTCTCAACTTGGGGCAGGTATCACAAGGCAATCTTGAATAAACTCGATTTGCTTTGACAGTCTATGGTCTCAATATTCAGTCTATAAGACCCAGATACACTAATTATGTTTGGGCCAGTTCAAACCTCCATAATTGTTTTTCATCTATTTGCTGAATATTAGTAGTTATAGGATGTACTTTCTCTGAATTTCAGCACAACTCAATTGTCGTACTTCCCAACTTGAACCTAGAAACTATGATGCTTAGAGCCAAAAAACTGCCCCATAAGGAAGCAATTTTTTGTAATAATTTTATAGATGCTACAGCTAATGTAATATTATACTATCACTTGTCAGAGAATTAAATTCGTAGAATATAAAAACTGAAAATACAAAATGTTATTACATTCATGTAAAATGTTGTTTATATACTATCAAATTCAATGCAGCCACACTTCAAATCCTATGAACTATACATTATCAGTGCATCATAGTTATAAAAAGTTTACTTAATAATAATACCAACAGTATTAAAGAAAAACAAATTGCCACACAGAAAGATCATAAATTTAGAAAGTCAATTCAGCTTAGTGCTGAGGCCAGTACAAATGTACAAATCCTAGAGAGAGTGGAGCTTATGTGGTTGGTACATACACATGTAGGGCTCCAGTATCAGCACTATAAACAGTATCCTGCTGTGCTTTTCATAAGGGGTAATACATGCAGCTTTATAGTTACAGGGAATTGTAATAACCTATTGTGATAAATGTTTCCTTCTGAATCAGAAGTACTTGAATGAATATCAGTATGTACTCTAAGAGAGAAAACACCATTCTGTCTTTGAATCACTCAAAGTTGGCAAGTACTGGAGTTGCTTCACCTGTCATACACAAAGGCCAATGGCTAAATAGGCTTTAATACCATCCCTCCCTCCTCTGCTTTTTGCCTCCATCCACCCCTCGTTTGTGATGCATGTGACTTTAGGTACATCCTAATAAGTCTCCCTGCATGGAGTCAGACTTACACTTTACCGATTGAGCCAGGCTTTGCTTCTGGGAATAACATACAGATTCAATGCCCAAGACACTACGTCTTCAGACTTTTCAGAGGAGTATAGCTTGCATTTTATTTGCTAAAAAAGTCAGATTTATGTATTTCTATTACTTTTGTCATTTAAAATGACTTTTACTCTATTTTTTTTTTAAAAAAAATTGATTGACTGTACTGACTATTACCTTCTTAAAAAGGCGACTTTATTGTTGCTTTGTTTTCAAATACTGCTTCCAAACCACAAGGTGACAGTTATCATTCTTTTAGTTTGTCTAATATCAAGAAGCCTGTGTGTCTAATTGGCACTCTCTATTAGAAACTACTGCTATTCAAGGGAGTGGGCTCACTTGACATTATGCAGGTCATTTTTATGCTCGCCATAAGACACTGAGCAAGGTCATAAAGGATTCACATGATCACCTTACTTTGGGCACAATAACTTTTCCACTGAGGAGTTTTTGCTTAATTTGAACATAATAGATATGATACTGCAGACTTGGTTTTAAAAATATTGGGAATTTTGGAAGAATAACCATGTAGAGGGAAATGTTTATATTAGAAACAGAAATTCAACTTTAAAAAATGGAAGCATACTTTTGCCAGACAATAAGCTAAAACTTAGTTCTTGAAATGTTTAAGATGGTTTAGTCACTCAGTATTCCATCAGGAAAGCTGAGAGAATGCTGGCACAGTTACAGTCTTGGGTTCCATTTCAATGGTATCTTTTGAGTAGTAAAGCAAATTAGCTCAAGAATCACTATTTCTACACACTCCTCTTTGGGCTTTAAGTGGCTTTTGATGGGAGTATTCCCCAGATGAGGAACTTCTAACACTCCTGCAGAGATGACCTGCCTGAAGAACTGGCTGCCTGATTAACTATTAACTGCTCTCAATAGGATTAGATAATTAAGGACATTGATGACCATTAATTAGGAGGAGGGCACATTAATTTGTCACAGGATAGGACCCTTATGATGATTTATAGGTTAGTGCTACTTGTAAATGTGAAGGACAGAGAAAGAGAGAGAGCCATTAAGTTACCTTATCAAGTGGCCAGCTTAAAGAGGGCAGAGGGTCAGAGAAGGGCCAAAGTGGTCACTTTAAGGGTGAAGTCCCAAACACCAAAGCCGTGCCAAGCCACATTGATGATCGTTTGGTGATGAAGTTAAAAATATGCTAATTTATTGGTGGTAATTCTCCCTTTTTATGGTTTCAAGCAGTTAAGACAAGTGGCCTGCTTAAGAGCTTTTCATTTGAAAAGAGATTAAACAAAATGGTTTGTCAAGGCAGTTTGGCTGTTTTATGTCTTTGTTTTAAAAAAAAAAAAAAAAGCACCAACTATACTGATAACTATCACACCACCCAAAGCCATCTCTCTGAACATTTACTTCATTAATAAATATATCAACTCTAATTGGTTAATAGTTCCACGTTCATTTTCTCTTTAGCAAGATTGAGCTGAAATAACTCTTTTGTATTGCTTTGTCATCCTGCTTGCAGAAAGGTCACAAAAATGTAGAAAATTTACTTACAGCCACTAGTATAACTCATACCTTGTTTAACTCAACATTTTAAAAATTAAATGTAATCTCCCTGATAGTAAAAACCAAATCAAACCAAATAAAACAAAGAAACATTTATGAGGTAGCGATAAGACTTGCTATCCATACACAGTTGTGGGCAGCATTCATATTCCACACACAGTAAGCACAGCTCATTAACATTGAAATAAATGCTTTGGAAAGCCTTGGAGATCCACGTCGTATTTATCAATTGACTTTGGAGCTTATTTTTAATAGCTATTAAAGACTTTTTTTTGGCTGTATCTGAATAAAAATACATGATTAGAATGGAGGAAAATATAACAAAAATTAGTCTAACAAAAGTACTTCGTTTGTAGCCTGAAATGTGTTTAGATGTTTTATTACAGTAAAAATCAGGCATGAGGGGGACTGTTTACCTTAAGACAGTAAACTAAAACATAAAAAGTCTCTTACCTCAATGGTGAACAGCTTCCTTTTTAACTTAAAAGCTAAGTCTTTGACATCCGATTCATCACAAGTCAAGTTATTAAGCCGAGGAATCTTCCGTATATGGATCAAACCTCGTGGAAAGGAAATTAAAAGAGAAAGCCTTAAGTGCTGTCATCAGAGGCATAAATTAAGGAGTCTTACAGCAGAATCTGTAAATTTACACACAGGCATCCTCCCTTTAAAACTGGAGCTGACTACCAGGAGCAGTGAAGCAAATGGTGTGATTATACTCAAGTAATCAAGCAGAATAAGATAAACAGAAATCCTCGAGCGAGGAAAACTAATTGCACTTTGGTACAGGAGTACAGATGTAAAGAGGGGCCTTAATACTTGTCAAAACTACAGCCGGTTTGCGAGTGATTTTCTTTCGTATTTACAGTAAGCAAATATGGCTATCACCTTGCATGCTGCCCACAGCACCACTCAGCAATCTTTATTTTATTAAATATGCACCAGTAAGCAGCCAGGAAAACAAGGCTTTTGGGTTACTGATAACCTGCAAAACACCAATAAAAAGTATTTCATTTTGTGCATTGAACAAACTATTGAAGAAAACTACATTTCAGCATGGTCTAGGATCAAACATTAGTCTGTATGCCATCCGGAAACACTGATTTTTATGGCACGTTAGGCCCTTATGTGGCCATTAGAAGCTCTGCAACAGTGCTAGGTAAACCGTGAGCTCCGGGCCTCATCAGCAGAAACACTTGCTAATCTTTACTGACAAGGCACTGGATGGCTTTTGTGTAGTTTCTGACTAAACTAGGGGTCAGTTCCCACAGATGAAGACATGGAAGGTTCTTTAGCACATCTTTTTGCCTGACTCAGCTCATATTTAAAAACACCATGTCAGGTATACTGATCCTTGAACATGGGATAAGAGACATCAAATGTCAGATTGGAGTAGACAGACCTTATTTACACAACTGCTTGGCCCCCCCCGCCCCCCGTGTGTGTGTGTGCTCACTAATGTGTGCATGCATTCAGATTTAGAGTATGCTACAAACATTTTCTTCCAAGTAGTTTACCAAAATAAGTAAGCTTACATTTCAAATAAAATATTGTAATACATTATTTGAAAATTCTATAGAGTGCATTTTGATCATATTTACCACCTGTTTCTCATTAAGACAATAAATAGCTCATAACAAACATACATACTTATTTGGTAAATAAAGTATACATAATAGGAATAAGGACAGCACATCTCTTATTTTTCCCTTATGGTACATGTGCATGTTAGTAATTATTAAGTTAGGAGGCCTTATATAAACTCATTAATTATTTTATTCTCAGGTTCTTATTATAAGAAAGTTTACAAATATAATTACTCAGTACACATGAGGAATAATTTACTTATTCAGAGCAAAAAGAATGACAGTTTAACTTTTGAAATGTTTTAAGCAAAATATATTTAGAATATAAAACACAATTTCAGTAAGTTTATAAATGAGTACTTATAAGTGATAATGTAACTTATACAAAACAGGAGGTTCAATCTCCACCATCAAAACCAAAGTAAACCAAACCAAACCAAACAAAATCAAACTAGACCAAACCAAAACTGTAATGTTGTAAAATATACAATTAATTTTCCTGGGTTTATGACAGGGTGACGAGATAATATGTATCTCCCTTTTAAAGTGCTAGTGCTGGGGTCTGAACCTACGGCCTTGTGCATATTGAAAAAATGTTCTACCAATAAGCTACATCTCAGTCTAGGATGACCTTACCACATAGCTAGTTCTGTAAACTATGAACCTGTGTGTGTGTGTATGTATGTATATATATATATATATATATGTATATATATATACACACACTGTGTATATTCTGTGATATATATATATCACAGAAATGCTGATACACTGTTACAGGTTGAGTATTTGTTATTCAAAATGCTTAAGACCAGAGGTAGTTCATATTGTGCATTTTAGAATTAGGGACATTTGTATATAGACTTATTTCAAGCACGGCTGATTTCATATAAACATTAAGCTACTGGCATAACAATACTTCAGGGCCTGGGTTTGACTACTTTCAGTTATCATAATCTGCAATTTTAGCATGACGAATAGCTGAAATAGAAAATTAACCAGGAGGGAAAAATATTTAACAGTGGAATCACATTCACACCACGTTATAGCAGATGTTCTAATAGCAGAAGGATGCTCTCAGGTATGTGAGAAGCACTCAAGGTATGTTCTTTTCATGATATAGATGATGCTTACCATGATAATCCTTATACAATGGGTTGGTTTCTTTTTCTGAACCAATAAAAGATTCCAGACCAACTACTGTATCTGACAAATTTCTCACACGAGTAGTAATAGATTTATTCTGAAAAACAAGTAAAGGGAATACTAATGTTATAATTAATTACAAAATAAAACATCTACACAATGCCACTATACCATCTTGAATACAAATTTTAGTGGAGGTAAGAAACATTAATAAATAAAAGTTAAATGCACCACAATCTGAAAAACATTAAAATAGTCTCCTAGTTGAATGATCTGATCTACATAGGTCTTCTATGTTAATTTGAAGAGTTGAAGGCAAGGCAAAACTTCATAGAAAACATTAAGTATTGTTCCTTTGGTCCAATGAAGGAGGCTACACTTTGCTTTTCTCATTACGTTGCTCCAGTGCACTGGAGAACTTGGCATATAATGGGACTGAGAAGGATAGATGGCACATGGCAAGCATGGCTGCCCATCAGCTGGGACTGGGTCTCAGTCCTGTAACATGTCAGGTCCTGTGACATATTTAAAACATGGGAAGGTCCAGTAAAAGGGATGTAAAGTGGCTTGTTTTGGGGTCTCCTATGCCCCTTTCCAGATGCTGCCACCTGGCTCTAAAGTAACAACAAAGAAAGGCAAAGAAACTGTGACTAGCACCAACCAATGGCCGACACCTTCTTTCTGAATACAGCTTGAGACGAATCCAGTGGTGCTAAATACAACAGCTTAGGAAATGTCTGCGTGCTGGATTAAAATCATACATAAACATAGCTCTAAGCACAGAATACCCATTTGCTAAATAGTAACGGTCCCAAACCACATGGAATTCACAGCCAGGAAAGTAAAATCATTGACTAGCCAGTTGCTTTTGCAATTATTTTACTTCATGAACAGTCAGTATTCCTTGTAGGGTGATTCCTGATAGGCTGATAAGCCTGTAAAGTTTAATTATATAACACAATACATCAGGATATTTATGCTCTACTGATATAGATTTGTTAAAATAAATCATTCTTTGTGAATTTTGGAATTTTGAAACTCTCATTTTATATACTGGTAATATCCACTAGCTTAAAATCTAATTTTAGAAGAAAAGGATAGGAGATATAAGGCAGTCAAGAAAACTGGTCTGTTTGGTGCTATGTCTGCTGTTAGAGGAGAGACCACAGAGATTTTCATTTTATAAATGCTTCATGATGACTACCAAGCTTAGTGCTGTTTTTGTTTCTTAAGAGCCTTGTGAAGACTGATCAGGATGGAGAGTAAAAGAGGTTATACTGATTCTATATAATTCAAAGGGACCTGTACAGTACTCTGGGTTCCAAACATTCTGCTGAAATGGTTGGTTAGCTCAACCTTCAAATACCTTAGGCAATATTTGAATCTCTTCCATAGGAGGAATGCATATTGTGTGGAGGGCATTTTAGCCTCTAATCTGTGGTCTCAAAAGGAGACAGTGTAAATAAGCTTTCTTTAACTTTAAAAAAAACCTTTCAATTATGTGGACACATTATAAAATACATATAATATTTGCAAATGGCTATTTTTCCTAAGGCAATTCTTTAGTCAATGGTGAGAAAATAATCCAGATTGATTCCTTCCTTTCAGTGCTGTGCCACAGGGGATGGTAGTCCTCCAGAAATAACAGGGGCTTCAGGGGCCAGAAACATGCTCCTCTCAATATTCCCTCAGCCAAAGACCATTATATCAAACTCATCCAGGTTGGGTTTCAGCCAGTTATTCTTCACCCAAACAAAAATGTCTGCCAGACATTCCAACAGCTGGGAGACAGTTCACAATGAGTCAACTTGAAAATGATTCATTGTGCTGAGTACTGAACAATGTTGGGATGGGGGTGGGGTGTGGCTGGGTTGGTAGTAAAGGGTGAGAACAAGTGGGAGATGAAGAAAAGCCATGTGGTTCCCTATCAAGAAGAATCTTGGATAATAACCAGCAGGATCCTATCATTTCATTTTTAGTATAAATTCAACTGAGAAGAGTACTAATGTTACGGACCTTCAGATGGGCAAGCACTTATCAAGGCTACTGACAATATTTCTTAATCTAAAAGGTTAGATTTACTTTTATCTATAAATAAAAGACAGAGTCTTTTTGTATAAATATCGGAGTTTGTTAGAACTCACCTATTCAAGGTTTCAGACATAGCAACTTGGGTCTTCTCAATTATATGGTTAACAGAACTGTAAGGCTTAAAGATGGATTGATTTCTCTTCTAATTTTGCTCTAACAGTAAAGAAGTGCTGTGTATTTAAATGACTAACCCAACATTGTTATTTCTTTTTTTCATTTAACTCTAAAGTTATCTAATAAGACATTGAAAGACATCAATTTTTTAGGTCTTTTAAAAGATGCTTATAAGTGATAAATTAATTATATTTACTAAAGAAAACTAATGGATTCTAAATATAAAGCAGCATGTATAGCCTGAACTCAAAGTTTCTCAGAAATGTGTTCACTTATTTATGTATTTTATTTATGGTATTTCTAAGCTCTATATTTGTGTCACTATTAATTATAAACTAAAATCTATCTAAAAAGGTTTTATAAAGCTTTAGGCCAAAAAAAAAAAAAACCATTTAATTGTATTGTTACCATAAAAGAAGTTACATTTAACAGTGACCTTACAATTTTTTGTACAGCTATGCTGCAAAAGTTGGTACAGTGTAGCTAATCAGACTGTGAAAATGATAAAGTATCTGAAAACATTTATAGAATAAGAATAATGGAAAATTATAAAAGAGTAACATCTATATTTAAGACTGAAATAACCTTTATTTTTATAATATACACAATGAGTTTCTAGTTATTTATAGGAACAAAAAATATATTTGGGCATGACAATGCAGTTTTTTTAAGTTTAAAAAAACATGTGATTGCTTGTGTCTATTCACGGTTCTTTTAGAATATGAATCATTAATGCGATATTATCTTAGAGCCATGTTTATAAGAAGAAGGTCCTTCACCGTATTAATACTAAATGGTCTTTTAGATGAAGGTAGGTGAATTTATATGAAAACAAAAAATGCATGTAGAAAACCCCTTGGGAACATAATAGTCATAGTTTAGTTTGTCAGGAACACACTGTACATAAAACCATCATCATATGGCCTGTGGTGCTCAGACATCTTTTTTTTTTTTTCCTCAGACATCTTTAGTATAGAGACTAGAGTGGAGATCTTGACATAGAACTTCTATATTCTTATCCTCCTGAACTCTAAACAATTTTATTCATTGAGAAAGATGTGAAACTTCTTGCTCTTTAGTTGAAAATTAATAAGTAACAGCATCTATGCATCAAGACCTAATACATATATTTGAACATCATTCCTATTTTAATACTGAAATTGCCAAATTAAAGTTTCAAGTGAGAAATACTTAAACAAGGTTACCAGAATTTAGTCATTATGACTAAATTAATGGTTATAGTACACATTGCCATAATGACATCACCCAAGTATGCACAATGATATTGCCACCCCTCCTCCTTGCCCATCTGGATAGGAAATCTAGGATGACTCAAAAATCCTTCTTATACTAGACAAATCTCCCTTTGCTCCTGGGTGAAAGTTGTCAGCTCTGGATAGTAGCCAAGACGTAACTAGGAGGGAAGCCAGAAGAGCTAGTGTCTAGGAGTTTTAAGAGTTTGCTGGCAATCTCAGATGGCATTGTCATAAGTTGTAGAAAGGGTCTTAAAGTTTTCTGTTTCAGTATAATTTCTTAATTCTAGAAACTTAATGCACATCAAATCTGCTGCAAGTAAACAAGGCCCAGCTGTCTGCCATGTTATTCTCACTTAGATTCACAAGAACCTGGTGAATTTTACTTTGAGTGTTTGCTTGCTTTGAAAGAATGGTAGCACATTTTTATTTAGGATATGTCAAATCCATTAAAAGAATTTTAAATTCTCAAAGATTAATTGAATTAATTGATTCTTGAAAGGAATTTCAAGTCAAAGCTTATAAAGCTAAAAGTAGCAATTTTAAGATAAAAAATCCAACTACTTCCATATAAAGCTTCAACAATTGTTCTAACACAAGATCTTAGCTATCAGTGCTGACTGAACATTTCCTTACTTTGATGGCACCAATTACCACAACAATATAAAGGATACAATTTGAAGCAGCACAGAATAAATAAATTTCTCATAAATATTTTAACTTAAAGATTAAAAAGTTAATTAATCAACATTTTAATTTCCAAGAGACTTCTTCAGAGAAAAAAGCCAATTGGCATAAAACATACATACACCGTGTCAAGAATAAACTCTTGGGTTGCACCATTTAACTACGAAAGATAGCAAAGAACAAGAGAGGAGAGCTGGTTCCAGAGAGAAGGGGATATTCAAGCTCCTTTCTGTTTGATGACTGAATGATAGGAGGTATACATGTATATGTGGGTCTCCCACAGCCGAGCTTGGGATACAGAACCTCTTCTGAAAAGTGAACGTATTTTTTGGTATGTAATACAACACTAATGTTAGATAAAGGATAAATGTAACGACATTTGAGGAAGAGTATGTTTCATACTTCTTATATGCTCAATTCTATTAAAGCAAAGACTATAAAACAATGATTTTGATGATTTTGTTCATTATTTTTGAGCTGTTTGATCTGACAAAATTATACTGACTTACAATGTCCATTAAATTAATTGTTGCAGATTTAATGCATTATTGAAGCTCATAGTTTATTTTAGAATACAAAGACAACTTTTTGTAACTAAGGTAATTTAAATGGAACCTATCTCTTGGTATCATCACAGAATAACATTCATACAAGGAAGTAATAAAATAAATATTTCCTCCCCTAAAGCTTAAAACATTTCACAGAGGACCTAAAGGCAAATAAATATATTTTAGCTTAAAGGAGAAAGAGATTGTTCATTTTTTTCCACATTACTAGGTTGAGGCAATGAAACCACATGCTTTTGTGTGTTCTAGCTGATCAAATGTATTTCTAACTTTGTTATAAAAGGGTGTGGTTCTTCATTTGTTTTAGACCACGATTTTAGAAATACCATTTGTTTACACTGACAGAGTACATATTTATGAGTTTTGCCTTTTTTTCAGTCAACATTCTCTTAAATTTTAACAGAACACGCTCTGAAGGCTTTCAGAAATGGGATGCAGAAATTACAATAAAAAGTAGGCTAGAATAAATAATGACAAATAGTATTCAAAAGCAATTTCAGGCTTTCCCCAAACCTTTACATCATCTAATTTTACATTATGGAAATTAATCAGATACTTGGTTTTAACGTTTTGTTTCATTAAGGAACTTTCAAGTGATATATTTTACTTTACTTCTTTATCCTTAAATTCCCTTAGAATGCAATCCCAGACATCAATCCCCAAAACAGTGTCCAGTTAGTGTCTGTGCTGCTGTGGCAGGTTAAAGATACTAAAGTTTAAAATTAGCTTAGAATAATACCACATTGAGCACAAAATGATAGCCTGTCATCAGGAACAGGCAGCCAGAGCCAGGTCCAGATGGGAGACTGGCTGGGGAAGGCTGAGGCAGGTGGGGAAATGACAGGAACCTGACAGAAGACAGGACTACTCCCTCTGCTGGCAAGACCCTCACCTACTTGGTTTTTCTTTCATTATTTAAGATATAACCAATGATTTATTTAAGGTGTCCCCCTTTCAGTCTTCTGTACCCACACATCATCTAATACCCTACTTTCAGCATATGATTTTTTTCTAATATATAGGAATCCAATGTTTCACCAGGAGGTCTAATTATTTATCGTGTAATTTAATTACAGTATAAGCAGATCTAGAAGTGCTTTATAAGCTTTTTAAAACTAATGATGCCTTTACATTATACTTCTATAAATAGCAAATATCTATATATACCCATATATGATTTAAAGGGAAAGTCTTGGGTTATAGACTTCTCCAGTCTCTTTTCCTGGCTCTGTGTAATGCTCTGTAATGAAATAATATAGAAATGAACCATATAAATCAACTATACAGGGAACAAGGAAACAGCATGTCACAGCAAAACAGCATAGATGTACAGCGCCAAACCTATCTGACAATCTAATGATCTGAACGTACAGATATTATGTAATTATATTAAGAACTAATGGTTACACAAAAAACTAGTTAAATTTTACAGAAAAATTATTCGATATTTGGTTTTCAATGTAAGTTAATAGCTGCAGCAAAAACATTTAGTAAAAATCTGTTCTAAGATTTTGGCCTACAACCAGAAGCTCCCAGAACAGGAGGGATCAGCTTTTTCACCCACTGTTCTCATCTGAATCCTGGCTTAAAAGCTATTCCAGCTCCCAGCTTTCCAGAAGGCTCCATCCCAGGAATCCTTGCCTGCCATTTGGTTTGCTGCTTTTAATCTCCCAGGACTTTCTTAGTGGCTCTACTCTGCTGAACTGGCACTTGCTTCTAGAAGTGAGTTATTATTAAACCTGTAGGTCAATTGTGGCACTAACAACTCTTTGGAAGCTTTCAGCCACAGTGTACAATTTGCTGGTCTAATTAAATATTAATTCTAAGTGTTACATTTTGTGGCTAAGAGCTTTTATTTTCCATCATCAGTCTGGAAGAGAAAGAGGTTACAAGGCTAATTTAATCTCTCCCTTTGTACTCCCCAACATTAAAGATTAACTATGTAGGGTATGAAAACATTATTAAAAGAGCTAGAACTCTTTATATAATAATGATGTAATTAATAGCAAAGGGCTAAAACATAACATCAGGTCACACTATTTGACCTGGTATTTAAACAGCTGAAAAATATCAATAGTAACAAGCATATTTTGTCTTAGCATTAAGAAATAATTATATATTTCAAAGATACTAAGAGTTCTTTCAGGAAGAGTAAAAATCTGAGTAAGTTAAAAATAATTTAAAAATCTTCATTTTATCATAGGGATTTTTCAGATAGCTTCTAACACAAAGGAAAAAAGATTTAATAATTTCATGAAATAAATGCACAGTTAAACTTTTAGTTCTTTTTTGAATTAAAAAACACTAGGTAAAAATAATGTAAAAGACCCTTCCCCCATTTTTTCTTATCTCCAGTTTCCATATATTGAACACACAAGTACCTCACTGCTTCTGCCTTCAGAACAGCTGTGTCTGTGCTTAGGCACTGGTCACAGTAAAGATGTGCTCCAGCAGCCGTACAATGACTCACTCTCCTTACCATGACACACTCCACTCTTTATATAACTGATGAATTTGACCTTGGCCATAAGCAGCCCTTTAGTTAAGAATCATTAACACAGGACTACACATCAACCACAATACAAAACATCAGCACAATTGTTTTAGGGAAAGTGGTAAAAAAATCCAACCCAAAATGATTACTTTATGTTGTACTGAATATACTTTAGTTACATGAAGCATAATAGGAGGGTTCTAAATGGTATTTTTTCCCTTTTCAATATGAACAAAAATCTGATTGGCAATTACTACAACCTGCTCCTATTTATGTGTATAACTACATTAAGACAAAATGTTTCACTTACTGCTGTAGATGCCCTGTGTAGACAGAAAATTAGATATTGTGACCTATAAAAGTTTCTTAATTTTTGAACAAGAAAATCAGCAAAATATATAGTGCATGTATGACGTACACAAGCTGCAGCACTGTCAGAACCTAAGAGATGTGCTAATGTGCACGCTGAACAGAAAACAACTGGGAACTATACGAATCCCAACTTAGAGGAGAGAGTTAAAACAGTTCTATTACTTGCTATTTTGAAGAAAAATAAATTATATTTACAGCTTACTAAACTTACATAAAGTCACTAGAATTTGACACAAAGAGCATACAATTTAAATAAGGTGAATATGATTCAGTTCATTTGAACAAAACCTCTCTTATATATACTTTGTAAATGTGTCATTTTCCTATAATCACTATTGAACTAATTAAAATCTAAAACAATTACAAAGTTGATAGTAATTGATGACAATATCTTGAGTAAGAAAGTAATCATGAAAAAAAATGATACCCAGAATATATAGCTTTATTTATCTATTAGTAATGGACAGTTATGATCAATGGAGGTTATATCCATAATTTTCATACTTAAATATTTTCCTTTTTAAAGTACAGTTTTAGAGATCATTGAAAACTATGCGTAACTATGTGTGGGCATGTGCACGTGTGTGCATGTGTGTGTAAACACCAGAGGTCTCAGATCCACCTGGGCTGAGGTTACAGACAGTTGTGAGCTGCCTGACATGGGGAGTAGGAACCAAACACAGGTCCTCTCTAAGAGCACTGTGTGCTCTTAACCAGTTAGCCATCCCTCCAGTCCTCATAATAGCCCTTTAAAAAGCCATTTGAAATAGTTTAAGAAATAAGATAAAATAGTTTAAAAATATCTAAATTTGTTCTTATAATTATGATTATCACAACAATTACAGGGAAATATTTCTGAAAATTTTATAGTTAAAAAGTCTGATTATTCACCAAGCAATTATATTTAAATTTAACTCTTTAAACTAGATCCTGTCTGTCTGTCTGTCTATCTATCTATCTATCTATCTATCTATCTATCTATCTATCTATCTATCTAATCTATCTATCTGTATGTGTATAATGGGCATGTGTGTGACATGCTATGCATGTGGAGGTCAGAGATCACTTGGTGGGTTCTGGCCACCAAACTGAAACTGTCAGACTTAGCAGAGACTTTACCATCTTAATACTTCTTTAAGAATAAGAATACTTTCTTACATACTTAAGAATAAGATAAATTTAGAAGTCCATTGGAGTCCACCTGCAAGCTTCTTATTAATGATTATAAAGGCAGCCATGGCTTTACTTGGTATAGCTGGTAATATTCTGGTATTGAATACATGCATTGTTACAGATAAAAACATTTCTCTACAGACAAATATTTTGCAATATCACTTTAGTAGCCTCACAGTTCTTGTATATTAATATTGTCAACTAATCTTAAAAGCTTTTAATTAAGATAACAATTTAAACCTCTTCAGTTTTTAAGAGATAGGGTTCTTTCTTCTCTGTTTTAAAATCAGGAAATACATTTTCTTTGGTATTTGTCTAATAGCACTGGTAAGTTTTATCCATGAAAAGCTGGGGTAAAAACTGTTATCATCGGAAGGCAGCAACTATGTGATAAAAATACTGAATACAGATATCAAGTCACCAACTTCCAATGACAATATATAAAAACATGCTGCAGTCTAGTTTCACATTTGCAATGTGGTCTGAATAAGAAAGTTTAACCAACTCAGGCACTGACTGACATTTCTTAAGACAATGCAAGAGATAGATGGATTGATAGATAGATAGATAGATAGATAGATAGATAGATAGATAGATAGATAGATATTTTCTAGTTTAAAGAGTTAAATATAATTGCTTGGTGAATAATCAAATTTTTTAACTATAAAATTCTCAGAAATATTTCCCTGTAATTGTTGTGATAATCATAGTTATAAGAACAGATTTATATATCTTAAACTATTTTATGAAGGGATTATTATCACAGGCGAAGGAACATTTTATGTTGTGTATGTTGGAAAGTCCCTCCGAGAGTGTAGATTATAATATACTGATAAAAAATTAGCAGTTAAAAAATAGAGATTAAATATTCTTTGAAATGAAAGCTACGGAAAAGGTATAGGAGAATAACCTTCCATTTTAATACCAAGTGTGTTAGTGTTTATTTCCTGACAGTTTTAGGTAAAAGTGGTTTTGCCTATATAAAAAAATACAAATCAAGGATAAGTTATGGGTTGTGTGGGAATTTTCAGGCAATAGAAAATCTATTTTCTTTTCATTTTGCTAACAAAATTATATTTAGGCACAAAACTAAGCTTTTATTTCCTGAATGATATATTATTGATTCTTATTTTTCACAAGCACACATTGTCATTGGGATTGAAAATAAAATAAAAGGTATAAAATGTTTACATAACTTTGAGATAGATAAAAAATCTCACCAAAGTTAAATCAATTGTTATTTATAGATCAGAAAGAAATGATGGTGTCATATCTGACTAGATATGAATATTAAAACATCCTGTTTTAAAGTACTTTATAGTCACTATGCCAAAATTGATGTTGTTAAATGGCATCACAGGGGAAAGTCATTTGTTCCCAATAGTAAGCAGGGCTGAGGGAACACTCAATGTACTTGGAGGAAAATAACCACTCATGGAGAGATTCATACATCAAGATTTAAAGTTAAAATAGTCTTATAATTTAACATGTAGAAGAATCGAAGAGGGCTTACTTAGTTCCTTCCCTTAAATATAAGTTTTTTTTTTTTTTTTTTTTTTTTTTTACCCGGTCCATGATAACATCTTCTCAACAAGAGTCGGGACAGCTAAGCTGTGAGAACTTGAGCATCTGCTGTTATTATCACCGAGGCCTGTCTACTGCCCGAGTCTGTGAGACCACATGCTCGGCTGTCCTCTCATCGTGCCATCCTCACCAATTAACTATTAACATGGAGGGCTGTACACATGCTCTCAGGGGCTCTTTAACAGGCTTCTTGGCGAGTGGAACAACTACGCAGCAGGGATGTGGGAACTGAGTAACGCTGGGATACAGGGCACTACAGTGGCTCTGCCCTAGTCACACTGCACCCCAGAGTTCAGTGTGCAAAAGAATCAGTCAATGGAGCCATCTTCACATCTATTTTAGAGCAGGGTCTTTGGGCAGATACTAAACTATATTATAGTCAGAGAGTTATCAGTAATAATACTACCATTTTATAGGGAAAACTGTTTAAAACTACATGTCTTTCTAAAGAGATTCATAATATGCCTCCTAAATAGGTTTAGTTCTTTAAAACAGATATTTAGAACTTATTTTTATACATTTACTTCAAGGCACACTTGTCAACTTCTATTGTATTGTTATAGAAATAACCTTAAATCAAATCAAATAAAATATTTCAAGTTTAAAGTTGTAAGACTTTATGTAAGAACACAAAATACTTCAAATAAAAACTTCAAAATCACTCTTGTCCACTCTGCTTACAAGTATCATTACAACAGTAAGTTAAAATCAGTTTTGAATCTATTATTTTCCCTATTTTAACTTCTCCCTCTCTTTTGCAATTTCCTTAACTATGTGTTCCTTCCCTACAATGAAATTAAACATGGGAAGCATGCCAAAAGTACAATAAAGGGTAACTAATCATTACTGTACAAGTCTGACAGAATGCTAATAACTAAGACAAGAACACTGATTGGCTGTTTTACTACTCCAAGAGATGAAAATATTTTATATACCCTTAGTCTTGTGCTAATTTAAAGATGCTTAATTACATGACAAAATTTCCAAGGATATGAAATAACATTTCTTTTGCCTGACAGAAACAATTATCAACACCACAGCTCAACTATCTAACACATAACACACACACACACACACACACACACACACACACACACCATACCCAGAAAAAAACCTTCAAAACACCCAGTATAACAATAACCAAAAAAAACCCTACCACCAGCAACAAAAAATAATCACCCAACTAACCAAACCCCAAACCCAAACCACCAGCATTCATACTAATACTGTTTGTGTCTTGTCTTATCTTCAAAATCCCTGAGACAGTGACTTTGTCATGTTTTATCCTGCTTTATCCATAGATACCCATCATAATGACTGCTGTATTTGAATGAATGAATGAATGAATGAATGAATGAATAAATGAGTCAGTGAGCATGTGAAAGTGCCCTTAGTCACACAATCACCATTTAATGGCTGACCTAGAGATTCCAGAAATAGTATTGGTCATGGTGGGAAAACTGTTGTGAGTCTTGTGTAGTTATGCTGTTAAAAACCAAGCATGTATCTGTGCTTCCTGGACTGTCTGAAAGCCAATCCATGAGATAACATTGCTAGGTGTTTTTCCTGAGAGAGGCTGGGTAACTGAAGATTTCTATCCTCCTTTTGCTGTTAGGAGTGCTAGCTATTCTGATGAGTGTGAGGTAAAATCTCAGAGTTTTTTGATTTGCATGACTAAGGATGTTGAACATTTCTTTAGGTGCTTTTCAGCTGGCCATTTGAGTTTCCTCAGTTGAGAATTCTTTGTTTAGCTCTGTACCCCATTTTTAATAGGGTTATTTGGTTGTCTGAAGTCTAACTTCTTGTGTTCTTTATATATATTGGATGTTAGCCATCTATCGGATATAGGATTGGTAAAGATCTTTTCCCAATCTGTTGGTAACCATTTTGTCTTATTGACAGTACCCTTTGCCTTACAGAAGCTTTGCAATTTTATGAGGTCCCATTTGTCAATTCTTGATCTTAGAGCATAAGCCACTGGTGTTCTGTTCTGGAACTTTTCCCCTGTGCCTAGTTATTCAAGGGTCTTCCCCACTTTCTCTTCTATTAGTTTCTGTGTATCTGTGAAGGTCCTTTATCTACTTGGACTTGAGCTTTGTACAAGGAGATAAGAATAGATCAATTTGCATTCTTCTACATGCTGACCTCCAATTGAACCAGCACTGTGATAGCAGATGCTGGCATGGATGTGAAGAAAGAGGAACACTCCTTCATTGTTGGTGAGATTGCAAGCTAGTGCAACCACTCTGGAAATCAGTCTGGTGGTTCCTCAGAAAACTGGACATAGCATTACCTGAGGACCCAGCTATACCACTCCTGGGCATATACCCAGAAGATGCTCCAACATATAACAAGACTATATAATCCATTATGTTCATAGCAGCCTTATTTATAATAGCCAGAAGCTGGAAAGAACCCAGATGTCCTTCAACAGAGGAATGGATACAAGAAATGTGGTGCATTTACACAATGGAATATCACTCAGCTATTAAAAACAATGAATTCGAGAAGTTCTTAGGTAAATGGATGGGACTAGAAAACATCATCCTGAGTGAGGTAACCCTAGCACAAAAGAACACACATGGTATTCACTCACTGATAATTGTATATTAGTCCAAAAGCTCGCAATATCCAAGATACAACTCACAGACCACATGAAGCTCATGAAGAAGGAAGACCAAGTGTGGGTGCGTCAGTCCTTCTTAAAAGGGGTAACAAAATACTCATGGGAACAAATATGGAGACAAAGTATAAAACAGAAACTGAAAGAGGGGCCGTTCAGAGACTGTTCCACCTGGGTATCCATCCCATGTGTAGTCACCAAAGGTAGACACTGACGTGGATGCCAGGAAGTGCATGCTGACAGGAGCCTGATATAGCTGTCTCCTAAGAGGTCTGCCAGAGTCTGAAATATACGGAGGTGGATGCTCACAGCTAACCACTGAACCCCATTGATCATGGGGTTCCCAATGGAGGAGTAAAATAGAAGACTGAAGGAGCTGAAAGGGTTTGCAGCCCCATGAGGAGCTCAACAATACCAACCAACCAGAGCTCTCCAGGGTCTAAACCTGTGCCTGGGAGCACAGAGGGAGGGATGCATGGCTCCATCTGTATATATGTAGGGAGGATAACATTGTCAGGCATAGGTGGGTGGGGAAGTCCTTGGTCCAATGAAAGCTGGACGCCCCAGTGTGGGGGAAATTGTGGGTGAGGAGGTAGGAGTGGGAAGGTGGGTAGGGGCATATCCTCATAGAAGCAGGAGGAGGGGGAATAGGATAAGAGGTTACTGGGTGGGGGTGAAAGGGAATTACATTTGAAATGTAAATAAAATATCCAATAAAAATAAATAAATAAATAAATAAATAAATAAATAAAGTAAGTGCAGGAAAGAAAAAAAAAACAATTTAAAAAAAAAAAAAAAAAAGGAGTGCTAGTTAGAGTATCTAGCATGCCACACAGGTGTTTCCCTCTCATCTGCTTTCAGTTCTTCTACTGCAGCGACACACCAAATATTTTCATTTTTGACAGGTCTTGCTGTTCTGATGATCAATTCTGAGGGTCTCTGAAGTAATATCCAGCAGTGATGATGACTGCTAACACTTACTGAATACCTACTGTGTGTATTTTCATCCTCTGCATTATTTTTTGCTTCATTTTTATAGATGAAGAATCTATGACTGAGAAAGCTAATTGAGACAAAGTAATTTATCAAGCATTACAGCCTCTAAAAGCACATTTTCTTTTTATCATCAGACGGCTGCTTTGTTCTCATCTTTTCCCTACTTTGATTCTATTCCTGTATCTTTATGGAAAAAGCAGCATAGCACTATGGCTAAGAGAGCAGCAACTAGACACTAATCAGGTCTAATTTCTGCTGTGTATCTTGAGAAAAGACAACAGCATCAGCACATAGTCTAAGGATTACATGAGTTACTATCTAAAGAGAGCTTAGGACTGCATCTGACCTACAATAATCACTACACACATTTTTATGAAACAAACTCAATCTTTCTGTTTTGTATATTCCTGTTTCTAATTACACTGTATGTGTGTACGTGCCCCTGTGCATGTCTGCGTAGAGGCTACAGGTCAACTTTGGGTGTTATTCTGTGAGCACCAACCACCTTCCACCATGTTTTTGCAGACAGGGTCTATGCTGAGACCCCGAGCTTGCAGCAAGTTCTGAGAATCCACTTGTCTCCTCCTCCCCAGGGCCAGGATTACAAGTGGGCTTCACTACCCTATTGGAAGATGCCTGGTGGCTTTACTAGCAACACTTTCCATTCTGAGAACATGATCATGCTGCTTAACTTTAAACATACCACCTGTCTGATTTAAATCTTGTTATTTTTATTTAAGTCTCTCTTGATACATTAAAAAACATAAGTTTAAGCAAATTGTGTATAAAGGCTTAAAAAGTCTCTAAACCTTGACTCCACATCCTTGCCATTCACCCATCTGACTTGTGCTGCAGAGTGGATGACTTGACAACATCTGAGAACATCACTGCTGTCCCTTGAAATGCAAGGTAGAGGAATCTGTCAGAGACACCACAGTGGCTAGGACCTTATGAAAACAACAACCACTTACAACTTTGAGTGGTCTCTGTTTTGTTTTTCATTAATTTTTTCAGGTATTATATATAAAATTATATACACAACTTGTTACTTTACAACTGTTTTTCTTTACTTGCAATTTTGCAGAAGGAAGCATATATCCATATATTTGTCCTCTGTAAAGAATGGAACTTTTTGCCTAATCTTTCATAGACTCTAATGTGTCAAGAACTTTGCAATGATGATTTCCTCCTTAAAGTACTAAATAATAGATGTGTTATCCAAGAGCTAAGTTGCAGAGCCTTGTGATGGCTGAGGAGCTGTGTTATATAACTATAAAGATGGAAGGGGCTACAATCTGTGGAGAAACATAAGTCTTGCTACTTATTAACTGGACCACCTTGGAAAGAATGATTAAAAATAATCGTCTCACAGCGTTGTGGTAAAGATTCCCTGACATTAAGGTTCTGAGATGCCAAGGCCTCAGAAGTAGATGCAACCACAACGCAGCTGCAGGGCAAGTATGAAGAGCTGAAATTTTACCTGTAGCTTCAGATCTATTAACAAATCATCAAGCTGACCATGAGTAACCAAGCTACTCTTGAAGTATTTATTTTAGAATAACATGATAACAATAAAAACATTATAAGCATGTGTAGCATATCTAACACTATTACAGGAAGGAGTTTCCCTATAATATTTATACAGATTTGAGATCATTATGAGAATAACATAAAATGACATATTATTGTTATTTATGTAATAAAAACATAACTTATGTAAGGCCAGTAAAGAAAACGTGAGTTAGTGTATCATAATTATTAAAGATAAATTCTACTGGCCCATGAGTAGAAATTCTCTTGTTATTTATGCCTCAATTTTCAGTTATAAGTTTGAGATATGTTACATATTATATACACTAATGTAACAATAATATTTTAATATATTTATTATTTTTTAGGGTGGTCTAGGTATATTAGAACAAAAACACATATGCAGTTTTAAGAATTAGAGATTAGAAATAATTTTCAAGTGAGAATCAATATTCATTCAACTCCCATTTACTGATCATCTATGTAGAAAAGCCAGACATTGTGCAGAGAAGTTTTTGTTCACATTGATATTACATTATTATAATGCCATGTGAGGTATAAAGGTCTGGCCTTGCCTTCATATAAAACACTAATGTAGAGGAGATATTTAAGCTTGCATGAAATCATATCTTTGAGATGATAATGTCCTTTGGCAAAGAATGGTATCATCAGCTATACTATACGATTGCTGCTGTTCATGATGACTGACACCAACAATGTAGTACATAGAAAGACTGTCTCAAGGGCCAGGCTAGTCTCGGTGACATTGTAAAAAGAGAACCATAAAGTTTTATTACATGTTTACTTAATGAATAGTTAGAATGCTAGAAATCAGAAGGTGTTTAAAAACACAAATTAAAATTGTGTAAAAAAATTAAAGGAGTATACTGACTCATTTATATATATAAAAAAGGCACAAAATATTTAGAATAGGAAAAAAATCTTAAGAGAGGCCAAGACCAATAAGAGCAAAGACTAAGGAGAATAGCTGATTAAAATGGATCAAATTGGTGAAGCTTAAAAACCTTGTATTTTCAAAGGACTAAGAAAAGGGATGTCACAGGGTAGAAGAAAATTATTGTAAAATGCATGGCTAAAGCTAAATATATACAAAGAACTTTACAAACAAATGATGAGATTAACCAACAAAAATGGACAGAAACCACAGAAAATATTCAAATAGTGAATGAGCACATAGAATGACGGCCAATATCACTAGCAGTAAAGGGAAAGAAAATGAAAGCCACGTTGTTCTTCCATTTCCCCAGTGGGTAAGAAAACAATCGGTCTTACCTGGACAAGATGTGCTGGCATCGTGATAATGCAGGCTGACAGTGAGGATCTTAGAAGGCCACGGAGAACGTAGAGGAACTTGGTAAGCCTGTGACTGTTGTCACAATTTTCTTTACAGCAAATGTCATCTCCCCACAGTGGTGAGCCAAGGTTCTGAATTCCTATTCTTAAGATATTTTTCTGTTTTTTCTAAAAGACAGAGGAGGAGGTAAGTACATAGTACTGCTTATCAGTATAACACTTCTTTATTTGCTAGTTCCTATCTAAACTCACAGTATCGGGAAGGCAATAGATATGGTACAAACTGACTGATGTGATCTTAGTAAGAAGACACTATATAGGATATGCTTTAGAGGACAAGAGTATGGGAGAAAATAGAACAAAGCCAGTTTGGTACGACACAGTCCAGCCCCTCAGGATACTGGTGCAGGTAAATTGACTGAGTAGAGGAGTTCAAGGGCAGCCCAGGAACACAGCAAAACACTGTCTACCAAATGGAGACCTTTGCTTTTTTTTTCTTTTTAGAAAATATGAAGGTAATGATAACAATCAAGTTTAAATTTTGTCTAAATTTGAGGTGACTAGTAAGATTCTGATTGAGAAAGTAAAAATAGCAGAAAGGCACTAGGTTTTGTGGTGCTTGCCTGTGTTCTTAGTATTTGGGAGGTAAAAGCACAGGATCACTGTAAATTCAACCAGTAAAGTCTATAAAACAAGGGCCAGGTCAACCATGTGTATAGAGTTTCTGTCTCAAAAAAAAACAAAAAACAAAAAACAAGCAAAACAAAACAAACAACAATAATAATAAAATCCCCAAATAATATGATGCGACAACAGAGAAAATGGTTAATTCAAAACCTTAAAAATGCATTCTTAGAATTATAAAATTCTGCACCTCCAATAAACTATGAAGTCAGTATTTCTTGTCTTTTTATCACCTGCTATGTGAGCTTTTTTTGAAAGGTGTTTACAACTATATTTGTCTCTAGTTGTTTTGATGAAGTTGTTTTTAACTGACTTAATTTAGGCTCAACATTTTAAAAGTTAGCAGATGACATTTAGAGATTACTGACATTATAGTCAAAATAATGGTGCTCAATATGTTTTTCTTGGAAAAGAAAATTTTAAAATCATTTTTTAAAAAGGAAGGATATTTGTCAGTAAGTATTTAACAACATATGTGTTTACAAGCTCTGCTGTTTGGGTTACTCTAACTGAACAAATGTTTTACAAATGCTTTCCTTAGCAATCTAGCAATATTTCTGGGCACATGAAAGAGGTGTTAACAAAACATGGAATATGCAAGTATTTGGACGATCATTACTACATTTCTGATAGAATAAATAAAGTGTTCTTTCTTAAAGCCATGATTTCACATATGTGCCAGTTTAAATGAGTTTTCTGAGGAAACAGGTCCCTAAAATGATTCATTCATTGTTGCTATAAAATTGAGTTGAAAATTATTAAACAATTATTATTACCCAATCCAGAAATCTAGCAAATCTATTTTCCCAATTGAGAAGACTGGATCTGTGTATTCCCTTTATAAAAATTATTATCGACAAAAAGAGATAGTGCAAATGAATCTAAACATTTGAAAGCCCGAGAGGACAAAAGGAGTTTGGGAGGGAATAAAACAGATGAAGAGTCTATACTTTGAAGTCACTGTAGGATTCTGCATATACAAAGTCACTTCTTGGTATCCCTAGGGGCACTTATTTTAGGGAGTTGTTTGGATTCCAAAATCTATGTATGTTCAAGTCCTTTATACACAACAGTGACGTAATTGCATATAACTTACATATACGTACATATATACTTTAAATCATCCCTAGGTTAATGAATTATACTACACAATATAATATAAATACAACATACAAAATTGTAGGTATACTCAGTTATGTAGAGACCTAGGATGAGAAAAAAGTATTTAGTATAGATAAAAAGCTTGTATCTATTTTTACTATATTATGATCTTAGCCCATAAAAAGCATTTAATTTGTGTAGGCAGGAAAATGAAGTGAAGACGTGCATGGGGCAGATATTAGAAGCATGAATTAGAACAGATATTAGAAGCATGAATTAGAACAGATATAGAGGTTAGAGTTTGTGCTGCTATTGCAGGAAATCCATCTTCTTGGCCCAGGACCTGCATATGTAGCTCACAACCAGCTGCATCCAGGAGATCTGATGCCCTCGTCTGGCATCTGAGTACACCAGACTCACACTTAGATGCACATATGTGCACACACTCATGCACGCAGGGACACATTAATATAAATCTTACTACAATTATTTTTAAAAAAGAAGTACATGTATGTTCCTGGCAAATTTTTGTACAGTATCTGTGAAAAGCAAGATGCTATTTCCTTTCTTTATTACTGAGAATTAAATTGAAATAAAATGATAAAAATGTAAGGTTTATTTTGTTAAACATGTTATCTAATGATTAAAGGCCTAGGTCAGATTCTCACTAGAGAGAATGATAGGGAAATACCAATAGCGAGGAAAGCTGGAGACATTGCTCAGTGGCACAGTATTTACCTAGTATGTGCAAGGTCCTGGGTTCAAGTCCTAGCACTGTCTTGCCAAGACAAGAAAACAGACCCTTACTGAAATAAACAACTAACTAAGAGACAGATAGGACAGAGCCATGAGAATAAAAGGTGGAAGTCAAAGACACAGAACTACAAACCTAGAGATACAACTACAGTAGCAGGGAGAATTTGCTAAAGGTTTAAAAATGCTATTAGACATGGAACAGGTAGTTAAAAATGCTTAGTGACTCTGACTGACATATATACACCATATGCACACAGAAGGCATGAAAACTCTGAATCAAATAATTTATGAATTATAAGATCTTTAATTCCTTGGTACACAACACATCAAAATAAGAATGAGCATAATACCTCAAGACAAAGAATATATTTTCATAATTATAATGGTACTGTAGAAACAAAAGCAGAATCTCTTCTGATATCTTAGATGTTAGTTTATAAAATACAAAATGCACCTGGTAGTTAGATAATAAATACTCTTATTCCCATAAGAGTATTTAACATTTAATTAGTATGCTAAGAAAAAAAATCAATGGTCAAACTTAATTTCTATAGAATATTTAATCTAATTTAAATATGTAACATTTAAAAATTAATAACAAATGATATTATAATGCAAATATTAAATGTTTCTACCCAAATATATTTGTAGAAGAGCTACATAATTTAATTTACTACCAAGGTGTAATTATAGGTTATTAAAAAGTTGATTATAATAGTCTGTTCCTTATAGAATATATTATAACTTCTATCCAACTAGTTCAATTTATTTGAAAGTGCACAGTTGATAAAAAATTCCCTTTGAGAGTAGAATTCATTTCAATGTCAAAATATTATTTTGACTCAGGACCACTACTTACAGGACTGTTTGCTATTTCTGCAGTTTTTGAGACAGATGAATAGACCAGGGAGTATAACAACTAATACACTTCAGGATTTAATAAGTTCTAATACATAGGAAATTTTCTTTTATAATGATTTACTGATATAAGTTTAATTTGAAAATTTTATGCATTTTTGGTATTCATTATAGAAATATTTTACCACAATTCTGTCCAGTCTTGATAAAAGTCAACTGTTAGAGCCTTGTATAATAAATGAACTGAAAGTGCTTCACTTTATTTTTTATCAATTTTAAAGAAAATAAATCAATTGTCTATTGAAAGTGATTTTTTTTCCACACCCAAATAAACAACAACAAAAAAAATCTTTATTTTGTTTCAACACAAGGTTACTTACTAAGAATTCTTAGGTTTCTTTCTAAGATGCTTATGTACATATTCCTTGGCAAAAGAGTCAAGCGGTTCCTGTTACTTTTTGAATTTTATAAATTTTTTGCTTTCAGAAGAAGTGTCATCATCCTGCAAAAGCAGCAGCTCTGCACACTGCACCATAGGAACTGTTATGACATGCCTGTTTCCATAGCTACCACCGCAAGTGGGGAAAGGTGTCTGTCAGGGACCAATTTGCCTCTGCAGACACACACTGGCACCAAAAGACATGGTACCCATAAATCTTAGCTAGGACCACATAATGCAGTAATAAGGAATGAATAATACCAGCAGTCACTACAAAGACTATGGAAAATATTAAAGGTCATCTCTAAATACTTTCCAGATACATATAAATATTTCAGTCTGCTCTTAGACTGGCAATCAAAATCAATTTAAAAATAATTTATTTGGCTATGAAGAAATTGTAAAATATAGCAAATAAATTGATAAAAAATAGAAATCCATGAATTAATAGCAATTGTAGATAAAGATGATAAAAATGAGTTTCTAGCTTATTTTCATTAAAAATAACTGTGCAGTAAAGATACATTTGTTAAAATAACCTTAAATAATATAACAATAATAAAATAATATAAATCTTTTAGTATCAAATATTATTAATATCACTGAGAATCTTTGGAAGGTGAATGCTTAACAATAAAATTTCATTTGTTTAAATTAAATTAAGTAAAACATCTTCAGTATTGAGAATTTTGAGAAAGTATAAAATTAGAGGCGCAGAGAACAGTTGTGCTATAAAAATATAACAAAAATATATCTTTTATTCAATGAAACAATTTAGAATGTAATGTAACAAGGCATAAAATATTGTGATAATTCTTACACATAAGGCAATTTAGAATTAAGATCTGAATGACAGAAATATGAATACTTGAAATAAAAAATTTGAACCTTCTAGTATGAGAAGTAATTTAAAAAATATAAATACTAATCTCAGAAGCTAAAAATAGATATTTAAGTGCAATTAGCATTGAAAAAGCATGTGATCATTTTGTGTGCATCCTGAGAATCTAATAAAAAATCTAAATACATATGAATACTTTCTATTCATTTACACAGTCTGTGAAAATGGGTTGCACATTATTGATTTTCGCAGGCTTCTTCAAGCCTACCCCATAGATTTGAAAACAACACTCTATACATGTATAAAGAAGGCTTTGGAAAGACTCATACCTGGGGATTAGCTCCATCAAATCCTTCAGTATAAATGATGTTCTGAATGAACTGAAGCAGCTTCATGTAGCCACAGGACAAAAAACTGTTGGTAAGAAGTGGTTCAAATACATAAACAGGCCTATTACACAGGAAGTAAAATATCTATTCTACATTAAGTAAATAAAAGTATGAATTTATTAGGATGTTTAAATATAAAAATATAGCAAATTAATGTTAGACAATTTTAAATATGAAGTCAGTATGTAAAAAAGGGAGTAAGTTATATCATCTTATAGTAAATTGCTTAGTTTTGACATTATGAGAGGATAAAAATCTGTGGAGACTGAGATGACTTAATTATGTCAGGCTTAGTTACCTCCAAGAAAATTAATGATTTAATGAAGTAACCTACAAGATGAAGCCACCGTAGCTTTTCAGGAGTAATCAGACATAATTAACACATAGTTAATGAACTGCTATGCCCACACTCCCAAATCAATGTCCTGATCACCTGCGCTCATCTTCCATCAAAGTTTTAATTTTTTTTTACAACAAACTGCTAATATAACATTAACTTAATCATTTGGAATTTTAGGATACATGAAGGTAAACACAGCATAATCCCTACTAAATGTAGCCACTTTGTTAAAAGAAGATACAAAAATAAATGCATAGATTTAAGAAGACATCCTAATTGTTTCTCGCTAGCATTGTCTTTTACTTTGAAAACAGTAAAATGAATTTTTAAGGTGCACTTGGGACTGAAAAGAATACCTGAGATATATCCCTTGTAAATGTCAAAAGATGTTTGAGGGGAAAGTTGGGAAGAAGGAAGCCTGCTTCCTGAATGAAGAAGTGTAGCAGCGCATTTGCTTAGTCTGCAACATCAGTAGAAGTTGATTCAGCAAAAATATGTGTATATCTCTGTTCATGTGTGCGCTCCTGAATGGCTGCTGCTGACTCCAAATCCCTATCTTGCAGAAACAGAGCTAACACAGGAAAGATTTTCTGTAGAAAACAAATGTGACTCCAGGAGACAAAGGGCCTCACAGCATGAGGATGTTTCATGAATTACTGTTCCCTTTCAAGGACAACAGACACTACAAGGGCATAGTTTTCTACTTTTACACAAGGAACACATCCATAAATAACACTGTGTAAGGGCAATTCTGAGAGTGTCCTGCCTTTGCACTTATTTGTTCTGGCTAACTCCATTTTCAGCACACAGTATTACAGTGTGAATGCAGTCTATGCAATTCCCATGTGGACCAACCAGCTTTTTAAGAGAGGGTGTTGATCTGCTCCAAGATCCCAGATTATGAAATACACTGCAGCTACTTAATATGATGAATTTCACTATGTGTTGAAAGAATGCATATGTATACCCATTTTCTCCTAATGCATTAACAGTACCTTTAAATGTTTTCTACTTCCATCTGTATTACAGGAGGAAGGGTCTTTGTCAAGGTAATGTGGTACTCTGCTGCATGTTTGTGTGCATACCATATTTTCTTCACTTATCTGTTGATAATCCAGGTTGATTCTGAATCCTTGCTGTAATGAAAAGGAATACAGCTACTCCTTCAATACATGACTTCACTTCCTTAGATATTAGTGCATGAGTAGCACTATGATACAATAGCTGTACTTTGAATTTTGCGACAAACTGCCATACTGTTTTCAACATCTACCAACAGCATACAAAGACTTCTCTTTCTCTGCATCTTCACCAATACTTACCCCTTGCCACGTTTGATAAGTCATTATAACAGTTGTAAGTCAACATCTCATAGGTGTTTTAATATATATTTCGTCTGAATAATGGAACTCGAGGGTTTTTTTTTTTTTTTCCTGCATAGATCTCTTGTCTACTTGTATGCCTTTTTTAGAATAATATCTACTCAGGTACTCTACCTGTTTTTAAAGTCAACTCTCTTTGCCACTGAATTTTTTTGTGTCCATATAAACTTGAAGTATTAAGCTTTCTTTCTTTCATGTTCTCCTCTCTCTCTTCCTTTCTTCCTCCCTCCCTTCCTCCTTCTCTCATTTTCTCCTTATTCTTTAGATTTTTCTCTTTATTCTATCCAGTGTTTCATTTTGGAAAATGAAAACGAAAGCATAAACTCCAATACATCTTAGTCACTTTCCTTATTTAGCATCAACATGATAGCCAACACACTTGTAACTTTTTAAGTAATAAGATACATTTCTTGAATTACTTAAAAACTAAAGGTTTTGCAAACATAAAACTTACATATAAATGTTTGTGCATAGTAATAACTAATATTAACTTTTGAATGAATGAAACAAAATCATTTAAAATGAGATTTGTGCATTATTAAAACACTGAGCAGTAGTAGTTGCTACACATTGCTGTTCAGTATTTATAAAAAATATAGAAATATTGATAAAAATATGTATCTTCTATTTCCAAAAGAAATTTTGGCTTTATTATTGATTCTTCGATGTTGATAAATCTTACGCTCTGTGTGTGTGTGCACACGCGTGCGCATGTGTGTGCATGCATGTGCCCATGTATCTAATGATAGAAATTGAAAAGAAGAAAGTTCATCTACAAATGTGACCCTGACTTTGTTATTGCTTCCAAACATTTTGTTTCTCATTTTTAAATCCATATGTCTCAGTGGTTATGTTTGAGTGGTTCAGATGTGTGTGTCACAACAGGTTTTGAAGTCCAGAGGACAATCTTAGCCCTGAGCAATATCCCCAGCCCTTGTTTCCAAACAGTTAACAAAGATCTGACTATTTCAAATAGTTAAAGGCTGCTTTAAAGGCAGCTTATTTTGAGTCATATATATTATTTTGCTTTACTATTGTAACTTTCCAACAATATTTATACTAAAATGAGCTACACTTTGTTCTATGTGCTTAAAGCTATTACACTATATAGAAATATAAAATATACGAAGTTATTTAGACTAATTTGTAAGACTTATTTCTATTTTACATTTGTGACTGTTTTACCTGCATGTACAGCACTGGATTCCCTAGGATTGAAGTTATAAATAACTATGAGGTGCCATGTCGGTATTGGGATCAAATTCTGTCCTCTTTGAACAAGTGCTCTTAACCACCCAGCCATCTCTGGAACTAATTTTGAACATTAAAATACCAAGTACTTGCTGGGTGGTGGCGCACGCCTTTAATCCCAGCACTTGGGAGGCAGAGGCAGGCGCATTTCTGAGTTTGAGGCCAGCCTGGTCTACAGAGTGAGTTCCAGGACAGCCAGGCTACACAGAGAAACCCTGTCTCGAAAAAACAAAAAACAAAACAAAACAAAACAAAACAAAAACAAGTACTTAAAATTCTCTTTTGTTTCACAAAGGAAAAAAAAAAGCTTTGGCAATGGGAGAAAGATAAGTTGGTAAGTTTTTGTCTTTAAAAAGACTTTTTTTTGGTCAGTAAAAAGATAAATTAGAAAAATAAAATTGTATATGGAGTCACAATAAGTACTTGATACGTGAAGAATTTACAGACAGAAGGCAAACCCTTGGTTTAACTGTTTAACTCTTTAACAACCTATCTGATTTTAGTCACACCAGTTGCTGAACTGCACGGTACATAGTAAGTAAACACTGAAGAGACTCTGGTGGCATAACATTTGATAAACAAACACAATGACCCTGTGAGATAAGTTCAGGCATTATCCTTACTTTGTGGTTGGGAAAATTAAGACTCATTGTAGGATACATGACTTGTCCAAGGTTACATTATCATTAAGTGATAGAAATGGCATGTAAAATGAAACTATTTGCTGTGCATGGTGGTGCACTACTTTGGAAAGCTGAGGCAGGCTGACCCCTGTTGAGTTTGAGACCAGTCTAGTGTATTTAGTGAGTTTCAAGCTAGCCTGGGCTACAAAATGAGAGCATGTCTCGACACAAATAAACTAAAACAAACAAACAAACAAACAAACAAAACCCCCTTAAAACAGTCTAAAACTAAAATCATTTGCTCATTCAATTCACTATGTTAGGTCTATGAATGAGGTGCATGAACAGTCTTTGGTTCATACACACTGCTGTGGTTAACAAGAATTTTGAATATGGTTCCATCAACACATTAAATGAAGCACTCCAGGGTGCAGTTAAAAGAAGAGATCTTAGCTGTACCCATAACTTCACTAATGTGCCTCGGTTGTACTTAATGAAGTGTGATAAAATAAGGGAAACTTTTTACTGAACAGTGTGGGTTTACAAATTGATAACTGAGCACCACTACTGTGTAGCAGGAAGATGTCAAGGCCTGAGAACTAGCTCTGGCTCTACCTGTGCCAACAATTCAGCGCAAAGTTTGACACAGACTTTAAATTTTCTCCTTCTCTCTTGTCTACTGTTACTTTAAAATTATATAGTTCAAGAATGACTCTTCTCTTTAAAGTAATTTGCTTGGATTTTAAAAATAAGAAACTCTGGCTCTTACTGTTCTACTCTCTTACCCTCTGTCCCTTCTCTCCCCATTCCCCTCCCCCTCTTTTTCCACATATTCCTGGCTGGCCTGGCCTTGCCTCTCTCCTCCTCTCCTCCTCTCCTCCTCTCCTCCTCTCCTCCTCTCCTCCTCTCCCTCTTCTCCCTCCGCCCTCTCCTCCCTCTCCTCTCCCTCTCCTCCCTCTCCTCTCCCTCTCCTCCCTCTCCTCTCCCTCCCCTCCCCTCTCCTCCCCTCTCCCTCTCCTCTCTTTCCTCCCCTCCTCTCCTCTCCCCTCAAAACATTGGTCACTTAAATATTTGTTTAACAACCTGATAGAAATATTTGAGAAAAGAAATAACACAAAGCCTTAGAAAATTAAGAACTTCCATTCTCAAAGGATTATCATCTATAATTACAATTAATTAAAGATGAAGCACATTTTGATATTATTTTGAAAGCCAATAGGAAAATAAAATTTATCTTATCAAAGTTCTATTTGCATGTATATTGTAAAGATTCAACTATGACAAGTAGTAAGAAACACTTTTAAAAGGCAATAGGCACAATACATGCCTCAACTAATTGTGTAAAATACTTTGCTGAGCTAAAGCTCTATTAGCATATAATTTGCATGTGATTCCAGAGATTGTGAAGTCTTTTCACAAGTAATTTTCAAGTTAAAATTTTCATTAGGATTACCCTGAAGGCTGTCATTTAATAATTTTTCTTCTCTGATGCTCTCACCTAACACTGATTTTGAGTGGACGATAGAAGCCCAACTAAGAGAAAGACACAGAGACTAAGAATGTATGCAAGAGTGTGAAGGAGATCCATGACCATCAGAGACCTCTGGACTGGGACAGCTGGGAAGATCTAAGAACATGGACATGTACAGACTTCACTGTATGGCACAGACATTATTAAGTGAAGATATGATCTTAATGAAAGACCGTGAGACTTACAGTACACTGCCTTCTGTCAGGAGCTAACATACATAACATGTCATGTTATCTAGAACATGTCTCCTACAGACCTCATGGTTGTGTGGGGTATCCCAGCCTGGGCTGTCACACACTGCTTAATCCTCTGTTCTTCAGTTTCTTGATCTTTTCTCTTCCCTTATTCATCCTGCCTAAGCTGTTCCCTTTCACCATACACCACTCTGTCATTATCACCTACCCCTCTAAAATTTCAGGTTCATGCACTCTCCTTTCCAGCTACTTTCAATCTGCCTAGGCCATCATTGACTGTGCCCAGATAAAGATCTTATTGTGTTACACTTGGTAGCATCTTTTTAAAAAATTACGTATTTTTATTTATTTTTACATTCCCAGGCCCCCCTCCCACAGTTTTTCATCTCAGTCCCCTTCCCATTTGCCTCTGAGAGGGTGCCTGCTCCCTTCCCCCATCCCCCTTCCCTGGGACCTCAAGTTTCTATGGGATTAGGCACATTCTCTCCAACTGAGGCCAGACAAAGCAGTCCTCTACTACATATGCTGGGGTGGAGGGTAGGGGTAGGGGTCTCGAATCAGCCCATGTATGCTCTTTGGTTGGTAGCTTAGTCCCAGGGGTTAACTCAGACTATTGATCTTCCTATGGGGTTGCCATTCTTCAACTCCTTCAATCCTTTCTCTAACTCTTCAACCTTGCTTGCAAATACCCAGGAATCTTAGTGTAGGTATAAGAGAGACTCAGTACTAGGTAGCACTCACTACACAACAAAACTGCCAGTACTTTGATTTGAAGCCTTTGGCCAACATATCTGTGAGAAAATACACTTCTGATTTTTATCTGTCAGACAACCTCAGGAATTTTGTTATAGAAGCACAAATATATCACTGTTTCAGAGCTATTTCAGTCTATTGTGGTAGGAAGGTATGGTGAAGTTCACAGTGACAGGAGTGTGTAGCAAAAAGTATACCATGGGACTAGAACCATGGCTCTAACCTCTGAGGCTTGCTCCTAATGACTTACCTCCACCAGCCAGACCCTGCTTCATAAAGGCTCCATAGCCTTCAGAAGAGTGCCATAAGCTGGGGTTTGAATACAGAAAGGCTATTCTAGATTGAAACCACAACAAAGACCCCATCTCTAAATAATAAGTTATTGGGGTGTGAGCCTAAACATGCAAGTTTGGGTAGGATGCTAAGAATCAGCAGTGCAGTGATTTGAATGAAAATTGTCCCCATATTGCTGGCATTTGAATACTTGGGTCCCAGTTGGTGGCACCATTTGGGGAATTTAGGAGTACAGTCTTGCTGGAGGATTTGTGTCATTGGGGCAGGCCCATGGATTAAAAGCTGTGGCCACTTTCAGTTTACTCTCTGCTTGTGCTTCCAGTTGAAGATATGAACTCTTAGCTTTTTGCTTCAGGCATCAGGCCTGTTGATTGCTGCCATTCCTCCCACCATGATGGACTGACTCTAAACCCTCTGGAACCACAGGCCAAATAGATGCCTTCTTCTATAAGTTGCTTTGGTCATGATATTTGATCACAGGAACAAGAAAGCCATGAATTCAATGGAGAGTAGCAGGTCAGATTGTAAGTGAGGTTTGTTGTTCAGCTGTTGGTTGTCTTAACTATGGAATGGCAGTATATTTCAGTAGGGGACAAAAATCTACTTGTGCTTGAATATACCTGTTGGCAAATGCTAACTCAAAACAATGCCCAATCAGTTACATAGCTAGTCTAAACTTTGTGACACTGTGAAGTATCAGAGTGATCTTTTTTGGTTTTAAGACAGAATACTGTTTCTTAGGCTAGCCTTGATCCTCCTCTTCCTACCCAGTGCTGAGATTGCAGGCACTAGCTCTATAAAGTGATCTTAACAATATTGGGATACATGTCAAGTTTTTATGCCTAGGCTCTAATTTGAAAATTTAGAGTGTATGTATGAACATTTTCTATAGACAAACTTAGCAGTAATTTTAAATTACTGAAAGTTTCAAATGACCTTCAGTGTTTCTTGCTATAAAAAAATCTTTACATGTTATCAATAGTGCCTTTAGAAATTATGAAATGATATACTGTATCCCACACATGGCAGTGAGCCACAAGTATATATCCTCTAGTCTTAATTATAGGAAAAGTATAGGTAACTGTAAGGCTTGGCTTTATTGTTTTATAAATGAACCAGTAAAGTTCATGTCAGTGAAATGAGCATACACTTTTCATAAATTAAAATAAATCTCACATGGTAAAGTACTCATATTCAAAATTAATTTAATTACATGTTTAAAGTTTAATTACATTTAATTAAGCATTTAAGTTTAATATGAAATAAATGAATTATCAGTTAACTACTATGAAATGAAATACTGCCTTGGTAATTAAAATCTATAAATTTTCCTATTCTGTGTAAAACTGCTAGCTTTCAAAAAACATCTCAGCAATTACACGTTTTAAAGACCATTTGACTACATCCTCACAGTTTATCCAAGTATAGTTCTTTTGGCCCCTCAGCTTAGTGAGCTAGATATTTCCTGCAACATGGAGGCTTTACAACATGGTTTTGGGTGTTACCTTAGTGCAGTGGTTGCTGTGACCCTTTAATACACATCTTCATGCTGTGTTGACCTCCAACCATAAGATTATTTTCGTTGCTACTTCATGAGTATCATTTTGGTAGTTACGAGTCTTAATGTAAATATGTGATATTCAGAGTATCTGATATGTGACCTCTGGGAAAGGTCGCTTGATCCCCAAAGGGGGGGGGGGGTCAAAGCCCATAGGTTGAGAACCACTGCCTTAGTGACTTATAATTTGCAACAGTAAATTTGCCTAGCATCTCTGACCTCAAGTTTCCATAAACTGTGACATTCATTACTCAGCTCAGAGAGCTGTTGGTAGAATTGAATGAATAGACTATGGTCAAATACATGAACAGTCCCCCTTCTAAAAGAACATTTAACTAAAGTTAACTTCCTCCCTTTACCTGAATGAATAAAAACCTCATATTTTCTGTCATAAAAATGTTTATTCCTTGAAATAAACAAATGTTTTAAATTATAAAAGTAATTTTTTGTTTAATTATCCTACTCTTAATACATGCTTTATTTTATTTTGTAAAGATAGGGATTGAATTTATGCTAAGCAAGCACTCTACAACTAGGTTATGGCTCCAGCTCATACTCCACAATTATATGGCTGAGTACTCCATGAATGAAACAGTATAGAATTACAGCCAATACATAACTCTAATTCAGAAGAAATAACTTTGAATGTAGGTATTATCATTTTTTGTGCACATGCTTGTGTGAGTGTTTAGTTCAACTGGCAGTCAGACTTGAGAATTCTGACATAATGATTTAAAATTAACAGTAACAAAAGTAATATGGGTAAATATGTGGTAGTCCTAGCTCCCAATTTTAGCATGAGGGTACTAGCTTCACTGAATTCAAGTGAGGATCCCAAGAGCATAGCAGGATGAAGCCAGAATCAGAGCAATGTTTTCATTTCTTCACTACTACTCTTTTGTCTGCAACAAAATGATTAAAATGAAAAACAATAAAGTCTTCAAAAGGAATGAAGCACAAAGAAAGAGATATGACATTTTATTCCTGATTCCATTACTCAATCTACTCTGCTAGATATGTGTATGTCAGTATCTTCTGGAAAACACAAGTATTTGCTAATACAGAATAACAGGAGGTAATGAGTGCAGAACATGTAGTAGTGTGCCCAACATACAGTAGACAATCTTTAGCATAGCCAATAGAACTACAATAGGACCCATGTGTTATTTTATGTCTCTAACTATAGACTAGGGAACTCATTAACAACGTGAAAAAATCCTGAAGAAGATTTAATAGTGTTGACTAAATTCTTAGGTACTGTTTCTAGAACAGAAACTGAATGTATTTAAGTCATTTAATTTCATAAATTTCTATCTATAAACTCTCTTAATAATTTACTTTGAAAATGATTAAGAGAATACAGGGTGTAGCTTACTGCTTACTACTTTGTTCAGCAGCTTAGTGTAGTAGGAACCGAAAGTAAGTTTTTTGGGGGGGAGTGTTTATATTTGGGGGGAGTGTTTATATTTTTTTTTTAGTAAGTTTTCTTAATAGCTTACATATTACTTAATGTCAAGTCTGTACTCTGCTTTAATAAAATTTTTGGCACTATAAACATTTGAGGTTGTTTTAATACTAAAAAACTCTTTAATGTAAAATTATAACCCCAAATCATCTTTTACCTAAAATTACACTTTTATTTACAGTATTACTAAAAGTACAATGTCTTAATATAAATGGAGTATTAAAAAAGTAAAGTGAGAAATGTAGTTTGGCTGTCAAAAGTGCTTGCCTTTCACCCATGCATCGACAAAACACTGAACTTCCAGCTCTAGTATCACATAAAGCAGACGTAGTGGAGTGGTGGTATATACCAGCAACCCTAGCATGTTGGAGGTAGAGCTAAAAGAATCAGGAATTTCAAGGCCACAACTGGGTACATAGTTATAGTTCAGTTTGGACTCAATATTAAAAAAAGAAAGAAAGAAACAAAGAAAAAAAGAAAAGGAAAAAGGAAAGAAAAAAAAAACCAAGTACATATACTGTTTGCCCTTTAAAAGATCATTCACTAAAAGGTACTAGCAAGCAGCAGTGCTTTCCATATTTAACTGGAATCATTATGTCAAAAATTTATGATATTTATTTGCATTATGTGTTCAAGTCATGATTTAGAACTGTTTCACATTTCTTGGAAAGTAAAATCAAATGGAATTGAAACTAGCTTGGTACCCAGGTCTATCACATAATAAACCACATAGTTTACAGAACCAGAAAAAAAGAAAATATAATAAGATATTATGAAATACTTCTGTAATTTGTCATACACTTGTAGAAAACTAGTATTATTGGGCTACACCTTTGCATATATATTCTTCAAAATGGAGGTAAAAATGTAATCTACTGATATCTGAAATCAGAATTTGTTGTTACATGACACTAACTTACCAGGATTCCTCTTTAAGACCTGGAGGTGTGTGTTCTGAAAGAAAGAATCCATGCCACTTTGAACTCTCTAGTAGCTCCTGAGGAATCCTTTTTGATACATCATAATAGTGACCAAATCGTGACGATGAGACTGGTCCAACCTGCTGAAAAATTGTGCAGGTTATTAAAGTAACATTATTTTACATTATAATTTCTTTTGTACTAAATCAAGCAAAGTAATGGCATATCTATGTATATTAGTGCTAATGAAGAAAAGCTGATATAAATATATTTACTAGCTTAAAGACTCATACAATAGTCTTTATTAGCCAAAGTACAGTTAAGAATTAGACTTTCTAATCTCAAGTTTTTTAATGATTCCTAAGTTTATAATAATTCATATAAGTCTTTCACTTTAAAACTATTATGTACATCTCATTTTCTATGTTAGAAATTTAATATACATAATTCTTAATTCATGGACAACAGCTCAAATTTTAATGACAAATCAAATAAAGAGATGATAAGAACTAAATGAAGTTAAGCCAGGTTAATTCATTGGTTGGAAGCCCCAAAAGATATTAAGTATTTAAATATGTTTAACTGAGCATCTTATTAAAATTAAATGCTTACAGGATGTGTATGCATACACAGAATTTCTTATAAATTTAAATAAAGCTGATTATGTAAACTGTCCTGGAGTCCCGACAATATCAAGGCATGCGCACGAAAGAGGACAGATGGACACTATGTGAGAAACTGGAAAGTTGGCGTGATCTTTACTTCATGGATTGACTGTCTTTATTAATATTCTCTCCAAGAAATCATCTTTCTGTTAGGAAATGAATAACTACTGACACTGACTTTATTTACATATGTCAGTAGAAACTCTATTAACTATTGTTCTGAATGGAATCTAGGCTGATTTTAATGAATGCATCCCCTGAGCCCATACACTTCTACATAAAGTTAAAATAGTAACAATATGCTACCTGGCAACACCTTCTGGTAAAAGCTCTGATTTGATCTTTACCAAGTGCTTTACCATTTCTGAGTGCTAAGAAACTGGCAAACTTGGGGACGTTCAACACAACTAGAGTCTCTGCAGAGAACTCACAGTAGGCTCTTATCTTACAGAGTGACAATTTTTTAATTTAGTTAAACATACATTTGCTTGACACTAGCTATTTGCATTTAAGATTTCAATGATTCATATTCCTAAATTAAATGCCTATAAACACCAAATTATACAGTCACATGAAATAAAACATTCTGAAGTCTAATAGAAGCATTTTTTCTTAGATTGAGTCTGTGGGTGTGACATTTATTTTCTAAATAAAATGAATGTGCATCTCTCCATAAGGTACTATTTATTTTCATTAATGAAAGACATCTATTAGTTGGCTTCAATCTAATCTTTTCAATGCAATAATAGTATGTGCAGAATTATGGTTCCTAAGGCACAAATTCTCCATTTATTATAAAAGTATTGACAAATAAATTATATGACATTAAAATAAGTTTCTTAAAAATATGGTGTAAAGGTTTTTAAATGTAAAGTTATTAGTCTAAATCAATTTAAACAAGGTTTGTTCTTTGGCCTATAATTGATTCTTTATCCGGATTATAGTTCAGAATGTTTTTACTGCAATCTCTGCAAGAGCTCATCTTTTTATTGTGTAAGTCCAAGCCCTCTTAATGTTTCAGAAAGGCCTTGACTAACTGAACTTTGATCTGATGTCTTCATTGAGAAAAACACCAGGTTGCCCATTTCAGATGCAAATCCCCTAAGGCCCAATAGAATTTAGTAAAGACAGCAAAAAAGAAGAAACCAGAAGTTTCCAGGATCCTCTTTGAGAATCCTGGGGCACACTGGTGTCCTTAATCCATGCTACTGCATGGATTAAGGTAGGTGATAACCTTTCTTGATTCAAAAGAATAAGCTGAGTGCCTACAAACTGGGTGGAGACTAGGATTTGGCTATAATAAAACGCCATGCAATAAAAGCTTGGTCTATGTCAGAAGCCTCTGAAAAGGCCTCAATGTACCACATTCCCAGGCCTGGTAGGGAAGCTTGCAAAAGCCTACCTGAATCAAATAAGCATGAATAATCTATTTTAGCAGACTGACCATGGGGAGAGAGAAAGAAAGAGAGACTTTTCACTTCTTTTAAGTTTGAGTTAATAAATTTATTAGTGGATTGAAGGTTCTTGAAGTCCCATGCACTCACAGAAATACGCCAAATTACCAAAAAGCAAGGTATGCTTTTTAAGTTGCCGTCACTATTAATGTTTTTAATTATAATATTAGTGTGACAGAAGTCTCAGATTTTGGATGAATCAAGGCAGAAAAATGATTTCATGCTGTGACAGTTTACATACAGGACACAAACAATCATTAAAATGTACAAATAAAACTAGAAACTTTTCTTGCTATAATTATTACATAGTTATTAACTTATTATAAGTTATTAATTTATTGAGATGTTAAGATCAGATATGACAGTATAACTATCAATAAGGTAGACACACAAGTTTTTATTACTGATCAAAAAGACTTTAATCTTTCAATAAAAGGAAAAAAACAAATGTATTCTTATAGAATATAAGGTTTTGCAAATCTTTTTATCCAAGATCCATAGTATTAGCATATAGTCAGATTTCTGAAATACTAAAATCTTTTGAGACCTAGAAATTTCCTCTGAATATGAAAATTAAATATTGTTACTGTAACAGTGTTTATCTTTATCATTGTTGAAAAAGCAGTTCATTTATTTCAGGTGCTAAGAACATGTTGCTTTAATTTTACACAAGACAACTTTTATTGCCCTTTCATAAACTTCCTTTAACTTTACATCTGTGGAAAAGAAAGAAGTTTTAGAATAAAAAGAAAAATACAAGTAAGTTTTTACTGTGACAAAAAAAAAAAAAAAAAAAAAAAAGAAATCCAATGGAAGTCAAGGAGGAAAACAGAGCAACAAAACAATAACTCAGTCCAACACTACTGCCATCTCTAGTGTCAGAAAGCAACCAATGGCAGAGGAAGCAGCTGCACCACAGGTCTGTACATAAGATATGTTGGCCACTGTCAACAAGTCTTGTTTCTGAGCATCTGTATAACAGACAGCAAGAATCCAATCACTAATTAAACCACACAGAGTCTCAGCTCATTCACTAGAACTGGGCTAATCATGGATTTTATTATGCTCTCAAAATAATCTACACAGTACTGGCATATAGTGTTTCATAAATTTGAAATTCAGTTCTCAGCTTGGTAAACAACAACAACGGTAACAACAACAGATACTTGACATCAACCCAGGCCTCCACATGTGTACACACATATAAAAGTTAGGGTAGGAAAGAATAGATTCTATTCTTAACAGGAGAAGAGTCAAAGAACATCATAAATACATAAAGGGATTATGAAGTCAAATAAGTGTGGAGGAAACACATGCACAAACATGATAAAATTAACAAAATTTGCAGGGTGCTGGTGGTGCATGCTTTTAAACCTAGCACTTAGGAGGTAGAGAGAGGTGCATTTCTGTGAATTCCAGACCAGCCTGGTCTACAGAGTGAGTTCTAGAACAGCCAGAAGTACATGGAATAACCTCTTTTGAAAAACAAAACAAAACAAAACAAAACAAACAAGAAAGAGATCAGCAAAATTCTCTTAGAGAAGAAACCTACAAGGGAAGCAGCCATGAGCATCTAGCTACAGCCACTGGGTCCATACTGGGTATGGGGAAAGTGGTATCTGACAAGAAAGAAGTATCCTTCATTCCGACACAGTGCTGTATGAAACGTAGCCAGAGAAAGGCTGAGTGGCAGTTGAGTGACCACAAGCTGTGCACACCCAAGCAGATAGACAGGTAGGATGATGCTGGCCACAGACACAGGTGGAAGTGCTGTATGGCAGCCCAATGCAGAGAATCTCCACAACTACCCTGGGAAGTGGGTAACTGCTACAGAAACCCGAGTGTGACTCTGAAGATCCTCTGAGGAGTGAATACACACTAAGCCGCCTGGTTTCCATTCTTGAGACTATATGCCTTCTCTCTACCTTGCAGAGGTAACTATGAAACCAAATGTTAGTGTTGGGAAAAGAATTTGTATGTGGTGTGTGTGTGTGTGTGTGTGTGTGTGTGTGTGTGTGTGTGTCTGTCTGTCTGTCTGCCTGTCTGTCTAGAAGAAATACTGGCAGATAATATATTTTCTATTTAACTAACTTTTTAAAATTTTTATTTCAGTGGTTCAGTCATTTGGTTTAGCTCGTTTCTTGACTAACAAGCATTTGTGACTGTGCAGTGTGTACATCTGGTCTGTAATTCAAACTTCCCTTTGTAATTCGTATTTGCTCTCCTTTCCTCTTTCCCATCTCATTTCATGTCTTAATACCCTCATATCTAACGACCTATTATAAACTATGCTTTCCCCATGCCACCTGCAGTGTCTCTGTCTGAAACTTAGCAGGAACATAACTGAAGTACCCAGTATCTGTTAATATAGACTAACAGCAAATAATTCTTGGTTCAAATAGTCAGCTTTTGTCCTAAATAGTAGTTGGAACATAAACTCATGTAAAGATCAATGCACCAAGAAAATTCACATAAAACAGAAAAAAATCCTGGAGGACATAATCTTTCCAAAAGATGTACAAAACACACCAACAAGACATAAAATGAGGAAACAATAAACTTCTACAAGCTCCCATTTCTCCAGCATTTGAAATGAAAGAGACGAGGTGGCTCAAGTATCAGAATTCTTTTCTTTTCTGTATCAGAATTCCACTTTCAAAAGGAGTCAAAGATCCATAAAGGAGTCAAATGAGCAGATGACTAAAGCAGAGACAGGAAATAAGCTGAGGACTTGGGTAACAGTACTAGGAAAGTAGATAAAAAGATCAGCAGCAGTGAAGAGAAATTTAAATAAAAAACAGAAAAATATTAGAAAGAAAATGTAGATTCTGAAATCAACCAAACGGAAATGCTGGAAATACATGGTAAAAAACCAACTTAAAATGCAGTAGGAAACAAACATATCAAATAACACAAGACCTCTCATCTCAACCCTAAAATATACAAAAAGCATGGGCTGCAATACTTCAAGTTTTGAAAATAAAGACTTCCATCTAACAAAACTATTTCTAAAAGTTGACTTGGGAATTTCAAGATGAACATAAATGAAGGCAGTTTATGAACATTAAGCTGTCAGTACAGATGGAACTTAATGCAAAACAATCTAGGAGGGAGGAAAGAACAGAGTCTAATTATGGGATCACTGGAAAGAATAAATTTCAGGAGAGAAAAATGAACAAAAGACACGTAGGAAAGAATCAACAATGTCCAACACCAAAAAGGAAAAAGTACATTGTGGTAGTTTGAGTGAGAAGTGGCCCCACAGACTCACACAGTAAAACTAGCAAAACTCAAATGCCAAGAGGAAAGATGGAGAACAAACACACACACACACACACACACACACACACACACACACACACACACGATAAAAAGCAAATAATTCAACTAACCAGCAAAACCAATAAATTGTAAGGATTATAAAGCCTGTCTCAATAACATTCACTTTAAAAAATCTCTAATAATTGAAAATGCAGATATCTAATTGTATTAAAAAACAAATCCAACTATCAGTTCTGTTAAGAAACATACTTCAGGGCTGGAGAGATGGCTCACTCAGTCGTTAAAGGCTAGGCTCACAAATTATATATATATATATATATATATATATATATATATATATATATATATATATTTCACTGGTAAAGAACTAGAGTAATAAGTTGGAATCAACATATCCAATGAGTGGAACCTGAAAGCATGCTGGTAAGCTGTTCTATTATGTGATAAAGCAGAGTTCAAACCCAAACTAGTGATGATGATGGCCACATTAGTGCTATGGATCTGGCTCAGCAGTTAAGAGCACTGGCTGCTTTTCCAGAGGGTCCAGGTTCAGCTCACAGCAACCACATGGCAGCTCAAACTCTTCTGCAAATCCAGTGCAAGAGGAGTCTAAAGCCCTCTTCTACCCTTGGTGGTACTAGCAATGCATGTGACATACAGGCATACATAGAAGCAAAATACCCATTCACATAAAAATTAAAATGAAAACTTTAAAGGCCACATTAATACAAAGAACAAATCATCAAGAAGATACAATTTTAAGTACATATGCAGCATATATTGCGTCTCCAAATTTCATAAAACAAATATGAATTGGTAACTAATTGGTATAGAAGATTAAATAGATCCAACAGAACATCAGTGAATGACTTCAGTACCCCCACTTTCCGAGAGATCACATCTCCAACCATGAACAGGAAGCAGAGAAAACGTGTTAGAAGGGGACAAGGCCTGAAACTCGCAAAGACCCACTCCATGTGATGTACTTCTTCCATGAAGACTCCGTCTCCTGGAGCTTGCGTCGCCTTCCCTAACAGTGCCACCTGTGGCAGACCACTGGGTATAAATAAATATGTGAACCTGTGAGTGAGAGGCCTTTCAAATTCAAGCTACAACAGTTAGCTTTTGTCTGATTCTAAGATTGATGCAATTGGCCTCTGGTTTCTTCAATGACCAACTCTTCATTCAAGAGTTTATTACTTGCTTTTTAAAAGTATATGTGGTTTCTGTTCTTTCTGGTTTTTTTTTTTTTCTTCTTCAATGATTTCTTGTTTTTTTTCTACAATGGTCTGCTAAGATATATAAAATTAATCCAGTTCTATTCTATTGTTAAGATTTGCTTTGTAGTCTAGATTGGGTTCTTTTAGAAAAGGTTCCATGAACTACTAATCAAAATGCCCTATATTATCCATTTCTTTAGGACATATGTAACCATAGAAAGTGGGAAAATAAAAAGGAATTATGGGATGGAGGCAATTGAGAAAAGAATCACAGAGTCTAAGTGATTAAAAGAGAAAGAGGGAAAATCTGGGGTGTGGGGTTTTAATTAGGAAGGGGAGAGTGTTTTCAATAGAGAAGGAGAGGGATGTAGGAGGGCAAATAACAATATGGCAGTGTGGCAAAGTCATAAGAAATCAGTATTATCTATTTTCCTAAATTTAATACAATACATACAATTCTACATGGATACATATACATTTTTATTTTAAATAAGATTTTCCAAGCCCACTTGGCTGACAATGCTCCTCCCAAGAGCAACAGACAGACTATCAAACAAAAATCCCAATCTAGGCATAAGGAACACCTTTGTAAATTCTTGGGGAAGGGAGTCTAAGAGACTCCCCAAACATTACAGGCTATTGTTGGAGCCTATGCTTGCCTTACAAAGGTTGAAGATAACTCCCTATTGTTGAAGACAGCACGTACTTTTGATACAGGTCCAGATGATCTATAATGGATATGATTTGAAAGCCCCCTCCCTGAGGACTGGGTTTTATAGTACCACAAGTTAGAATGCAAGCTCAAAGGAAGTGAAGCACCCAACAGTTGTATCCAGCTATGATGCTTACGAAGCTTAATGATGACTAGCATGGCAAAATATCTCTAGGGGTATAATAGTGGCACACATCTTGGGGGTAACCAACAGGTCTCTAATGGGTTTGAGGCCCACTAACAAAAGAGAAATCATGCCTGGTATTGGGAACCTAGCCAGGCACTCAGGGAGTGAAGAATCTGTAATAGCAACACAACTAAATAAGTGTAACTCTTAACTTCATTCTAAATCTAATTTTATGTCCACAGACAAGCATAGATCTTACCACTTATCAAGGAAACATCTCTGTGCAACAGAGACCATTAAAAAATATCTAGAAATGAGATTATATATAATTAAAATTTTCTGTACAGAAAACATTAGACTGCCTACTTTAATGCTTAACAGTTTTTACCCATTACGTATCCAAAAAGAAGTTAATATTCAGAAGCTATAAAGAACTACAAAAGTTAAAACACAGCAAACAAACAAGAAACAATCCCCAGAAACTTCAAATCAATAAGTGACCTAATAAACTTAATAGACAAAGCACATGACACTCTTTCGTGCTGAGGTTCAAGTGTTAGCCCTACATTTCCTCTAGGGTTCAATCTGTCAGCTATTAAATTCCCTAAGCAGAAAGGCTGCATTTGTCCCAGATTCTCAATCACATCTACACTAGGCTATACACGTAACAAACTTCTGAATATACCCGTTTCCTTTATTAGTTTTTAATATAAAAATTTTACATTTCAGATACACTATAATATATATTATTTGTTGTTAAAAATGGACATTTAGGTTATTTTCAATCTCTCACTATTGGAATTGTGTAAATAGCTCTTACATATTCTATAGCTGAGTAAATATATCCAGTGAAGTGAATTTTGAAGGATATTACAAAAGTATACTCTACAGAAGCTATACTTAAATTTTCTTTTTAAAATCCTGTGTTAAGAAGGTGTGTGTTAGTGAACCAGCGGTGGCTCAGCCCTTAAGGCGTCCGCCTGCAGAGGGCGCGTGTCTCTCTTGGCGAGTGTTCGAATCCTGCCCGGCTCCTCCCACTTCTCGTGGGGAAAAAAAAAAAAGAATGTGTGTGTTAAGTATGGGTACACATATGCCAAAACACATGTGTGGATCCTAGTGGTAAAGGATGTGAAGTGGGTTCTCTCCTTTTAGCTTTATGTGGGTTCTGCAATTACAGGCTGTCAGGCCAATACAGCAAGTGATTTTTACCTGATGACCCAGATTGCAATCTTTCTACCACTTGTACTTCTATCAGCAAAGGATGAGAGAACGCATGATGCCTATCACTGAACAATGACAGGACAGTATCAGAGTGCTAAACTGTATTTCTCTTATTGTAACTAAAACCAAACATCTGTTTTGTATGTTTAAGAGTCACAAAATTTTTCTTTTCATATTTTTATGACTTATGATAGGAAAATTATAAGGCAACATATAAAAGGAAAATTAGTCAACATATAAAAGGAAAATTAGTCCTTATTTTATATATGAGTACAATATACACTCGGTTTTTGTTTTCTGTTTTCTGTTTGTTTTATTTTTTATTGGACATTTTATTTACATTTCAGATGTTATCCATTACTCCAAAACTACCGCCCAGGAATCCCGTATCTTATCCCCCCATCATCCTGCTTCTATGAGGATGTGCCCCCATCTACCCTCCCACTCCCACCTCCCCACACTCGAAGTCCCCCACACTCTGCATCTAGCCTTCATTGGACCAAGGATCTCCTCTCCCACCTATGCCCTACAAGGCCATCCTCCCCTACATATACAGCTGGAGCCATGGGTCCATCCCTATGTATTCCCAGGCTGGTGAATTAGACCCTGGGGAGCTCTGGTTGGTTGGTATTGTTGCTCTCCTCATGGGGCCACAAACCCTTTCAGCTCCTTCAGTCTTCTCTCTAACTTCTCCATTGGGAACCCCTTGATCAGATCAGTGGTTAGCTGTGAGCACCTGCCTCTAAATAGGTCAGACTCTGGAAGACCTCTAAGGAGACAGCTATATCAGGCTCCTGTCAGCATGCACTTCCTGGCATCCACATCAGTGTCTACATTTGATGGCTGCACATAGGATGGATACCCAAGTGGAATGGTCTCCAGATGACCCCTCCTTCAGTTTCTGTCCCATACTTTGTCTCCATATTTGCTCCCTTGAGTATTTTGTTACTCCTTCTGAGAATGACCGAAACACCCACACTTGGTCTTCCTTCTTCATGAGTTTCATGTGGTCTGTGAGTTGTATCTTGTGTATTTCAAGCTGGGCTAATATCCAATTATCAATGAGTGAATACGATGTCTGTTCTTTTGTGATTGGGTTACCTCACTCTGGATATTTTTTAGTCTCATCCATTTACCTAAGAATTTATCAAATTCATTGTTTTTTTTGTTTGTTTGTTTTGTTTTTGTTTTTGGAGACAGGGTTTCTCTGTGTAGCCCTGGCTGTCCTGGAACTCACTCTGTAGACCAGGCTGGCCTCGAACTCAGAAATCCATCTGCCTCTGCCTGCCAAGTGCTGGGATTAAAGGCGTGTGCCACCACCACCCAGCTAAATGCACTGTTTTTTAATAGCTGAGTAATATTCCATTGTGAAAATGTATCACATTTTTTGTATCTACTAACCACTGATCTGATCAATGGGTTCCCAATGAAGAAGTTTGAAGAAGAAGAAGAAGACTGAAGACCCAAAGAAGAAGACTGAAGGAGCTGAAAGGGTTTGCAGCCCCATGAGGAAAGCAACAATACCAACCAACCAGAGCTCCCCAGGGTCTAAACCACCAGCCTGGGAGCACATAGGAAGGCCATGACTCCATCTGTACATGTAGGGGAAAAGGGCCTTGTAGGGCATAGGTGGGAGAGGAGATCCTTGGTCCCATGAAGGCTGAACACCTAGTGGGGGGGAATTCGAGGGTGGGGAAGTGGGATTGGGGGAGTAGATGTGGGCACATCCTCATAGAAGCATGAGGAGGGGGGATAGAATAGGTGGTTCCTGGGGGGTGTGGGGAATGGGGAAAGGGGATAAAATCTGAAATGTAAATATAATATACAATAAAAAATGGATCAATTTGCATTCTTCTACATGATGACCTCCAGTTGAACCAGCACCATTTGTTGAAAATGCTGTCCTTTACCCACTGGACAGTTTTAACTCCTTTGTCAAAGATCAAGTGACTACAGGTGCGTGGGTTCATTTCTGAATCTTCAACTCTATTCCATTGATCTTCCTGCCTGTCTCAGTACCAATATCATGCAGTTTTATCACTACTGTTCTGTAGTACAGTTTGAGGTCAGGGATGGTGATTCCTGCAGAAGATCTTTTATTGTTGAGAATAGTTTCCTATCCTGGGTTTTTTGTTATTCCAAATGAATTTGAGAATTGCTCTTTCTAACTATGTGAAGAATTGAGTTGGGATTTTGATGGGGATTGCATTGAATATGTAGATTGCTTTTGGCAAGATGGACATTTTTACTATACTAAACCTGCCAATCCATGAGCATGGGAGATCTTTCCATCTTCTGAGATCTTCTTCGATTTCTTTCTTCAGAGACTTGAAGGTCTTGTCATACAGATCTTTCACTTGCTTGGTCAGCTTCAAACCAAGGTTTTTTTATATTGTTTGTCACTATTGTGAAGGGTGTCATTTTTCTAATTTCTTTCTCAACCTGTTTATTTTTCCAGTAGAGGAAGGGTTCTGATTTGTTTGAGTTGATTTTATAGTCAGCCACTTTGCTGAAGTTGTTTATCAGGTTTAGGAGTTCTCTGGTGGAAGTTTTGGGGTCTCTTAATTATACTATCATATCATATGTAAATAGTGAAATTTTGACTTCTTCCTTTCCTATTTGTATCCCTTTGACTTCTTTTTGTTGTCTAATTGCTCTGGCTGGGACTTCCAGTACTATATTGAATAGGTAGGGAGAGTGTGGGCAGCCTTGTCTAATCACTGATCTTAATGGGATTGCTTCAAGTTTCTCTCAATTTAGTTTGATGTTGGCTACTGGTTTGCTGTATATTGCTTTTACTATGTTTAGGTATAGGCCTTGAATTCCTGATCTTTCCAAGACTTTTACCATGAAGGGATATTGAATTTTGTCAAATGCTTTCTCAGCATCTAGTGAGATGATCATGTGTTTTTTTTTCTTTGAGTTTGTTTATATAGTGGATTACATTGAAGGATTTCTGAATATTGAACCATCCCTGCATTCCTGGGATAAAGCCTACTTGATCATGATGGATGATTGTTTTGATGTGTTCTTGGATTCGGTTTGCAAGAATTTTATTGAATATTTTTGCATCCATATTAATAAGGGAGTTTGTTCTGAAGTTCTCTTTCTTTCTTCTGTCTTTGTGTGGTTTAGGTATGAGCATAATGGTAGCTTCATAGAAGGAATTGGATAGTGTTCCTTATGTTTGGAGAGAATTGGTATTAGATCTTCCTTGAAGGTCTGATAGAATTCTGCACTAAAACCATCTGGTCCTGTAAGATTTTTGGTGGGGAGATTGTTAATGACTGCTGCTATTTCTTTAGGAGTTATGGGACTGTTTAGATGGTTTATTTTCTCCTGATTTAAGTTTGGTACCTGATATCTGTATAGAAAATTGTTCATTTCATCCAGATTTTTCAGTTTTGTTGAGTATAGGCCTTTGTAGTAGGATCTGATGATTTTTTAATTTCCTCAGTTTCTGTTGTTATGTCTCCCTTTTCAGTCCTAATTTTATTAATTTGGATACTGACTCTGTGCCCTCTGGTTAGTCTGGCTACAAGTTTATCTATTTGTTGATTTTCTCAAAGAACCAGCTCCTGGTTTTGTTGATATTTTGTATAGTTCCTTCTGTTTCAACTTGGTTGATTTCAGCCCTGAGTTTGATTATTTCCTTCTGTCTACTCCTCTTGGGTGTATTTGCTTCTTTTTGTTCTAGAGCTTTCAGGTGTGATGTCAAGTTGCTAGTGTATGCTGTCTCCAGTTTCTTTTTGTAGGCACTTAGAGCTATGAGTTTTCCTCTTAGCACTGCCTTCATTGTGTCCCATAAGTTTTGGCATGACAAGCCTTTATTTTCATTAAATTCTAAAAAGTTTTTAATTTCTTTCTTTATTTCTTCCTTGACCAAATCATCATTGAGTAGAGTGTTGTTCAGTTTACATATGTATGTGGGCTTTCCACTGTTTTTGTCATTATTAAAGACTAGCCTTAGTCCGTGGTGATCTGATATCCATGGATGCAAGGGATTATTTCAATATTTTTGTATATGTTGAGGGCTGTTTTTATTTTGGAGAAGGTACCATGAGGTGCTGAGAAAAAGGTGTATTCTTTTGTTTTAGGATGAAATGTTCTATTGGTATCTGTTAAATCCATTTGGTTCATAATTTCTGTTAATTTCATTGTGTCTCTGTTTAGTTTCTGTTTCCATGATCTGTCCATTGCTGAGAGTCAGGTGTTGAAATCCCCAACTCTTATTGTATGAGATACAATGTGTGCTTTGAGCTTTAGTAAAGTTTCTTTTATGTATGTTGGTGCCTTTCAATTTGAAGCATAAATGTTCAGAATTGAGAGTGCCTTTCGCCATCTGGTTAACTCTACTGCTACCTCCACTCAATATCTCCAACTGGAGCTTGTCTCTTGCTTGTGTCAGAACTCCTCAGGGTCCAGATGTCTCTGTGATCCTGTGATCCTGAGCTCCTGGGTGGAAGAGCTCCTGGGACTCAGGCTGCCTCTGGGATCCTGAAATCCTGCTGCTCTGAGTGCAGTGGTTCCTCTAGGATGTCTCAGAATATGGTGTCTTCACAGGAGCAGACCAGCTAGGTGTCTGCCCCAGCCAAAAGGACCAAGCAAGCCAATATATACCCTTTTACTGAATATTATATACTCTTTAATTTGTTCATAGTTGTCTAAATCAAAGTTTTAAAACATGTTATTCCAATAAAATATATATGTAAAAGAACAATTTGTCATTACTTAATATTCTTGTTTTGGTACACAGCTGATGGGTGATTACTGGATGTTTTCTGACTGACTGAATAAATTTATTATTAACTATTAATAACTACGTTGATTATTATTTACTATGTAACCATTAATATAGGTGACAAACATACACAAGAAATCAAAACAAGCTCTCTATCTTCACAAAGAAGTCTCATTTGATAGAGGAGGTATCTTAACAGTCAATTATAAAATACTTTGAACATATGAAGTATGAAGTACTGTACTAGTTTTCTCAATGCTGTGACCAGCTATCTGACAAGAAATCAAATAAGCTAAGAAAGGTTTGATATAGCTCAAAGTTTCTTCGAACAGTTAGACATGGTAGGGAAGGGATGGCAGCCAAATTATGCAGCTAGTCACATTTGCTTTCATGGTCAGAAAGGAGCAAGAAGAATGCCCATGGTCTATATATGTGCTTTTTTTTTTTAAGTCAAGAGCCCAGCCCATGGAATGATACAGCCATATTTAGATAGTTTTCCTCTCCTCAGTTAAATTCCTTTGGAAGACCAAGTGTGTCTCCTAGGTGATCTCTATATCCAGTCACATTGACACTGAACGCAACCACTATAAATCCATCTGTACTGGCTAGTTTTATATCAATATGATACAAGCTAGAGTCATCAGAGAGGAGAATGCTCAATTGAGAAAATGCCTCCATAAGACCCAGCTGTAGAGCATTTTCTTAATTAGTGAGTGACATGGGACAACCCATTGAGGGTAGTGCCTCCTCTGGGCTTTTGGTCCTGAGCTTTATAAGAAAGCAGGAAGAGGAAGCAATGGGGAGCAAGCCAGTAAGCAGCACTTCTCCATGGCCTCTGCATCAGTTCCTGCCTCTAAGGTCCTGCCCTGCTTTAGTTCCTGCCCTTTACTGCTTTTGATAATGAACTGTTATATAGAACTGTGAGTGAAAGAAGCCCTTTCCTCCTCAAGTTGCTTTGGTCATGTTGTTTCATCATAGCAAGAGTAACTCTAAGACACCATCTTTTATCAACACAACATGCAAGCACATCATTTCACATCATTTCAAGCTATAATATTTCACCTCTGGCTCTACAGTCTCATGTTCAGTCTCATAATGCAAAATACATTTAGCCCATCTCTAAGAGTCCAAAATATTAAGGTTCTACTATTACACAGAACTCCAATGCCCTAAAGTCTCTTCTAAAACTCTAGGGTAGTAATCTTTTTCGAATTATTCCAAGGGCTTGCTACACAGTCATCCTTGGCTACATAGCAAGTTCAGGTATGCCCTGGACTTCGTAGGACACCTACAGAGAAATAAACAAATGGAAGGAAGGAGAGAAAGACAGGAGAGAATGTCTAAATTACTCTGTGCTTGCTGAATCAGTAAACTTTATATTTGGTGAAAGAAGTAAGATGAAGAAAGCTGGAAGACTCTTAACCATTTCCTCTATGAACACACACACACAAACACACACACACACACACACACACACACACACACACACACAGAGAAAAAAACCCCAAGTTATATACTTCTAATATATAATAGCACAGAATAATATTCCCATTTCAAAAAGCAAAACTGGGCCAAAGCCACAAGACCTAAAACCTAGTAGGGCAAAGCAGAGAATCTATAAAGTGAAAAGAAATGCATTTTTGAAGTTTAGAGGTAGTTTGCATGCAGACTTGCCTCCATCTTGGGCTGTAACTGGTACCGCCAGGCTATCTTCATGTTAATATCAGGCTCTGGGGTTTTAGCACTATGTACATCTTCAAGCTCCTTTTTACCATTATCATCAAGTAGTGGTGCAGGGAGCTCCTAAAAAAACAGAATGACACATTATATGGCATCAAGGTTAGATATCACAGTCTCTTGAACCATAATGACAGCAATGTTAGAATTTCCCAATGCATTTAGACATGGGTGCCTTGTAAAACTAACTTAAGCACAAACAGAGTAATTTAGACATTTCTTTTTTTTCCTTCCCTCACTTCTGCCTTCCCTCCTTCCCTCTTTCCTTTCTGACAAGTGTTCTATGGAGTCCAGGGCATACTTGAAATTGCTATGTAAAACAGAAAAGGGGTATAAGGAGTATAATGTCAGATATAAAGTTTAATGTTTTTGCCATGAACTAGGATATAAAAATATCTGAATTTCTATATTCACAAAATTTAGCTGCTGATATTCTAGAAGCAAAGTATATACAAACATACAAATATATATACATATATCTATATGTATACCTATATGTGTGTGTATATATATTTTATATATATATATATATATATATATATATATATATATATATATATATATGGCAAATTCTGAAATCAGTACTTTGTGCTACATGTAATTATTGTTGTGTTTCCCATGAGGTAAAATAAAACATTGCACAATCTGTTTACTAGTTTGTAATTCTAGAATTCAAAAACTTATCTGCCAAGATGACAGATGAAATAATGGTATAGAATAAGTATATTTATTTTCCCCAGATCAAACTGTTGGGTTTTGAACCTGCAAATACTTTACTTTTTAAACAGTGAAAATAGAATTTAAAATCTTATACTAAGTGTAGAGTCTCTGAATTTCAACTTATCATTTTGTAAGGTAATCTACTGATTAGTTATAAAAGAAATTAAAAAATATTTTGTCATATGCTACAATTAAAAACCAACATTTTATTAGGAAGAAAAGTGTATGTTATGATTATGTTTCTATCTTTTTATAAACCAGAATAAAAAATGATATGGGAATTTATATTGGCAAATATAACTTTATATTTTAAGATTATCTAAGTTGCAATTTTAATTTTTCCAAAATCAAAACCCACTTTTATCCTTGGAGGCAGGGAGGACAGGGTCTCCTTATATACACCATAGTTCAGCTGGCCTCAAATTCATGATCTTCCCCTCTCTGTCTCAAAACTGCTGAGACTACAGACATGTTCCACAAGATATTCCATGACAAAACCAAATTTACACAATATCTTCCCACAAATCCAGCCCTACAAAGGATAATAGATGGAAAACTACAACACAAGGAGAGAAACTACAACCTAGAACAAGCAAGCAAGTAATATTCCAAAAAACCCAAAAGAATATAACTACAGAAACATAATTCCACCTCTAATAACAAAAATAACAGGAAGGAAGAAACAATCACTTTTCCTTAATATCTCTTAACATCAATGGACTAAATTCCCTAATAAAAAGACATAGACTAACAGACTGGATACATAAACAGGACCCAGAATTTTGCTGCATATAGGAAACACACCTAAGTGACAAAGACAGACACTACCTCAGAGTAAAAGGATGGAAAGCAATTTTCCAAGCAAATGGTCACAAAAAACAAGGTGGAGTAGCCTTTCTAGTATCAAATAAAATCGACTTTCAACCAAAAGTTATCAAAAAAGATGAGGAAGGACACTTCATACTTATCAAAAAAAAAATCTAACAAGATGAACTCTCAATTCTGAACATCTATGCTTCAAATGCAAGGGCACCCACATTCATAAAAGAATCTCTACAAAAGCTCAAAGCACACATAGCACCTCACACAATAATAGTGGGGGATTTCATCAATCCACTTTCAGTAATGGACAGATCATGGAAACAGAAATTAAACAGAGACACAGTGAAATTAACAGAAGTTATGAACCAAATGGATTTAACAGATATCAATAGAACATTTTATCCTAAAACAAAAGAATATACCTTTTTCTCAGCACCTCATGGTACCTTCCCCAAAATAGACCATATAATTGGTCATAAAACAAGCCTCAACAGAAACAAAAATGTTGAAATAATCCCTTGCATCCTATCAGATCACTATAGACTAAGGCTGGTCTTCAATAATAACAAAAACAATGGAAAGCCCACATACATATGGAAACTGAACAACACTCTACTCAATGATGACTTGTTCAAGGAAGAAATAAAGAAAGAAATTAAAAACTTTTTAGAATTTAATGAAAGTAAAGGCTTGTCATACCAAAACTTATGGGACACAATGAAAGCAGTGCTAAGAGGAAAACTCATAGCTCTAAGTGCCTACAAAAAGAAACTGGAGACAGCATACACTAGCAACTTGACATCACACCTGAAAGCTCTAGAACAAAAAGAAGCAAATACACCCAAGAGGAGTAGACAGAAGGAAATAATCAAACTCAGGGCTGAAATCAACCAAGTTGAAACAGAAGGAACTATACAAAATATCAACAAAACCAGGAGCTGGTTCTTTGAGAAAATCAACAAATAGATAAACTTGTAGCCAGACTAACCAGAGGGCACAGAGTCAGTATCCAAATTAATAAAATTAGGACTGAAAAGGGAGACATAACAACAGAAACTGAGGAAATTAAAAAATCATCAGATCCTACTACAAAGGCCTATACTCAACAAAACTGAAAAATCTGGATGAAATGAACAATTTTCTATACAGATATCAGGTACCAAACTTAAATCAGGAGAAAATAAACCATCTAAACAGTCCCATAACTCCTAAAGAAATAGCAGCAGTCATTAACAATCTCCCCACCAAAAATCTTACAGGACCAGATGGTTTTAGTGCAGAATTCTATCAGACCTTCAAGGAAGATCTAATACCAATTCTCTCCAAACATAAGGAACACTATCCAATTCCTTCTATGAAGCTACCATTATGCTCATACCTAAACCACACAAAGACAGAAGAAAGAAAGAGAACTTCAGAACAAACTCCCTTATTAATATGGATGCAAAAATATTCAATAAAATTCTTGCAAACCGAATCCAAGAACACATCAAAACAATCATCCATCATGATCAAGTAGGCTTTATCCCAGGAATGCAGGGATGGTTCAATATTCAGAAATCCTTCAATGTAATCCACTATATAAACAAACTCAAAGAAAAAAAAACACATGATCATCTCACTAGATGCTGAGAAAGCATTTGACAAAATTCAATATCCCTTCATGGTAAAAGTCTTGGAAAGATCAGGAATTCAAGGCCTATACCTAAACATAGTAAAAGCAATATACAGCAAACCAGTAGCCAACATCAAACTAAATGGAGAGAAACTTGAAGCAATCCCAGTAAGATCAGGGACTAGACAAGGGATACAAATAGGAAAGGAAGAAATCAAAATATTACTATTTGCATATATGATAGCATAATTAAGAGACCCCAAAACTTCCACCAGAGAACTCCTAAACCTGATAAACAACTTCAGCAAAGTGGCTGACTATAAAATCAACTCAAACAAATCAGAACCCTTCCTCTACTGGAAAAATAAACAGGTTGAGAAAGAAATTAGGAAAATGACACCCTTCACAATAGTGACAAACAATATAAAAAAATCTTGGTTTGAAGCTGACCAAGCAAGTGAAAGATCTGTATGACAAGACCTTCAAGTCTCTGAAGAAAGAAATCGAAGAAGATCTCAGAAGATGGAAAGATCTCCCATGCTCATGGATTGGCAGGATTAGTATAGTAAAAATGTTCATCTTGGAAGGGTTGGTGGCCTCATGAGGAGAACAACAATATCAACCAGCCAGAGCTCCTCAGGGTCTAAACCACCAGCCTAGGAGCATATAGGGAGGGACAAATGACTCCAGATGTATATGTAGGGGAGGGTGGCCTTGTTGGGCATAGGTGGGAGAGTAGATCTTTGGTCCCATGAAGGCTGAACACTGAGGGGTGGGGGAGAATCTGCGGGTGGGGAGGTGGGAGTAGGGGGTAGGTGGGGGCACACCCTCATAGAAGTAGGAGGAGGGGGGATGGGATAAGAAGCTCCTGGGTGGTGGAGGAATGGAGTAATGGGATGAAATTTTGAAATGTAAATATGATATCCAATAAAAAAAAGGGAGAAAAAAGAAAGTTGTTAGAATCAACATCTTTAATAAAATGTCAGCCCTCTTTAAAAAAATTATCTTGATACAAAAATTTGTTCTGAGAATTGTATATTGCAGAATACACAGCCTTGGTGTATCTACTTATCAGGCAAGCTGAGCAGACCTGCTCAAACCTCTGATGTCCTGGAATTCCATCTGGATACAGTGAAGACACAGTGTAAGAAGCTTATCAATTTACTCTTCCTCCCGCCCCTCTTCGAATATCTCAATGCCCGTAATCAGCTTGAAGAAGTTAATGAAGAGTCAGCGCCCCTATGCCCTGGGCTTGGGGACTAAGGTGGTTAATATTGGGCTGTCTTTCTAGGGAAAAGTGGTTCTGTTGGAACAGGGAGGATTAGCTAGGATTTATTGCATAGCCATAACCTACTGGTAGAAATCTGTATAATAGTTATCAAGATGAAGTTATAATTTCTTAAATGGTACAAAATTTACTTTGATTTCAAATTTAAGGTTTCCATTGGTACGAGCTTCTTATTGATATAAAAGTGAGATGAATACTGTTACTCTCATAGGCATTGTGCCTGTATAACACATTTAGGAATGCAAGGCTTAGACCCAGTCCTTCTTTAACGTTCTTAACTAATTTGAGATGGCTAGTCTGTGAGTTAAGGGTCTATAGCAAATTCATGGCTTTTAGTTCATTGCTACGGTGTTTTCTATATTTTATTTAGAAATAGCTGAGAGGAGTTAACAGACAACAGTCCAGATTACCTTACATGGATAGTTGGTTTTCAAAACATCAGAAGTTCACAGAATTGGCGTTAACAAACATTTCTGTATTAATGTTCATTTTGATGTGCACCTGACAGCTTCCTGGATTCTAAGAAGAAATTGAACACCTTTGGAGTTACTCCAGTTGTGGTGAGACAGCCACTAGGCAAGAATTGCCTCGTTCCATCTACAGACAAATCACTGTCCAGAAAAGGACACACTCGCAGAATAGTCGACTGATTATATCTGCCTAGACAGAGTAATCAGCCCTTAATAATTCTGCATCACTAAGGTCTGTCAGATGATCCTGGGCCAGAAGGCTGAAGATCAGATGCTCCAACGTTCTGTAGTATAGGTACTGTGTCCAGGTGTTCAGTGTTCTCTATAAATTGGCTAAGTTTTAGAAGCTATGCTTTGTGCTTCCCATAATTTCAGTTAACTCAGTCATTCTGGATTTCTGACAGGGTTGAAAACATATAGTCTCATAGCCAATTCTGGCTATTTACTTTAAGAGAAAAGATTTGAGTGGACGGTTTTCAGCTGACATTCATTCTAAAGCCAAGAAAAAAGCCAGGTTCAGAACTAAGTGTTTTAGTTACAAGAGATGACAGAGGTTCCGGTTAGTCAACAAAAGGATGGACTGGGTATTAGGTGTATTCTGTACCTCACTGGTACAAATTGGTATAATTATGTTCTAATTGTATTTTTGAAAGAAAAGTTTAATTTTAACAGGAAGGGTGATATGTAGGAGGAGCTAAGGTGAGAGGAAGAGAAGGAGTAAGGAGAGGAAGAGAAGGAGAGGAGAAGCTAGGTGATGAGAGAGAGAGAGAGAAAGAGCGAGAAAGGGGGGCGGGCATGGAGGCAGATGTTCACTTGTCTCCACCAGTCAAAGATAGTTGATATATCTAGGATGGGTATTGGGTCACACTTCTGTTTGAGCATTACCAAACTTATAAAGCTGATTAACATTTAAAAAAATTGTATAAAAGCAAAAAGAAAAAGTGGGCATGGGATAGGGGTTTTCTAGGGAGGTGAATTGGGGAAAGGGGATGGCATCTGAAATGTAAATAAAATATCCAATTAAAAAAAAAAAGGAAAAAGAAATGTCCATCTTGCCAAAAGCAATCTACATATTCAATGCAATCCCCATCAAAATCCTAACTCAAGTCTTCAGAGTTAGAAAGAGCTATTCTCAAATTCATTTGGAATAACAAAAACCCCAGGATAGGAAAACTATCCTCAACAATAAAAGAACTTCTGTAGGAATCACCATCCCTGACCTCAAACTGTACTACAGAGCAATAGTGATAAAAGCTGCACAGCATTGGTACAGAGACAGGCAGGAAGATCAGTGGAATAAAACTGAAGAGACAGAAATGAACTCAAACAACTATGGTCAACTGATCTTTGACAAAGGAGCTAAAACTGTCTAGTGGAAAAAAGACAGCATTTTCAACAAATGGTGCTGGTTCAATTGGAGGACAACATGTAGAAGAATGCAAATGGATCCATTCTTACCTCCCTGTACAAAGCTCAAGTCCAAGTGGATAAAGGACCTTCACATCAAACCAGATACACAGAAACTAATAGAAGAAAAGGTGGGGAAGACTCCGGATCCCTTGCACAGTGGGAAAGTTCCTGAACAGAACACCAATGGCTTATGCTCTAAGGTCAAGAATTGACAAATGGGACCTCATAAAATTGCAAAGCTTCTGTAAAGCAAAGGACATTGTCAATAGGATAAAACCATAACCAGTAGATTGGGAAATGATCTTTACCAATCCCACATCTGATAGAGGGCTAATAACCAATATATACAAAGAACTCACACAAAGAAATTACACTCCAGACAACCAAATAACCTTATTTAAAAATGAGGTATAGAGCTAAACAAAGAATTCTCAACTGAGGAATCTCAAATGGCTGAGAAGCACCTAAAAATTTTTCGGCATCCTTAGTCATCAGAGAAATGCAAATCAAAACAACCCTGGGATTCCACCTTACACCAGTCAGAATGGCTAAGATCAGAAACTCAGGTGATAGCAGATGCTGGCGAGGATATGGAGAAAGAGGAACACTCCTTCTTTGTTGGTGGGATTACAAGAGGTGCAACCATCCTGGAAATCAGTCTGGCAGTTCCTCAGAAAATTGGACATAGCATTACCTGAGGATCCAGCTATACATTCCTGGGCATATACCCAGAAGATGCTCCAACATATAACCAGGACATATGCTCCACTATGTTCATAGCAGCCTTATTTATAATAGCCAGAAGCTGGAAAAAACCCAGATGTCCTTCAACAGAGGAATGGATACAGAAAATGTGGTACATTTATATAATGAAATATTACTGAGCTATTAAAAAACAATGAATTTGAGAAATTCTTAGGCAAATGGATGGAACTAGAAAATATCATCCTGAGTAAGGTAACCCAATTACAAAAGAACAGACATGGTATTCACTCACTGATAATTGGATATTAGCCCAGAAGCTTGAAATACCCAAGATACAACTCATAGACCACATGAAACTCATGAAGAAGGAAGACCAAGTATGGCTGTTTCGGTCCTTCTCAGAAGGAGTGACAAAATAATCAAGGGAGCAAATATGGAGACAAAAGTGTGGGACAGAAACTGAAGCAGGGGTCATTTGGAGACTGTCCTACCTTGGTATTCATCCCATGTGCAGTCACCAAAGGTAGATGCTGATGTGGATGCCAGAAAGTGAATGCTGACAGGAGCCTGATATAGCTGTTTCCTTAGAGGTCTTCCAGAGCCTGACACACACACATACACACAGACACAGACACACACAGACACATTCACACACACACAGACACACACACACACACATATATGGATGCTCACAGCTAACCATTGAAGTGATCATGGTGTTCCCAATGGAGGAGTGAGAGTGAAGACTGAAGAAACTGAAAGGACTTGTGGCCCCATGAGGAGAGTAACAATACCAACCAACCAGAGCTCCCAGTGTCTAAACCTGTGCCTGGGAGCACATAGGGAGAGATGCATGGCTCCAGCTGCATATGTAGGAGAGGATGGCCTTGTCAGGCATAGGTGGGAAAGGAAGTCCTCGGTCTAGTGAAGGCTGGATGCCCCAGTGTGGGGGAATTCGTGGGTGGGGAGGTGGGAGTGGGCAGGGGGTGGGGGTATATCCTCATAGAAGCAGGAGGGGAGGGGAGGGGATAGGGGTTCCTGGGTGGGAGGGAAATGAGAAAAGTGGATTATATTTGAAATGTAAATAAAATATCCCATTAAAAAAAAAGAATAACCAGTATTATAGTTTTTAAGACTTATGAAACACATTCCTAGACTATAAATTGAATTACAAACCATCAAATTACGTTATAAATCTAAAGAAAGAAACTGACTGTATCTTAAGTATCTGAATGATTTAAATATTCATAAATTGGCTTCTGTCTCCAGTATTACAATGAAAGTAAGTGTGGAGAAATATGCCTATAATCCCAGTGTTCTGAGGTGGAGCAGGAAATAAAAAAGGCGAAAATCCTTCTCAGGGATGATTTGAAGGCCAGACTGAGCTACATGAGTTCTTGCCTCAAAAATGAAATAAAATGAAAATTTTGAAAATAAATTTAGGGTTTGAAGAAGTGCTTTAGACTTTTGAAAGCAATTCCTAGACTGTTCACATTAAATTTAGATATCTGGAATACTATATCTTAAAAGTCTAAATGACTTGTTTATATCCCATCAGACTAAGAAATAAAGTAGAAATAAAACTCTAAGGTAAGATTCTAAATAAATTTCAGCCTCTGGATAATAAACATCACAGGCAACTAACTCTGCTACTGACAACATTCTTGTGTCCAGGTAGAAACACCAGCTTTGGTGTGTGCTCCTGTCAAAGCAGCAAGTCTCCCAGGAGCCAGGAGTGCAGGCCTCTCCTTCACAGTTCTCCTTTCCACTTGCCCTTTCACTTCCTTACTGGAAAGCCAATCCCATGCCATCTTTAAAAGTTGGCTACAAATGTAGGTCACTGGCAGCAGTGCTGCACTCTTCCACATTTTCTTAGTTCTTATTCTTTAGTTTGCTAAGCTTGGCTGCCAGGGGAGGGCCTGGAATTCTAAATAAGTTCTTACAGTAGCCAGGGGCTGGGGCAGAGTCACGCCAGGCATCAAACAACACAATTCTCGCCCAACAGAATCAGAGTATTAAACACTAAAAAGCATATAGATGGATGATATGTAGGAAGAAATAAAATGCCAATCAGGATGTGGAAGAAATCTTGTGATTTGAGCTCTGCCTACAAAGCAATGTCTAGTTTCTGTAAAGTTGACATGCTCAAATTAGATAGGTATAATAGTTTTAAGCAAATACAATAAATAATATAGAGGATATAAAATGCGTGAGGAAATAGTATTAATAAGGTATTGAGCATATGATACAAAGGCTGGATATAATTTATAATTATTTGGATGGTAATTTGCTATCATTATGAATCACTGCGATAAAAGTTTCTGATAAGATAAAATTGAACAAAGGTATTTAGGACTCATTTTTTTTTTTTAACCTCTTTTAGCCACTTTTTGGCAGAATAATGACGCCTGTGTCTGAGATATTTTGTATTCTTTCCATTCAGTTCTGAAGTGTAATGGACAGATCATTGACCCTTCTGTGTTGTCACACTTTCATAGTGTCTTCTCAGTCATATAACAAATAGCTGGTAAATAGAGACTCAAATATCTGAACACCAAAAGAATACTGTAATAATTCAAATGTACATATATGTTTGGCAAAAATACTTCTCTCATTAATTCTTAAATAACTAGTATATTCCATTTCAATTTAAACCAAAGAATCAAATAAAGTACATTTATGATAAAATGAGGCAGATTTAAGTAAATGAATGACCTTTATATATATATCTGAATAACATTTTTAGGATAATATTTCCAATTTACTAAGATAGTAAAGTTTTTACTTGTTAGTCTTAAGTTCATGAGACAAAATTATAAAGATTATGATATTTTACTATATTCCTTCATTATTGAATATTCTGCTGTTATATTATCAAACATGGCTTATTTTAAATAAGCTATTACTTATTCTGTGATGTCATAGTAATGTTATTTCTTTTAAAAATTGAAATATTAATATATTAAATGTAAAAAACCTGACCTTAATTTTAAATTGAACTATAAATTTAATGGTGATATGATGTTAAATATACAGGATGCTACCTACAAGCATTTCTAAAACACCAAATTAGGAGCTCCAGACAGAAGTCACATAGTTGTCCTAATTACGTGTTTAAAAATTCACGGTTCAATCTTGCCTGAAGCAATCTTGGCTGGTGTTGGAGACAGGGCATACTGAATTAAAAAAAAAACCAAGTCAAAAATTTATTGCAAAAAATTAAAGGAAATCATCCTTTGCTTCAGATATTACACACTTTCTGCTCCATGGACATTACTTATCTGCCATGCCACCACAAAGAAGTATGAAACTGAAGTTTTAACACTGCTATAAAATGAATCAGCCTTTACTTTTGAATATTTTTTGAATTCCACAAATCAAGAAATGATATTAAACTTATAAAATGAATGTTCAACTTTCAAGGAGATGTTTATGTGCACATATTTTTATTAAATGAAAAAAAATCTACTACTAAATGTTTAAATATATTTATATGTAAATGTAAATTTTTTACTATTTTAGAAAACATTCCTTAGGAAGTAAATTTTCTTGGGCAGTAATAATCCATTAGGTTTGAGATTACCAAGAAAATTCTTTTAGATAAAAAAGTTAACTACAAAACACTTTCACTCTGTGTTTTTTAAAGATTTCACAATACCACGTATACTGTTCTATAGGATTCACTAAGGGGTATAATTTCTCAAAGCTACACCTTAATGTCGGCTTCCTGAAGGAGTTCTGACTACAATAGGCATGAATATGTTCTCAAAGGATGATGGATAAATTGCTGGGTGGTTATATAATATATCTTCGGCAGCTGATGAGGCTTTTTTATCTCTTGTCTTTCAGATATACAGTTTTAAGATAATTATGGTCTATAAGATTGTCTTTCCCCTCTTCTTTGACCAGAAATATTTGCCTTGGTTATAGGCTTGAGAAATTAGAACTAAGCAATTACCACATTATTTTTCTTGTACTGTATTTCTAAACACTGCTAATACCTTGATTTTTGTTGCTCATTATTGAACCTTCAGCTAAAGATGAAGATTTAAGTATAATGATAATTGTGTTGGACAAACTGAAATACTAAAAAAATACTATTTAGAAAACCTACTTATCTGTATCAATATTTAACATCTCAATTTATACTACAAAATATTTGTTTATTCTTTTCAGAGAAATACTAAAATATTTCTGCATTGGTATTATAAAGTATATGAATAATTTAAATGTCTGGCACTCATGCTTTTACAATCCATTATATTTTAAACACGTATAAATACTAAGTAGACCACATTAAATATGTATATATTAAAACAACACTTTTGCATTTTTCATAGGAGAGGAGAATGGTGTTTGTTTAAAACCAAAATTCTGCTTCTTTTCCATATCAAAGATTAGAAATATAAAATGAGATGCCTGGAAGTTTAAGAAATATTACTGAGGATAAAAATCTATATTAAATTGAGTAGAGTTGTATGACATATAAGGACATGGATTAAAATATTTTAAAATGAATCATTAAATAATTCTATTTACCTAGAACAAAGTTAAATATACATACTATTTAACATAATCATTGAGTACACACACGTGTGTGTACATATGATTACTGTTAAAAGCAAATAATGCTATTACAATACAACTAATTTTTATCTTATTTTTATTGTGTGCGTGTGTATGTGTTTGATGCAAGTGTGGGATGTGTGTCCTGGAATTCACATGACAGTCAGAGGACAACTTTGTAGTGATAGGTGAAAACCTTTATGTCAGTTCCAGGACTAAAACTCAGGGCACTAGGCTTATGTAAGGACCTATCTCTGCTGAGCAGTCTGCACCTTTCAAAAAAAAAAAATGTATTAATAAAAGAGATAGGCAAGTGGCCACATGAGTCAGGAAAGAGTACTTAAAGTCAATTTTATTCCAGGTTCAATTCTGGCAGTCTTTTCTTTTTTGTGGTGGATAGATGTATAAAAATGTAATTGACATTGGAAGTGTAAAATCCTTAGTAAAGTTCTAAGGCTTTAGAATGGAAATTCAAATTCATAGAAATTCAATGGAAATTATAGTTTAGGACTGGGCAAGTGTTTGTGACTACTATAATCTAGCTGTGTGATGTCTTTATTTGAGTTTCTTACAATAAAGCGATTTTACATTTTTTATTTTTGTTTAAGTAAATAGTTTCTTTTCTAAAAACCATAATACCATACATTAAATTTTATTGTCCATTGAATATATTCTTGATAAATATTCAATTACAGAAAACACATTGACATTTAAATAAAAATTACTTGTTCTGGGCTAATTACAAAGAAAAGAATTTCAAACCAAGTACCAAATCTTCATGTTATAACAATATAACTACTGTTTACAAGCATTAGAGTTTGTGGCAATAATCTGAATATCTCTGATAAATGTTCCAAGTGGGAAAGAATATGTTATCATTAGAGCACACTCCTAAATTCAAAACATCCACAATGGTAGAAAGTAACACAGTGATTCCCTGGGGTTAGACAATGAGAGAAATAGGGAGATGCTGGTTAAAACACACAGAACTTTTGGCTCTGAGTAAATTCTGGGAGCATAGAGATTTTAGCTGAAAATGCTACAATGTTTACTTAAGGTAAAAGTGGTCCAAACCATTTTCTCTACACCAACAATGACAACTAAGAGGTCATACATGTGGTAATCATTTCACAATGGACACACTCACTGTTGTGAGTTTGAAGCCAGCCAGGGTCTAGAGTGAAACCTGACTAGAAAAAAAAACAGAACCTCCTCATAATGTGTCTAAATATAATTTGTAAGGAGATGTCTTGCTTGTATGTACATTTTTTTCATGAAGCATTCAAAATGTATGTTCAATTACTACATTCTATACCTGTAAAATGCTGGCAGGATTTTCTTTGGCAGATGCAACCAACAGAGTATGTCCATTGATGATTCCTTCTGCCAGAAAATACTTGAAGAGCAAAGGCGAATAGATGTTATATTTATCCTCTTCTGCAAAAAATTTAAAAGATACATTAGAATCTCAGTGTAATTATACAGGTCTTTTACATTTCTTCCTCTTTAAAACAAGTATGTGATGGGAGAGAATACACTATGTTATACTAAAGCAGAGAGACTAAGAGAATTAACATGTGGATTTTTCAATACAGATTTCTTTATTCTAAAGATCATTCTGAACTACTGTACCACTCTGAAAAACAGAGGGATATGTATGCTTATAAGAGTTCAGATTTAAATTTTTAAAAATTAGTTGTATTGCTTTAGACTATAATTACATCATTCCCCATTCCCTTTCCTCCCCACCATATACCCCTCCTTGTTCTCTTTCAATCAGATTTAAAATTTTACTATTTTGCTTCTTTGGTCCTGAGGAGCCTTGTAGGACTCCAAGAGCATCCTGCTTCCCTGTGGAGGCTTTGGGCCGGGGGTGGGGGGTGGGGGGGTGGGGGTGGGGTGGGGGGGGAAGGCAAGACCTTAGAACCCTCCCCCATTAATGCATTCCAGCTGGTCTTCCCTGGACACAGCCTGGAGAGGTGAATTGCACGAGGTCCCCTGAAACCCATTGTCTAGCTCTGGGCTCACTATTTGGTCCTGAGGAGCCTTGCAGTAACCCAAGAGCATCCTGCTTCTCCATGAACACCTGCAGAGACCCCAAGAACTACCAGCTTGGAATTCTGCCTCACCAATTCCTTGCCAATGGTGCTTGCCTGAGGCAGAGCCAGCAGTCAGATACCCTGTCATCCACTGTCTGGCTCATGGCTTCCTCTCACCCCCCTCGCCCTTTTTCCAGAAAGCCCTACCACCATGGAAAACCAGATGCCTAAAGGACAGCATAAAAACAGAATCAACAAGACTCTAGACAACATGGCACCACCAGAGCCCAGCTATCTATCCTACTACAGCAAACCCTGGATATCCTAATGAAAATTTAAGACGAGGATCTTAAATCCAATCTTATAAAGATGATAATAAATCCTTAATACAGAAAAATACTCCTAAGCAGGCAGAGGCAGTAAAAGAGGAGGCAAATAAAAATAAAGAAATACAGGAAAATACAAACAGGTAAAGGATATAAATAAAACTCTTCAAGACCTGAAAAGAGAAATAGAGGCAAAAAAGAAAACACAAATGAGGCATCACCAACAGAATACAGGAGATGGGATAGAGAATTTCAGGTGTAGAAGAAACAATAGAAGAAATCAATATATTGGTCAAAAAATGCAAAATCTAAAAAGTTTATGACACAAACATCCAGGAAATCTGGGACACTTAAAGACCATACCAAGGAATGATAAGAATAGAAAATGAAGATTCACAGATCAAAAGCTCAGAAAACATCTTCAACAAAACCATACAAGAAAACATCCCTAAGCTAAAGAAAGAGATGCCTATAAATGTACAAGAAGCTTACAGAAAAACAAGTAGATTGGACCTGCTATATAATAATCAAAGCACTTAATATACAGAGCAATGAAAAAAATTTAAAAGCAGTAAGGAAAAAAGACCAGGTAACATATAAAGTTATAATTATCAGAATTATACCTGATTTCCCATCTGAGACTCTAAAGCTTTAGAAGGGCCTGGGCAGAGCTTGAAATCCCTAAGAGACCATGTAGCAGTCAGCCTAGCAAAACTTTCAGTCATCATATATAGAGAAACCATTATGTTATATTCTATGATAAAACCAAATTTAAACAATACCTTTCCACTAAACCAGCCATACAGAGGTAACATACAGAGGTTACTAGAAAAAAAAAAAAAAAAAACAAAAAAAAAAAAAAAAAAAAAACCCACCCACCCAAAGAGTAAAATTAAACTCAAGAATACACAGGAAATAAATCATTTTACAAAATAAAACACACACACGCACGCACACACACACACACACACACACACACAGAGAGAGAGAGAGAGAGAGAGACAGAGAGACAGAGAGAGAGAGAGAGAGAGAGAGAGAGAGAGAGAGAGAGAGAGAGAAAACCAACCAATATCAAAATAACAAGAACTAACAAACTGGTCATTAATATCTTTCAACATTAATGGACTCAATTACCCAGTAAAAAAGACATAGGCTAACAAAATGAATGCATAAACATAATCCACCATTCTGCTGCATACAAGAAACACATCTCAGCAACAATATATAGTCATTATCTCAAAATAGGTCGGTAAAAGGTTTTCTAAGCAAATGGACCCAAGAAACATGCTGGAGTAGCCATTTCAATATTTAATAAAATAGACTTCCAACCAAAAAAAAAAAAAAATCAAAAGAGACAGGAAAGGATGCTTCCATACTCATCAAAGGAACAACCCACCAAGAGGACTTCTCAATTCTGAACATCTATGCTCCAAATCCAAGGGTACCCACATCCTTAAAAGAAACAGTACTAAAACTTAAATCACACATTGAACCCCACATATTAACAGTAGGAGACGTCAACACCTCACTCTCATCAATGGACAGAAACTAAACTAATAATGAAATAATGAAATTAACAAAGCTTATGATTCAAACGAACTTAACAGATATCTACAGAACATTTTGCCCAAACGCAAAAGGAATAAACCTTCTTCTCAGCATCTCACGGAACCTTCTCCAAAATTGACTTTGTAATTGGTCACAAAGCAAGCTTCAATAGATACAAGAAAATTTAAATAACCCCATCAGATCACCATGGATTAAAGCTGGACTTTATCAACAACAGAAACAACAGAAATCCTACATATTCATGTAAACTGAACAGCTCTCTATTGAATGATCACTGGGTCACTGAAGAAAAAGAAAAAAACTTAAAGACTCTCTATAATTCAATGAAAACAAGGGCACAACATATCCAAACGTGTCACACTAAGATGTTGGGAGCCAACTCCTAGCAGAAAGTGGCTATCATCTTTGCAACCATCTCGAGCCATAGAACCTGACAAGAGACTTATTTTTCAACAGCCCACAACAGCTGAGCACACTCTGATAAATATCTTGTTTTTCTCTTATATCTTGTTTTGTTGTTTACTGCCCCCAGCTGCAAGGCGCACATGGTAAAGTATGTTCAGTTGTGTTCCCCTGCTTGTCCATGCCAGCAAGGCACGTGGTAAAGCATATAAATACCCAGGATTTCCTTTCAACCTTGATCAGACCCTCTGTCTTGTCTCCATTCTTTGCGTCTCTTGCCCCTCCATTCCCACTCTCTCTCTCTCTCTTGCTAGACCCTGTTGACTGACCTGAACGGACGGGACATCTGGCCCCAAATGTGGGGTGCAGACCAGAGCACATGGCACCCAAGTGTGGAGCAGTGCAGGCTGGGACACTAAGAAAGCAGTTCTAAGAGTAAAGTTCATAGCACTAAGTGCCCTCCTAAAGAACATGGAGAGTTCTCACACTAATGAATTAGAAGTATACCTAAAGGCTCTAGAAAAAAAAAGAAAAAAAGAAGCAAACACACCCAGGAGGGGTATCCAGCAGGAAATAATCAAACTCAGGACTGAAATTGATCAATTACAAACGAAGAGAACAAAAGGAAGAAACAACTAAACCAAGAGCTGGTTTGAGAAAATTAACAAGATAGACAAACCCTTAGTCAAACTAACTAAAATGCAGAGAGAAAGTATAAAAACTAACAAAATTTTCTCCATGAAAAGGGAGACATAACAATGGACACTAAGAAAATAAAAAAATCATTAGATCTTACTTCAAAAGCCTGTACTCCACAAAATTGGAAAATCTAAATGAAATGAATGATTTTCTAGATAGATGCCAATTACCAAAGCTATATCAAGATCAGGTAAACTATCTGAATATCTCTATAACCCCCAAGGAAATAGAAGCAGTCATTAAAAGCCTTCCAATCAAAAAAAGCCCGGGGCCAGATGAATTTACTACAAAATTCTACCTTACTTCCAAGGAAGAGCTAATGCCAATATTCCTTCAACTATTCCACAAAACAGAAACAGAAGGAACACTGCCAAACTCATTCTCTTAGGCCACAGTCACCCTGATACCTACACCACACAAAGCTTCAACAAAGAATGAGAATTTCAGACCAATTTCATAAACGTTGATGCAAAAACACTTAATGAAATACTAGCAATCCGAATCCAAAAATACTGCTTGTACCATAATCAAGTAGGCTTCATTCCAGGGATGCAGGGTTGTTGGTTCAATATAAGAAAACCCATTAACATAATACACCATACATGCTAACTGAATGAAAACAAGACAAACAAAACAAAAAGAACCACATGATCATCCCATCAGATGTTTAAAAAGCTTTTGACAAAATCCAACACCATTCATGTTAAAAGTCTTGGAGAGATCAGAGATACAAGGTACATACTTAAACACAATAAAGGCAACATACAGCAAGCCAATAGCCAACATCAAATTAAATGGAGAGAAACTTAAAGCAATTCCACTAAAATCTGGGATAATATAGAGCTGTCTATTCTTCAATATAGTACTTGAAGTTCTAGATATAACAAGACAACAAAAGGGGATCAAGGGGATACAAATTAGAACGGAAGATGTCAAAGTATTGCTATCTACAGATGATATGATAGTATATATAAGTGGCTCCAAAAATTCTACCAGAGAATTCTTACAGCTGATAAAGACTTTCAGCCAAGTGGCAGGATACAAAATGAACTCAAAGAAACCAGTAGCACTGCTCTATGTAAGTGATAAGCAGGCTAAGAAAGAAGAGAGGGAGACTGTACCTAAATTCACAACGGCCACAAATTACATAAAATATCTTGGTGTAACTCTAACCAAGCAGTTGAAAGACCTGTGTGACAAGAACTTCAATTCTCTGAAGAAAGAAATTGAGGAAGCTATCAGAAGGTGGAAAGCTCTCTCATGCTTATGAATCTGTAGGATTAACATAGTGAAAATGTCGATCTTACCAAAAGCAATCTACACATTCACTGTAATCCCCATCAAAATTCCAACACAATTCTTTACAGATCTTGAAAGAAGAGTTCTCAACATCATATGGAAAAACAAAAAGCCCAGAATAGCTAAAACAATCCTGAAAAATAAAAGAACTACTGGAGGTGTCACCATCCCTGACTTCAAGCTGCACTGCAGAGCAATTGTAATAAAAACTACATGTATTGGTATTGAAACAGATAGGTTGATCAATGGAATTGAATCAAAGTCCCAGAAATAACAGGAAGTAACAAAATTGCCATTAATATCTCTCAACATCAATGGACTCAATTCCCCAGTAAAAAGACAGGGTAGTCATTATTTATACAACAAACATCAACTGAATGTCTACACTGACAAGTTGTTGCTAATATTTATAAAAACTTTACTGAAAACAGCAGTGTTTTCATAAACTTTGAACTTGTAGCAATGTTACCAAGAAGGCAATGTACCAAGCAACCTGCAGCTATTACTTTGAAGCTTGGATGATGTCCCCCTTACAAAGCAGATACTTGGAGTCACTGCAAAGTGACAGAAAACTGGCAGAAACTACAGCAGAGTTTCATTTAGAAAGATATGGTACATAGAATGTGAATGATTTCATGGTTTGGTGTTTTTCAAGCTAAGAATGCCCCTGATTTTCATAGGCCAGGCAGTATGAAATCATATCCTTTTCATATTGAGGTGGGAAAATGCAAAATTTAGATCTGTGCCCCAACCCTAAAAAAAAATCTGCACCCCAGGGTAAAATCCTACATGCAAGAAATCTTCAGAGGGAATGAGAGATAAAAATATTACCAGTTGTACCCAAATTCCTGGTGACTCACTAAATACATATCTAACAAGAATATACACATATGGCAGTTAATATAGCTCTCACCTCTCATCTCATGAAAAAAAGAAGTTTCTTTTTGCAAAAGACAGAGACCATTACAGAATGTATAACCGGTCAAAATGTGCAGAGAAAAACTGACCATACTGTGCTCATCACCGATTGATGCATCTTCACAAGAATCCCTATACCTGAGACTCTGAGACTATCACAGAACTCAGGGAGTAACATTTGTTAAGAGGCAGAACATCGGGACATTTGCTGCAAGATAGTGTCTTCTATATATGGCAGAGAACTGCACCCATGAAATACTAACAATATGGTCTAAAGAAGACCTGAACGATGACAATATCAGCGGATACCCCTATGTTCCACTCCTACATTCTTCCTTTTCCTTTCTTTCATTTAACCTTTGTCTTTCATATATGCTCCTTTTCCTCCTTGTTGATTTGACCTCATTTAGTAAACACTTCTACACACACACCCTACATAGTCAGTTATTCCACACCATGTACTAGTTAGCTGTGCCATTTTCTGGTTTATGGTCATTTGGTGATGTATTAGTGGGTTTTCATCACTTTTAACTGTATCTCTAAGCTTCACATGGTATGATGTTGCTCTTAGAGCAGTTTTTGTTGTTACTGATGTTTTGGTTTCCTCCTCTATGGGTAGTATGCACCCTGAAGAGGAAAAGGATCCTCTAAATAATAATAAAAGAGATACCCAAACTAGGATGTGTAGAAATCATCACATAAGAATAAAGAAACATGCAAAAGCAAAGCAATACAACTTTCATGATCAAAAATACTTAACTGCTGAGTTCAAAGATACTGAAAAGAGGAAAATGTTGAATGAGAATTTTAGAAGTTTTTTGTTTTTGTTTTTTTTTAAAGTTTTTGGGTAAAAATGATCAGTGACTTCAACAACAATACACATGAGTAGATAAATTCAATCCAGGACCAAGAAAAGGAGTCAACAATAGAGAGAACTGCTAACACAGAGACAAAGTATGATGGCACACGTGTTTAGTACTTAATTCCAAGCCCCTGAAGGTGGATCTGTACAAGTTCAAGGCAAGCCTGTTCTACATACAGAGTTGCAGACCAGCCATAGCTATCACGGTGATACCCTGCCTCAAGGGAAAAAAGACAGAAAGAAAGGAAGGAAGAAAAAACAGAAAGAAAGAGAAGGTATATGAGAGAGAAAATTAGCAATTTTGATGACAAACAAATACATATTTTTTAAAAATGTAAATATTATAAAATAAAAACTAAATGAATCTAAACACGAAGTGCAAGCATGAGGATTTGAGGTTAGACATCTAGCATCCATGCTAAAAGCTGGGTGTGCTGGCATGCACCTGTAACCCTAGGGATACAAAGGCAGAGGTAGGTTGAATGCCTGGACCTGGCTAGCTGATCTAGATGAACTGATGAACAGCAAGACAGCAGTATCAAAAAGATGAAGAAGCCTATTGTTGACTGTTGGCATCCACAGGGACACTCACATGTGCTCTCAGCTGCATTCACATGAAAACATGCACACACACACACACACACACACACACACACACACTCTAAAATTCCTTGGATAAACTTAAGAAAGTGAAATTTTTTAAATACTTCAAATTTGAGGCATAGGTAAAAACTCTGAAAAGGATTGTAGTCACTCAGGAAATACCAACAATTGAGGAATGAAATTCTATGAAATTAAAAAGATTTGCTACAGGCTATGGAATGGGAGAAAAAAAATCATCACTAATTACCCATCTAAGGAAAGCACTATAAGACAAAACAAGAAATCAATCAACCCAATCAATGAATGGGTTAATGAAATGAAAAGACAATTCTCAAAAGATGAATAGCAATAGCCAGTATTTCTATAAAAAAACACAAAAATATCAAGAATCCTCTGAGAAATGCAAATGAAGCACACTGAGATTCCATCTCATTCCTCCCAGAATGGTACTTATTATGAAGAAACAATGATCAATGCTTGTGAGGATGTGGAGAAAAGGGAGCCTTTATGCACTGCTGATGGTAATATAAGTTATGCAGTATAGAGGTTTTTCAACAATGAAAATAGAGCCATTATATGGCCCAATTATTTTACTTTTACATAACTAATGGGCTCTAAGTCAACATACCACAGAAACCCTTATATATCAATGGTTTTTCTAGCAATATTTATAACATCTAAGTTATGGAGTCAGTCAGTTGTCCATCAACAAAGTAATAGATAAATAAAATGTGGTCTATAACCAGTGAAATTTATTCAGACTAAAGAACAACAAAATGATGAAGGAAAATAGATGTAACTAGAGATGATTATACTTAGTAATTACACTAGTTTTAGAAAGACTGTTGCACCACAATACTAAGGTTGTAGTCTATTATATCTGGTCAGCCTTCCTGAACAAAAATGGAGGACTCACTCTGTTTTCTTAATGGGGCTTTCTCGTCTCTGCCTGATCTGGGGAGCCTGATCCCCAATCTTCTATCTGAGTAACATATAATCCTTGGCAAAATACTGGCTCAATGGAATGCCTCTCCATGCAAATGAAGTATCCCCAGAATTGTAACTCTCGGCCAATGAAACTTCACCCTAATAACATGTTCCCACTCTCCAAGGTTCATATATCCATCCATCCATCCATCCATCCATCCATCTATCCATCCCTTGGTTCATACTAACCTTTAATCTTAACTCACACTAAAGTCAATCACAAAACAACAGAACTTTCATCTTACCCCTTGTACTACTACTTAGAAATGATTCTTATATTTTCGTTGTGAGCCTAGCCTTTAACTGCTGAGCCATCTCTCCAGCCCAGGTGGTTAATATTGGGCTGTCTTTCTAGGGAAAAGTAGTGGTTTTGGTGGAACAGGGAGGATTAGCTAGGATTTATTGCATGGCCATAACCTACTGGTAGAATTATGTATAATTGTTATTAAGATGAAGTTATAATTTCTTAAATGGTACAAAATTTACTTTGATTTCAAATTTAAGGTTTTCATTGGTACGAGCTTCTTATTGATATAAAAGTGAGATGAGCATTGTTACTATCATGGGCATTGTGCCTGTATAACACATTTAGGAATACAAGGCTTAGACCCAGTCTTTCTTTAACTTTTTTAACTTTTTTAACTTTTTTGAGATGGTTAGCTTGTGAGTTAAGGGCCTATAGCAAATTCATGGCTTTGAGTTTATTGTTAGGGTGTTTTCTATATTTTCCTTAGAAATAGTTGAGAGGAGCTAACAGACAACAGTCCAGATCACCTTACATAAATAGTTGGTTTTCAAAACATCAGAAATCCACAGAATTGATGTTACAAACATTTCTGTATTAATGTTCATTTTGATTAGAGACCTGTCTGCTCCTGACAGCTTCCTGTCTTGGATTCTAAGAAGAAATTGAGCATCTTTGGAGTTATTCCAACTGTGGTGAGTCAGCCACTAGGCAAGAATTGCCTCTTTCCATCTACAGACAAATCACTGTCCAGAAAAGGACACACTTGCAGAATAGTCGACTGATTATATCTGCCAAGACAGAGTAATCAGCCCTTAATAATTCTGTATCACTAAAGTCTGTCAGATGATCCTGGGCCAGAAGGCTGAAGATCAGATGCTCCAACGTTCTGTAGTATAGGCACTGTCCAGGTGTTCAGTGGTCTCTATTAATTGGCTATGTTTTAGAAGCTATGCTTTGTGCTTCCCATAGTTTCAGTTAATTCAGTCATTCTGTATTTCTGATGGGATTGAAGATTTATAGTCTCATAGCCAATCCCGGCTATGTACATCGAGAGAAAAGATTTGAGAGGATGGTTTTCAGCTGAAATTCATTCTAAAGCCAAGAAAAAAAAAAAAGCCAGATTCAGAACTAAGTCTTTTATTTAGGAGAGATGACAGAGGTTCTGCTTAGTCAACAAAATGATGGACTGGGTATTAGGTCTATCTTGCACCTTACTGACATAAATTGGTATAGTTATGGTCTAACTGTATTTTGAGAGAAAAGTTTTATTTTAACAGGAAGGGTGATATGTAGGAGGAGCTAAGGTGGGAGGAATAAGGAGAGGAGGAGTAAGAAGAGGAGGAGGAGAAGGAGAGGAGGAGCTAGGTGGTGAGAGAGAAAGAGAGAGGGGGGGCCACACATGGAGGCAGATGTTCACATGTCTCCAACAGTCAAAGATAGTTGATATATCTAGGTTGGGTATTAGGTTACACTTCTGATTGATATTGAGCATTACCAAATTTATGAAGCCATTGGTTAACATTAAAAAAATTGTATAAAAGCTAAAAGGAGAAAGGGGTATGGGATAGGGGTTTTCTAAGGAGGGGAAATGGGGAAAGGGGATGGCATCTGAAATGTAAATTATATATCCAATTAAAAAAAGTCAAAAGAAAAGAAATGATTCTAAATGGATAACCAACTGAACTGTAAAAGCTTGAAAGAATAAAACTATTACAGAAGATAAGAAATATTCGGAACTTTGGTGTAAGCAAAAGTTTCTTAGTGCAAACACATATAAACCATAACAGAAATCCCTGGCAAAAGAGCTCAATAGGTAAAGGCACTGGTAACTAAGTCTGAGGATCTGAAAGCAACCCCAGTATCTGATGAAGCTAGGCAAATACTTATTATAGAACTCAGTAATTTTAGGTGAGATGAAAATACAGATTTAGAAATGCTTATAGTAGCTATTTTAGAGTAATAGCTAAACTTTGGAAACAATGTGTTTGTTAACTAGAGAACAGAGCGACAGATAATATATTTATAAACTGAATCCCATGAAATAACAAAAAGTGATACACACAAGCAACAACATAGATGAATAATAACACATGTTGTGAAAACACTCAGATCCAAAAGAATATACAGAATATGATTACTTTTATATGCTATCCTAGAGATAATGAAACTAATCCTGAGAGACAGAAGGAAGATCTTGGGTGTTTGGAGCAAGAGAATTGGTTCAAGTAAACATTTTGGAGTGATAGAAATGTTTTATATGTTGATTGTGGTGGTTATGTGAGTAAACATTAAGAAGTCACTAAACCAATAGACATGAAATGTGCGCATGTTGTTAAATACAATTTTAATTAAAGTTGACTAAAACAATTTTATAAGGTGTAACTAAAATATCACACATTCAGTTATTCATAAACCTGCTCACCATTCTATCATAGACCAAATCCTTGATCAAGGTTTAGTGGATGTAATGGATTAGCTGTATATATTAAAGGATATAGCTAGTTATTTAAGACTATCAAAAGTGAAAATCCTCATATTTTTGAGTCAAAATATGTTTTACATGGATAAATAACATTTTACAAGAATCTCAATGTGTAAAGAAAAGGAAGGCGCTTGAGTCTGCACTGCTTACAGGTGACAGGTTAAAAGCTGGAAGTGTGGGTGTATTGATTAATTCAGCTCTAACAGGGCCAAAATGTCCAATGCTAACTTAAGAATTTGTCCCCATTCAACTTTACAACAAAGTAAAAGGTCACATTTTTTAAAAACTTCAAATAATTATTCTTAAATCAGGTTACAAAAGCAAGTGTTTAAATTGAGGTCATTATAAGTCAATGATATAAGGAATAAACCAGATAAAAAATTTAATTTCCAAGATAATTATTTTGATATAAAAAATTTAACCTTCAAAAATTCTTTACCATCCCACTATCCTTGCAGAATCACAGTTAAAATGTTTATGTATTTTCTTACTGTACCTTTTCTGTATATGTCTTTTTACTTGGCTACAGTTACTGATATTCATACCCTATCTTTCTTCATGCTAATCACATTCTCTGTAGTCTTGTAGCTTAAAGTTATACAACATCTCAGCCAATTTATATCATATTTATTTATCCATCTTGCTGTAATGGACTTTTCCTGTTGCTCTCAGGCTTTTGTTGCTGTTAAGTGCAGACACATAAGAGTACCCCAAACATGTCCATGACTAAGTTCAACAGCTCATTCTATTCCTCTACCAAATGTGGCCCTCTTAGTTTTCAGAAAGTCAAGACTTGTGACATCTTTTCTCTCTCTTTCTTACCTATACACCTGACTCTTCATCCTGAAAATTTTGCTGAATTTAATTTCAAAATATTTTTGGAATTTAATTACCTTTTTTCATGCTGATGCTTCTCCTCTAGACATGTTGCAAAACCTCTTGCCTGGATAACTACAACTGCCTCTTGATTATTCCACCAAAACAAATCTTCATTAATACAGTTGCTCCCCAAGATCAGTTTCAAGAGCATCACCACACTGGATGCCAGAGACCCTATACTATCCTAGCCTGTAGGTGGTGCATGTCCTAATCCCTCTGCTCCCATGCATGTGCATTTATACAGCCCTATCATAAAACTTAGTAAATCAAGCACGCTGAGAGATTAACAACATTAACTAAAACCAGAACAGAGCAAGTATAACCTATGCTACAATAGCAAGGATCTACCTGTCCTAAAATATCTTATTGCTTCACCTCTTCTCTTAAAGAAAACACTTTACGACTTTTCTTTAGTATATTCAAATTGCAGGCTTCAGTATTATTGTTCTCTGGGGGCTTTTATTAAGTAAAATTAGGGTTACCTGAATATAAGTACTGGATACTATGACTGACAATCACTGTGATAACTATTAAGTGACTAATGGGTGGGTAGGATATGTAGTATGGCTATGCTGGAGAAATGAGTGAGTCATGTCCCAGGAACATTGTGGTGAGGATGAGACTTTATCATGCACCTCAGAACACTATGGAATTTCAAATGCATTAGTTGGTTATTTCTGGAGTTTTTCATTTAATATTTTTGGACTATATGAGACTGATGTTGTTTTGTAGGAGGTGAAAACAGAATAACATAAAGGAAACTACTATGGAAGAAAGCTGACTATCCTATTATGCTACATAAAAATCTTTTTTGGTGGTTTCTCTTTTTGTTCTTGGTAGAAAGAACTAAACCCTTTAACCTGGTCTACAGGCTCTGTATCATTGTGAACAAAGAGCAGAGCTTAACACACATAAATAAATGTATGTATGTTAAGAGGTGTAGTTATAAAAAAAGGCATCTTCTACCTTTAAAATGTATATAACTGTTATTTAACAACTTTTCAGTGAAGAAACATAATGTTTAATTGGAAAAATAAAAATAAATGAGAAGTTCAGGTCACAGTAAAACAGAAAAGCAAAACCTCAAAGCTTAACAGGTGGTGTTTGTATTCTTCCTCAGCTGCCCTCTCTTCTAATACTGCTGCAGGTCCACAACAAGACAGTCACTGCTGCAGACCATACTGCTGCTTCTTGCAAGACTACTGTCCAATTTGCATAAATTTCTCCAAAATAATTCTCAAGAAGCTTTCCTCAAGGCACTCCTGAATACCCCAGCTGTATCAACTTCTAAAATACAAAACTGCAATTTCTCCATAGAGCTAATGGGCAACTATGACAGTGAAGGCACACTCTACAGAAGCCTAGTACCAAGTGATGTATATGTACTGAATATCTGTATTATTAATGAAGAGAGAAGTAACAATCAAAAAAATCTGTCTTGTGAATCAGCTGAAAATGATCAAGTTTGTGAAATAAATTTTGAGGTTGTTCAATAGCATTTGATTAATCTACGTAGTGAATTGTCAGAATTTTGAGCAAGTACAGTTGATGAGGTAAAATTCCAAAACAGAAATGCAATTAGGCCTGAACAAATCATCTAATTCTTAGGTTCAACTGGACATATAAACATAAGGCAACATTGTCAGACTTAGAGCTTAAAAGCCAGATACATAGATAATTGAATGGAAAAAGAGATGAGATTTAAATCTCCTTAACACCACTGTTCATTACACACACACACACACACACACACACACACACACACACAAATATATCATCAGACAATGTTAATATGGAGACTTACACAAACTAAAGCCTCTTTGGAAGAGAGTGATTGAGATAGAGAAGGGAGCTAAAAGTATGTGGAGAGAAAAATGGAATTTAGCTTGAAAAAAAAATCCAGAGACAAAGCAGACGGGCTATAATATTCATGGGCTATACTGTAGACATAGAACTATGCCCGTGCTTTATGACATAGAATAAGGCCTGGTGGATAAGAGAAACAGGCTTAACTTTTTTACCCTTACAATATGAAATTTCCAGTGATCTGCCCCATCATTCCAATTAGATTTTCCCTAAATCTACTTCTCATTATTTTATGCTTGTCTATGTTGCTAGATATCTAAATAGTGGTATCTGTCTATGGCAGTTGGGTGTTAGTGTTGCTTGTCAACTTCACATAATCTAGAATCACTTGGGAAGTGAGGATCAACTGAGGATCTATGTAAACTGGGGTGGCATATCTATGGAATATCTTCCTGATTCTGCTAACTAGGGTAGGAAGGTCAGTCCATTGTGAACAGCACCGAGAGAGGTGAAGACAGGGCAGTTTTACCAGGACAGTTTTAGAGAGACAGGCTAGATTCAGGTGAAGACAGAATGAGCCATAGAATGAAAAGGAGGCAGAAGATTAGAACATACTGCCAAAGTTAGTATGAGTATAAGCAGAGAAATTCAGGCAGAAGCTGAGAGAAGCTAGACTTGAATCAGTCAGCTTGGAAGATTACATTGAATAAAGACCAGAAGCTTCCAACTCTAGGCCTAGGGTTGGTTAGAACAGAGAAATGTTCTGGGCTTAGCACCAGCTGCGTATTCATGAAACCTGAGTATGACTCTCATCTAATCCCTCCATCAGAGGAAATAAAAGAAACTTACACCTGGAATTGGAAGCCAAAATAAGCTCTCTCTACTCTGTTTTGTGTTTGTTTGTTTGGTTATTTTACTATATCAAAGCATAATATGGGGTTACACAGATGGCTCAGAAGAGCCTACAATGAATGCTCTTACAGAGGACCCAAGTTCAATTCCCAGAACCTACATTTGGAAGCTCACAACAGTCTTCAACTGCATGCATCCCCCCCCCTCGCCCCCACCACATCATGGTTTAAGAATAATATTGGGTTTTTATTTTCTTCTGTTAATATTACAGAAGAGGAAACATGGTAAAGAAATGTTGAGGCCAGGTTTTCTAAGCAATGTCAAAATAGGTATTTTTAATCATTGTGTATTTCTAATCACCTACAATTACAAGGAACAGTTAAAGCAGTGGGTTGGAAAAAAACATGTCTTCAACTCTTGAACTCCAGTTCAGAGAAACATCCAACACTTCTGTTCTCCACAGGCACCTGAATTCATATGCACCCACACACATACATATAATTAAAAATAATAAAAATAATCTTGTCTAAAAATGAAAATGCAAGGAGGGCAGAAATAGTATAGAGAATGGGGCCATTGCTGTGTAACTTTGGGAACTGTTTTTAAAAGGAAATGTAGAAGACTTTAGAATTTTGGGCTAGAAAACCATTGAATGCTATGAGCAGAATTCAGTTGTCTGTTCTTAGAGGGCTTGAAAGATAAGAATGCTGAGAGGTAGCCCGAGCACCCAGCAGATCCTGGGAGGTAGCCCTGCATCCAATCTCTCAGAACCCAGAGGAAGAGGGTCTCCCAGGAGCTTTAACACAGGTAGTATCTTAGTTAAGAAGACAGCAACACCAGCCTCAAAAAGGGGGTAACTGGGACCCACTGGGACCCAGGAATTCACTCCTGGCCTAGAGCACTGGTTCCTTCCGTTCTAGGCCTGAGCACTGAACAGATCTTGGGCCCCAGCTCTTACCCCAGTAGCAACACCCACCTCACACAGTTTTGACACAACTAAGATTATAGGAAAGATATGCTCCAGTCAGACAGGGCAGGTAGCACTAAGGAGATCCAGATGGTGAAAGGCAAGCTCAAGAACATAAGCATCAGCAACCCAGGGTACTTGGCATCATCAGAACCTAGTTCTTCCATACTAGAAAGCCCTGAATTCCCCATATCACCAGGAAAGCAAGAGTTAGATCTAAAATCACTTCTAATGATGATGGTGACGATGATAGAGGACTTTAAGAAGGTCATAAACAATACTCTCAAAGAAACTGAGGAGAACACAGGTAAACAGGTAGAAGCCCTTAAAGAGGAAACATGAAAATCCCGTAAAGAATTACAAGTGAACACAACCAAACAGGTGAAGGAATTGAACAAAACCATCCAGGACATGAAAACGGAAGTAGAAACAATAAAGAAATCACAAAGGGAGACTACTCTGGAGATAGAAAACCTAAGAAAGAAATCAGGAGTCATAGACACAAGCATCACCAACAGAATACAAGAGATAGAAGAGAGAATATCAGGTGCAGAAGATACCATAGAAAATATTGACACAACTGTTAAAGAAAACACAAAATGCAAAAAGTTCTTAACACAAAACATCCAGGAAATCCAGGACACAATAAGAAGACCAAATATAAGGATAATAGGTATAGAAGAGAGTGAAGATTCCCAACTTAAAGGGCCAATAAATATCTTCAACAAAATTATAGAAGAAAACTTCCCTAACCTAAAAAAAGAAATGCCCATAAACATACAAGAAGCCTACAGAACTCCAAATAGACTAGACCAGAAAAGAAATACCTCCCATCACATAATAATCAAAACACCAAACGCACAAAACAAAGAAAGAATATTAAATGCAGCAAGGAAAAAAGGCCAAGTAACATATATAAAGGCAGACCCATCAGAATTAAACCAGACTTCTCAGATACTATAAAAGACAGAAGATCCTGGACAGATGTCATACAGACCCTAAGAGAACACAAATGCCAGCCCAGGCTACTATACCCAGCAAAACTCTCAATTACCATAGGTGGAGAAACCAAGATATTCCATGACAAAACCAAATTTACACAATATCTTCCCACAAATCCAGCACTACAAAGGATAATAGTGGGAAAGCTCCAATACAAGGAGGGAAATTGTACCCTAGAAAGAACAAGAAAGTAATCCCCTTCCAACAAATTCAAAAGAAGATAGCCACAAGACTATAACTGGGTTATCAGTGAACATTTGTGTAGATAAGCCCAGACAATATTTTATTTTCTATTCTAACACCTATGGTAAATTGTTGGTTCCCTTTTCATTGACCTTTGATAAATTGTTTTATAACCTCCTGAAATGTGCTCTGAGTAAAAGTCTGGTCATTTGTCTAGGAACAATTAACTGATGTTGTCTGAGAGACTGACTAAATTCTTATTACAGTTTCTGACTAAAAGCAAAAGGCCTAGTAACAGTCTCATTATAAAAGAGCTTAATAATCATGGATATGATTTTAAAAATTTTTATAAGATCATCATTAATAGTTAAAAAGTCATTATATAACATCACCACAAGATTGTACATTTTTATAGATCTATGTTTGATAATAATAGCCTGAGACAACAATTTGACATCTTTAGAGAGGATATGGTCAATTTACAAAATTTGTTTTTAGAGTCTGCAATTTTTTCATAATAGTATTAATACTTGAGGACTTATACCTGATCAATTATGATAAGTGGATGTAACTCATGTTTTATTTAAAAAATTAAAATATGTATATGTGATTTGACACCTTTTCAGGCTTTCTAGTTACAATTACTTTAACAAGAGAAACAATTAAAAATATAATTAGTTATTGCCTATAGTATCTTTTATGCTAGGTGTTCCATATCAGATTAAGATAAACAAAACTGACTCTTACAGTCAGACATTTTAGATGTTTAGTTAACAATTTATTATTACCCATATTACTGGAATTCCTTATAATCCTCAAAGACAAGATATTACAAAACAGATATTATAAAACTTTAAAATAATATCTTAATAACTCTCTGAGTATGGGTGGAGCAGCTACTGCCCTGGTTTTACAAGAACTCTGAAAAATTGGCTTTTAAAACAGAAGAGGGGGGACTATACTCCCAGAAGAAGTCTCCCAGAAATATTCTCTAACATGCCTTGTTCATTTTTAATTTTCTAAATCTAAAAGCTCATGACAATGCTGCTGCTGATTGCCTTTGGCATGCTGAGACCAATAAAAACTATGCCACAGTTCTGTGGAAGGACCCACTTACCTTTAAATAGAATGGCCCAGACCCAGTTCTCATATGGGGCCAAGGATTGATATGCCTGTTTGATGTCAAAGAAGGCACAGCTAAATGGCTGCCAAAAAGATTAATGAAATAAATAGATACCCCCACAAAGCCAGGCCCAATTATAGATAAGTTGAATAACAATTGACATCCAGAGAAGAGAAATCTCCCTGAGAATTTCCTTCTTTTTCCTTTCCAGGTAAAAATGAACCACCCGTGGTGTTTGCTGTTGGAAGTTCTAATCCTGATGCTGGCTTCAGGACTTACACTTACTCAAACTTTTGATGTGCCATTGACAAGTACATCAAACAGCTAGAGACTGACATCACTAATCTGAAGAAATCCCTCGTTTCACTGTCTGAAGTGATCTCCAAAAATTACAAAGGACTTTATTGGACTTGATTTAATTTTTTACAATAGAAAAAACTGTGTACAGTTCTAGACTATGTATAGCCCTTAAAGAAGAATGTTGCTTTTACATAGACAAGACAGGGATAGTTAAAGAGAACACGAAAGAGGGCAGAGAAGGCCTTGAGAAAAGTCAGAGAGAGAGAGAGAGAGAGAGAGAGAGAGAGAGAGAGAGAGAGAGAGAGAGATTGAGAGAGGAGAGCTGGTACAAGAATTGGTTTTCAACCCCTTCATGATTGTCAACCCTACTTCCTTCCATTTTGGGACCATTATTTGGGCTATTTTTGCTTATTTCTTTTGGTCTCTGGGCCTTAAATAGGCTGACTAACTTTGTGAAACAACAGATAGATAATTTTGACAGCAAAACCTATTCAGATACATTATCATTAAGTTGGCTATGGAAGACCATGAGACTCAAGACGAGATTGTTACTCTATTCAGGATGTTCCCAAAACCCATCTCCACCCAACCTAAAAGAGGGAACTTCCACCCCTAGACAAACAGAGAGGGACCACCCAGAATCCCCTCTGACTCGAGATTCAAATCATTGCTTAGGCTACGAGGCTAAGCACTGCAAGAGAATATAAATTAAAATTAAAAATATCCTTTGGGTTCCCTGAGGGACAAACCTGACTGCATAGGGGTTGATGTCAAAAGTATCCCTTCTCCAGGAAAAAGACATCGGATTGGTATGGTCCTTATGCCTCACTGAACAATGAAAGGAGGACCAGAGCCATTACAATGTCCCCTTTAATTACTGGAGGTCAAGCCTCTATCCCTGCCTTTACAAGACTGGAATCACCAAGGTCCTGTGTTTTGCCTCATTTTAGGCCCACATCAAAGGAGTTAGCTGACCAAGTGCTAAACGCACTGAAATTATGAGCTAGAGTAAAGCTTTCTTCCTAATTAGTTGATTTTCTCAGTTGTTGAATCAAGTTTGTATTACAAAATTTACCTTTGGTGGTTTACTCCCTCATAGTATTGCCTTTCATACATTCCTATTTAGCTATTTTGCAATATTCTGAAGGCATCGACTTTTTCAGAGTTTTGGCTGTAACACTCACTAGTTCTAGTTTCCATAGTTACACTTTATTTGAAACTATAAATACACTGCTTTGAAAAGACACATGTACATGTCACACGTACAACTGCCTTTATAAGTAAAGAATAATCCAGTTGATGAGAAAATGGTTTATCAATTCACAAAAGAGACAGGAGAAGGCTCAGAGGATAGAGTACCAGCCACATACACAGGAAGATCTGAGTTGGGATCCTTGGCACCATACAAAAAAGCCAGTTGTAATGATATTCACCTGTAACCCTAGTCCTGGCTGTGGAACAGCAGTCACTGGTCAGGGACATAACTAACTGGTGAGCTTCAAATACAGTGAAGAAACAGTATCTCAAAATGTAATGTGGAGAGGAACCAAAGAGACAGCTCAGAGGTTAAAGTACTTGCTCTTCATTCCAGAGGTGAATTACCAAAACACAACCATCTGCAATTCCAGTTAAAAGGACTCTCACACCCTTTTCTGGTTTCCTCAAGCACTGCATGCACATGGTGCACCACAGATATACATGCAGGCAAACAGCCCTACACATAAAGCTACACAAAAGTGCATTAAAAATAACATTGAGGATAATCAAATTAGACACCTGAAATAGACCTCCACAATCACCCTGGGGGTATACATACACACATGCCCATTTGCACTTACATGGATGTGCGTAAATAACTACAATACACTTGTACTGGCTGGCCCCAAACTCAGAGATTCACCTGCCTCAGCTTCCAGAGTGATGGGTTATAAGGTATATGCCACAAGGACTGATATTTTACCATTTTAAATGAAAATGTTCTGCTATAATAGAGAAATACTGACCATATAAAATATAAATTTTTACCAATCTGTAACTGTGTCTTCACTGTATACTCAGTAAGATCTTTTACATTTAGAATTTCAAAACCTCAGTTTAGAAAAACAAACATACACAGGTGTTTCTTCATTCCTCAAAGGGATATAACTCCTATCCCACTGTTTATGGCTATTAAATAAGGCATTCAAGAAAGCCACAGGACAGTATCTAGGCTAGCATCTGTAGTCTTCTAGAACTTGGACTATGTTGATCTAGACTCTTCTGCTGTTTAAAGTTTCTACCTAGAAACCAGATGTTTGTTATTCTGGTAGGTTTTCCTTTATTTGTGACTTGTGGTTTGGGGTTTTGTTTGTTTGTTTGTTTTGTGGGGTTTTTTTTTTTCTTTTTTTTGGTCTTGACGCTTTCAATAGCTTCTTTTTTTAAGCAAATAGAAACAGTGCTACTTTATTAAAATACTGAGCTTATTTCACATGTATATTTGTCTCCCTACCATTTCCACATCTGACCACCACTATTACTATGTCCTATAATAACATTCCATACATACTTAAAACCAAGTAAAGGGTGGAGTTCCATCCTTGAAAACTAAGCAGGCATTTTAGACAACACATTTTTGGCAATTGAACCTGAACATTTATCAAACACAGTAGGGAAAGTTCTCACTTTGCATTATTAAAAAGACAGCCAGAAATCAACTGTTACAGAAATAAAGTTACTTCAAACTGTTTAAACCATTTTCTTAAAGAGACTTCCTCCACTGCCAGAAATCTTTAATAGCCTCCTGGTCAGTCATCCAGAAACAATTCTTCACATGAACTTGGCTTCCACTTTGGGAAGAGAACCACCTTTTTCTATACTTGCTTGCATTTTTGCCTTAATGTCTTCTACAGAACTAGGTCCTTTTGGTGTCTTAGGAGTTTTTTTCTGTTTTTTGAAGGACTCTTGACCTTTTGATCTTGGTGTTGATGGTTTTAAGTCTTTTCCATTTTGGTTTGATTTTTATGCATTTTTGGCAGAGGAGTATCTCATACAGATTTCTTCACTGGAACCTTTTCTTCAGTTTTCTCTTCATCAAAATCATTATCATCATCATCATCTTCTTCATCATTGTCCTCCTCATCTTCATCAAGTTTTACTTTTTTTCTCTGTAACCTTGTTACCACCTCCAGGAGCAGATCACTTCCAGACATGCCCAAGAGTTTTACATCCTCCTCATCTTCATCTTCTGACTCTGCATCTTTCTCTGCAGCTACTAGGTGCTGTCCACTAATGTGCACAGGCTCTGAACCACACTTCAACCTTAAGACCACAGGTGGTGTAATTTCGAAGCCCCAAGGGAAACTGTTGGTTATACAGACATTTTCAAAGTTGCCAGTGTTACTTTATTGGACTGACTTCATAGTTCATTGCTTCTACCTCTACGATGTGTAATTAATCTTTTGCCCCTGCCCCTAAACTGACCGTTCTCAATGATAACTTGTGCTCATTTTCACCATTATTCACTTTAAAGTGATAGTCTTTGTCAGCCTTTAGTTCACAACCTGTAAAACAAAAAAGAAAGCAAACCAAAAAGGTAGTTCTGAGGCTTGAGAGGGCTCATGCCCATGTCCATCTAGTCTTCCATGAGGTGAAGGAGCACACTTCGGTGTGGGAGATGCCGGATGGAAAACAACTGCCTGCTGTTCCACAGAACAGACACACAGGACGAAATCACACCAAGGACTCAATAGCCTCTTTTTGTTCTGTATATTCACTGTTTTTTTTTTTTTTTTTTTTTTTTTTTTTTTTTTTTTAATAATAACATGCTGCAAAAAGTTTCTTTTCTGGTCCTGTCTATTTGGTGTTCTATGTGCTTTTTGTATCTCTATATGTATGTCATCCCTTAATGTGGAGTTTTCCCTATGATACTACTGAAGATCTGGTCTTTGCTAACAACCTGGGATACTTTATCTTCTATATCTATAATTCAAAGACTTGCTGTCTCAAAGCTCCTGCATGTCCCTTCCTTCCATATCTATCTATCTATCTATCTATCTATCTATCTATCTATCTATCTATCTATCTATTTTTCTATATTCTTTACATGTGTTACCAAGTTCCTATACTTTATCTTCAAATCCTGATCATCTATTTTCTACTTGACCCAACACCCACAAACTAATATAGGGTATTGCTATTAGTCTTAGTTGCCTACTACAAGTTATCATATTGCTGAAGATGGCACAGTTTCTGCATCAGACTTAGAGGAGTCACCCTCTTCCTCCCTGAAGATTGGCTCTCCTACTGTTTCCTAATAACCAAACTGCCAAGGGAGAAAAGCAACCAAGAGTCTTATCCAGCTGCAGAGTCTACAAAACACAACAATGACCAGTCCAGCAAAATATCCATAAGGGTACAAACAGTGGCACTTCCATCTTGGGAGTATCTGTCCAACATCTGTCTAATTGGACTTAAGGCCTGCGTAGTAGGAGGGAATTCATTTCTGAGGTAGTAAATTTAACCATCTAGCCATGTTTGGTGAGGTCATGGATCCTAGAGGAGAACCTACAACCGCCAGGCTCCTAAATCATTATAATTTCTAACTGTATTCTAAATATATTTTAAATTTTTGTTTATTTTATGTGTGTTTAGCCTACATATATGTCAGTGTAGCACTTGCATAGTCAACAGATGTTTGTGGGCCACTGTGTGGGGGTTAGGAATAGAACTTGGGTCTTCTGAAAGAATCATAAGTGCTCTTAACAGCCATGCCATCTTTCTAGTCCCTAAGTACTTATTTTTATACCTAGAGATAAGTATATCTCTTATCCCTGATCAAAGAAGTTTCTTTTTGGAGCAAAGAGAGACTACTACACAAACTCACAATTGCTCAAATACAGAGAGCTACTGACCATGGTTGACAACCAACCTCAAGTAATGCATCTATACCATAACCCCTACACTTAAAGAACAGAGAACACTGTAAAAGAAAAGGTGGTAAGACCGGGAGAAACAAGAGACCATTACATCTGCTACAGCCTCAAAATATAGAATCTTCTGTGTCTGACAGAGAAGTTGCATCCATGTAGTTTCAACAATATGGTTTCCTAAACAAGACCAGCCAGTTGACATGCCAATGTCGATAAGTGAAATTTTACAACTCTCCACTCCTAGATTGAAGAGCTATAGGCAATCAATAGCTGCTAAGAGATGGAGATTCAGTCTTCTTTAGAGGTAAGCCCCTTGATGGGTAATCTAATTCCAAATGATCAACTCTAAACACACATTCACACACACACACACACACACACACACACACACACACACCCATACACATATTTGCACATGCTCAAACACTAAATAGACTTAGTAGAATATGTGTGTATGTGTTTAGAGCATATACAGGTTTGTATATGCTTGGTTGAGGGAGTGGCACTATTAGGAGGTGTGGCCTTGTTGGATTAGCTGTGTCACTGTGGGCATGGGCTTTGATACCCTCATCCTAGCTGCCTTCAGATGAAGATGTAGAACTCTCAGCTCTTCCTATACCATGCCTATCTGGACTCTGAGATACTCCCACGTTGATGATAATGGACTGATCTTTTGAACCTATAAGCCAGCCCCAATTAAACGCCCTTATGAGAGTTGTCTTGGTCATGGTGTCTTGTTCACAGCACTAAAACCCTAACTAAGTCTCCCTCTTCCTCTCTCTCTCGTCATATGAATATACATATATGAAAATATATGTGTGTGTATAACAATTATTGAAGCCATGAATTTGAGAGATGTAGACACAAGAGGAGCTGAATAGGATAGAGGGAGAAGTGAGCATGAGGTATACAAAATACTTATGTATGAAATTTTCAAAAGTAATAAAACAATTAAAAATTACAAATGTATCACTCAAAAACCAAATTTATATATCTAGATTTAGAGCAAAATTCTAATACTATCTATGTGAAATCAGAATTTACTCTGTCCCACAAATCTCATTTTATGAATGAAATACAGATAATACAAATTTAACAGTTTATAAAGTGATCATGTTAAGTAAAGAAAGAAGCATATATAAAGCACTTTACATAATACATGACCTGCAGCAAGACCCAAATGATGGACAGCTCTCCAACTATTATCATTATCCTTCAGTGATTAAGCAGAGATAGGTAATGAGATGCTATAGATAACTTTGAATTTTCCAGGGAGTTAGTTTCACTAGATAAATGCTATATGTATATAAAAATTTAAGGACCATCACTTTGTATTATAATCCTTCTAGGAGAAAATCTTCCAAAAACATTTGCAACAATCCTTTGGTGTGTTAAAAAAATCTATTAACACAAACTTATTTTTATTGGTGCCTGGTATTAATAAATGTCTAGATCATCATATTTTATAGCCTCAGTTTCCTGACTATAAGTCTTATTAAACGTGAACTCTTCTATCAGTTTTAGGCAGTGAAAGAGAAATGTCACCCAATGAGGTATATCAAGAAGACATGGAGAGAACAAGGGGTCACCCTATCGTTCACAGCCAGGTAACCAATGATTCCCATTTAGGTTAGGGAAAATCTGAGGCATTAAAACAGATACTTTCAATTTTAATGGGGTCATGCAAAAAAGTAGGTTGGCCGATTCAAGACTAAACTATAAACAGTAGATATGTTGCAAGTAAACAGGTTAAACACATATAAGAGTGTTTTCACTGTGGAATACATGCGGCTTACTGTAATTTGAAGACTGTTCTATGCTGAAATATGCCATATAGGGCTGTATATTTTAATAAGAACTATAATCATTTACAAATGAACAAAAATGCCCTACTTCGCCATTTTTCATTCAAGAAAACAAAACAAAATCTGTGAAATGCATTACACATCTATACACTCATATACAGTACACACATTAATTCTTCGATTTCTCAAAATCAATCACTAAAATTCATCTTTTAATACTAAATTTTATTTTTTCAAAAAAAGCAATTTACCTTTTACTTTAAATTAAATTTAAAATAAAGTAGAGTGAAGAGTAAATATTTTCAAATTTTAGGAGCTACATTTTCAGATATATTTGCCCGTCTCAATTTTGAATTAAAAAAGTATAGGACAAGTTCTAATCTGACTTTACATCTGTGGAGAGCTTACCATTTAAATATTCAGTTTCAGAGTGAGAAACTCATAAAACCAATAAGAACAAACAGATATGGTTAGAAGGATTAAAACATGTATTTTATACTAACCAATCAGAAGAAGTGTTCCAACAGCTAAACCTCCACCTGAAAATGACACATGAGAAAAAAATTAGTCACTAACTTTTTGGATTAGATTTCACCAAGAAGAGGTATCTCAATAACATTAGCAAGTGCTGCTGTGAACAAATATTTGAATTATTTTTGCAATACTTTGCTCCATGGCTTATTGATATAATTACATTAGCATAGTTACTTACTGTACATCATATTTACTTTCATATGTTACAGTGTCTTCCTCTCTTCTGACATAACAAGAAGGCACTCAATACAGCTGTGGTTAAACACTGCAATGTTATATTTAACACTTGTTAGTCAATTAACTCAATAGCCAAGACCATGTGTACAGTGAATGCTAAAAGCTCTACATTCAAATTGAGTAAATCTCATAGAAACTAAAAATTCTATTTTTTAGAAAAATTATATCCAAAGTCTAGAAATTCTTGAACATAAAATTAATTTTTTAATTCACATAAAAAGGAAAAAATAAAAAATACATTTTCATTAATATTAGAATGTGTTCTGTTAAGTATTTGGACTAGGCTAATATCATGAATATATAATTCAAATGGTGAGTCATTAAAATTAACTTTTAAGATACTGGAACTATGCTCAAGAGGTAAGAGAGTCCATTATGAAGACCTTGCTGTTCATCTCATTTGTAAGAGTATTAATACTTGGAATTAGTGTCTCAAAAACTAACAAATATAGTTTAAAAAACACATGTAAAGAATGACTACAAGTGTATTTGTTACATTATTTTAAAAGTATTCAAAGCTGTTAGACAGTTGAAGACAGTGTTCTTGGTAAGGTTTGTTTGTATGAGCACAAAATCATAAAACATTTTGAAGACCAATAAAAATCTCTTTCCCAAAATATTTTGTAATGGCAAACACCATGTGAAAAATTTTAATATGAAAAGATTCCTTAATACTATTTTCCCCCTGCACAAAAAGCATAGTTGTTATGTCAAATAATCTAAATCTATTAACATGTTCCCAGAACATGAAAAGCATGTGGTATAAACTAATTCATGGTGATAACTGAAATACTTTGAAATCTACAACAGTTCAAAATCAATAGTGACAGCCATTTGTGAGTTCACACCTATGTGTGTTGTGAGGCATGTGTAGTCCAGGCTGGCTTCAATTTACTAAGTAGCTGAGAAGGAGGCTTCAACTCCAGACCCTCTTGTTTCTATCTTCCAAGCACCAAAGTTGAGGAGTTTTAGATGGATTAGACTAATTCTTTAAGTTTGAGTTACATAAAGTCTACTGGTAACTTACATTTAATATCCTATCTTCCTTTATATGGAAAAAAAACTTTTAATGCTTTAATGGTCACTCTGTTCATGTGTAATATGATAAAATTATACTGTGGTGTCCAAGCCAGAGTTATTGCCATAAAATGGCTGGCTGATTTTCCTAGTCTCCCTCTCTAATCTTCACTTTCATAGGTAACTTCCAGTGGAAGTTAAGGGTAAAGGATTTATAAGTTTGAGATATGATCTCACTTTTTAGCCCAAGGTGGGCTGGAACTCACAAAACATTTTTGTCTCAGCCTACTGAGCACTGAGATTACAAGCATAATCTACCATGTGTGACTAATTTTCTCCCTGTCTTTTTTAAGGTTCATGGTGGGATGGGTTGGTATAGTATGTAAAACACAGCATTCTCAGTAAGAGATGATTTTGCTATTTCTGCAATTATTTCCATAGAAGACACACCGCTCTGTGTGTATTATTACTTGGTAAGTCATGATGACTTTAGCAGTAACAATGAATGAGGAATTAGCTAAGCTAAGCTTCATACACATCTGATAAGGGAGGAATGTTGTTTTCTGGAAAAATAATTCAAACAATGCTCTTTTTCTGCTAATTCAGGAAAACAGGAAAATGTCACCCAAATATTATAAATCTTATCTTTATGAAAATCCCAATTGTTGGAAACTTTGAACAGTCCTAAAGATACTATCAATAGGGATAAACTAAATGACTTTTGACAGGCAAGTTAATATCTTATTAGGACTTCTCTTACAATAATGCAAGATTTTTCTTTTTCCTAATGAGCTTCAATGTGTAATCCATTATAGCTTTAGACTTGTGCTAATAACAGGGGTTCTGTAGGAGTCTACAATAAAGCTTAAGCTGTGACTGCATTAAAATTCTCTTGCAAATTTTATGTGACAATACCTCTACTGGGAAGATGGGTTTTATAGCTTTAAGAGCCTAGGATCTGGTGTGGTCTATGACCTAGACTGCAGAGAGGTTACCTGGCTAGAAAATGATGATGTAGATAAAGCTACACTGTGGTGCCCTAGCCAGAGTTATTACTATGAAAAGGTTGGGTTTTGTTTTTGTTTTTTTTGTTTTGTTTTGTTTTTTGTTTTTTTTTTTTTTTTTTTGACTGAGAAGCAAGGTTCAACATAAGGTCTAGGGGGGAAGAGTTTAGGATAAGCATAATAGTCTGAAGTGGCCCAGCTCTACAGTTAGCACAGATTACCAGGCTATTAACAACATCCACTCACAGCCTTAGAGGTGAGAAACTGGTATACATATCCCTTCCTTGAAGAGATGTTCAAACAAGTCTACATGTTTAGCATTCTTGGTTTCTCTAACGCCTATCTGTGAGCAGGAGAATCTTGTGACCCCCTACAGGGCTCATTGTGAAGATCTGTCCATAAGCAATAAGCTTACTGGTCATATTGTTGTTATTACTATTATTTTGAGACAAGGTTTCGTTGTATAGCCCTGGCTGTCCTAGTACTAGCACTGTAGACCAGGTGGGGCCTCAAACTCACAGAGATCTACCAATCTCTGCCTCCTGAGTGCTGGGATAAAAGACATGTTCCACTATCACCTGGCATAAACTTAAAGTTTTAAAATAAAGCTTTTGCTGGGCATGGTTCTAATCCCCACACTTGGGAGGCTGAGGCAGAAGGACTGCCAGAAGTTTAAAGTCAGCCTGGGCTAGTTAAGGAGACAAAAACCTCACAATCTTTTTTCAAAATACCCTGCTGTAAAATATTTGTATATATCTTTCTTGATACACTAAAGTTGTAGATGGACTTTAACCCAAAGCTTGAGTCAATATATAGTCATGACTCGTCCAAAATAAATAGATAGACAGATCGATAGATAGATGAAGTATCCTTAACTATCAAATTAATAGTGTCTATCAAATTAGACTGTTGGGATATTGTTAATGTGCTTATGTCTTAAGTTATCCAGTATTCTGGCCTAAGACAATTGCTGACTGGGCAAATATGAAAACCAGAGCTATGAATGGGATAATGGTTCTGGAGATTAAATCATATGAAACAGCTTTACATAATAATAGAAAGAAGATATATTTTCTTTAGTTATATAGCTACCTAAAATAGAATAAAAATTGCCAAATATACAGCCCAAGGTTAATGTATATCATTTCTTACTACAAATGACAATGTACTCACCAAGCCAATTGTATTTATTACTTAATATCAGTTTGGAAATCAGTGGCTACTGCAAGCTTCTCCATAGAACTTTTGTTTGACTTTATTTAGCACAAACTTCACCTACTGTTCCCTTGCCTACACAAACTGAATAACAGGATATTCAGTTTTGAACAGGATAGGGGTTAATGAGCCAGATCTTCGAAGCCATACTTCCTTCCAGAACCTCTCAAGACTGCCTAGAATTTTTCCTTGGAAATTCCTTAAGTATCTATCTAGCCAAGTTCTTTCCCTTTTCTAAAATGTATGTTATTTACCTATAGTATCCTCAAATAACAACATAAATGCCGTAAAAGAGACCAAGTTGAAAGCCTAGATTATTGGTCTAGATACCTAGCTCTGTGGTTAAAAGCACTTGCTGCTTTTGTAGAAGATCCAAATTCGATTCCTAGAACCTACACCTGTAACTCCAGTTCCAGGAGATCCTATGGTCTCTTCTGGCCTCTGGGGACACCTGTACGCATGCACAGGTTCGCACACATCCATAATGAAGTCCCCTAGACTCAGAAACTCTAAACAAAAACTTGTAAAATTTAAATATTGCCAACTTGGGGAATACATATGAAAATCTAATGATAAAATAACTGAATTGTGTTCTTTAAAATGGTGAAAAGAGGAGTTTACAAATTTGTAAGATATTTTGACATAAGCAACAGGGGTAATGAACTATCAAATATCTAACATTCAATCAGTCTATATGATGGGTTTCAAATATATTGGCAATTATGTTTAAAATTACCCCGATGTCAGGTGGCAGCAGTAAAGTTTCACTGTACCACACAGTGGGTATAATGCAACATTACTTGTCATTCGGCCACAATGTCACAACATTCTTAATATCCCACTATCTTTACATTTTATCACAATAGGGTCAAACAAGGCTTGCCATAATCTGAATCAAATAACTTTTCAAAATAACAACTCAGGTTATGAGATACTTGTGGTTATCTGAATACACATAAGCAACAGATGCTTCACTTCCAAACATTTTAATGAAAAACAAATGTAATTTTTTTGCTTCAGAAGACATACAGGACAGGAAATTAAGTTACAAAACTGTCATTAAGAAGTTAACAAGTGAAATACATCTGCGTATATTTATTGTAATATAGCAACTCCTATTATTGCAACTGTCTGAATTTCTATATACTTTGCAAATCAACTGCAATCATGCAAAATATACAACATTTCAGCAATGCTACTATTTTAATTTCTTAGTGAGCACTAATTTTTACCATGTTTGATTCAAATACTAAAACCTTCCACTGGTTAAGCATTTCTGCAAATTTCACAATGAATGTTCAAGTATATGTCTCCATAGAAACACAGATGAAAAGGTGCCCCTCAGTTCTTTTTGGCAGGTGTGAAGAGACTATAGTTAAATATTTAATCTTAAATTCAGTAAACTATCAAAACTCCCTGAAAATAGTTCTTGAAAACCAGCAAAAGCTGTGGTGTAAGTGCTGAAATGATTAAATCTGAAGCTAAAGATGAGCTTGGATGGTCTGGAGTTTTGCAACTACTCATACCATTAAATTTCTGAATCAAATTTTAGAGCTCAAATGCCAAACTCCACTTTTCATACTTCACTATTTCTCGTTTCGGCTTTCTTCTTCTTTTAATCAAGATCTTATCAAGAACTTACTGAGTGTCAGGGTCTGGTCTAAGCACATTTTGCTATTTTAATGAGGAAATGAAGGTACAATATTGGAAATCAGTCTTTTTGTTTGAAGAGTTTGATTACTATCAACTGAATAAAGGCACCTATCTCCATTTCATTAAAAATATAGACATTTAAGGGGTAAAAAAGATAGATTGATTGGAAAGATTTGCTGTCACTAAAGCTTACAGATTGATTTCTGTCTGGATGAGAGTTCACTAAAACTGGCAAATTTTTCCAAGCTTTGGGTTCAAAACTAGGATAACTGAGGCCAAACAGGGAAAAAAAGTGAAATATTTGCCGACTATGCATTTTAATTCATTTTTCTAGTCTCATAAACTGAGTGGGTTTGAAACAATTATGTAAAACTACTTTAAATTTACGTAAAAAATAATAAAGATACATTTAGAACATAAAATAATAGAATCAAGAAACCATGCTGTTTCTGATAAATTCTTTGTCTTGTTATTTCCCTCTTTGCTAAACTTACTTGAAAAGCCTGGAGTATAACCCAAAGAAAATGTTAAGTGAAGAACAAGAATAAGCAATGGCAAATGCAATATATTATGCAAATGTACCAGACTTAACAGACATATAATAAACACTATGTAAAAGGGTTACAGAACGTAAACATACATCTGTTTTTATGAAGCAGCATTCAGACAGAAATGTAGCCTCTCCTTCTAACCTAATTAGTCAATCCTTTCAACAAATCAGTTCTATGAAACAAGAATATTCTTCAGTAGGCTTTGCATTAAAAGATTTCAGAGATGATAATAACATATTTAAGACACTGGGGGAGGGGGGAGTAGAACTATCAGAATACCAAGGACTGTCATTTCTTTGAGTCAACATGCACCTTTAACATCCACTCTTTAGAGCCACCCCGCTTTACGATTGAAGGAGATGAGTAGCCAGAAGACGAAAAAGAGGGCAATACTGTCAGCTTTTTCTAAAGAAACCCTTCTTTAAAACGCTAAAAAGTTGTGTAGGTTAGTCCCGGCTTTAAGCTACCCAGGGTTGGAAGGATGGTTTCCTAAGATACCAGCAGAGGATCCTACAAGCCAGTTCCTTTCCATATATTTTTTGTCATTACTAATCATTTTAGGGTAAAAGCATGTAGGGAGTCCATGGTCATCTGGAAATGAGGTGCTGGGCAGAGAGGAGTAAGGAGTCTGGGTCTTAAGGCAGGCTTAGCGCACCGCTCTTAAGACATCTCCATGCAAGTTTCCTTCCCCAGTCTTCCTCTCGGTCAGAGCAGGCTATCCTGACCACGCTTGTGAAGAGGAGAGGGAAAAAGGAGATGGGTGCGTGTGGCCGGGCAGGGCACGGGAATGACGGGCTGCCCAGGAGTTCCTCCCCCACTTTTCCCTGGAATGCGCCCACATCTTTATTCTGAACCGACCTAAGAGCTGGTCCAGGGCTGGGAGCCCGGTTGACACCAGCAGTTGTCCATTCCGCACCGACGGTCGCGTGCCGGCAATGGACAGCAGCCGAGGGCCCCCTCCGGGGCCCCCAGAGGCCTTGCCCCTCCTCTGGAAGCTAGAGGTGCCGCTCTGGCCCGCCTCGGAAGCCACAGACCCGGAGCTGAGGGTATTCGCGCCGCAGGTGTCTGCCGCCGCCATCTTGAAGCTCCTACGATTGACCCAATCGGAACTCTGGGAACTCGAGCGGCCGGCCTGTCAGAGCCAGCCACCAAGTCCCGCCTACTCACCATTGGTAGCCAATAGAACTGAGACTTCCTTGCAGGCCAACAAATCGCAAGGCCTATTGCTGAAAAGTGCGGTACGTAAAGGCGGAGGCTTGTACGCGGCCCAGGTGAACCTGGTCCTTCTGAGTCCTGGGTGAGGAACTTCTGTTGGTGTTGGGGGTCGCAGGTGGGTACTGTCCTTCGGCATTCTTGGTTTGCGAGTGCCTGCGTTCACCAGGAGTTAAAAGAGAAGGGAGGAGAAGCAGTTTGCCCTCAAGGCTTCTTCAGCCACTGCGAGTTCGTGCTCTCTTCTTCCTTGCTTGCTGTTTAGCAAAGGAGAGACGCTTCTCTCGCCTCTCTCACCTCACTGGTTTCTAAGGAAAGTTATTCCCCATCCCTACCACCCCCACCACTGCCCCTCCTTGAGACCACGTTTTCCCGAAGGGTTGTGCTATCTGGAAAGGAGTAACGGTGACTTCAGTGGGCTCAAGGCAGTGGGAACCCAGGGTTGGGCGGGTTGGATGGTAGACTTTACTTAGAAAATTTCCCTTCGTGAACTTCGAGACCATTGGGCTTTCTTTCCCGCTCTCACAGACTATACCTTTCTGACAAGTCCCCCTGAGCAGCTTTTCTTAATTTTAATTAGTGTTTCTGGAAATCTCGGAGGTTGTTTCCTAAGCAGTGTGAATGACAAGTGTTACTCTGACAACCCTGTTCACACATTTAATTGTCACATCTCCAAAGCAGCTGCAAATAACGGAAACTACTTGAAGTTTCTGTCCCCCTAAATCTGAGTAGAATTAGATTTATTTGTACCTTATTTTTCTAGTAATTTGAACTCTGGAGAGGGTTCCTACTACACTGAGTTTTATTTGTGGTAGAGAAAACATTCAGAGTTTTTTTTTTTTTTTTTTTTTTTAAATGAAAACTGGAGGAGGAATTGGTTAAGTGATTTTTTTGAAAATATCCAAGATAAGCAGTTTGTGAACTAAAAAAGAGACCCAAGTCAATACCTCTGTCACTAAATTACTGCCAACCGTGATGATAATACATAATACATATATATGATAATACATATACTGTGACGATAGTAATATATGATATATGGATTGATTGATTGATCGATCTATCCATCCATCCATTTATTCATTTTGAGACAGGGTCTCACTATGTAGCCCTGTCTGGCATATAACTCAGAGAATTCTGCCTTCCTTTGCCTTCTGGTCCTGAGACTTACAGGTGAATGCCATCACAACATCTTTATTTATATTTGTTTCTTTCCCTCTTTCCCGCCTTCCCTCCCCATCGCACCTCCCCCCCCCCCCAATTTCTTTTTTTCTGCATCATATTCAGGTTTGGGCCAGAGTCTATAATCCTAAAGAGTTGGAAAAGGAGAATCAGGTGTTCAGGGTTAGCATCAGCAAAACAAACAGTAATAGTAATAATAATAATAAACCCAAAACAGATAATAAAGAATCATATGGGGGAGGGGGAAGCAACAAATTGTGTGGTTTAGCAACACATCAATCAGAAAGATTTGATGAAGGTTGCTTGTTTTTATTTCAAATATGTCACCAGTTTTTGTGGAACATACCTTTATATTTTTTAGGCACTCAGATAACTGTTGAGCACTTGCTTTCTGCCTAAACCCAGTCTTAGGATTTTTATACAGTTTTGTCATTTTTATCAAAATGGTGGATTCCTTCCCTAATAGCAAATAAAGAATTCCTATCCTAGTTTCCAAGTCTTCATAGTTTAGGTGTCAAGCTCCTTTTAGGCAGATAATACATTTTGTTTCATTTGAATATCCTTCATTATTCTCAGTGAAGACCAACACCAATTGGAGTCACAGCAAGAAATATGAAAACTTATCGTATATTTGTGTTTGGTCTTGAGTGGATATCTCTGAGACCGAATAGTAAATAATTTAGGTTTGGCAGACAATAAAGTCTCTTTTTGAATCTACGCATCTCTTCCACAAGCAAACCATGAGATCTGCCATGAATGGTTGAACACAGCTATGCTAGAAGCTAAAATTTAATTTCAAATAGTTGTAATATGTTATGGCATGGTCTTCCTTTTCCTTTGAGCCATTTAAAAGTCAGTTATGTGGCACTTCTTTATGTTGCCCCACAAAAGAAAATGGCAGTTGGAGGGCTACCAGTTGCCAGCCTGTGTGATGGACTCTTCTACCTTTCCCTGGTCTATATATACTTTATATTCTAAAACCCTTCAAGCTTCGAGTATGGCCACGCTCCTCACTGTCTTCAGTGTTTACTTACATTAATTTAAAAACATACTATTATTTGAGAGCAATTTTTGAAGAGTGTTATTAAACTTGTCATTAAGAACCAGACTATCCTGTAGGTATGATACTGGGAATAGAAGTATGTTTCACATACAATCCTATTGCCAAAATCTCTAAGAATTTCCCAGTACTGCCATAATGAATTGACTTAAACTTGGCTGTTTGCAGAAAACTTACTTTTTCAGAACATCAGAAGTACAAAACATCATCAGGATGTCAGCAGGGCCATATTTATTCCATATATTTAAGAAAAAACTCTTATTTTTTGGTTTCTGCAGGCTCTTGATATTCTTGGTTATGAAATCATAAGTTCAGTATGTCTCCAGTTTCATAATTTCCTTTTTCATGGGTCTGTGTATTGTTCCCTATCTTTTATTAGGACATTATTATTAGATTTATTATCTCATTCATGTAGTATAATCTCATGTTGACCTTTACCATAATTGTATCACAGTAATATCTGCTCATGTACTGTGGTTCTAAGTGGATGTTAATTTGGGAATAGGACACTGCTCAGGTCACCGCAGTCTCTTCTGGTTAATGTTCATCAAAAGTTTGTTCATGCAAACTTTTGTGTACTGTATTTACAGAAATTACAAACTTATGAATAATTAATTGGTAAACATGTTATGGATTGATGAGATGGCTCATGGATTGGTGAGGTTTCTCGATGGTTAAAGGTGCTTGCTGCCCAGACTGATGACTGAGTCCCCACCCCTAGGACCCACATGGTAGAAGGAGAGAACCAATGTGAGCAAGCTGTCCTCTGACTTCTCTCACCATAAATACTATGGCAGGCTTGCACTCCCCTCCCAGTAAATATGTTTCATAGTACACTGGTACCCTACATGTTAGTATTAGTACTAGCAAGTGCTAAATAGATACATTTCTTTCTTTCAAACTTTATATTGTGAATTGTTAAGGATATTGAACATGTGTGCATGACACAATAATACTAAAGTCCTATTGACTTAAAAAAGTTTATTGCTTAATATATACATTAGTATATTGGTATATATTAAAATAGTGGTGGTCTTTAACTGCTTCAAACAAGAGTGAATGAAATTTAGGGGAATGGATATTGACTCTAAAATTTTTAGTGAGGGCTCAAAGGCTTACATAACTAAGAAAATACTTATATGACTAGAATAAAAAGTGTCTTTTAGACTTGCAATACAATGAGATTCAGATTAGTTGTAGTGCCTGTAAATACAATGAATATATTTAAGCAGATAAAATCCCTCTAACTTATATGTATTTGAAGTTGGATAAGTATCTTATTTGTTGTGAACTTTGAAAAGCCATATGCAAACACATACAAAGCAAACTTTGACATTTCACATAGGAATAGAGACAAAATAATTTGTGTTTAAGATATAAGAACTGATGCAGAATTATTATAGCTGTTTCATGGGTTTTTAACATTAAAATATTTTGCCTTTCAATTGGTCATGATTTTTTTTTTTACAATATCATTATAAACTATTTTCTACAATGTTTTCAATTTTATGATTAGCCATACATGGTGGTCCCATCTTTAATCCCAGTACTCTGGGGGCAGAAAAATCTGAGTTTGAGGCCAGTATAGTCTATAAAGCAAATTCCAGGACACTCAGGACTACATAGGACTACATCTCATCTACTATGTTGAGAGACACTGTCTCAAAAGAAAATTACATTAGATATGCATACTGACCTGTAAAAGCAAAAGTGTGGATGGCTGCCTTATCAACTCATAACTCTTTGACCACAGAGCTTCTTAGCTTTTTATATAGCCTGTTATGTCTTCTAATTTCTTCCTTCTTAAATTCTCTTTTGGATAAAAGACTTTAATAGTTCCATTTAATAAAGGTCCAATGGTATTGAATATCCAAATTCAAGACTCCTGCTGTCCCACCAAAAAGAAGACACAGCTCACTGAGAAATATCTACTCTTACTTACATTAACTTAGCCCAGCATTGGTCAGAGATGCTTTCACATACACAATTTTGATTTACTGCTTTAGGAATCGGAAACCATGGATGACTCACACAGGCTCTGAGACCTCCTGTAGATCTGGGTTTTCCTGGAAACCTACCGTAAAGTTGATAGGATTGTAGAACAGACCTATGGTAAGTAGACATTTTAGAATTCAAAACACCCCTTGCTTTCCTCTGTGGGTTTCATATTCAAGTTAAGTCCTTGGCTGTTGTAAGGCTGCTCCCTGCTGGACAAAATGTGACTTTCTAAAGAGCACTAAAGGCACTAAATAGGTGAGCAAAGAACTGTTTAGTGCCCCGCCTCCCCCCCATGGGGGGGGGGAGGGCATTGTTATATTCACAAAACTGCTATACTATTGCCACCAGGTTGATAATCTACTAAAGTCTGATGAGAAGCCCAATCTTCTCTTGTTTCCTTATTTATTGGTTGTTTTCTGTTTAAGGGTGTCTAAAAGTTATAAAGACACATATTCAGGGATACCTATTAGTATGGGCCTTAAATGACTTCCTTAATTGTATGTGTGTGTTTTTTTTTTTAAGTGTAAGTCGGTATACTGTTATAATGATACCTGTTGTAACAGTTTACTTGCATATGCTATTGGAGAGAAAATGATTTGTGTCTACACAATACTGTTTCCCAGTAGTTGAAACTACTTCAGTGTAATTTAAATTAAATCATATTGGATCTATTTTGAATGAGCAATTCGTGTTTTATGTTTTAATGTACTGGTAATTAAACATTACTTGGTCTCTACCCTGTTCCAGCTGCCGTGTTTGCTAGAACATAGGGAGCATATCTACATAGAGTGACAGTAGGTTAGACTTCAAATATTCTATCTGCAGCTAAGCAGTCATAGATCCTTATCATATATGTATGCAAAAGTCCTAGAATTGATTTAAAGCATACGAGAAAAGAAGCTGTTTGCCTACCTTCAAGCCACAAGTTTTTGGGGAGTACAACCTGCACAAAATTACCTGGTTATAATCTGATTTTTAAAGTAAGTGTACATTTTTTGTTTGAAAAGAAAAAAAGAGGCAGAAATAACATTCAATATATAAGGAAAAGTGAAGTAGAATAATTGAACTTATATTCTTTCAAGATCTCCTATACTTTTATAGCTGTTGTAAAATATGTGTCATATTTTTATAGCTGTTGTAAAACATGTAAAATCCATACTTAATTGGAATTATGAAGAATTAGGCATAGTAGTTCTTTTTTATTAAAATATTGCTATAATAATTAGAATTGCAAACCAAGACATAAATTGTTGTTAACAAGAGAATGTGCCTTTTTTCTTTCTCAGCCAGAATGTAATATCACAGATAATACATAAGCTAAACTTTGCATTGTGTAATATAAGGTTATAAACATAGGCAAATATATGGAGTAACTATGAGATACCTATACAGCAAACCCAAACCAGCATGTACCCAGAGCATCACTCATTCTCCCCAGCATTGATGATGCTCTCCCTCCCTCTCCCATCTTCTTTCTCCCGTCTTCTCTCCCCCTCTACATCTCCTTAGTGATGAGAGTCTAACTATTGATGGTTTCACATTCTGGAATCATCCCGAGACTATCGGCTATAATTTGCCATGGTTGGCTTAGGGGTAACAAATATTCTACCTTTTGTAACTACTTAAATTATTTTTATATAATTTTTAATTTTCATATGTGTTCCTAAGCAATGTGTTTATATTTGTTTATAAAATAGTATCTATTTATAAAATATAAAATGTGTTTATACGATAGTATCTATTTTCTTATTTCATTCACATTTTGGTTTTTAAAAACTTTGTATTGATTCTTTGTGAGTTTCACATCATGCATCCCAGTCCCACTCAGCTCCTCATCCCTTCATATTCACCTTCCATCCTTGCAGCCTCCCTCACAAAAGAAAAAACAAACAAATCAACAAAACAAAAAAGAAAATCTGGTCGGGGAGGCTGTAGTGTGTCACAGTTTTTCACAATGTGTCACACAAGTTACCCTTTTGTCCATACATCTTTACTTGCAAATGCTCATTGCAAGGAGTCATTGGTCTGGTTTGAGGCCTCTGGCTTCTTCTATGCTATCAATACTGGATCCTTACTGGGACTCCTCTTGGCTGTCATGTTGTGGCCCTGTTTAATCCTATAGCTTTGGATCTACAGGATCGGCCCCTTAACAGGCTCATGCAGTTCATAGATGGGGTAGATGTTGGAGTGGGCCAACCCAAAGTCCTGAATCTGAGCCTGAGTGGTAGCTGAGTTGGTCAGCCTGCCAGCTCTCCTGCACCCGCACTACCAAGGCAAGCTCTCTAGCAGTGTCCTGGCTTGCTCACCCAATGGTACAGCCAGCAAGGGGCAGGGCCAACTTTCTTGCTCTCACATCTCCAGGCCTGCTTACCTGTACCACTAAGCCACCAAGGCCACTGGTATTCATTGCAGCCCTTTAGGGGTGGGACCAGCTTTCCTAAGCTTGGCAGTCAGTGAGGGGCAGAGCCAGCTGTGTTGCAGCCCTTGGACATCAACATGGTCCCAGGCATCAGCCCAGACCAGACACATCCTCACGGCCTTTGGTGGTAATATGAGCCACAGACTTCTTTCTATAGAGACCCCTGCTGCTGCATGGGTGGGAACCCAGACAGGGCCCTCAGTGAAACACAGGCCCAGACTTCATTCACCATGACCTCAGGTGACAGGGCAGGCTACTTACATCAGGCTGTTCCTCTCCACCCTTGTGCCTCTAGTCCTGCCTCTCTTTATAGTGCTCAAACCATTCTGCTTTGCTTTCTCTCCCATCTCTCTACCACATACTTGGACATAGTAGTGGCTGCCACTGCAGGCAGACCTCTGGATGTCTCCCGCCTGCCTTTGCCTCCTGGTGTGGTAGCAAGTGGGCCTCTGGGTCAACATTGTGATTTAAAGGGTCATCCATGAAGTGTGTTACGTTCTTCTTCATTCTTTCACATTATCCCTTTGCTGTGACTACAAATTGATACATTCTACATTTGGAGATTATTTGGTATGTCTACTCTTAGGCAATTATAAAAGTCATTGCAGTGAAAATTTTTGGAAAATCCTGATTGCTGTCACTTTTTTAAACGTAGAAGTGGATGGCTTAATGATTTTTTTACAAAGCAGATACACCTGTGTGACCAGCATGCAGATATAAGGAAAGACATTTTGTAAGCATTGTATAAGGTCACTCCATGTCACCTGCTGGCCACTTTCTTCTTCCTCCACAAGGATTAACCACTCACCTGACTTCATTGTAGGGATTACTTTTGTTATATATTATAACACACACACACATATATTGATAATTATACTGTATCGTTTTTGTGTCTACTTTCCTTTGCTCAGCATTATATTGTGAGATTTGTTGGGCTTGTTACAGCTAATCATGGTTTATTCTCATTGCTATATCCCAGTGTATGGACAATGATTGTTAATTCATCATTAGTACATATTTGGGGAAGTTTTATATATTATCACTATGAACATGCTACAGTGTATCCTGTGTGTGTGTGTGTGTCTAGGAGTGAAATCATTTATGTAAATTCACATCCAAGTTTACGTAGTCTGCTGTTTTCTAAGATAGCTGTGCTTATTCACAAACTGCATGAGGACTCCAGGTGTGCCACATATTTTCTACCGCTTGAATTTATTTATCTTTTTACTTGTCAGGTTCTAGTGGCTATGAAATCATTATATTTGTAATTTATAATTTCTTGAGAGTTAATGAACTGGAATACTTTTTTCATATATAGACAGGCTCTTTGGTTGATTTTCTTGCATGATGCCTGACCTGTGCACACTCTCCTATTTGCTGTTTCTCTTTGATCAGCAGTTTTTTATGTATTCAAAATAAGAATTTATAATTAAGTGTGCACTCTGATTTCTCTTACTCAGATTTCTTGTACTCAAAAATGTTCTTCATTTTTTCAGTAGTGTTTTTGATGAGCAGAAGTTTGCAGATTTAATGTATGTCAGTTATGTTTAGTCTCTCCTTGTTTAAGATACATTTGTGCATTCCGAGGACATGATCTATGTGAAGTTCTCCAAGCATATTTTTGTTCTTAGACTTATTTTGTTTAGACTTATCATTTTAGATTGTATTTTCTTGGGAGGCAATTTTGCTTTACTGTTTGGACTCAAGACTATCTCTGGAGAAAGAATCACACAAAGTGGTCTTAGGAGGAGAGGTGTCATAGTCATGTACTTTGTACAAAACAACTTGTTATGAAAATTGGCCTGTTTGTCAACATTTTCCTTTTGTGTTTTTTTAATTGCTGCTTTGTGTTGTTATCTGTCTTTAGGAGAATCTGCTGTGTTGTTCAGACAGGAATCTGGAATAGGAAAATAAATGTTACGGTTCTCAATGTTAATGACATCGATACTCATAAGTTTATTTATGAAATATGTAATTTTGTGAAGCATTTGTTGATAATTCTAGTAACCTAAATTAAGTATATTTTTTCTATTAAAGCTCAGCATATTAAATATACATTTTAATTGAAAGAAAAATTAGATTTTAACTTTTTGTCACCAAGGCAATGTATTAATGCTGGCAGTTATATTAAAAAATTATGTGTCTTCTAAATTATTTTCAATAGGACCACACGATTATCATTTGTGGCTATGTTTTAAACATTTATGAGACCTTCAATTATATTTTTTTCAAAATCTCACTATATGTTCTAATCTGTGCTATTATTTACATTACAAAATTATCTTTTGAATACCCTAATTACTTAGCTTTTATCTAGACAGTAATGTATATTAGAAAGTTAATTACTGTTGTGTTACTTTTATATTTCATAATGAGATTAATTTCCCACTTTAAGATACTTTAAAATACACTCTGATCATAATGTATAAGGTAAAAGAAAGGTAGGTGACTAGACTTCTCACTAAGCATTTAAATGTTTTTCACTTGTCAACTACAATTTTTAGTTTAAAGTATCAAATTAACTATTATTTTATCCTGGCTTTTATTTTAATTCATGCATTTAAAAACTGATATTCAGATAAAAGACAATTTCAAAATAAAATCAGTATATTACTTATGAGTGGAGCAACACATTAGCATTGGGTTCACAATAGATCATATCGCTTTTATTCCATCGTACAAGCTTAGCAGCACAAACAGAATAATCAACATATTATTTGGCTGTCATGTGCTGAACAGAAACCAGAGATCACAAGGAGGTTTTCCCTAGCTGTGGTGATGGCCTTTTTGTTCCAAGCCCCCATCTGGGAGGGCCATGGTGTGTTATCATATGGAACGCGGGCTTTTCTGTAATCTGCTTAGCTGCACTGCCGTTTGAATCTTCATTCCATGTTTGTGTAATTTATAATTTTAATGAGACCATGGCTCTTGTGGGCTTTGAAATATATTAAAAGCTCTTTTGTGCATATGCTTTTGTTCTTGCTTAATAGGCTCAGTGTATTTAAAACTGATGAATTTTTATTCATGAATTTGGATGTCTGGAGATTAACTTAGAGTGAATATCATTGCACTCATCTATTGATGGTTAGAAAGAGGGTTTTTTGTTGCTGTTGTTTTCATTTGCTTGTGTGTGCATGTGTGTGTACACCTATATGATAGTTGTAACTAGAAAAAAAGGCTAAACTTAAATAATTTTAAGAAGCTAAAAGTGTCATGATTAACAAATAGATTAAATTTTAGTCATGTTATTCATAGACACCAAATTTCAGCAGTAGTGTTATAGATTAAGTAAATATTGTAAAGGAATAATTATGAAAAAACAACCTTTAAATAAACTAATACCTTAAATATTTAATTTGCATCATATTGCTAAAATCACACCTAAATACTCAGTAGAGATAGACTTTCTTTTGATCATATGTTTATCTGTGGTCATTGTAAGTGAGTTATTTTTTGGTTGCTAGGCATATGCTATGCCATTTTAACCATTTTTAGGTATTCTTATTTTCATGGAACTATTTTTAAATAAAAGCTTAAAAGACACTAATGGATATGAAGAAAAGATTTATAAAAAGCAGTTTACTAATAATTTATGAAACTGATCTCTTTGTTTTTGTTAACATTCCGAACTATACTAAATGCTTTAGGCTCTTTCATTGCTACTTAAATACGTTGACAAATTTCAAATATAAACACTTTTTTAGTTAAATAGAAAAACAAATCATGGCCCGTTGTAAACCCAGACATGTTTTTAAGCTGCTCTCTATTGCACTGGGGTGTTACATACAGAAATGACCCAGAGGGATATATCTATTTTTAAATATACATTTTCATTGCAACTGTATTTGAGAGGATGAAAAAGTTCTGAAAAATAATCTGTATTTACTAGAAATGTTGACATATGCTTGTAATTCTTGCAAGTCTAAGTCTTGCAATTCTGTGGATGAATCGGGAGAATCACCATGAGGTTGAAGCCTCCTGAAACTACATAGTAAGACACTGTCTCATTAACAAATAACAAAATAGCCCAGACCAATCCTAGATTTACTGGTTTTGAAGCATCTTTTTGTGGCTTGACACATCATGATTCCTTTTAAGTTTGCAATAGCCAGGGAAATCTCATCTCTTACCATTTCCTTTAAGCAAGAAACAAGAGACTTAAAAAACAAGATCCTATTCTGTCTTTACTAAATTTATCCATCACTTTGACCCTGTTTTCCCTCAATCCTCTGCTCTAGTGTTGTACAGTTTCATTCAGTTTAGGAACTGTTCTTATTTACTTTGCATTGCTATGATAAGTACCCTGACCAAAACCAGTTGGGAAGGAAACACTGTGTTTGGCATACTTGTTCTTATCACTGTCCATCACTGAGCAAAGTCAGGGCAGGCATTGAGGCAGAAACAGGGGCAAAAACCATGGGAGAATGCTGCTTACTTTCTTGCTCCTCATGGCTTGCTCAGCCTGTTTTCTTACATCCCCCAGTACACCTGCCATTTCCCACAGTGGGCTAAGCCCTTCCACATCAATCATTAGTTAAGGAAATATCGCAAATTATCATTTGCAAAATATCAAATTATCCACGGGCCAATTTGATGGAGGCAGTTTCTCAATTTAGGTTCTCTTTTCTCAGATAACTTGTGTCAAACTGAGAAAAGCAAATGAACACTAGAACAAGCTTTTGAAAATATACGAATGCCAACACAGTATTGTCCAGTGGCAATTTAATGTGAGCCATGTAATGTTTTTCTTAACCAGCTATATTCAAATATTACCTAACTATTCAACATGTATCAGAAAATTTCAAAATGTTGTATGTTTCTATGTTTTATACTGTATTTAAAATTCATTGTGTTGTATATGTTAGTTTTAACTGGTCACATTTAAAGTATTCAACAGCAAGAGGGGGCTACACAGTTTATTACACAAGCATAACAATATATCATGACAGAAATACATATTTTTTGCATTTCTTATTATTTTTCTAATAATATGCTCAAGGAAGCTAAAGAATATATGTGTGCTATGAAATTGAATTATGTTTATTTACAGTTCTGTCAATAATGGTACTGAACAGAAGATCAGGATTATATTACATGACTCCTGAGTACTGACCAAATAGTATGTGGATAGGCTTAAATGTACTGTGATGAGGGCTTAAATGTGCTGTGATCATATGATGAATGAGGAACAGTCTTCAGATATCATGGGAAAATGAAACATGGCAAATAAAGCCACATTTCAAGTATAATGAAGAACATGTTTTACAACAATCACACAAGCAGTTTTAATACATTTGAAAGTTAAGGTAACTACCCCTTTTATGCCCTCAGATTTTTCCAGATTGGTGCTTGTATAAATGGGTAGGAAGCTTTCTTTTCATATGTTTATTTATAAAATGTTTTCTGAATATCTCTAGAATTTTTTACATGGAAAATTCTCTGTATGGTACTATAATGAGACATTATTTCACTGAGACATACTTTTAAATATGTAACTATGAATTATAAGACCATGAGTAATAAGTAATAAGAGATGATTCAACCGTTTTACTATGTAGTTATATAATGATTATTGGGATTTGCTTTAAAAACCATAATGTAAAGCTGGGTGGTAGTGGTGAAGGTCTTTAATCCCAGCACTCTGGAGGCAGAGGCAGGAGGATCCCTTTGTGTTTGAGGGCAGCCTGGTCTACAGACAGTACAGCTAGGACTACACAGAAAAACCTTGTTTTGAAAAACTAAAAACCAACCAAACAAACCAGTGTACCCATTTTATAAGGAAATGTAGGCCCAAGTTGGCTGAATGACTCAGCACTCACGAGCATGTAATGGTCTTGGCATAGGACCCAACTTTGATTGCCAGTGGTTCACAGCCACCTAAAGCTCCAACTTCACAAGTCCTTGCACTTTCTTTTGGCCTTCATGTGCACTTACACTCACACACATATACAGGTCCTACATACACATATACACATCCACATAAAAATAATATAAATCTTTAAAAATATAGATGTCAGCATAAATAGTTGATTTGCTAGAATATAGCGTAGCGAAAATAAAACATTCATGAATTCCTTGAATTTTTCCACTTTCTGAATTTTGAGTAATATGACTTAATCTATACACAATTTAACTCTTATGTAGGTATTGGCCAATGCCTGTTGTATTCTTTGATTCACTTAAATTTTATTAACTATTCTCGGTGACTTTTTTATTTAAAGTACTGACATAAAATGTTAAACCCCTCTATAAACAATACCTCTAGTTTTTTGGAGATGATAAATCCATCCATTGATTTCCTAATTTTATTATGTACACAGTCAATTGTAATCCAAGATTACAGCAAACAAGATGTTAATTTTAAGACATAATCTATGTACATTTCAATTACAGAGCATGATGTTACAGAAGCACAGAATAAAAAGGAGTAACATTTGTGCTATCCTCACAGGAGCTGTCAATAAAAGATGTAATAGGGGATTTAGGACTCTGGAAATGGCCAACTAATTTATGTGAATCTATTTTATTTCAGCTAGAAAGACCCAGCTCTTTCTCGGCAGTGCATATTGTGCAGCACAGGCTGTCTATACAGAACCAGGCGGCTGCATATGGATAGTCCCTTGATATCATTCACTTGCTGTGTAATCTTATTATGCAAAGTTCTAATCTTCACCTAGAATGAATGCCTCTGGGTCAGAATATAGTCATATCAGGGTTTTTGAGGTCATGTTTTGTGATCCTTAGCTTATTCTTCTAAGTAGGGCTGGGATTTAAAGGGTATTCCCCAGACACTGGCAGAGATAGACAGCAGACCCTGCTGCCTTTGGAAGACAAGACCAACATGAGGTCCCTGGTAGGATTAAACTTGATTTGTAGCTGTAGGATTTTTTAACAGATGTATTATTGGACAGGGAATAGGGGGCCACCAGCACAGCAAAATTGAATCATGACTGGCATTCTCAGGGAGTATGCTGCCTGCTAAAACAGCAGCTGCATGTGGATTTGACTTCTTTCAGGTGAAGCGACTTCCAGTCATTTGGAAAGGATGGGATGAAAAGGAACCTTGGTGATAATTTTGATGTCTGCAAGATTTAGTACCAGTGTAATGGGATTATCTGTAACACCTTCACTGCAGAAAAAGCCACCTGGCGTTATAACTGGCAGCAACTGAGAACTAATCCTTTCCCATCTCTTGGATGTCATTCACGAAGCTCAAAGCAATTTCTGCCCTGCTAACTGTGATTAATTTTATAAACAACAACAAAAACCAGGTGATCAAGGCAAAAAATATATTTTTTATTGTAATATGTAGGTGTAAGTAATGTGACTTACAAATTCTGTGACATACAAAAACAGCATCATATGGTTCAAAATTTATTAAATTGTTCAAATATAAAACTTGTTTGGTGATGTCTTATCCTTTTTTTAGTTGAGTGACCAAGTAATTGCTGTTAGTAAAAGTTTGTATGTGATATTAAATATTAATTTAAATATTTTTATATTCTTTTAGATATAGGGCCATTATTGATATAAAATATATATTGATGTAAGAAATTGAAAGTAATTTGTTTTGACATACATTTTACCTGTTTTTGATTGTTTGAGTTTCTGATGACAAACACTTAACAATTTAAAATATATAAGATACATTTATGATATTTAAGTAACACCAGCTCAAACTGTTGATAAAATGGCTCTTTGTGAGAAATATATGATGTAACATGACCAGGGACTGAAATTAATTAATTAATTAGTTAATGTAATGTTGTGGCTATTTCTAGAGATCAGTGGTTCTCAGTCTAGCTTTCATTCAGCGCATGGAGTAGTTATTTGCTCTAGAATCAGTCCATTTGTTAATTTTTTAAAACATTTCGTTTCAACCCAAAACCTTATGAAACCTTACTTTGTTTAGAGGTGTTAATTGTTTTAATATTCTTCTCTTACACTATTCAGAATAAACTGAGAGAAAATGAAGTGAAATTATTCCATCAGTCACCCAAACAGTATGCACCATAACTGCCAAGACAAGAAAAGATAATTAGTGTTGTCAGTGTTATGATCTCCAAGTAGTTAATTTAAAAATATTTATTCATAGGACTTGACTTGTATCTTTTTGTGCTTCTTGATCTAGCAGCTTTACATTTCAAAAATAGATTATAAAATGCATTTTAAGTGTTCTTAAGCTTTAAATTTTAACTGATTATGGGTGACTAACATACCTTCATATTATAAAAGTAAAGCACAATCACTTACTTTATAGATGTACCTATAGCATCTCTATGCCCATAGCACCTTTCTTTTTTTTTTTTTTTTTTTTTTTTTTTTGTTGTTGTTGTTGTTGTTGTTTTGTTTTGTTTTGTTTTCCAAGACAGGGTTTCTCTGTGTAAACCTGGCTGTCCTGGAACTCACTCTGTAGACCAGGCTGGCCTCAGAAATCCCTTTGCCTCTGCCTCCCAGGTGCTGGGATTAAAGGTGTGTGCCACCACTGGAAAGCCATCAAGTAGAATGGAAGTGTGAATAGTGTTTTGCCTACTCTACCTGCAAGCATGTTATTCTTGCTGGATTTGATGTGACCAGTTTCAAGCTACTACATTGTAGGTTTGTAAATGTGCTTCTTTGTTTTACTGTTTGAATTGAATGGGTAAGAAAGCTCAACACTATTTCACCTAAACTGTGTATTTTTACTACTTGAAAAATTATTTAAAATTTTGTTATGAGAAAAAGGTTTCCATAAAATAAAGGGACTGAAATCTTTCTTTCATCATCATGAAATTACTTGTATAGGTCAGGTAGATTGCCATCATCTTGGATAATTTCTGCTCTAGTTAATAATACTATGTGATTGTTTTTTTTAAAGTATCATTTAAAATCTGTAAGTTTGCTTTTATTAAGCACAGGAGGAATTTATAATAGTAGTTAAGCTATTTATTAAGTGGCTTTCCAGAGTTAGTCTCCTTTTCTTCTTCAATTTTAGGTATCATTTGTATTTTGTTATAATTTCTTTTTCTTTAAGAAGACCTAAAATAAGTACATTTTAATTAAATTCAGCATGAACATGTAAGGTCTTCCCAATGGTATACATTCTTTTGCATGAATATAGGTTATTTGAGTGTGGCATTCTGTTGGTAATTTATACATTTGATTCATCTTGAAAAGGTAGATACTAGTTTAATTTGCAGCATTGATGACACAAAATGATGTAAGTAAGAGTTGAGGTATTTTGTGAGATAAAATAATGGGATACAAGGTATAAGAAATGAGAGGTCTATTTAAAAGGATGTTAGATTTAACAGAACATTCCAAACACTGCCCCTGTTCACAGTCCCCTCCCCCCCCCAAAGTCCCTCCCCCATGCCCCTTTATCCTCTGAGAGGGTGGGCCCTCCCCATGAATCAACTCTTTCCAGGATTAGGGGCATCATCTCCCACTGAGGCCAGACACAGCAGTCCTGTTGAGGATCCCATAGTTGGGCTACAGCTTTAGGGACAGCCCCCTCTCCAGTTGTTGGAAGACCCACATGGAGACTGAGCTGCATATGTGTGTTTGTGATTGACGAAAGTGACTGAAGTAATATGTTATAGATCTCATAATTTTTAACTGATGAGGGAAATTTATAGAATCATCCCAAAGTTAAGAATGGTTAAATCTTATGTTTCTGAAAATGGTGAGCAGACTTCTACGGCCTCAAATGTCAGTCAAAGACCTTTTTGGGGCTTCCTTCCTAGGACTTGTTAAAATTGTCTCTTTGCTTGCAAGTGTTCATTACTAGGGCCAAGAGCATGAGAATCAGAGTTACGAATTTCTAATTTAGGTTGATATTCAGTTGAGGTTATTTTGATGCTACAGTCAAAGTGAAGGAGTGTTGATTGCCTTAAACCTGAGAAGGATGCTGGATTTTTTTTCCTCTTGGAATAAAATAAAAAGGCTTAATAAAATCTTCATAGATTGTGGGATCAGAGTGTTCCAAATTTGTAGTTTTTGAACATGGGAAGTAAACTGGGCAAATCTTACAGTTGATTTAATGTTTATAGATTTGGTCAATTCCTGAGCAGTCCTAAGGGTGATTTTGCTATAACAGGAGTTTGAATTGTGTTGATCGGAGAGGCTGCTGTGTGAACATGAGTGACTGAGCCATTGAGCAGTGTGTACCATGCAACACTTGTACCTTTGTTCTCTCCTTTGTTAAAGTAACCTCCATTTAGGAACATAAGTGGATACATATCTTACAGTTGCTTCATATTCATTGTTCTATGGAAAAACATGGTTTTTAAAGTAACTTCATATCAGATATGTCAAAATAACTTTTTTTTTCTGGCCCAAATGGAAGTAAATACAGCAATAGTGTTGTTTCTGAGAAAGGGTCTCATGTATTCCAGGTTAGCCTTAAATTCCCTACACTGAACTCCTGCTCTGCTCACCTCCACTTCCCCATGACTGAGAGCCGCCACATGCTGCTAGCTTGTGGCTAAGACTAACATTTTTATAACTTGCAATAAGTCTTCTTAGTGCAGTAATACTAACAAAACAATATTAATCATTGCTTTAGTTGGTTGCTAAAATGTTCAAAAGCCTATAGTCTCAGTATTTGACACATGAAAATTTCTCCCTGTACTTGATACAAAATGCCTTCTCAAAGAATTTCATACCTAAGTCATCATTTATGGGCCATTTATGGCTTTGGAAAGTCTGAAATTACTTAAGTCTATTTCAACCCTTTGATCTAAATTAGAATTGTAGAGTTAGTTAGTGCCAATGCCTCCAAACACTTAAATAAAGGAATCTCTTGTGTCTGGCTTTTGGAATTCACTTTGTTCAATTTTTGTTGTTGGTTTTACTATAAAGTCCAACTTCTCTTTTCTCTGTGTCACTTTTTATTCTCATAGATCTGATACTTGCAGAAACATTTCTTTCACTGAAAATGAGAGATGTATAGCATCAGAGGAGAATGTAGGGCCAAATGGCTCTGTATGCTCTGAATTATGTGAATAGTTCTCAAAATCTCTGTCCCTTGTTTTCTTCATTTGTAAAATGAGATTCTTGAATACTGAGCAAGTTAGCATCTGTAAAGTAACTACAACAGTGCCTGGCACACAGCAAACATTACTACTTAAGGACTTTCTGTTATTCTGATACTTGGCATTTTCATATATATATATATATATATATATATATATATATATATATATGTATATACACACACACACATACATACATATACATACAGAAACCGACTATGTGCTCCAGCATACTTACAGATCTTCTTATAAGTAATGTAAAATAATGTGGAAAGACACCAGCTTTGCTTCCTTCTGACCAACATTACTTGAATTTTGCTATATTACTAGGGAAGGTCATTCTGCATATCTCTTGCTATATTGACAGTCACCATTTATGAACACTTTGTTTTTCTTAGCTTTCCCACTAATTTTAATAGTGTACATGTTCTTCTTTTAGGGATTGATTCATTATGTTAATGACATAAATTTTTATGTCACTAGTTTTTAGAACATATAAATATAATAGGGAATAAAAGGTGCCATTTTTTGTTTCTTAGGTAGAATTAGAGTTTTGAAGCACAGGCTTCAAAGCACAAGCCTGTAATCCTAGCTACTTGGGAAGTGGAAGCAAGAAATTTGCAGATTCAAGGCCTGCCTGGGCTAAAAGGTGAGTCAGGGCCAGCCCGCCTCAACAAATTAGTGAGAATGTGCTTCAGAGTCAAAGCTGTCAAAGCGTCTGAGGCCATCCCTCAGTGGTAGGTGCTTGCCTAGCATGCTGCACACCCTAGTTTCAGTTTTGAATGCTCATGCTCTCCACATCTACCCACAACACAGCTAGGATATGGTAATTTATATAGCATATGGTAGTGAATAGATGAACAAGGTTACTGAGACTAAATGTTAGCCTCCTTGAGAATTTATAATTGTAGCTTTCAAATGTTACTTTGCTTTAGAGTCGCCTGGAGAACTTGTTCATATAGAACACTGAGCCACATTCCCAAAGTATGCCATTATATATCTTGAGCTTGCCTCCAATAATTTGAATTTATATTTCAAAAGATTGCTAGTTGAAGCTATTTTCTGGTTTTTTTTTTTTTTTTGGGGGGGGGGTACATTTGGATAATTTTGAGATTTATGTGTTAGTACCCTGATGATGTAAGTAGAATAATGGCCCTCTAAAAACCTCTATCTCCTAATCCCTGAACCTGTGAACACTTTATTGTTTGTGGTAAAAGGAATTTGAAGATAGGATTAAAGTAAGAACATTGATCATCATAGATTACTTTGAGATGAATGTAGTTATAAGTGTCTTTGTTAGTAAGAGAATGGGGAGGGGCCATTGAGTGATGGAGAATTGCAAGGCTATGAGATGAAGGAAAGGAACTCTGAGCTGATGAATGCTGGTAAAAGCCAAGGATTTGTACCTAAAACATCTGGAAAGGATATTGTTTAATTCTGACCTGCAGGCTGTGAATTTATATATTTGTATTGTTTTATGCTGTTAGATTTATGGTAATTTGTTTCAGTAGTCATGTACTAGTAATGGCACATCAGTAACTAACTCTTAGTTTACTAGTTGACTTTATGTCAGGAATTCTTGATCTCAGCTCATGATTGAGAAAACAAAAGCATGTGAGACAGTTTCTACCTTACATTTCTACAAGACTGAAAAGCTACCAACATCTGAGTCCCTTCTTTACACATATAGTCTGGGTCTGAGATGAGGGAATGGTGTCATTCACAATGGGCATATTTTCCCACTTCTATATAATTAACACAACCTTCCACAGACCAGCCTAATCTAGATAGTCCTTCATTGAGAGTCTTAAGTGAGTCTAGATTGTGCCAAGTTGATAAAACTCACCATTGTAGACATAGGGAGTCATGGGAACAGGCCAGAGCAACAGTGGGGTTGACAGTGGGGTGGGGGTGTCCAAACCCCAGAAATTTCATCCTGAGATTTGCAAGAGTAGGATTGCTGTCCCATGCCCCCAGGCCTGCATGTCCCAGCATATGTAGCCCTGTGCCCCTGATTTTTGTCTCACCAGTGGAGATTATACAGCTGGTAACCAGGTTAAACTTCCTTTCCTCTTATAAGTCACGTCCAGCAGCACCTGAAATTCCTATTCATTCAAATGAGGTATCCCCAGCACTTTAGCCTTGGCCAATGATGTACACTCCCCAAAGGTTTAAATAAATAGCCTTTGTTTCCCCAATAAATGGAACCAGTTCTCAGAAGCTATTCCTGTGTGTGTGTGTGTGTGTGTGTTCTTTGCCTGTGCACTCACCACCAAACAAGATCCTGCCTCTACCCACCTGCCTGTCTCCCTCCAGTCTAATCTGGTGTTGTGAAATGGGTCTAGCTACGCCAAGGGTAGAAGTGGACACAGGGCCTCAAACCAGCCTGTGCTCTACTCTCTTTTTTCCTTTAGATTTCTAATACTTTTTGTTTCCTTCATTGTCTACCTGTTTTCATGTTTTAGTTCCCAATCTACATACTAGTTCACTTCGTCTTTTTCTTTTCTTAGCATCAAGCAGAACTTTAATGCCAGTTGTGACAGTAGCTGCAAAAGGCTAATGTTCTTAGTAAAAACAAAACAACTACAAAATCTAGCTAAGTTATACAGACTATTTCTTTAAAAGTATGGTATGAATACAGAGGCCCCCAGAGGGGATAATCCTAGGTTGTACAAATGGAGAAAGAGAGTAAGCAGCAATCTGACATATTCATTGTTCTGCTTCCTAACTGTGGATGTCATGTTACCAGGTACTTTAAGCTCCTGTCTTCATGATTTCCCTGCCATGATCCAGTACCCTAAGCTGTGAACCACAATAAACCATCTCACTCTTAAGTTGCTTTTTGTCAGCGTATTTTATCACAGCGACAGAGAGAGGAGCAGGGGGAAGGGGGAAGAGAGACATTAAATAATCCAATGGGAACATATACTATTTTTTATCAACTCATTAGATTGTGATTTTACTGTCAACTTATGGAGAATAACCAGGAGCAATGGCAATGTTTGGTGGTCTGTGGGCCCCAATTGGCCAGCAATGCTTGAGAAGTAACTCATTCCTGGCACTAGGGTTTGTATTTGCCATAGCTAAACTTTTTTTTTTTTTTTTCAGAGTAAATGTATATATTATTTCCATGTCCATTTCTGTATCCTTCTTAAACATTTTAAGTTTTCTTTATTTTAAAGTGATATTTCACATGAATTTTAAAGGTTCAATTATGTTACAAATATGATTCTTAGAAAGAAGGTATCTGTTTCTGGAAACAAACCAACAAAAACAATAACAAAAAACTATGTTGATAGAGTTAAGTCTCATTATTTCTTTGTTCTTGGATATTTCTGCCTATAAGCTGGCTATAACTGCTAATGTTAATAGAAAAAAGATCTTTAAGTTACTATTTTAGTTTCTGTTGTTTTGAAGAATATAATCCTCATTGGAAAAGAAAATTATATTTCTAATTTTTTTTTGTCTAAAACCTTTAGTCATTAGTTTCACATACATACTTTTAGATAATTTGCACATATATAAAATTTTACATGACTAACATGGTGCCTGGATTTTTCAGCCCCAAATGTAGATATGTGTAACCTATGTAGATAGACCTCCACTTATCTCATAGACTAGAATTAGAGCCATCCATGATTGTTTCTTGTTCTTTTCCATTTATTTTCTCTCTAGATTTTCTCAAATCTGCCAGTTTTGGTTCATCTCCATTGTTACCATTACATTATATGTGCCAATGCATTTTGCCTGCCCACTGCCCAATGAACATTTCTGCTCTCATCCTTGCTGCAGTCCTTGCGCTACACAACAGTGAGAACAGTCGTGAAAACTGTCAGAGCAATTGTATTATTTGCTTAAGACTGGTCATGGTTTCCTATTCTATTGTAATAGAATCCAAATTTCTGTGAGACTTCAACTGACTCTTCCTATCACTCAAATATCATTTTTATTGATATCATATTATTGATCAGTTTCCTTTCAGTTCAGTTACATGCATGCTGTTGTCTGCTTATAATTTTCTTATGTGTTTTTTTTTTAGGTCATAACATCAATGGCATTTATCTTAGCTAATTCCTAATACATCATAAACAGATGGCTCATTGTTTTCAGTTACTGTATCATAGTTTTTCGTTAAAGAAATCACTTAATATATTTTTGCTTTTGTTTTGTGTGTATAATATCTGCCCCAGTAAACTATAAACTTTATGCAGATAGGCACTGCACTGTGTTCACTATAGTACACTGCTGAATGAACTTAGTCTATTATGCTTGGAACATAGAGTAGTGTGATTAAATTTTGTTGGATGAATTAAGACTTGAAGACACTCATTGTTGCACAAAGAGTTGTTCTAAAAAGGTTTATTCAAGCTGTGTTTGGTAGCACATACATAATCTCAACAATTAGGAGGCTGAGGCAAAAGAATGACAAGTTCAAGACTAGCCTAGGCTATAATGAGACCCTGATACATAGTGTTGTATTTTATAAAGAAAATTAAAAAGACAGTATAGAATAGCCCAGATTTAACAATTAACATTTTCCATAGTAACTTTCTTCTTCCCTGTATATGAATACTATCTTAGTTAAGGATATTATCCATGTGATAAAACACCATGACCAAAAAGCAAATTGGGGAAAAAGGATTTATTAGGTTTACATTTCCACATCACAGTACATCTCAAAGAAAGTCAGGATAGGAACTCAAAGAAAGTCAGGATAGGAACTCAAGCAGGGAAAGAACCTAGAGGAAGGGGCTGATGCTGAGGCCATGGAATAGTGTTGCTTACTGGCTCACTTGCTCCTTTTGGCTTGGTCAGCCTATTTTTTAATAGCACCCAAGACCATCTGCCCAGGGAAGCACCACACATAATGGGCTGGGCCCTCTCCTATTAGTCACTAGTTAAAAAAATGTCCTACAGGTTTGCCTATAGCCTGAGGCTTTTTCTCAATTAAGGTTTCCTCTTCTGATGACTCCAGCTTCTGTCAAGTTGGCATCTGACTAGGCAGTACACACACACACACAGAGAGAGAGAGAGAGAGAGAGAGAGAGAGAGAGAGAGAGAGACAGAGACAGAGACAGAGACAGAGACAGAGACAGAGACAGACAGAGACAGACAGGTTTATAGGAATTTGTTTATATGTTTTTATCTGTTTATATCAGTATAACATCATATCAGTAATAGAAGTGAACTTTATGAAAAGATATGGTAAATGTGAGTTATTTTAAACAATCAGTGCTAACCTTCTGTCTAGCATAGTAATTTTTTTTACTTTTCTTTCTTTTTTTATTGGATATTATATTTACATTTGAGATTTTATCCCCTTACCCCATTCCCCCCACCACCCAGGAACCCCTTATCCTATCCCCCCTCCTCTTGCTTCTATGAGAATGTGCCCTCACCTACCCCTCACTCCCACCTCCCCACCCTCGAATTCCCCACACTCAGTGTTCAGCCTTCAAGTGACCAAAGATCTTCTCTCCCACCTATGCCCGACAAGGTCATCCTCCCCTTCATGTACAGCTGGAGTCATGGGTCCCTCCCTATGTGCTCCCAGACTGATGGTTTAGACCCTGGGGAGCTCTGGTTGGTTGGTATTGTTGCTCTCCTCATGGGGCCACAAACCCTTTCAGCTCCTTCAGTCTTCTCTCTAACTTCTCCATTGGGAACCCCTTGATCAGATCAGTGGTTAGCTGTGAGCATCTGCCTCTGAATATGTCAGACTCTGGCAGACCTCTAAGGGGACAACTATATCAGGCTTTTATCAGCCTGCACTTTCTGACATCCACATCAGCATCTATCTTTGGTGACTACTGCACGTGGAATGGATAACCAAGTGGAATGGTCTCCAGACAGCCCCTCCTTCAGTTTCTGTCCCACACTTTGTCTCCATATTTGCTCCTCTGGGTATTTTGTTATTCCTTCTAAGTGGGACCTAGGCATCCACACTTGTTCTTCCTTCTTCATGAGCTTCGTGTGGTCTGTTAATTGAATCTTGGCTATTTCAAGCTTTTGGGCTAATATCCGCTTATGAGTGAGTAAATATCATGTGTTTTTTTTGTGTGATTGGGTTACCTCACTCAGGATGATATTTTCTAGTTCCATCCATTTACCTACAAATTTCTCCAATTCATTATTTTTAATAGCTGAGTTATACTCCGAATTAAGGAATTTGATGTTTGGCTGAATTTGGGCTGAGGCAGGGGGATTATATTTAGTTGATTGATAATCTTGGACTATAGATTAAGACAGTTTTTCCTGTTTATAATGTATAGTTTGACCTTTTGCTCAGGTTAGTGTTCACTTGGTCCCTTTTTCCCTTTCCTTTCTTTCTGCTTCCTTCCCTCCTCTCATCCCTGTCTCCCTCTCTTTCTCTCTCTTTTTTCTTTCTTAGGCCTGTATGTACGTACCTCTAGCTAGCCTGGAATCATTATGTAGGTCAGACTGGCCTTGAACTCTCAGGGATCTTTTTGTTTTTGCTTCCTGAGTGTGTGCTACCTTGCCTTACTAAGTGATTTACTTCTCTCTTTTGAACCCCCGCCACCACCATGTCTTTCTTCTTGAGATAGTATCTCTATATAGTCCTGGCTGTCCTAGAACTCACTATGTAGACCAGGCTGGCCTCAACTCACAGAGAATCCTCCTGGCTCTGCTTTTCAAGTGCTAGGATTAAAAGGATACAATGCCATGCCTGGCTCTGATCTATTTTTTAATGATGTCATATTACAGCAGACACTCAGAAATTACTTTTTCTAAAAAGCATTGACTTCTCACTTTTCCTTTTTATTTGGTACATTTAAGCATATTAAACATGGCAGAAGCACTCAATATTATCTAATTTACCACCTAAAACCTAAAAGCACAGAGATAAGTCATTTTTTTAAACTTGTACTTGCCTTGAAGTCCAGCAATAACTGGAAGAGGTCTCCTGATATAGGCCTTCCTTCACAGGAAAGTATTTATCCTTGAATAGGGGCTATACCCTTGGGCAGCAGCAGTTGAATGAAAAACCAAATAAAAAGGAAGGTCATCGACTGCTCGGTTATAGTGAAGGAGAAAGTTTATTGTAGATAAAAGGGACAGCATAGCCAGAGGGAGAAACATTTGGGAGAGACCAGAGTGGTCATGACACTGAGCTGTGTGAGGAAAGTGGGGAGAGCAAGGGAGATGGGAAAGGAACTGGGTGCAGCCATCAAGAGGACAAAAGGTTTTAAAAAAGGGTAGGGGGAGCAGGCTAGGTACCCTTTTACCAAAATGGCTAGATTATATAGGGAAGAGCCTCTAGAGAAAGGGCAGTTCATCTTGTGCTGGAGAGTTTGAGACAGAGGGTAGGATATGCCAGCCACGCTTTGTAACAGATGGATAGAGGGATGCTTGGAGAATCTGTCACCCAGGTCCACTTTGATATGTTAAATAGGCCCCTCTGCTATTTGTCCCAGTGTTTTAGACTTAACAGGTAGCAGTCAGTAATCATCCTACAGGAAGGTGAGAGCTTCCACTGACATTAGTGGATCATCCATAGGACCTTTTGTTGGGTACCAAAATTGTAATGGAATAAGATTTGTATTATTATATATCAAATGTGGATGGATGAGGCTTAGGAAAGATTGCCTCAAACAGCATGTTCCTGTTTACAAGCAATTATAGGAACTTTGAGAGAAGGGGTAATTTTTATTTTTTGCAGGGGGTAGAGGGGAATTATAGTATTATTTTTCTCTCACATTCCCAGTCATCTAACTCCCGCAGCAGTGCCACATAGGTCCACATTTCCAAATTTCCGAGCTAGCTGGGATCGCACTCTTGCAAACCCACGCTCCACCAAGGTTACCTTTCCCTGAAGCTCAGTTGAATCGATGAGAGATGAAAATCACCAGACAATCTTAGTTTAGAATCAACAGATAACACAATTGCTCCTCTCGGAATCTATCATTCTAAATTTACTAATTATTCTATGTTGGAAATCTTCTGTGACAGATCCTGATGGATTCCACCACCAGATCTATAGTCCCTGGCCTTACATCTTGTCCTGCCTTGCTCCTGCCCTCCAAAAGGAAGACCCCTCCTCTGGCTTTTCCTTTCCTCTCTCTGACTTGGAAGGCCTGCCTTCTCGCCCAGTGATTGGCTTCTTGTTGTCTTTCTTATTTAATCAGTTAGGGGAAAATTCCAGTACATGCTAGTGTGCACACACGCACATACATACACATACACTAAAAAAATTTATATATATATACATATATACATATATATATATGTATATATATATAATTTGTGCCTTTTCATAGTACCTATGGGTTCATTAAATTAGTAGTCAGTAGTTGCCAGCAATAGCAGGAGATCCTGCACTGTGGTGGTGTGTGTTTCAGCAGGAATTCTGAAACCTCCCTTCAAGTGAAGCTCGGATTTCTTTGTTACAGAAAAGAATTTTAGGATACATGAATGTGAAGCAAAGTTAGATTATATTAAGGTTTCTTGTTTGTTTGTTTGTTTATTCTGGATAGGCTTGCTATGTGTTGCCCTTGCTGTCCTGGAACTAACTCATAAAGATCTGCCTTCTGACTCCAAGGGTATGCACCATGACTGCCTGGCTTTTATTAAGATTTTTAAACATAGATTTAAGCTCAGTTATTAAATGAGGAGAGTCGCATGTAATAGAAAGATAATGGTACTGTTTCTCCTTTCTCTCCCCTCTCCCCTCTCCCCTCTCCCCTCTCCCCTCTCCCCTCTCCCCTCTCCCCTCTCCCCTCTCCCCTCTCCCCTCTCCCCTCTCCCCTCTTCCCCTCTATCCTCTCCCTTCTCCCCTCTCCCCTCTCCTCCTCTCCCCCTCTCTTCTCCCCTCTCCCCTCTTCCCCTCTATCCTCTCCCTTCTCCCCTCTCCCCTCTCCTCCTCTCTCCCCTCTCTTCTCCCCTCTCTCCTCTCCCCTCTCCCTCCCTCTTCCCTCTCCTCCCCTCTCCCCTCTCCTCCCCTCTCCCCTCTCCTCCCTTCTCCCCTCTCCTCCCCCCTCTCCTCCCCTCTCCCCTCTCCTCTCTCCTCCCCTCTCCCCTCTTCCCCTCTATCCTCTCCCTTCTCCCCTCTCCCTCCCTCTCCCCTCTCTTCCCCTCTCCCCCCTCTCCCCTCTCCTCCCCTCTCCCCTCTCCTCCCCTCTTCCCCTCTATCCTCTCCCTTCTCCCCTCTCCCTCCCTCTCCCCTCTCTTCCCCTCTCCCCTCTCCCCTCTCTTCTCCCCTCTCTCCTCTCCCCTCTCCCTCCCTCTCCCCTCTCTTCTCCCCTCTCCCCTCTCTCCTCCCCTCTCCCCTCTCTTCCCCTCTCACCTCTCCTCCCCTCTCCCCTCTTCCCCTCTCTCCTCTCCCTTCTCCCCTCTCCCTCCCTCTCCCATCTCTTCTCCCCTCTCTCCTCTCCCCTCTCCCTCCCTCTCCCCTCTCTTCTCCCCTCTCCCCTCTCTTCTCCCCTCTCCCCTCTCTTCTCCCCTCTCTTTTCCCCTCTCCTCCCCTCTCTTCCCCTCCCTTCCCTCCTCCTCCTCCTCCTCCTCCTCCTCCTCCTCCTCCTCCTCCTCCTCCTCCTCCTCCTCCTCCTCCTCCTCCTTCTCTCTCTCTCTCTCTCTCTCTCTTTCTCTTCCCCCCCTCTCTGGGTCAGAATGGGAGGGGAGGGCAGATTCATTCAAGTTTAGTAATGGCTCTTAATATGATTTTGGAGGTTTCTGAGGTTTGGAGGTTATGTTGTTTAAAGATTTCAAGGACTGAGTAAAATGTTTTGGTGTGGTCATCCTTATCAGGCCCTTTTTCTTTTCTTTAGTAATGAGCTCATAAGGTGGTTTTTATGAGATGCTGGTTATCTTAAGTCATGAAACTCAGTCACTTACATGATCAGTAACAGATGAAGTAAACCAATTTGTGTCAACTGTACTGATTACAGTTTGTTCATTCTATGTCTGATGAGATATTTTACAGTAGATCTCTTTCTGAATTGTTTTCAGAAATGCTAATCAAAAACTTTTTGAAATTTTCCATCAGGCTAGTGGTGGTAGAGTCAACATCGAAGTATGCTTCGAGGTGTTCTGGGAAAGGCCTTTCGACTTGCTGGCTATACCATTCAGTATGGCTGTATAGCTCATTGTGCTTTTGAATATGTTGGTGGTGTTGTAATGGTAAGTTTCTACATTTAGGAATTTAATTTTTAAATAAAACCTGTTTAAAGGAAGGAGACATTGTTGTTTTTATTTTTAATTGCTTGAAGTCATTTCATGAAAATTAAAACATAAAATCTTTCTAAATATTGAGATAAAAGGTGGGTTTGGGTTTGGGTGTAGTGACACACACTTGTAGTCCAGACATTGAGGCAGTAGATTGTGAGTTCAGGGTAGGGCTAGGCTCCAGACTGAGTTCATGTCCACCTTGGCATGCATAATAAGACTCTGTCACAATTATCTCCCACCCATCCCTCCTCAGCCACAAATCAAAACAAACCTTGCCTCAAAACCTAACAAGGCCAGTGAGAACCCAGCTGGTAATGTGCTTGCCACCAAGTCTGATGCCAGCATCCACATGGTGGAGAAAGAACTGATTTTCACAAGTTGTCCTTTGACCTTTGTGGGCAGTCTGTGGCAAGTACACCCCCTCCCCCACATCCCCATAAAATAATGGTAAGAAATAATAAAACCAAACAAACAAGCAAAAGAGTATGTTTGCACCTGCACCAGAATAAAATGTAAGAACCATTGAATCATTATTTTTATGTACTGTGTTTAGCAGGGCACAAACAATGGTCTTGATAACTTGAATATAAATAGTAATCATCTGAGTGCTATTGTGCTTTCTAGAAAATAGTCAGTGCTGTTCACTTCTTACCTTACATTGTCTGTTGTCCCTGTGTAAGGAATTTATTCTACTCAAGAGGAAACTCTCAGGCTCAGAAAGCTACCTTATTCCAGGTCTTATAGTTAGTAGATAAAAGACAGAATCTCAACACAAATTCATCTGATGTTTAAAACTACTCATAACTACCAAATTTGTTACTAAAGCAAATGATTACTCTGATAAGATCAGCAGTAAATATTGGTTGGCTTTCCCCCAACCAATGTTTGTTTTCAGTTATCTCATCACAAATCTGAAAACTCAAAATGTTCAAATATTTGTTATGTAAGTGAAACAATATTTGGCTGGCCAGACAGCCAATAGTTTTTGGGGGGCTGTTGTTGTTTTTATATTGGTTTTACCTTAAGAGATTGATAGTTATAATAAACCTTATTTGAGCAGAAGTAAAGGATATACATGGATTTAGCTAATACTCTTCCCCTTAAGTCTTGACAATGACATTAGTACTTTTAGAAGAAGCAGGCCTAAACTTCATTGTTATTTATTATTTTATTTAAATGTTTATTATTTTGTCTTTTTTTTTTGAGTAAAAGAGTTAAATGATAGAAGAGATAGAAACTGTTGTTTATATTTTAAGTGGCAATTGTTACTCCAGTGTTAGGCATATAAAAGACTGTTCAGACATACAGATTCTAATGTCTTTAGAGTACATCTCATTGTGTTGATGTTTTTCAGTAGAGAATATAAGATGCAGCCCCATGATGCTAAGTAAGCATTTGCCTGGGAGAGGAAGAAGGATGTCAGTTCTCAGAGAATGAACAATGTAAAGTTGCTTTAAAAATTCCACAATGGGCACTGAGAGATGTCTGAGAAAACCAAGGAAGTCCATCATTCATTCAACAAATATTTATCAAACATTAACACCATGCTGAGTATTCTTCTTGGCAGTGGAGATTTACATAGCTAGGAAACTAAGACAAGGTCCCAGTGTTCCTCATGGAGTTTAGTTCTATAGGGTTGGCAAAGATAATGTTATTTTGTTTATGTCTTATAAACTAATGCCAAACAATTAAAATATGGTCTGTTTTGAAAAGAACATTTATCAAATTTTCTTCTCTTAAGCCTGCCCAAATGATCTCTGTAAATTTAAAAGAGATTTGAGCTCAGAAGATTACCTTTCTTTTCAGTGTTCTGGACCATCAATGGAACCCACAATTCAAAATTCAGATATTGTCTTTGCAGAAAATCTTAGCCGACATTTTTACGGCATCCAAAGGTAAATTTCTATCATGGATATAATTATAGTGAAAGGTATATAAACTGTATTTTTTCTGTAATTTCTAACTTTGTTTTAAAAATCCTTTTATAAGTATTAAGTAGACAACAATTTTAAATATTTTCTGTTTATTTGAGAACATTTTAATAGTCAACATGTACAGAGTCTGTGGTCACTTGCCATCCATCACAATAGTTAGTCCTTATTCAAATATACATGAAAGCCTCATTCTCTTAGTAGGTTCTTAAAATGCTTTCATTCCAAAGCAAGAACTATTCAGTGACTTGTAAATTATGGCTTTGTATGTGTCTGGGAATGAGGAATTCGGTCTGAAGAATTTGGTCCAATGTAGTTTTCCAGATCCGACAAATTATTGAGTATTAATTAGTAAATACATTGTTATCAAATTTCCCAAAACTCTACTGCAAGTGGCTCAAAACCCTGTGCTACTATTTATCTCAAGGCATGCTCCTTTGGAATGGATGTCAAATTCTAACTTTGTGTATTTTCTAAACTGTACCTCTCTAAAATTTTTTATAGAGTTAGAAAAAGACTGAGCCAGCTTTTATCTCTGTGACCTACAAATGATTCCCACTACTGGTATTTAGTGTAGAAGGGAGGGTTAGGCACTCTTTCATTGTCCACCTTTGTTGTAGCCCATTTCCCAGTATTGAAAATTGAGAATACTATGAAACTGTTCTTTCCTTTGGACTCTCACTGACCCTTGATTCTGTACACAAAATTTTACTATTCAAGATATATGGTCTAATAAAGTCCCATGAAAGTTGTTCAGATCTTTTTCCTGTAATAACCTCAAGAAAAATACTTGTAGATTTGGGGATTGTAAATTAAAACTACACAATAGGCATAGTTATCTCCATTTGTTTTTTGAATTGCCAAAATAGCCTAGTGACTTATCCTCACTGTAGCATGAAGGCAAGTTGCTACTGCATGCCAGTACATTGTAACCCTTAAATGTCCTTAACAGTACACTGGACTAGCTAATAGTTTGCTACTGCTCTTGTTTTTATCTATCCGTCTGTCCGTCTGTCTATCTATCTATCTATCTTTTATTTTATTGGATATTTTCTTTATTTACACTTCAAATGCTATTTCCTGGTTTCCCTTCTGGAAACCCCCTATCCCATGCCCTCTCCCCCTGCTTCTTTGAGGTTGTTCCCCTACCCATCCACCCACTCACATCTGCCTCCTCACTCTTAAATTCCCCTACACTGGGGCATAGAGCTTTCTTTATTTAAAATACTTTTTGCAGTCAGATGAATAATAGAAATAAGTACATTCAGGAAACTAAGATTCTTTGAAGATTTTATTTTGTGCTCTGTTTATTCAGGAGTATGTAGAGTATCTTGAATCTGGCATTCATATGAAACAAAAAAATACCTTAGAAACAAGGCAGGAAGCTGATACTGCTTTGAAAATATTACTCCCTTCATTTGGTTTGCTGTACCTTAGGACTAAGATTGCAATGGGATAAATTTCTGATTCTTATTGCTTTCTGTTCTTATTGCTTCTCCTAGTCAAGCTATATGGTCTAACAGAGTCCACAGAAGTTGTTCAGACCTTTTTCCTGTACTAAGGGAAGGCCAGACTTCTGTTTTGTGTAAGAATAAAAGTTTGTATTTGTAGAATGTAAAGTACACAGGTCTCTTGTCCATTAGCTTCAGGAATTCTTTGTACTTAAGTCAGTCTCCTGTTACTAATTCTTATTCTTATTAAAAAAAAAAAAAAAAGCTAATGGGCATCTACTTTATAAGTATGTTATACATTACATCACAGCAGTGATGCTGTGAGTGAAACACTGGCATTTGACTTGGTGGCTAGTTCACCACCTAATAGGCAGAAAGGATGTTGATAACCATATTTTTAATTTAATAATTTGTTTTTGGAACTTTGAGAGAGAGTAGCCCATGCTAGCTTGAAGCTTACTATCTAGTACTGGCTGGCTCCGCACTCATAGTGATCCTTCTGCCTCAGCCTCCCAACTGCTAAGAGTCACAAAGCACCACACCCAACAAGAAGTGTAATGGGAAAGGAAATTTTAAGTACTGGTTCTGTTATTAAATTATTAAACTATTAAATAGTTTTAAAAACTCCCTGTAAAGAAGGCAAAAGTCCAGGAGTATATATTTTGATTTATCTACATATACATAGCTAGAATAGTAGAAATATATTAATAGTTTCAATTAACATTGATCTCTGTAAAACCAACCTAACTAAATTATGACTTCAGTGTTGCTATCTTCAGACTTTAAGTGTTACATTGTTGTATCAAATAACATAAGCAAGGCATGAAGATGATTTCTTCTTTCAAAGACACACTTGATAGTTTTTCATGTGAACAGTTCCACTGACATTTCAAAAAACAAAACAACAACAACAACAAAAACCAACCAACCAAACAAACCCCATGCTTTTCTGGCCCAGTTATAGAAGTAAATGGCTTGATACTATTCAGCTTTAGAAATAGAAGCTTCACAATGTGGTTGTTGACAATACTATTTTTTGTTGCCTGTAAAATTCTGATAAAATGGTGTCCTTTATTCTTTTACATAGAAATGTTTCTTATGAGTTGCTCCTTGATTTGGCTGTTGGGGAAAATTTTGTATTACCTTTTTCTTAAACATAATCTTATTAATGATGACAAATTAGTGTCATCATCTGTCCTTTTCTTGTTGCTAGGGACCAAATCTGGGACTTCCTGTATGCCAGATAAGCCACTCTATCATTGAACAATATCCACAACCCTCTTAATTTGGAGTAGGGGCTACCAAAATGCCTAGAAGTTGTTTAATACTTACAATGTGGCAGCAGTCAGGGTCTTCATTTTTTTTTCAATTTTGGCCTATTAGAACAGAGTCTTTTCTTCCTTTTATTTTTATGGATTTTTATGTTGTTATAGCTTTTATAAATAACATCAAAGTATATAAAATTATATCTGGAATTACAGTTACTAAATATGTTAGATGTTAAAAAATGTTAGCATAATTTCTATATTCCTTGTTTTATGCAGGAAGAAACACTACATTCCATTTGGTTGGGTTATCATTCCTACCCCAAATCCATGGCTATGATAGTTGTGCATGTGTGGATGTTTTGAAACATAGTTTCACTGTGTGCTCTGTTTGCTTTTGAATTTGTTTTATAGTTTACACTATCCTCCAAATTATAATTCTTCCCTTCTTGGGTTTTGGGATTACAGGCATGCATCATGATGCCTGGAATAAAACCTCCTTTTTTTTTTTTCTTCTCTTACTACATAGAATGTTTTCTCTTCCATATGTAATGATTCATATTATATACTTGGCATCATACCTATTGTATAATACATGTTTGCTTAACTATTAGTGTTTTATTTGGTTGTGTCTCATTTTTCCCTCAAACGTAAGTCTGTCCTGTAAATTATGACTTAAATGAATTATATAATATATATTGTTATTCTTTAGTTTTTGAATTTTGGGGAAGTAGACAATCTTTCTTCAATTTTAGTGCTCTAGAATTGGATACAGAAATAATACATAGTAGAAATAATTCTCATGAGATTATTAGAGAGTATCAGTAATTTTATATGGAATTTTTATGTCCTTGAGTGTGTTCTAACTAAATATCAGTTACAATACTTTATAAAATGATAAATATATGAGGGTCAGTATATGAAAGGATAAAAGGTATGTCTTTATTTAGGTCATTTTACAAAATTATTAAAGCAGTCCTATGTATGTGGTTATGCTTCCTAATAATACTGATACTTTTCCTTTTTTTTTCTCTTCAGAGGTGACATTGTAATTGCAAAAAGTCCGAGTGATCCAAAATCAAATATCTGTAAAAGAGTAATTGGTTTGGAAGGAGACAAAATCCTTACCACTAGTCCATCTGATATCTTTAAGAGCCGTAGTTATGTAAGTAATGTTTCAATCATATTATTTTCTTTTCATAGTCGATTAATATTAACTGAATACACTGAGAAAATAAAATGGTCTTTCAAAATGTTTGTATTGAGGTGGAGGGTGGCTCAGCAGTTAAGGACACATACTGTTCTTCCAGAGGACCCAGATTTGAGCCCCAGCACCCAAATCAGGTGACACATAACCCCCTGTAACTCCAACTCCAGAAGATTCAACATTTTTGTACACTTTAGGCACAGGCATTCACATGCACACAGATATATACATATATGCATATTAAAACTAATAACTTAAAAATATTTGTATTAGCATATATTAATTGTATATTTTATAGTGGGTTTCACAGTGACCTCATATATGTATATTAGTACATTAGTACTTTGATGATATTCATCTCCCATTCCTCCTGCCATTCCAGCTAATTTACCTTTTCTTGTTAGTGAATTCCTCTTTTACTTTCCTGTCTAGTTTTGGTTGTTGTTTTGATTTTATTGTTGGTGATCCAGTGAATTTCATTGGAGTTGCTAATAAGAGCACAAGTGGGTACAAAGTTATTTATTCCACTAGTAGATACCACTAGAGAAAATCTCTCCTCCCACTTCCACTCCACAAACCATTAATTGCAATAGCTCTTCGGGTAAAATCACGTGTTTAGAAATCCTACCCACTTTATGACAGGACCTAGTTTTGAGCAGGTCTCATCAGGTAGTTAGAGCTTTTGTGAGTTTGAGAGTGAGAGTCATTTGATGTCTAGAAAATGGTGTTCTATAGCACTCCATCCCATTCTCTGTTCTAACATTCTTGCTGCCCCCTATGTGTCCAAGAGAGGATGATACATATGTCTCACTTATGGTTGAACATTTAACGTTCACTTATCCTCAGTGCCATGAAGAGCTGAGAAAAGAAGCATCTCTGGTCAGAGCTGACAGTGATGTGATAAAACAGCATAATCAAAAGCAACTTGGAAAGAAAGGTTTTATTTCAGCTTACAACTCCTAGGGCACACTCCATCACTGAGAGAAGTCAGCACAGGAAATTTGAGGCAGGAACTGAAACAGTGCAAGAAAGAACACTGCTTCCTGGCTTGTTCTTCATGGCTTACTCACCCTGCTTTTGTATATAACTTAGGACTACTTGCCCTGGGTTAGCACAATCCAGAGCTGCCTGGATCCTTCCACATCAGTCAGTCAAGACAATGCCTAGTAGACTTGCCTGTAGAGTCTTACGGATACATTCCCTCTCAATTGAAAGTCCTCCTTTTATGTTAACCAACAGAGGGCATAGGCAAAATTACTTTGTGGGCAAACAAACAAAAATGTTGGAGGTAATTTAGCAGGAATATCATGTCCATTTAGCAAACAACTGTTGTTTTCCCATTATGCCATGATCTTCCAAGTCATGGGCTTTCGATGAAGTTGACAGTACCATGAACTCCATCCTGCAGAACAGACCCCAAATCCAGTTAGGAAGCAGTTAACTGCCTCCATAATATGTGTATGCATATGCCAGTGGGCACATCTCGCTTGACCAGTCAGGAATAGTGCTTGGAGAAAGAATCTTTCTTTGTATTTGAATTTAAGAAAATATTTTACCAAGTAGAGTTTAAATATATTAAAAACAATAACACTTGTTCATGATAATATTTTACATATTTTAGTTCTTTCTAAAATCCTATAGAATCACCCCAATTTGAAGAGAAACTATATTTACATAATCTTAAAATGTCTGTCAGGAGATATTCATTACATATGAAATAGTAATAATTTAATATGTAAAGAAACCAGTTAGACACCACCCTTACCAGTGGTCAAGGTCAACCTTCACCTGTACTAAGACTTACCAATATAATGTAGATTAAAACACAAAGAAGAACACATGACTTTTATAATCAAGAGAAAACATCAAATTATGGGTTGAGAAGATTCTAGAATACAGTTGACTAGTGCAAACAAATGTCATCACTGAGTGTGGTGGCACATGAAGGATCCCCAGAGTGAGTTCAAGGTGACCCTAAACTACATAGCAAGACCCTGCCTTACAACAGTCAGAATGGAGGGCCAAGAATGGAAAACCAAGAATGGTGGAAGAACTCTCCTAGGCAAGAGCAGGATGAGAGGACAGATGCCTAAAAGCAGTATGATGTCCTCACTTCTGGGCAACTAGGCTGCCTTCAAGTTTGCAATTTTGCTGACTCAGCCTTCCAGGAAACTAGGATTACAGGCATGAACCATCTATACATAGTATAGATTCTTGCTTTAGAAAGTTCTTTCTTTTATTAGTTAACATCTTTAGAAAAACCAGCTGAAGGCTTAGTCTTTTTTTTTTTTCCCATTCTTTATTGGATATTTTACTTGTTTACAATACAGATGTCATCCCTTTTCCCCATTTCCCCTCCCTAGAATCCCCTATCCTATACCCCCTCTTCCTTTATGCTTTTATACCATTTTGATTACATTCATGTATTAAGGTCGGTTCTAGTTTGAGGGTCTAGCCATGCAAATAGTCAAGAAACAAGCAAGACAACAAACACAAATAGTCAAAGAAAAAGCAAGGCATTAAACCCAGTTACATCAACACTCCCATGATCACTGTTTCTAAAGGCCTATCAGGATGACCAAAGTATCTGAGCCTACTTCCCTATTCTAGCCCAAGGTCATTTTCATGTCTGAAGCCTACTTCCTTGTTCCAGCCTAAAATTTAGATTCCTGTCTGAAATTACTTCTTTGTTCTGGCCTAATATTTAGATTCCTGCCTGAGATTACTTCTTTGTTGTAGCCTACGATTTAGAATCCTACCTGAAATTACTTCTTTGTTCTAGTCTAGTATCAGATTGTCCTTGGCCAATATCATATTCCTGCCAAGCAGCCCCTTTCCTTGTCCTTGGCCCATGTCTGCTTCTTACCAAGCTGCTCCAAAGGCTCTCCACCTCTCCCCCTTTTTTATTTCGTTAACAAGACTGAGCCTGTCTTTGGTTGTTCTGACAAGAATGCCTTCCTTACCCATCATGGAATACGCATTATCAAAGGCAGTGCATTACTGTCTTAGGTTGGTAAGGCTCTGTGCAGAATCTTACCCGTCCTTTGCTTGCCAACCTGTTAATTTAGTAACTCTGTCCGGGGGTCCATTTTCAGGTTTAAGCCATGTACTTTGGCTGCCAACATGTTGATGTTGTTAAAGATGGGCAGGAATAAAAGTATTCCCAGGACAAGAAGGGCTAGCCTGATCAAGCTATATATGCCATTCCTGAGGTTTGTCCACAATGGAAATACTGAGCTCAGGCCATGGATAATTTTATCGGCAATATCTGCAGCATCAAAGATCAACAGAGCAGCCTTCTTTAAATTTATAATCTCACTATGCAAAGTTAACACACCCAGAGAGGTGTTAGGATTATGCCAAATATCCTACAGGTGTCTTTAAACTTTTTTCTAATTATAATGACAATCATTGTGAATTTCAAAAGTGACACTACTCCAATGATATTTATCATGACACTTGGGATGGCTCCTAACTCTTGAACCCTGAACCTCCTTCAGATAATTTGAATGAGTTATAGAGCATCATTCGTTGTTTCAGATACCTATATAAATCCTTTTGTATATTCAATACATTAGTAACATTTTTTTGCTAGATGGTTAACAAAAATAGTTGTCTTAACTCCTGTGTCAATGCTATTGCAGAAGCAGTGGTGCTAGCTATTAATGGAATTAAAGCTGTTATACCAGCAATAATCAAGTCGGCTACCCTCTTGCTTCTGCTTAAAGCCTAACTCACTTCAAGCTTTTTTCAGAGAATCAAACTTTTCTAATACTCAGGGGAGTGAAATGAAAGCTGTTTGATAGACTCTTGTGACAGGCATGCCAGGATTTAACACACTAACATAATTGGAAATTATACAGTCAATGCAACTTACAATAAATGCTGTAGAAGAGATAAAACCAATTTTAGCTTGACAATTCAAAGAGTCTTAAAACATGCACTAACCCTTGTTTGAAATCCAGATCCTGTCTCAACATTATCTCTTGGTACCCTAACATCATAGTGAGCTACAGCTGGCTTCCAAATATGTCTCTGACAAAGTTCAGATCCAGTCTTCCAAAAGTAGACTGTTATTTCCCACATTGGATTGATTTCTAGACCAGTACATGACTGAGTCCTAATAGCTGGGCACCTTTAAGAAGAGTACAAATCTCTTTTCTATTCTCTATCCCACAAGGTCTAAAAACTTGAGGCAAGGCAGCTTGTCCCATCTGGGGTATATTCAAGTAAAGGAGGGTCAAAAACATATGTCCAATACAGCTCCCCAGTCACCCTTGTCAGGGCACTCAACAAGGCTTAGTCTTTTTAACCCTTTAAATATTTAGAATAAAAATTGCATATCAACTTATCTTTACACACAGAAGAGTGGAGAGGGAGTAGGACTTAAGAATAACAAGCAGATATGTACTATGTTGGTTCTTCCCCCAGTCACACGGCTATATCATACAGCTTATGGGAAAACATGGTGGCCCTTTCTTTACTCAGCATATACTCTCTTTGATAACTAGAGCTTAATTTTCTTCTTTAAATTTTGTGTGTTGCTATCAAATTATACAAATGTCTGCTAACCAATTTCACCTATGTTCTTTCCTAAAATAAGCTAATAATTGAAGTTTGTCTTTGTCATTGTTCCTTCATTTTTGAACCTCGATAGCTTGATTACTCTATTAAGAGAGTTTGCCCAATAGTTTATTAGTCTATTATTGTACCATTGAAAATGGAGTCTGGCTCAGCCATGTAAATGATTTGTTGACATATATTGCTATAGATCTAGACACAGAGTAATTGTTAGCTGATAGTGATGATAGCCTGGTGTCAGGTAATTCGTTTTTCTACTGTGGCTTTCTTTATGAACATTGTATCGTTTTATTCTTCAGAATTGTCAGTGTGTCATATGCCTTTATCCTCACATGACTATTCTCATACCATGAGGTATTCTAGTGATATCTAAGTTGTTTTAGCAAAAAAGAATCTACTTCAGATCACAAATAGTTTTGTCAAGAGTCAGAACAAGAAAGATATCCTTATTATGTGCATAAATACTTCAATTTATGTATGCTGGTTTCTTTGTTAAAATCAGACTAGGAATATCGGGGCTAGAACGTTTACATCAAAATCCTTGCTCTGAGTAATCAGAGAAGACAACCAGAGAATTACAAAATGTGAACTTTTTGAATATTCTATTTAAGGAAAATGTTAATCAAATTTTTTATGTCTAATGAATGAGCAAGTTAGAGGCCACTGCCATTGTTTTCCCAGGAGTGTTCCATTGACTTTGGTGTTTGTAAGTGCAGGGTATATAACTGAAATAAACTTTGTAGAATGGTAAACTCAGTCACTATGATTGTGACACAATTAAGTAGGGAGTAGAAGTATTTGTCTGATAAGAAAACTATGTAATGGGGAGGTTAAGTAGACCACCTCTTTCAAACAGGAGTTGTGTTTTAAATGCCAAAAGCTTGTTTCCAGATATATATCCCCCACCAGGTCATTACATTTCTTCAGAACAGGCTCTACTTATCTACTATTTCAACTCCCATCTCATCAAATTTTTCTTCTTAAATATATTCAATCTTTGCTATTTTAAAAAAGAAAGGCAATTATTTCTGGTCAGGAATAATATTATTTGTTCAAGAAGCTAGGTGTTTTGTGTTTAGAATTTATTTAATTTTTATTTATTTGTCTGTCTGTGATTGTGTGCTGTGTGTGTAATGGTCTCTGAGGAGGCCAGAAGAGGCTGTGGGGTCCTCTGGAGCTACAGTTACAAGTGCTTGTATATTGCTTGCTTTGGGTGCTGCACCATCTTTGTAGCCCCAGAAGTCAATATTTTCTGAGCTTTTCTAGGCTCAGTTTTTTATGTCTCAAGAATTGCACAGCTATTACAGAACCACTTTAGCAAGTGTATCCTATTGATCAGGTGATTTCTAACAAAAATTCATACATGTTTGGAATACTCTAAAAATATACCCCAAGCTGCTTGTGACATTTGCCCCTTTAGAGTATTGTTCCTTGGAATATACTAGTATTGTGTTTTATAAAATAGTTTTTTTTATTTTACCTATGCATTCCTTTAGGAGAACCATTCATATTTATGTCAGTTGAACTACACAGTAAAGGTATCAGTATGATGTGTGTTTTCAATTGGTGGCAAAACCATTTATTCTATTATGTAGGAGGCTCAACTAGTAATAACACCACATTATCAGTGATGCCTAGAATATGCTGTGTGGCATACAAGAGAAGTCGTGTTGTTTGTAAGTTTGGCAAAACCTTAACTTAAGCAGATTCTGGTTAAATAGTGTAGACCCATTTTATTTAGAGTCCTAAAGGATTGCTGTACTTCTAGCTAGTAATGGAAATACAACTGTGCAGCAAGAAGAAAGCTGAGTTACAGTACACTACGAAATATTTAAATCAAACTGACAATATGCAGAACAGTCTCACCAATTAGATAGCATTGGAAAATGGCGACTTTACATCGTTAATGTTAATAGTCCTTTAATGTAGACTGTATGTTTAGGATACAGTTGAAACCCCTGAATATCCTAATGCTGGTTTTCTGTTTGTTTAAGTGTCATTTGCCTTCGCTAAATGTTGCAACCATCTGGTCTTGTATTAACCAGTTATATTATTAACAGAAAAAGTACTTCTGTGTGGGGAGAGGAATCATCAGGTGAAAGGGCTTGTTTATTATAAGTTGCTGATACACTAAATTCTAGGTCATTTAGATAGAAGGACTACCTAATAATGTCACTTACTACACTATATCTAAGCAAGGGACTTGCTTTTTTGCAAACTCTGGTGATAAAAGCTGTACCACACATCCATTTCTCAGCAACAGCTCCAGGTAATCAATCAGGGCATGCTACTAATGCCTTAATTGCAGCTGGTATGGAGGATTATGTTTACTCTCTTGCTAAAGTGAAATTCACTACGGAGATGACCTGGTTCTTTCATCCTATAGCTAACACAGTTCAGAAGACAAATATCACCAATAGTTTACTAGTCTGAAGTGTTTTCTTGCTTAGATGTTAACAGTAAAGAATCATCTCTTAGGCCTCTCATTTCAGAGTTTCTGGTGCCTTCTCTGAACACTTTCACAATAGTTTAAACTTAAGAATTATTTTAGAATTTTGTTTTATAGTCTCTTCCTGTATATCTGCACAACAGAAGAGGACATCAGGTCCCATTAATAGATGGTTGTAAGCCACCATATCATTGCTCTGGACCTCTAAAAGAGCAACCAATGCTCTAAACCACCGAGCCATCTCTCCAGCTCTATAGTCCTATTCTTACATGTCTGAAAATATGTTTATGAAGATCAGCATTTGTGGTTGAAGATTAGATAGCTGTTCTGAAAGTAATGTATATTGAAGATTAGATAGCTGTTCTGAAATTAATGCATATTGAACACTAGGAGTATTTCAGTGATTTATATTTAAACAGTAGTAATACTATTGGTGAGAATCTAGACTTAATCTAGTACAGAAATATGTGTGTTTCGGTATATAAGTTAATTGATGCTTCTTCACTTCAATGTTGCCTAAATGTAATTGAGAAAAAATAAGAAAGAATGAAATTGTATGCAGCTGTTCAATAAAGTGCTGAACCCTACTCCAAACTCTGCTGTGATTAAAGAGAAATGCTCCACCTGTCAGATGGCCTCCCACTGTCTGCTGGGGAAAAACAATTACTGTTGCCAAGACAGAACAGGTTCAAATGTCTTGGAAGAAGCAACTAATGAAGTTCTTGCTGGCTTCCTTGGAAATTTAAATTTTGACAGGTTACATGTAGTTTCTGTGACCCAGAATCTTAGCCTATAAAAGTATTCTCACTATACTAAACTATTTTCTACCTAGAATAAGAATGGCTAAGGAGAAATAAATAAAACCCTATTTATAAAAAATAAATGTGCATATATTTAAGTGGCTACACATAGTAAAATAGGAAGAAAATATTGGCATTTCGTGTCATTGTACAAAGAACCTAGATAGGTGAAAGGGTTTTTTCCTGTTCCTTTAGAGATTCTACAGGAGAATAGCACATCACTACATGTGACACAGTAGTGTTTGTGTCACTGCCAAATGTGTACATAAAGCTAACAGGACAAGAGAGCCAAGCAGTGTACAGAAAATACAGCTATAGAGGAATAATTTTGATATCTAAGGTGGAACTGAAAATTCTCATCTGGTTCTTGAATCTGCACCTAAAGCAACTTGAAATTTGACCAGATTTCCCTTTTTAAAGTAGTCAACATAGCTCTGGGGACATATACTAAAAAGAACTTCTGGCCCTAACCAATACTGGTGCCTGCCTTAATAAGGCTGCCCAGGAACAGCCAGGTAGGTCACTGACTTAGAAGAGTGGGTGAAGGTGGAATGACAGAGAACACTTTGTCTTGAGACCTAGGAGGAAAAAAATGGAGCTGACCTACATATTCACTTTTAATCAAAGAGAATGGACTTTTTCTACTGGTGGCTATCAGTTTCAGTATAAATTTCTTTTCTAACCAAATCCTCTCATGAAACAGTCTATGCCTACACAGGTACAATAGGTACCTGAAAAAAATTACAAAAATTCCTCTATAGCAATAAATTCATACCAGAATGAGCTTGGACGTTGGAAAGAATTAGGTGACATGACAAGAGTAGTTGAAGAAATGGCTAAGCAATTAAGAGCACCAGCTGGTTTTGCAGAGGACCTGGGTTCAATTTCCAGCACCTACGTGGTAGTTCAAACCATCTATAACTCCAGTTCCAGGGAATCGAGAGCCCTCTTCTGGACTCTACAGCTACCAGGCACACATGTAGTGCATGCATGTATACATGCAGGCAAAACACAAATCTAATTTTTCTTCTTTTCTTTCTTTTTTTGAGAATACAGCTGTCATGGATTCTAGGCCCGCCAGGGATGCATAGAGAGATATTGTCTCACCCTCAGGCACCTAAAAGCACCTAAAATCAGAAGCATATTTGCATATTTTTTATAACGAGCATCTGATTTGCCAACTATTTAAAGGTTTTTTTCCCCCAAAGAACAAAAAAAACCTCACTGTTTAATACATATTGCTGTATTCTCATAACTCTGAAGTGACCATATTGCATTAAATTTTGTTGTTGTTGGGTTTTTTGTTTGTTTTTTTGTTTTTTTGTTTTTTGTTTTTTTGAGTCAGCGCCTCACTGTAGCTCAAGCTGGCCCAGACAGAACTCGTTTTGTGACCCTAGCTACCTTAGATGCTTAGCAGTCTCTCCTCATTCTCCCATGTGCCACCACGCTCAGCTAGAATAGTATTACTAGTAAATTACTTTGTTTCTGTATATAGGGCCATAACATGGCTGCATCTTTGATATCTGTGTCATTATTAAACAATAGAATATGCTTTATATACATACAGGTGTAGATATTTGACTGAATACTGCTTACTTAGAAGACAGTAACATAAAATTTAAGTTTCTAGTAATTGTTCGATTAAATGACATCCTATGAGTCTGCATTCATTATGTGGAGTTTTTTCTTTTTTTTCCAAGGGAAGGTATTAAGCATTATATGTTCTTAAATTTAAAAAAAAAAAAAAAAAAAAAAAAAAAAAACAGATACTTTAAAAATGTGCTTAAAATGAAATGCTTTTGAGACTAAAGTGTCCTTGCTGTAACACTCCCATTTCCATGGGAAACAGAAACAAAATGGCCTAACCTGAATGGTTGCAGAAAGTATATGCTTCCTTTTACAGTTTAGTGTATGTTTCCTTTACATTTTAAGCTCTCATCAGATTTCACTTGAATCAAGAAACACGCCACCTGTGGCTTTCATGCAGAGCTGTCTGTGATAAATGGACACCCACAAACCATGGGGCAATTATATGTGTTGCTTGTACTAAAAAGAAGGCACTTAACCAGACCTCCTTTTTCCCAGCCCTGATATTAGCTTTTATCATGGTTCAGGAAGTAAGCATTGCAGACTCATAGTAGTCTCAAAAGAAAAATAATCTGACTTAGAAAATGTTGATTATGGGAAAGAACACAGAAAATAACTAGAATTAAGAATTTGTGAAACATTGTTTATTAATTTTCTAGTCCTCCTTATATAAGGTTATTATAGCTTTTAAAAACAATATGTTTTACTCTGCTATCTTTTCCTATTAATACTGTAGTATAGGACTGTTGTAAACTTGTGTTGTTTGATGTAACTGTAGTTTTTATATGCATTACTGAAAGCAGCAGAGGGTTAGAGGCTAGCCTGCTCTCACTGTAGTACCAGAGACAAAGAAGCTTTTAAAAAGGTTGTCAGTAAAGTTTTCCCTGGCTCACCTTTTTGAACAGTATCAGGCTAGGGACTGAAGGAATAGCTCCATGACTAAGAGCTCACCATGGCCTGTAACCAGCTCTAGTGGATCTGATGCCTGTTTCTGGTCTTTATGACCACACGTATGCATGTCTGCATTCTAACTGGGAGTCGAAACGTACATACACATACATTAAAAATCATATCAGGCAGCTGTGCATCACCATGCACTTGGGAGGCAGAGACAAGCAGATCTCTTGTGATTCCAGGGACAGCCTGTTCTACAGTAGTGAATTCTAGTCCAGCCAAAGATACATAGGAAGACCCTGTCTCAACAAAACAAAACAAAACCCAAAAAACAAAGCATTAATAAAGTCAATCTGGGCATGCTGGTAGAAGGTGCATAATTGAAATTCCAGCATTTTGAAAGCTGAAGAAGAGTATTATGAGTTCAAGGACAGGCTGGAATACATAGTGAGAAATTATCAGGGGAAAAAAAGTACACAAATCACCCAAAAATTGAAACAGTTTAAGATAAAGAGGCATGTATATGTATAATATTTTAGATGTCTAGGTAATGCATGCTATTAGAAAACATAAAGTTTGAGTCATAAAAAACAAGCACCTTATGCTTTTATATACACAATCCTGAAAGTTACTTTTTTATTGATTTAATTGTTGAAACTTTTCCACTAGTTTGTTCTTTATTAACATACTTTGGTTTTTGTATTTTAATCATCTGTCTATTATGTAAATGAATGATATTTTATAAGCCTCTACTTACTGACCAATATTTATACTATTGCCAGTTAAGACAAGAGAAAGAACAGAGTAAACATTTGTCTGTGCTTCTTTTTGATTGATTGCTTTGTTTTTGAGACAGAGTCTCTTGTAGCATACGCTGGCCTCCGACTCTGTACCCAAGGATGACCTTGACTTCATGAACTTCCTGCCTGTACCTCCTGAGTACTGAGATTACAGGTGTACAAAACCAAGGTCCATTTTATGTTGTTCTTTAGCTAGAAATCAGGGTGTGGTGACATGCTGGAGAACTGTTTTGTTGACTGAGCTATCACCCCAACCCCTTGTCTCTGTCATCATGAAAGCACTGGTTGATTGCTAGCTGAGGTCGCAGAGATTAGATTTTTAAGTGGTTGAAATCTGTGGATCACATTTCCAGGAAGGCAGGAGCTACAAAAGGATCTCAAGAGATCTACATTTATATTCCTTTGGTTGACAGCTAAATGTTAAATCCTACCTATTCATGGTGAAGTTCAGTAATAAAACAAATGTGATTGACAAGGGAACTCCAAGGCTCAATTCCTAGAATTCACACAAAACCAGAAGACATTTGAGTTTCCTAAGCCAGTGTGGACAAGCCAGAGACCTGGAGAGATTGTGTCCCCATACTATGAGTAGGAACTCCTCCCAACAGCTTGAAAATAAGGCTTAAAGTAAGTAAGCTCATGTGCAGCTGCTGCTTCAACATGGTGCTCTCTGAAGACTGGCAGCAAATCCACTCAACAGAGGGTGTCTAGCTAAGTCACAAACAACTACTTCCATGAAGAAAGCAGTAAAAGGAAATCCACACTCAGAAATGAATTGGGTAAGTTAGGCCAGGAAAGATGTAGGTGGTGAAATTACCAGAAAGTACTCTAAAATGCCATTTCTAATTGTTTTCAAGGAACCAGAACATATGTGAACATGATGGGGTAAAAATGATAAATAAAGAAACAACACCCTTCCTGTTTGAAATTCTTTCATTTGGATTTGACAGCAGAATTATAACTACAAAAGAAAAATCAGTAATTTTGAAATATCTCTCAAAAATGGGTAAAATAAAGATATTTACACACAGAAATTGGAGAGAAGTTTTAAAGAAAGTTGAAAAATTCCTTGCAAATAGACTTACAAAAAATGTGAAAGGACAGTCCTCAAACTATAAAGAACACCATCAATAAAGATGTTTGCTTATTCAGAAAATATAGTGTTTATTATCTTTTGCAGTGCTTGGAACTAAACCCAGGACTTCACATTCTAGGGAGACCCTCTAACCCCGAGCTGTATTCCCAGCCTAGTTTTGTTCTTATTTGTAAACTGCACTATATACCTTACGAACCCACTGAAATCGCATGCACAAATACAAAACAGTGCTTTTCTGGTACAAATAAACAACATCCATTCAAAAGAAATAAAAAACTGAATCTTATTACCAAACAACCAACACCCACCAAAAATACTTAGTAATGAAGTTAACAAAGGAAGTGAAAGAACTCTATACTGAGAAGTTCAAAGTCCTGAAGACATGGAAGACAATACTGGAATATGACGAGCAAGCCTCCCCTTCTCATGGATCAACACAGGATAGTGAAATGGCTATACCACCAAAAACAACCTATAGATTCAAAGCAATATCCATCAGAATTCCAACACCACTTTTTTTGTTATGGAAAAAGAAAAAGTAATCTTGTAATTCATATAAATCCTCAATAGTCAAAGCAGACCTGAGCAAAAAGAGCTGTGCTGGAAGTTATTACCCCAGCAATTTCAAGTTGCATTGGAGAAACATATTAACAAACTCAGCATGGTACTGGTTCAAAGGCAGACATGTAGATCAATGGCATAGAAGAGAGCACCCAGATACAAACCTGTACACCTATAACCACCTGATTTGTTTTTATTTTATTTTACTAAGAAGCCAAAAACATTCTTTTCAAGCAATGGTGTTAAGAAAACTGGGTGGCCACTTCCAAAAAAACAAAAACAAAACACAAAGCTAGATTACTCCATCACCCTGTATAAAATGTCAGTTCAAAATGGATTAAAGTTTTTATTTAAGACCTGAATTTGGAAAATAATGAAGAAAAAAAAAACTGTTTATAGCTACAGATATGGACAGGGACATTCTGAAACAGACTCGAGTAACTCAGGAAATAATTACCAAAAACTAACAAATGGGGACTACATGATGTTAAAAAGAAAAACAGGAAAATAATCAAGTGAAGGGACAGGATACAGAATGGGAAAAGATATCCAAACTATACAAAGAAAACACATACATAAAAAAAAATACTATCAAAAAACCAGACAGTTCAATCAGTGACTGAGCTAATAAATGAAGACACAATTTTAAAAAGATGAAGTGCAAATGGCCAGTCAACATGATAAATCGTTCATCATCTTATCCACCAGGGGAACAGAAATTAAAACTTGGTTTCCATCTCACCCAGTTAGGGTGGCTATCAATTATATATAGGCAAGGATGTAGGAAACAAGGAACATTTTTATACTGATGATGGGAATGTAGGTTGAACTAGATTTATGGAAATTAAAATGAAAGTTTCTTTAAAGAGACAAAAAAAAAAAAAAAAAAGAAAAAGAAAAAAAAGAACTAAGACATGAACCAGCTATCCTGTTTCTGGGTATATGCCCAAAGGACCCTAAGGCAACATATCACATTCATGTTTGCTGCAGCACAGTTCACAGTACCCAAGTTAATGGAATAAGCCTCTCTACCTGTCAAAGATACATGTGCATTATAAAAGAATAGTGTACATACATAATGTAGTTATAGTCAGGTAGAAGAATGAATGTGTTATTTCCTGGGGAGACAAGTGGAAATGGCCATATTAAGTGAGAGAAGTCTGTTACAGGAAGACAAACTATATTTTCCATTATTTGTGGTCCTAGAATTAAAGAACTTATACATACCCAACCCTTGCCCCCTGCAGCAGGGGGAAAGTTGGCCCTGGCCCTCACCTGCTGCAGCCCTCGAAAGAGCAGGCAATACCCTGCACCTTGTCGGTGCAGCAGGATAGAGCTGACCCAGTTTGGGAGGGGGTTGAGCCCGCCAGAATAGGAGCACCAGTGGGCTGAGCAGCACAAATACCTCTCAGGCCCAGGTTCAGAGATGTGAATTGCCCACCCCTACATTTACTCCATCCATGAACTCGTGGAGCTGGTCCCACAGATCCAAACCACAGGATCTCCATGACACAGGCAGCAACAGGATATCCTAGAGTGATCCCAATGAGGTTCCAGTGGAGTAGCAGAAGCCAGAGGCCTTATACCAGAAACAATGGGTCATTACAATGAGTATTTGCAAGCAAATGCGGGTGGACAAAAGGCCATACTATGAAAAATGGTGTGACACACTACAGCTTCCACAGTGAGATTTTTTTTCCTCTACTGGGGGAAGGTTGCAAGGGTGGAGGACAGGTACAAGGGGAGGGGGAATTGAATAAGATTATGGTGCATGATATGAAATTCACAAACCAATGAAAAGTGTCTGAATGTATCAATATAAAAAGATACATACTTAAGAAATTTTCCTTTTAATCTTACAAGCAACTATTAAAAGTATCTGAGTATATCAAGATAAAAAGATCCACACTTGGGCTGGAGAGATGGCTCAGCAGTTTAGAGTACACTGGTTGCTCTTCCAGAGGCCCTAGGGTCAATTCCTAGCACCCACATGGCAGCTCACAACTGTCTGTGTTTTGCATACATGTTTGCCCACATACATGTATGCAAAACACAAATGTACATAAAATAAAAATAATTTTAAAAATATCCCTACAGAGATTTTTCCTTTTATAAGATGTTTTTGGATTAAAGGTAACATCAGCAGTGAGACTGATTTTTTTGGGGGTTGTGTATGTTACCTGAAGCATTAATGTTTTGTTTTGTTTTCTTTTCTTTTGAAGGTGGGTGCTGGGGAATGAATGCAGAATCCCTTATATGCTAGGCAGTATGTTGTCACTAAGCTCTATCCCTAGCTCTTATATTGTCTTCTAAATACATGAAGAGACTGGGCATCACTCAAAGTTGCAATGAACCCAATGTTCATTGGGTATAGGCATTAGCCTGCTGACCTAAGCTCAATTCTTATAATCCACAAGGTGGTAAAAGAGCACTGACTCATCTTTCAACCCCCAGAGGTGTACACACACACTGTAAACCTCAGTTTTTAAAACTAAGACAAAAATAAAGATACAGAGGCACTGTTTCTTACCATTGGGTGGGCAAACATTTGATGACAATGAGATACATAAAAGCAGGATGGGGAGGTAGCTCAGTCTGTAGAGTACTTGCCTAGAATGCAGTAGGCCCTGGGTTCAGTCCCCTATACCACATAAAACCAGGCATGACAACACATGCCTGTAATCCCACAGCTCAATGTGGAAACAGGAGTATCATGAGTTCAAGGCTATAGCCTAGACTACTGTCTGAGGTCAGGCTATGTGAGCCCCTGTCTCAAAACAAAAACAACATGAAAGCTGGATGTTATAAGCCAGTACCCCAAACAAGGCTGGCATCACATGACAAGTGCAAATGGGGGGAAACCACTTAGCAGGTGGAATGTAAATAGCATGGGCCCTCAGCTAGGTAGGGTACTGTAGTGTGGTACCCTATGTGTAGTACCCTTTTCTTTTCCTCTTACTGACGTCTCTTACTTATTCGCACATAGCACCAAAATTAGGACTGAGGAACAAACATTCTTTAAGAAACTAGAAATCTAAATACAAGAGCTGTTTATCTTGTATCTTCTCCAAAAGTACAGTAGGCATTCTTGGCTTTCCACATGCCGTGTTCATTTGTGTGTGACTTCAGATACATTTGCTTTTCTACACTTCCCTGCCTGCCAGTCAGTTTATGATATAGGTAGTACTAGACATGTTATCAGCTCCAGTACTTGAAGCTAGTTCATTTAATCAAGATATCCCAGAAATACAATCTTATGAAAATGAAATTTAAATGCTCATAATATACAAAAAGAACATTGTAATAAAAAAATTATACTATATCTTACTAATCCAATGAAATCTTCCCAATAGATTGTTTTGGTCTGGTCAATAAATCAACTTTTTTTTTGCATTAACAAAAACTGCAAAATAAAAACATAAAAAAGCAGTGTATAGATTGCTGTTAGAAAGCACCTTCTAAATTTATATTGACCAGATTATCAGTGAGTAAATGTCTCATATTGGAAGAATGCATTTTTGAAAAGTATAACCTTCAAAAAAGGATTATAATTGAGTAAACATTTATACCTTTTTACTAGTTAATATACAAGACTTATCTTTTCATCTAGTAGAAGGTCACTGTCATTAATTTCTAGCTGATGGTTTTATAATAGGTCCTTCTGGTTCTTGATGGTCATTATCAATATATAAGGCAGTGATGATATGGCCAGTACAAAGGCAAGACAGGGGTCTTAATTAGAACTCTGACAAGCCCATTGCAATAAAATGATGAGATTATTTGTAATTGATGTCACAATCCATTACCACTTAGTTCATCATGAGCATTCTAATAGGTCTGGCCTTGGAACTGGCCCCAGGATGTTGCTGACTGGCTGCCCTGCTTATGCTGTTACTGCAACAGGAGGGCACATATTCAGTCAGCAGCCTAATGACCTCTTTTGAAGTCTATTAAATTAATGACTCTGGCACACTGTTTTCATTTCTTACAACCTTAGTTTCTATAAATTAGTGTTTGGGACCCATATCATAAAGAGATCTTTTTAAAATGTAGAAACCTTTGATATTTAGTTAGAAATGAAAGCAAAAATAGCCATTTTTATAACATGTATAAAGGATGACTTCAGGACATATGTTCTTCCTCCAAATAAAGTCTTTTGTTCTTATAGGGTCTGTGTAGCTCTTGTTAGCTTTGAGTGAATGTGGGGATTCCAGTTGTACATCATAGTCCCAGGCTTTTATTTTCAGTGATAAGTCCCCTGTTGAGGTTTTCTTGTTTCTAATGGGCCTGCTTTTCTTTACTAATTCCAGGTGCCAATGGGTCATGTGTGGTTAGAAGGTGATAACTTACAGAATTCTACTGATTCCAGGTATTACGGACCTATACCATATGGACTAATAAGAGGACGGATCTTCTTTAAGGTATGCTTTATTCTAAGAGATGGCTGGGTGAGGGCGGGTGTCTCTTTAATTAAACTTTGAAATCCATGGCATTCAAGTTAACTTAACTATTGCAGTGATTACATTTGATGGACATTTTACCTTTACTTAAAAACTGTGAACAAAAAACATTATTCCCTCCCCTTCCTGTTCCTAAGGGGAACAACTGAGAAATTTTATAATAAAATTCAAACTAAATTAGTAGTATCCTAGAGAACTGTTGAATTTACAGTTCACATCATGGCATTTCAGCAAACACTTCGACAACAGTAGCCCAGGCTCAGTTTACTTGGAATGCAGATGGGCCCAGTTAAATGCAGCAAGCCATAGGCAGGTGTATGGCTGTAGAGAAAGTACAACAAGCCTTAGACCTAAGACACTGGTTCTTAGATTCATTGGTTCTTTCATTATAGGTTGATAGAGTTTTGTTTTGAGACAGGGTTTCACTCTGTATTGCAGGCAGGTCTTAAACTCTCTCTTCCTGTCTCTGTCTCATAAGTGCTAGTATCACAAATGGTGGATTACAGGTATTTGTCACTACACTTGGTCCCCCTTGATCACAAGGCTTTAGAAGAAAAGTGTATAAATATCTAAGGCAACTGGATACTGTTCAAGGTTCTTTATATTTAAACAGATGACATATTAAAGCACTTAAAATAATCAAGTAGCATAGATTGGTAGTGTAACTTATTTAGGTTAGTAAAGAGAAAACAACTATGTCTTCACAAGCTTACATTGATATACTAAACAAACAGAATTTCTGGTATCATGTTTGAATGCTCCAGACTAAATACACCTGTTTATTTTCAGAATAACTGATGAAGAGAATGTACTGCAGTATCTAACACAGAGAAAAGGAAAAGGGAACATCATGATGATAAAGAATTTTCATTAATTGTATTCAACTGTATTTTCATTTTACAGATTTGGCCTTTCAGTGACTTTGGATTTCTGCGTGACAGCCCAAATGGCCACAGATTTTCTGATGATTAATAAGTATTTCCTTTTAACTTGATTATTGTCTCCTATTCAAGTGAATTTATTTCTACAGTTGAAACCATGAACTTAACAATAAACTATTTGCTATTCAATTTTAGTTATGTTTTAAATATGAGTAAATATCACACTCTGCAATATGCATTAAAAGTATCTGGATAAAAATTAACCCAATACAAGTTTTCCCTCTAAATTGTATGATATAAAAATATCTTGGGGAAGAAATCCAGATGACTACCTCATATTTGAATTTTAGTGGTTCCCATACTTAGAAAGCAGTATGTTGTCCAATGTACTTCATATGTCACCTCTTGCTAGCAGTCTTAAGTGTAAGACTGAGCAGTCCAAGCTGACAACTGACTGAGCTCTGTCTGCTGACCACACCATGACTTAGACCTGGTCTACACTGTACACAGAATGTTATATACAAAAGGAAGTCACATAAGATACGATGCCTACAGTCTACTGTAGTCAGTAATCACTCATTAGAAAAGCCCCCTTCACCACACCAGTAATGAAATGAATGGCTCCTTAAATGGAGGCAATCCAATAAAAAGGAAAGTTGAAATTTTAGGGTTTGTTTGTTGTTCTTGTTGTTGTTGTTGAATTTCATTTTTTAAGTTTTCTTTTCCTAAATTACACCTGAACTTAAGATAGCTTCTGACAAGCGTTAGACATACAGGGCCAGGACCAGAGTCACGTTTTCTAACACATGGTCCTTTCCAACCTTGTTTAGGGCAGAACAGGGCTCACACTTCATTCACAAAAATTCTAATCTTATTGGAATGCCTGAGTTATTGAAACAGGTATATAGTAGGTATATAATTCAGTAACTAAAAACACCATCTTTTAGATGAACAACTTCATAATTAAAGATAGCAAGATAGTTCAGCTGGTATAGGAACTTACCCAAAGTCTCGGGACCCAAATTTGACCTTGTGACCCACATGGGGGAAGAAGTAAAGAATCAATTCTTCATAGATTCTCAGATTGTCCTCTGTCCTTTACACACACACATGCACATATGCACGCACGCACACACACACACACATTAAAGATTAAAGCAAAAAGCAAAACCCTTAGTAACTATAAAGAATATTCTTACGTGAGTTTTGAAAAAGATATTTATACTTCAAAAAGGAAATAGTTTGTATCAAGGAGAAAACAAGTAGTTAGCTAAAAATGCAAAAATATTATTCAAGTCCTTTTGTAATATCCTATAATTTACATTTTAGATACATATCAACAACTGAATTAATCTGTTAATCTGAAGTGGTCTTTGCTTGAAGATTTCATCTTCACAAATTACACAGTTAATAACAAAACAGCATTTTTTTTTCCTTGTAGTTAAAGGGTCCCAGGAATGAAGGCACAGCTCAGCTCTGATGAAGGAGTTCCACAATCAGTGAGCACATATCACAAGAAACCAGGTTTGCTTCTTGTGCTTCATCCTTGTAGACAGTGTATTTCCCACCACATCGACAGCTCAGAGAGAAAGACTCATCATCTGCAAAGAATATAAAAATAATGCCTCAGATGTTCACAGTCTACTTTGCTAAAACCACTCAAAATACAAGGCATGTTCCAGAGAAACTGGAAAAAGAAAACAAAACAAAACAAAAAGACAAGGTACAGATGAAAATGTTTAAAGGGAAGCTGGAAAAACTCTGATGCATAGAAGCACTTATCTATTGAAGAGTCTCTCTATCTGGAGTAGCACTGACTCTGTGTTCACTGTTCACAGATGGGGTTAGGCAGAGTGTGCTCAGAGTAATCTACAAAATTTACTCACAATTTTCCATTTTCTTAAGAATTCTGAAAATTTTATATTCTTCTAAGCAATGCATTTAAGGTGCTAGTGATGGTGGAAACTGGAGGCTTAGATACTGCTGTCCTTTGAAAGAAAGCCTCTGGTCCCGCTGCTGGGATAGTTTGCTCTCTCTGGGAAGGGTAGTAGTTATCCAAACCCACCAGGTTCTAATCTATTTTACTGTACTCATAGCTTAGAGACAAATGACATTTCAGTAGGCACAGGATCCTGAAGTAGCTTCAGGTGACTCAGAGTCGGCTACATTTGGACATCACAGTGCAGGAGAAGGAAGCAACAGCTGTATAAAATGTAGTCTTGGAAAAATGGGCAGTTATGTGTTGCCTTATCAAAAAGGAATACATAATCTCATCTTGCTTTTTATTTTTTATCACAATGTAGGTTTCTACATAACATAAAAAATTTCTTTTTGAATTTAGAAATGCAAATATCCCCATTTAAGGCAACATATATATAACTAATAGAAGCGTGTTTTCAAAGTGAATAGTTACATTATCTAAAAATTGAAGGTTGACTTTTATTTATTATTTATTTATTTATTTATTTAATTTTTGTTATTACTGTATGTTCCCACATGTGTATAGAGGTTAGAAGACAGATAGATGTGTATGTTGGTTGGTTCTCTCTGTCCACTATGTAGGTCCCTGGGATCTATCAAGCCATCTTTTCTCACTCAGTACTCCAAGACCCCAGAACTCTGGTTATTCATGGTAAATATGAATTTCTCTATCCCAGAACTTCATTTGGATTGCTAGACACTGAGTGGTTCTAGAGGCAAGCATGATTTCTCTTCTAAGACAATAACGCTTGTGACTCCCATCCTTAAAGCACTAGGTAAAGACTTTGCCATTAAAATAAAGCTTAATTTGAAGAAGGGTTCTGTGTCTACCACAGCACCACACTCATTAGTGAACTTCTGTAAGCCTTTATAGGACTTGTTCCCTATGCTGAAAAATAAATGTGTAGAATTGGGAGTATATTTAAAAAAATGGTTAGGAAATGAGAATTTTATCTTCCCAGAGAAATACTGAAGTATAATACTCATGGCTTTTAGAAAGTGATGTTTTCCAATTTAATGATGTACAACCACAATTGCAAAGAACGAACGACTATGGAAATTACATTGGTTACTACAGTTTTAATACTCTAGTAAAAGAAAAGGGAAAGAAGACATGACATTATGAAAGGCAAGGGGAATGACGTTTTCTTAAGGACAGTCAGAAGGTATGAGCAGCATTGGAGAAACCCAGCACCACTTAACAATATTGTTTGTGCCTTTACCGTCAGCATTCAGCAAGTGGAAGCAGGAGGATCAGAAGTTCAAGGTTATGCTCAGCTAACCTAGTTATTTTCAAATGAGATGAACAAAACTAAATAGTGAAATCAAAGGTAAAGAGAAACACTACTTCTTTCAAAGCAGAAGTCAGATCATTAAAAAGACCTATCAGTTTCTGACTCCATATAAGGCAAAAAGAAATTCTGACAGGGGTTTGTTAGCATAAAGAATATTACCTTTTTTTTTTTTTTTTGCTTTTTAAAAATCATATTACACATAATACAAAAACCAGAGCAATTAAAAAATAAAAAAAGACCCTTATATACTTAATTGAAATAGAAAACACTGAGAAGTGAGCTATATAATACTGCAATAAACAAAGTTGATAAAAGGCGGACAAAACATGTGGAAAGGTAAAGCCATTATTTAAGATTTCCATATATCTTTATTTTCTTGCTATATTAAAAAAAAAAACCTCCTAATATATCTCTCCAGTGTGGACAGACAAAATGAGATCAACTCTAACCTTTGTTCCAGGACATCTCTTCAAGGCGCACCTGTGCATCTACTGGCCCCACATTTCTTAGCTCATCTTCTGTAAAATATAAAGCAAAATTGTTTTGATGGTAGAGAATGCTGATAATGCATCTCCTGAGTAGCCACTCAAGCCCGTATCATGAACCATTTCCAAACTCTCTTAGTGCTTTTGACATCAGCACAAAGGCAGAGAGGTCATATATTCCATGTCCACTCAGATACGGAGGAAAGTCCATAGAACAACAGCAAGTCAGAATAGCCTTTGTGGGACACAGAACTAGCTAACACCTATCTTGAACTTCTCAACCTCCAGAACCATGAGAAATAAACTGTGCTTAGCTACCCCTGGCCTGTCGTGTTTTGTTATGGCAGCTCAAACAGACTAATGGATATTCTTCAAATCAAATGAGATCATGCCTGAGGTACTGTAAAGAGCAAAGCTCTACAAAAACATAAGTGGCTGCTGGTCATCTGATTGAAGGAGAATAGTAAGAATCTAACAGGAGGAGGACTTTACTACTTTGGCAATCCCACAGCACAACTGTGTGCTGTGCATCTTTTGTTGTTATCTGGGCCAAAGTGTTTCTCTATAGATAGAGGGCCTAAGGGAGCTGTGAATCCCATGAGTATGGTCTGGTTAGTGCAAGCATGAAGTCTCACTTAAAACATACAGACTTTGAGCAAAGAAAGCAACTGTAGGTGGCCTCAATTCTTTCTCAAGGGCATTGTATAATTCCTGTATGTGTGTATTGTTCTTTTAGAAGATAATGCTTGGGGGAAGAGGGGAGTGGACACATCACTAAAATTCAGTAACCTCCCCCAACTCCAATGAAAATTTCTTTAGCTGTCTCACTAGTCTCTTATTCACTTGCTGAGAATGCATCCCTTTGTTCTGTTGTGTGCATGCCTGCAAATTAATTATATTTAATAACCGCCTGCTCAGAATTTATTGGTGAGTTACACAATTTAAAAATAGATGAAAAGATTATACAATATTTTGAACCTACCATACTCTTCTATTAAAGTCTGTCAAATATTATACTACATCATATTTAATGGGTACCAACAGTCTATTAAACTGTCCCTAAAATCCAGACACAGACTTTCTCTTGTGGTCCAGGTAGCCCTTCCATCTATCTATGCCCACTGAAGAACATTATAATTTATAGTATGCTAAGTAGTTCCTAAACAAAACAAAATATTTTCCACATTCTATACAAAGTATACTCGCCTACCTGTTCTGGTTTTTCCTCTTCTTCCCTTCCTTCCTTCCCTCTCTGTGTGCCACCCTTCCCCACCCACCCACCCAAAGACTAAGGTACTACTTTATTGTCCAGGTTACACTTAAAGGAACTGTGTGCAGCTCATGCTGGCCTTGAATTCATGACAGTCTTTCTGGCTTCTGAATGTTGGGATTACAGGCAGGAGCCACCATTTTTTCTTCCCTTTTTTTTTTTTTTTTTTTTTTTTTTTTTTTTTTTTTTTTTCATTTTTCTTCCCATTGAGAAAGGGAAGAAGCTAGGTGTCTTGGGACTTACTATATAGACCAGGCAGGCCTATACTTACAGAGATCCACCTACCTCTGCCTCCAGAGTGCTGGGATTAAAGGCCTTTAATCCTGCACATGGCTCTTACCATTTTTTTTTTAAATTTCAATCTGAGTCTCATCAGGCAGAGAAAAAAATAAATTCTTATGGTTTACTCTCTTATTCAGACAAGTCAACTTTGCTAGAATTTAAAAAAAACAATATCTGAAGAGGATACTTGACAGTGAAAAGATCCACTTGGAAAACAAACAATATTGTCAATTTGCAACCAAGTAACTAGAGTAAATTGTATTTCTCTATATTTGGCACACAACTGAAGCAAAGCAGATTGGGGAAATCAGCTTTCTCAGCCTGACCTATCTAGGACACTTAGGACAGACTGACTAACTGTATTAAAAGGATAAACAATTACAAAAACACATGATGCCACTGTATTTAAAAATAAATAATAAATGAGAAGGGCCTTGCAATGTAACTGCCAAACCACTCAGCTTCCTAATGTTCTGCTTTCCTACTGGGAGGCAGCCATCATTCTGACCCTGGTTCCTATTCTGTATGGTACTCTATTATCCCTCCCACCACATTCCACTGTTTTCTCTTTGTCTTTGTCCCCGTGCACAGGGCCTTTAGAGTAGTACCTATTCTTGGTTAAAAGATTAGCTTACCCATCTCATAGTGAAGGAGAAAAAAGATCACAAAAAAAAAAAAAAAAGGTTAGTTCTTATTGGAGTTCTGTGCCTATGGAAACATGGAGATTTTATTGAATACTATGTGCAAAAAAAATCCATGAGTCTGGTTTTAAACATCAGTATCTGACATAAATATGAGTATGAAACATGCCAGAAAACCTTCCCTATGCTGTTGAGGGTAAGGAGTGCTACTTAGAAGCCTCAGGGGCTTTCTGGTTAAATTGGTGTGCTCATGGTGAAAACTCTATCAAGTGACACAGATTTCCACACCTCTCTGTATCTACTCATGTTACACTTCAACAACAAGTTTTAAAGGCAGTTTCCTTGAGACTTCAGTGGTCCTGTTTAAAAAGCTAGGAATAAGAAAAGTTACTTTTTTTTTTTAAGAAAAGTTATTGTCCTTTGAAAAGAAAATAATCTAACAACTTCTGGAGTGATTAACCCAGGGGGAAACTGGATCCCTGGAGAACTGTATAATGAGCAGACCCAGCACTGAAAAGTAAAAGGTGAATCTGAATGTGGTCAGTAGGGGGGACCATGGTCCTTTGTTGAGAGGCAGGTGTCCAAGGATGGGGCAACAGCAAATTCCACCCCACCACCCAACCCCCACTACAATTACAAGGAAGGAGAAATACAAATCAGCTTGTTTTCCTTTCTTTTAAAACAATGACCTCTGCTTGTCCACCACTGTGGGTGTAATTAAAAACCTTAATTCTTCCCTATCCACTAAAGTCACTTTGCAGGAGCCCTGAGTAAAGGAGGCTGATAATTGTGTATTAACTAGGAATAGCACCTTCAAAACAGATGCGTTTGTTTTCTTTTGTAGTACAACACAGACACACACACATGCATGGGCACACACTTTTGTTCACTGCAGTGAAACATTTTAATAGGCAGATCTAGAACTGGAAATCCCACCTCAAGGTTCTCCTGTGGAAATAAAATACTAACACTGAGAAAAGAAACTGACTTGATTTAAAGACCAAGATTTTAAAATTCAATCTTTTGTTTTTCTACATAATGGCAACAACTTTTTGGAAAACAAAACAAAAACAGGAAACAAACAAAAACAAAAAAGAACAAAGCAACCCACAGCCAAATGTAAAGAACAGACTGTTAGCATTTGGTGTGTTCACTCTATCTAGAGTGCAGTGACTACACAATTTGCTTAATATAAAATGAGTTCAACTCTTTTGAAGATTTCTAGGAATATTAAGGTCTGTTCACACCCTGTGTCATACTGAAAAGCTTAGCCAAATGAGACAAGACAATCCCCAACCCCCTACCTTCCAGTTTTACTTTTATGTATCAAAAGCAGTGCATTATAGTTAGAGTGAAGTTCCTGAGGAATATAATGATAAAATCAAATAATTTATGTGGTTACTTGAAAAAGAATCTTTCAGTCTTTAGAAGTATCAGCCCTTCTGACCTTACATTCTATTGGGTTTGTCTGACAACAAGAGGTGAAAGAATTCTGTGGCTCCATTGTCTCAACAGTGGGATCTAAGACAACACTGGCAGGGCTCATCAGAGAGGTTTATGAGCCTGCAATTCAAAGAGATTAAAAGGAAAATCTACAGCGATCCTTTCACACTGACGAATAACATTAAATAACTATTAGCAGCTTGGTTCAGCCAAGCTCACCAGGACTCTTGCCGAGTCATTGACAGCCTTGTAAAGAGGAAAAGTTTCTTCAACCCCATTTGGGAATCAATAAATATTCCTTACTTCTTATAAGACAATGAGAATTCCAGTCTTTAAAAACTTCTTCCTAATGATAATCAAATTTCTAAAACAACCCTTTAATACCTAAATAATTAATTTCTAATCCCAGCAAACTTTCTAACTAAAGCTACAATTTTAAAAAGAAAGAAAGAAATGGGAAAAAAAAAGAAAAAGAAAAACCAGTAAGTAAAATTTAAAAACAGCAGCAATATGAGACTCTGGGGAGTGGGACTTAACTGTTCACTAGGGCTGAGGTGTTTAAATGTCTCATTCACTGAATAATGACCAAGAGATCAAGTCTGTCTGCAAGCCTGTCTGTCCTGTTCACTGTGGCAATGTCATTTATTCAAAGGGCCATCACACCCCCAAGTGCTCTCATGTAGCAATTAATCCACTATTTTTATTGTTATACGCAATTTCAAATGCATAAAAATAAATATTTGTTTTTAAAAGCTTATGTGTATACAAGTTAACTGCAAATGCTAGTGGTATCATCTAGTTCTAGCTCAGAATTTTTCTATCTTTAGACAAGTAATTTAATTTTAAGAATCATCTAATTTTAAAAACCATTTCACTACAGAAATTAGATTTCCCAAATAGGAAGAATTAGAGTATGCAGTTCTGGCCTTCATGCTGCTGTTCTTAGAGGGCTGAGAATTGGGCAACATCTAATTTAAAATTTGTTTACTAAATTATAAAGCCTATAATCTTTTCCTAGATGAAATTATACTCAGAATTATAATGTTTTCCTCACTGAAGAAAAGAACTGTAGAGATTTTTTACAAACTAGAGGTAAAACTGGTCCTCAGGAAAGGAAACAAATGAACCTGGTCTGGGGTACATGTCTGTGACCCCAGCATTCTGAAGGCTGAGGCAAAAGACAAGGAATACAAGGACACCCCAGGCTAAAAAGTGAGGTCCAGGGTGGAGGGTAGGGGTGCAGGGGAAGGAGGGAGGGAGGGAGGGAGGGAGGGAGGGAGGGAGGGAGGGAGGGAGGGAGGGATAGAAGAGGGGAAAGCAGGATAAGATGGGTACCAAATGAAACACAAAAGCTCAAGTCCATCTGCTTTACTATAGAACAGAACAGCATATGCCCAGTCTTTTCATTGCTATGTAGATTAAAATAGAGTGGACTATACACGAGTTGTGTAAAACTTGATTAAAACTCAGAGAAAATTGCTTTGAATCCCTTGCTATGTGACCTTGGTGAAATTAGCTAGCCACAGAAAGCTTTTTGACTTTCCCTGAAAACAGATAATGCTATCTTTTTCACAAGGGCATTAAAATAATATTTAAAAGGCAATTACCACAGTTCCAGTGCGCAAAGATACTATTTCAACTGTTATTATCTCATACTTTTCCCATTGAACTCTGTACCAGAGCATAAGAAAATGACTAAAACTTAGTTCTTAGTGAGGAAGCTTCAAGTTCCAGTGTAGGAAGGAAGGCAGCAACTCCTTACCTCATCTGATTTCATAACAGCTGTCAGTCCTATTAAAGCAGATGCCTTAATATCAAACCTATATACCTGATATACAGGGATGGGGAAAGTGATAGGGATGAGCCAAAGAATTTCTGAATTCTACCCCCTCCCCCATCCCCAGAAAAGAAAGAGAAGTGAGGGTGTAAATCAGAGGCAGTGGGAGCAGAAAGCAGCAGGAAATGGAAAGGCCCAGTAGCTGGGGAGGTGATGAGGCGGTGGGTGAGTGGTACAGTGAGGGTGGACTACAGAAGCTGTGGAGGAAATGAATATACAGGAAAAGGAAACCCAAAGGAGAAGTGTGACCTGACCTTTCTGACCCACTGATGGTAAGCAGAGCAAAGCAGAGGTAACCAGCAAGACGTGCTCCGGTCTAAGCCCAGAATGAAACAATGAAAAAGGCAACTGGTCTTGGTTTTAAACCAACCAACTTCAACTGAGTTAAATAAACACACAAAACTTGGGAGTGGTTAAGGTAGAAAATAAGTACTTCCTAAAACCCACCAATCAGTTCTATTAAATCAGACTCTCAATGGTGTGTGCGCTCACACCAGAATTACAAACATATTTTTTGCCAACAGGTTTCTAATTATTTGAAACTAGCTAACTTTTACTCAGAATTAATAACAAATAATATTAAAATACGTTGCATGGTAAAAATAATGAGTGACAACTCAGATGAGCAGAGGACCCTCCTGGAGAGTCCTTGTGCTCCCTGTCTGTCCTAAGATACCAGTCTCAACTGTCTAGATGAATTTTCTACATCACTTCACATACTTATTTTCCCAGAAACAGTCAGCAAAAAACCAAATCTCTTGATGCTTATCTACAAGATTTTACCTGAAGCAAATTTTTACAGTCAATTTTGAAATTCCTAAAATCAAACTGAACTACTAATCTGACTAATTCAAGTATTTTGTACGGGTCAGCATTAGGACATAATTTACCCAATTATCTACTGGCCTCAAGTACTACCAGCCCAAATTTATGTTATTTACATTTAAAAACATATTTCCCTTTTCTTATAATCTATCTTAAAACATAAAAGACCTTTTCAGAAAGAATTCCAATTTTATACTTAAGATTTAGTGATCTAATACATGAATATCTGTGGAGTTTTAAAGATTCATTCCTCATTGGTATAAGATTTATTTCCTTATCTTTCATGTTTAAATATTTATTCTAATAAAGAAATGAAGTGATTGCATAATAAAACACCAGAAATAACTTGCTATATCCAGCAAAAAGCAGCATCGAAGCTGTTCTAGCAAATCCCTCTCAGCCAAGCTGCTTAGGCATTTACATACTTGGGCACTTGTTAGAATGACAGTACACTGTTAGCCACAGTTAACTGAGAACAAGATGTATTTTAATATAAGGTATCAACAGGGATTCCAAACACAGTCCACTTATTTTTAAGCTTTAGTTGATCTGATCAACTGCATTTGTAAATTTGTTCCTCTTCAGGTAACAGAGAAACGGCTCATAGCTGTGCCATTCTGTAGAGCCACTGAGACATTGAGATCTGTGCCATAAACATTACAAAGCTATTGAATCATGCTCCTTGTTATTCCCATTCTGTTATTTTAATGTTTTTAATATATAAGGAAACTCCCACACAAGCTTCACAAAAACACCAAAATCTTTTGGATAGCATTGTTCATGTGATCATTTTACATATCTTGACAGTTCTCCAAGTGTGCCTCTGGTTGAAATGCAAAGCCTGGTCTTGGATAACTACATGCTTTGTAAGCTGCAAGCAGCTTAAGAGGCATCTTTACCAACACATGGTAACTATGCCAACTGGAACTAATTGGTTATTTTCACTAGTTAACATCGTTTTCAAAATCTCTGATCATTGGATGGAAACCCAATATTAGACTTGCTCCTCTTAGACTTGTTTTCTTTTGCCTGACCAGCTCTACCCTAAAATGCCAAGAAAAGAAGGAGAGGAAAAAAAAGGTTTTACTTAAGGCTATCTGCCCTACTACCATATTTTCATTAGATATAACCCATTTAGTTGTTTCTTTTGAGATGCAAAGAAATATGAATTTTTTCTGGATACATCTGTGGCTATGGGCAATACTGATGAAGCTCTTCTAATATCTAGACTACCTGAGCTGGAAGATACGGAAAAGCACTGAACATCAACCACTGAAGCAACTACAGCTTGCTTACACTGCAAGTCACTAGCAAGTAGGCAATAAATATACTTAACACTGCAACGAGTAGGTTTTACAATAACCATCATCACATGCACAAAGAATTGTGCATCACCAAGCTATTTCCATGTCCCCAGGGGTGACCCAGAAACGCTGAGTGCTCTGACCTGGTTTGAGCAGTTCTCCCTCTTGCTTTCCTACATGGATCTTTTAACAAATTAGCACCCTCAAAGGTTTCCTTATCGCAAATCTAAATCCTGTTAGAGATTCAAGTTCATTTCATTTGCTTTTGAAAAGCCACTTATTGATGAGTAAAAAGAAATTAGTATTAGTATTCAGGTTTATCATGAGAGTTTTTGAAAAGCAGCTTGGAATAAAAGGTTTAAATACAGCACATCACACTTAGATATGAGAGCTCTCAACAGCAGGCCAGTGGCCATTTAAAATGGAAACAGAGCATTCATGTTCAGAACTTCTAGTGAAGAACAAACTTTATATTACATATGAAAGTGTCATTAAATGCTGTATTTCTGCCCTAGAACAGCTCAACTTAATTTGAAGAAATTAGTTCACCCATTTGAAGAAATGGCCAAGCAAACTGACATATGTCAAGTTTATTTATCTGAATCATAATTTTTTGTTGTGATATCATCGATTATGTACAAAAGTCCCTTATGATACCTCAAACTACAGATACTAACTTATTAAAAATTTAAAACTGCACATTCAAAGCTCAAAAGAAATGTGTAGTTCTAGCAGCTAACATGTTAGGCCCTATTAACTATTTGTACATATGCCATCCTTTAAGCCCCCCTTTATGCAATACTGTACTTACTATAAACCCAGTTTCCTGATTCTTTCCAACTTTAGTTTACCCTACTGCATACCACAGAAAAAGAAAGTAACTTCATGACTTCTGCTCCCTTCTTACCCTTTAGAAAGTAGACTTCTAGCCAGTTTCACTCTCATGATCTTTTAGTATATAAACTTTAAGTGACAAAAATGCAGACACTGAACATCACATCATGTCTCTACAAGCTTTGTTTTATTTTATGTGTATGAAATTTTGCCTACATATATGCCTGTGTACCATACTCAGGCCTGGTACCCACAGAAGTCAGAAGAGGGCTTTGATTGCCCTGGGAATGGAGTTGTAGATGGTTATGAGATGCTATATGGGCACTGGGAATTGAACCCAGGTCAGTGCCCTTAACTCCAGCCCCGCCCTATACTCCTTAGAGTATAGTTTTGTGTAAATTCTTCTTAAGCAAACTGGTATCCCACATTAGTAATGATTGACAAAAATGTTCTCTAATGGTGATTAGAAAACTCTCATCTCCAACTGAACTCTGTGGCTTTATGAAGCTGGACCAAGTCACATTCAACATTACAACACACTCAAATGCATTAGTTCCAGTGTGAACCCAGTTTATAAGGATGGACTTAAGGATAGAATTTGTTCTCAAATGAAGGTACTTCTACATTCTTTCTGACAGAAATACAATCTAATTACAAAAATATATATACCAAAAAGAAGACCAAATATTTAAGGCACATCTAAAAAGTCAATGCAAATCCCTTTAAAAGCTACACTCACCATGTCCTAATATTAAAGAACAAAAACAAACAACACACTGATCTTTTAAAAAGTAGGAAGGCCCACATATGATTAGTAACACAACTAAACAGCATTATAAACAAATGCTGCAGCTAGCAAGCATTCAGGAAGCAGGCAGAAGAATTGCTGCAAATCAGAGGCCAGTCTGGGCTCACAGTGACCAGCCTAGGCTACAAGAAAAACAAAAATAAAACCTTGTTTCCATGAATGAAAATTAAAAAAATTAAATACCATCGAAAAATAAATATGTATTTTACTGGCACAGCTTCCTCAGATACTGTGGATTTCTACAAATACTGGCTGTATTCTGTAATGTTACATTTAGAAATAAAGGCTTGATTCTCAAATTAACTTTTCATAATCTTCGTAGCATAAGACTTAAAGTTCATTTGGTGAGGTGGAGAGTGTGCTGGTGTTGGCACGGAGGGGAATCAATAATCATCCAGCCACCATGAGCTTCTATCAGCACATCTCAGTCGGTGCCGAGCCTGATACGTTATTGGAGAGAAGCAACTGAGTGTTTTCCCCACGGGCTGAAACTGATTATTGACTCCCCCATTAGCATGTAGGGTGCTTATTGAAAGTCCAAATATAAGGCTGAGGGAGTCCTGTCCCAAGGCCAGTGCTGAAAGACAGCCTATCACTTCGTGTAACTACAGTTCATGTGTGACAAACCTGACCTACATTTTTCTTTCTTTCTCCCAACAGCTTGTCACTGTTCTAAGGAGCTATTTTCAAAAGGCAAAAGGAAATGACCTTTAAAATGATTTAAGCAATGTGCATTCCTAAGACACCATTGACAGCAGTTCCATGAAGAGTAGCTGATCATGAACCCTACCTTAAAACAAAGGGCACAGCCAGCAGGGTTGGAGGAGCTAACCTTAGTAAAAGCCTCCTCTGGATGACCATGGCTATGGTATACAGTCTTCCAAATACCACACTTAAGATTATAATGGATACACAACTAAGTTTAATAACAAGAAATTTTAGGCATATACTGCATAAAATTTGGGGTATATAAGTGAACATTTTAATAGTTTATAGAAAGCTTTTCCAAGAAGCTGCACTTCAGCAGTTTTGTTAATTTCTTAAGAGATACACAATAATCACCACTAAGAATAGGACATAATTAAAAACAAAGATAGAACAAGGAATAATGGCGGCAACAACTGGATGCAAATGCTGGGGAATGTTCCCTAGACATGGCCTGCATACTGCTATAAAGAGCTGCCATGGCTCTGCTTCTTCACCAGAAGTACCTACCATGCCGCTGCAAGTCATACTTTTTCTTGGTTTCTTCATTTCCTAGAATTTTCCATGCCTGATCAATTTCAATGAACTTCTGCATACACTCCTCCATGGTTTCTGCTGGCACATCTGCACTTTGCTTATCTGGATGATACTGCCAATCAAAAATAAGGGTGGTGAAGAGTTGAGTGGAGTACGTTTAAAAAGAAAACCCACAAGACAAACAATCATAAAGCTGAGCTTTAGTTAAGAAGATAATGAGAAGATGGAAAGGAAGATGCCAAGGCCATGAGACAACAGTGTTGGGCACAGGAGACAACTGCCAGGTTAATTAGACCACTGCAGTAGCTGCAGAGCCACCAGTGACGTGATCTGTCACAATGTACAAAGGCAGCATTTTCTGGATCATTTGCTCATGGAATCACTGGTCTCATGGACAATTTACCTACAGAAGGTGACTAACACAAATAGAAACTGGTACGTGCAGAGCAGCAGGACCCGAAAAGGGAGGAGCACAACCCGCCCAAATGAAGGCTAATTCCTTACATAATGTATTTGAATGTAGATACAATTTAAAAATGGATGAAGATAGTTTTCTTATGAAATTATACAACCATAACTTTAAACAATCTTACTATAAAAGACTTCACATGTTTCTCAATGCTGACATTTCATAGTTTCTAGGCCACATTTGTAAGGAACTCAATAGAACAGTTTAATATAAATTCATTAAATATCCTTCTTACATGAGCTTTTTAACTCTTATGAAACTTTTAGTAATGTTTTCAGTTGTTATACTAGTTGGTCAAAACCAAAAAGTTCTGCCCAACTCCTAACTGAGAAATGCTAACCGCAGTGGAGTTCACTGGGAGCTTCACCTCCCTACCCTTTCCTCCTTTTCTCTTTTGTTCTCTTGTCTCTTTTATGTCAAACAAGCCTTCAACAAAGAAATGAAGAAAGACTAAGTTTAGGACACTTTGCTTACAGTCGCAGGCTGGGTTAGTAGGAACGGTCAGATGTAACTTTGTTCACACTCAGGTGCATACGAGATCATCTGACAGCACTATCTAGAGTGTTCCAACCAGTACTACTTTGAAAATTTTATCAAACATACTACAGAACACAAGTTTCAAAGATAAACCTAGTCATTTTCTCATTTTCTATTTCAATTCATTCCAATATAACAGGCAAAAAGGCATGCCTCTATTCCATGACATGTGGGTGAAGACAGATCACCATAACAACTACATAAGGGCACTACGGGATTCTTCCATTGACTTCCTTACAAACATCAAAAGAACACAAGATCTTACAAGCACCCTCACTTTGTATTCAAGTTGCTAGTTCAAATTTCTATAGCAAATCATGGAAACATGAAGCTAGATAATTTTAATTCACATTGAAATGGAAAGTATGTAAGTTTAATTTTTTTTAACGGTAGGCTTTAGCAATGCATGCACTGACATGGCAACGCACCTCAAACTGCTGCTGATCATTATCAGAGGAGCCAAAGGGATTCTGTTCTGTGGTTAGAGGAAGAGCTAGTGGACAGTAGACATCATGCATGCTGGGTAAACAAGGAGAACTAAGTTTCTACTTCAGCACACTTTTCTTTTTCTGCCAAATTCATCAGTTATTAGCATTTAAACACCTAAACTAACTGTTATATCTGAGGAAAAGAAAGGAAGTCTTACTTGCTTCATCTTCTCCTTCCAGGACTTATTAATGTGTTCATAAACATTATTCTAATATCCCAAAGTTCCAGATAGTCAAGAAAAGTTCCAAAGCCAAGATGTGTTAAAGCTCTCTAGCTAATGCATTCCTGTAGCACTGTGAACAACCAAGCTCACTATGCTCAGGTCACAGTGTATAACAACCAAATACGACACCAGTGCACATTTAAGATACATGTCAAAGGTAGGTGTGGTGGCTCCAAGTTTCAATTTCAGTACTCAGAGAAGCTTAAGTAGATGGAATGTCAAAAGTTAGAGGTCAGCTTGGGCTGACATATAGTGATTCAAGGCTACCAAGATCCATGGTAAATTCAAAGCTAGATTGGACTACACAGTAAAACCTCATCTTAAAAATCAAGAAGAATTTTTTAAAAAATTACATGTGGAGACATTTAATCTCAGCATAAGTATTAAATGATGCTCTAGAAATATCATTCTATGCTTCTAAGGAGAGAGCAGTATGTATTAAAAGCTTGGTGATTTCAACAGGCCATTACAGAACATCTATTTGGTAGACCTGACCATGCAGCAACGGATGAAGAAAACTCTACAAAACTAGCTATTGGATGCTCCAAACTGAAAGGTACCGTTAACGTTTATAATGAGTTCTACAAATGTCAATATGATCCAAACTTCCTCTAACTTGGTATTTTCCTGATTACTACTGAAATAAGTAGCTTCCCTTCTGAGGCTTATACTCCTAGAATTCAATGATACTACAGCAGCCAGATAATGGATACATTCCATTAAGAAATGGCAATAATCCCAAGAGCTGACAAATGAGAATTCAGGAAATTAAAAAGCTTCTTCATAGCAAAGAAAACAATTACCTAAGTAAAGAGATGGCCTACAAATGGGAAAATAACAACTATAATCACAGAGCTCATTAAAACCTATATAAAGACTATATAAAGAACCATAGGGCTGGAGAGATGGCTCAGCAATTAAGAGCACTGACTGCTCTTCCAGAGGTCCTGAGTTCAGAGGATCCCATATTCACAGCTGGTGAAAATCTAAACCAGTGCAACCACTGGCAAAGTTAGCAGTTCCTTAAAAACCTAAAACTATCATATGACCCAGTTATACATCTTTTGGATATATACCTAAGCCTGACATGGTGGAAGGAGAGAACTGTAGAATGGGTGTGCATGCACACACAAACACAAGTAATAAAAATGTAGTATGGGAATTTGTAGAAAGAAGAAAAATATGTCACCTGGGGATGCTCAAAATCTCACTTTGTTTTAATGGCAATTCCAAAGCAAAATGGAAAATCTAAAAAGGAATAATATTGCCAACAGTAGTCTCTAATGACAACCAAATATATCTAATTCAAATTCCTGGCTCCTGTAATTATTACTTAATATTTTTCCTTTTGCTGTCTGTCAGGAGCAGAGAGAGCACTGTCTTCATGCTTCTGGAAACCATAAAGACTCTGTGATGGGCTCCTCAAACCTACTGCCTCCTTCCTTTAAGCCATATTTAATTCTTGATGTTTTACTGTGTTTTTAAATTTTGTTTTGTGATGTGATAACAATAGTTGACATCATATAAGTGGGGTCTGAGAGATAAGCAGGTTTCTTATCTTTTTCAAACATGGAAGTAAAGTGAAGTCTCACAAGTCAGCAGATTATCAGAACTATATAGGTACATGCACTGTATAGGCTGAATGGTTTTAAAGTGAATTTCCGCATGGAAAACATAACCTCATTCACTATCTTTCTTAACACAAGAAGTAATTCGGGTGAATCAGAAACAGCTGAGCAGACTGGATCCCTCTGCCTTTCTACAATGCAACACATCGCCATCGACCTTCTGCGGAAGAGCCAATGCTGGTAAGGAGAGAGGCAGGAGAGGCAGAAAGGGTGCAGAATTGCCTAGTCTATACTTCAGGTACAGTCAGACCTTTCTACTGCACATCCCTCATTCTGCTGTAACTGTTAGTGACTATCCTTAGTCTGCTCTAATTGGGAACGACTACTACATCATACCTTTAGAAACTAGTGAGCACAAGTGTGGAGGGCCAACTGCTCTTGGAAGCGGGTGGGAGGAAAGAGAGAGAGAGATTCCTAAATTGATGTATTAAAACAAAAATGACAAGGAAGAACTCCCCTTTCTCCTAAACATGTTGTCCCTAGTTTGCTCCTATCTCAAACTCCCCATCGTACATATTTTTCAACACATTTTTGAAAGGTGATGAAGTAACTGTACGTAGTAACATCTTATAATTAGGACACACTTAAACAGAACTTTATGTTTTTACTTACAAAAGCTGATTGAGAAAATACCAAGTGACTTTACTGAAATGAGCAAAAACTTGAAGTACTGCTTTGTCACTGGTGAGGTGACTGGATTACACATAATCCTCCGGGCAAGGCCGAGCTTATTATCATTTGTGCATTTAGGAGGAATAATTCAAGTTGACAGGTGTGGTGGCTACTATCCCATGTACTGAGGAACCGAGATGGAAGGACCATGAACTCAAGGCCAGATTGGACAATATGGCAAGATATTGTCTCAAAAACAACACACACGCACACACTAGCAAGCATGCATATACTAATTAACCAAAAAGAAGACTTGTGATTTGTAAGTATCAATAAATACACCTGTCTCAGTTCCTTTGGGAATATTGAGAATAACTGAGAACTTAAAAGGATATATATTAATATATATAATACACATATTAATATAAACATATTCAAACTTGATGTGGGATATGTGTACTTATATGTACATATTTATATGTATAAATATGTATGTTTATTATATATGTGTATATGTTTTGTTTATATATTTGTATGTGTGTGTATGTCTATATACAGCTGCCTGTGAAGGAAAGTTGCAAGTTAACTGATTAGAACTTCAATGACTGAAGAGGTTGGAATGTTGCAGGTCCAGAACCTAATCACAACTTAACCTGGGCTACTTTTAGCTTCTAACAGTCAGACATTCTTTTCCCAACCCTATCTCAGATTTAATATCCTGTAACTAACAGATAAGATATATTAGAATGCATTAAGTTGAAAAACCTCTAGTTTCCACCAGCCAAAAGGCTAAAAGGCAACTGTTGGCATAGCGTAAATCTGCATCCCTGGGTTCTTTGTATTTGACTCCAGAGTGAACGCTTCTCTGCTTTAAGGCGAGAGCTGTTGTGTGTAGTGTCCTACATGGTCTAACTGTGAAACACATCAGCAGCCCTTACTAGAGGATTGCTAGGACTAGCATTTTGATTTTAATTCTGATAGAATCTGACATTTCCCATCCTTCCTCAGCCCTCAGAATGAGCCTCAGAGTGAGGCTTGAGTGTGAGGACATGGCCACACTGACAGATAAACTGCAGGACCAGGCTATAGGACCTCTACCTCTTTGAATTCTTAATCCTCCAGCCTCTAGAAAAGCCATCTTAGCATCATGGATGTTTTTAAGACACTACTTGATCTCCCTGACAGACTTTAATACTTCTGCAACACATCAGTACAACATTAATGGCCTTTGAGACCAAATTAGAGTTGGTTTTTGAGATTAGTTACCAGTACTCTAACAAAGAGAAGAGCAAGATTTAAAAAAGGAGAAAAGGAGGAAGTAGGAGCGAGCAGGCAGAGGAAGGGGAAGAGAAAGTGGCTTTTAAAGAAAGGATTACAGGAGAGAAGGGGAGCTGGGAAACAGGAATTTGCACATCAGGAAAAAAGAGGGAAGAGTCTGAAGAAAACAAAGCTTACATTATTCATGGTTTGGATGTTTTTCAAAGGAAGCATTAAGAGGTGAGTTTGGAAAAAGTCGATTCATGGTGATGGGAAACTAGGAAATAGAAGCTAACCTCTCTACACTTGGAACAGCTACATTTAAAATTTCAAAGTAAACACTGACCTCCAGCCTCCTCTGAGGATCACCACTAGGCCACTGCTGGCTCTCCCAGTTCTCTAGGTTCTTTTCTTTTGCTTTTGCTATAATTAAGGACGTGCACACTGGCCCTAAGCTAAAGTCACTCATGCACAGTAAAGAGTGGTGATACACGACAACAAGCCTCCCAGTGCTGCTCTCCTGGAGCAACCTGAAGCTCCTGGCGGCCACCAAGGCCACGCGGTACTAATTAGGTGGTGTGTTCTGTCAAAGTGCTCCTGCTCTTCCTCTAGTAATTGATCATTCTGCCATATTAATGAAACACGCACACTGGCTTGAATTCCCCCAAGTGCCTCACCCTTGAGACAGAAAAGCAGAGCAGAGAACTGTGGCAGATGAGCTCTGCGTTCTCACCCAAGTCAGCTCCAAATACCTTCCTGTTTCTTTTCTTTGCAGAAATGTTTTTGTGGAGCTAAAATGCATAGCTTCCATAACTCTAATTTCTGATTATTTAATTTTACAGGCCTTAGGAAGCTACCATGAAAATTAAATGTATGTAAAAAGCACTGGCATTTTAATACACACACATTGAAACTTGATGTGGGATCAAACACATAAGATGAGTGCTGGTGACAATACTTAATCCTTTCCACTCACTGAGAAGAGAAATATACCTAAATGAGACTCACTAACAAGTGAGTAACTGGACATGGATAGAGACCCGAGAGTACAGCTAGAACACATACCGCTTCCTGGAACATGAAGAAGACACATGCCCTCTAGATCATTTAGTTTTCATTATGGGAAATCACAGTTATCATAAAGTAGCCATTAACCAGTTGGTGAGGGAGGGCTGCTAAGACTGTGGAAGGGATTCTTTAATCAATGTGAGTTCGGTTTAGAGAAGGATACACATTGATCAACTCTGCTGTCTTGTTTCTTCATCTCCATTATCAAGTCCTGCTTCAAATAAGACTATGTTATAAAACATTATAAATAAAATGACTTTACGTTATAAAGTATTATAAATAAAAGGACTACAGAGGTGTCCTTTATATTTTTAAACCACATTAACATTATGAATGCCAAAAGGGGAAAAGAATCCAAAGGTAAAGACAAGTCTAACACACTACTGCCACCTAATGCTTAGTAAAATATTGTCTAAAGAAAATCAACAGTTCATTGTTTTGTATAACAATTAACATATACAACATGATTTTTTAAAAAACAAGCTGAATTTTCCAAGGTTTTGTGGCTTAGAAAAAAATGTAATCTATGTTAAAGTTGCCAACCCAAAGATGTGATTGTCCTTCAAAAGATGCCTACTTTCCACCCCACTACAACTCAGATTATGTGCCAGCCAATATTAAGTCAAAGGAGAGACCCCTGCCCTTAAGGGTCTCACTGTCTTATGGAAAAGAAAAACCAGACATGGAAATGAACACTTAAAAAGTAATGGTTAAGATGGTGTGCTAAGATGATACATGAAAAACTGCCCATTTTGTCAGAGGAGCTTTGTAATACAGACAGTATCAGTCTGTGGAGGAGCTGTAGAAGATTAGAGAGAAAGGGTATCCTGGGCAGAGAGAAGTTACAAACACAGAACAGCAGATAAAGAAGACAGTCATCAGAGTTATAAACAAAAGAACTGCAAGGCAGACAGAATGACTGAGTGGAACTTGAAATGGTTCGCATGAACTAAGATCAAGATGAAGCATCTTAGAAAGCTAAGGCTCACCTCTATTTAAAACTCCACTTTATCTGCATAAGAGAAGCTTTGCTTCAAAAACAAAACAACAAACAAACAAACAAAAAACCCAAAATATGTCCCAGGCATGGGTGAGGTGTGACAGCTGGCTTTCTGAGCACAGGTTAGAATAACCATAGGTTCAAAGACTGCCAAAAGCTAAGTTACTTCGCATGCTAGTCTTAGGCTCGTGGGAATCAAGAACAACCTACCAAGATCACTGAACCTGAGAGGAACAACAGCGCTACCATGGTACAGAGAGGTCAAGAAGCCAACTGCTCCTTGACATTCTGTTCTGGACAGTGTAAGGAGCTGGTGCCACCAAGACAGAAAACGAGTGGATAGGCTCTCTGCCTATTCTGGAGAATTCACTTTGGCTGAAGTAGTCACAAGCATAGGCAATGAAAACTAGGCTTTGCTCCCCAGAATTCTAGCAAAGGTTCCAGCTTACCCACAGATCATAGAAGACAGGAGACTTTTTAACTAAAGGGTATCTTTAGGACAGCTCTCAGGATTGTACCTCACAAGGGGTACCTCCTACCATTGACGAGGAGGGTAAAATTGAAGAATTGGCAAAGAAGTTTCCACTGCCAATGATGGCGGGTGAGGCTATTTGAACTGATCTTCCTCCAGAGTAAAACTATCGAGCCCAGATAAAACTTAGACATGTATTTATTCCAATACAAAGAATTAGGTTTCACTTGGTATTTTCAAAACAAAATTGTTTTGGGGTCGACTCTCCACTCTCCCTTTTCTCTCTCACCCCCAGACTGCTCTATAATGTTCTCCCAGCACTAGTGGCCTCCTTTCTGCTTTTTATTACACAGGTCTTAATGCCCTATCTCCCCATAAAATCCACATATGAGAAAGAACATAAAATATTTGTCTTTCTGAGTCTGTGTCACCTTACCTTTCAGATTTATCCATTTTCCAAGCAAACTTCATCAGTTCATTTTTCTTTACAGATTTTAGTGGTAAAATTTCACTACATATATGTATCATACTTCTATTATCCATGTATCTATTGATGAATATCTGAGTCGGTTCCCTTCCCTGGCTATTGTGCATAATGCAGCAATTAACATGGATATGGAGTTATTTTGGTAGGTATATCTACAGTCCTGTAGCTATATGCCTGAGAGTGGTACAGATGGGTCCTACAGTAGCTCTATTTTTAATTTTTGGAGAACTTCCACACTGACTTCTCTAATAGCTATACTAGTTTACATGCAATGAATAAGGGTTCCTTTTTCCCCATATCTTCACCAGCATCTGCTATCATCTGTTTTTGTGATTTTTGTGTAGCTAGCCCTTCTAGATACAGTTATGGAATCTCAAAGTAGTTTTAATATGCATGCCCTTAAAGGCTAAGAATGCTGAAAACTTTAAAAAATACTCAATGTGTTGGATACTTTTATGTTAACTTGATACAACTGAAATAGGGAACCTCAATTTAAAAAAAAAAAGTTTCCATAAGATGATTGATGATTGTAATGATTGATGGGGAAGAGCCCAGCCCATTTTGGTGGTGCCATTCCTAGACTGGTGGTCCTGGGTGTTATATGAAAGCAAGCCAAGTAAGCCACAAGTAGCAAGCCAATAAGCACCACCCCTCCACAGCCTCTGCATCAGTTCCTGTCTCTAGGTTCTTAACCTGTTTGAATTCCTGTCTTGACTCTTTGATGATGAACAGTAACAAGGAAGTATAAGCCAAATAAACCCTTGCTTCTCAACTTGCTTTTTTGGTCACAATGTTTCATCCCAGCAATAGAAACCCTAACTATGACACTGATACCTCTCTACCTCTCTCTCTCTCTCTCTCTCTCTCTCTCTCTCTCTCTCTCTCTCTCTCCTCTTTCTTTCTCTGTCTCTTCCCTTTCCCTCCCCTCCCCCTCTCTCTGTGTATCCTTTCTTTTCCTTTTTTTTTTTTTTTGAGAATTGTCCATTTCACTAGACTATTCCTTAATAGGTGGTTATCTGTTTGTACATTTTTACAATTATAGGTATGTCCTTTATAGTAATCTTTCATCTAAAGGCAAATATACTTTTAAAATCTTAAACACACCAAACAGTTGATATCATAGTAAGGCCAAAATCACCAGGAAAAAGATGACCAAGGTCATAGAATATAGGATGCTCTGGTGCTATTTTCAAAGTCACCTAGGTAATAAACTTTGATTTCATAAGCCCATTTGACTCAAGACAGACACATCAAAGAGAGACTAAGAGATAATGGGTTAACGAGAAAACATGGTAGCAAAGCTAGGCATGGCGGAGCCATGAAACTCTGAAACCCCAGCCTTGAGAGGTAGTTGAATGAGGATTAAAAGTTTGCATCTTATGAATGCAACCTGTGATGCTGTGATATAAGGAGAAATCTGGGTCTCTACCCTGGTTCCAGGTATATAGTTCATAAAACCCTTGCAACTTAGCATTGAAAATAGGCTGTCTTTGTAGGCTAGTGAGGAGGATACTGACTGAGGCTTTCTAGATAGAGTCAGGATGGGTCTGGTCACTAGGAAGTCCAATCATGACCTGAGAACTTGAGCTCTCTCTCAGCCCCAGCCCCTACTCTAGAAGTGGGTAAGCTGAGTTGAGTTAATCACTCATGACAGGGCCCATGATTTTATCAGTCATGCCTACATAAGACTGCATCCATGAAGGATGACAATTTGCAAAGATCTAGGTGAGTGGACAGGAACATATTCACATGTTGCAAGGAAGCTTTACTCTAAATCCATGGGGATGAGAGGTCCTGAGTTTGACGCCTTCCACATCTCAACCTATGGCCTCTTTATCTGGCCTTTTATTGGTATTATTTAAAATATCCTCTGAAATAAATATTCATGTCTTAGTTACTTTTTTTTTTCTGTGTTAATACACCATGACAAAAAAACAACTCGGAGAGGAAAGTGTTTATTTCATTTTATAGCTGATAATATATCATCCAGTGAAGTCAGAGCAAGAACTGAAGACAAAAAGCAGACAATGATGCAGATCCCATGGAGGAGTGCTGCTTACTGGCTTGCTTCCCATGGATTGCTCAGCCTGCTTTCATATCCAATTCAGGGCCACCTGCCCAGGGGTGGCGCCATCACTGTCATCTGGGCCCTCCTCCATCAATCATTAACATAAATTAATTAATTAATAAGTGTTCAACATACTTGCCTGCAGGCTAATAGATTAGGTATTTTCTCAATTGAGATTCCTTCTTCCCAAATAACTCTAGCTTACGCCAGGTTGACATAAAATTAACCAACATGGCTCACATGCGGAATTTATTCAACAATCACTAATTACCTCTGAGATGTCAGCTTTCCCTTTTCAATTTGGAGAAACACAAATTGTTTTCCCAATAGCACAGTAGCACATGATAGCCATAATATCTCCAAAGAGCTGAAAAACAACGCTGTGGCTATTCCTTTATTTTCTCACTCATTAAGATCATATTTCTTGCTGAAATATGACACAACCCTCTCTCCTATTAAAGAACCACAAACGGAGTACAAGCATATATCTATTTATGATAAAAACATGCACTATTCAATATCTCTGCCACACTTACAAATGCACTATTAGACACTCACAGAAGGCTTTAAACTACTACATACAAATAAAAGCAAAGTTTCAGACTGTTCTGATCTCAAAGAACAAAACCCAGCTGCCTTTTTAGAGCAGACTGATGTCTTAGCTGTCTCATGTTCCACAGTTTAACAAAGGTTAACTATTAGGTGTTTTGTAGTCATAACTATTAACAAACAAAACCTGTGTATCTGCGTCTCATCTAAGATTATTTTTACCTATTATCAATAAGGATATTAAGAAACCATACTTCAAATATTGTGATTTACATAGAAGGTTATCTCTCCAGGCAGTGGTGGTACACGCCTTTAATTCCAGCACTTGGGAGGCAGAGGCAGGCAGTGAGTTCCAGGACAGCCAGAGATACACAGAGAAATCCTGTCTCGAAAAACAAAAAACAAAACAAAAAAACAACAAAAACCAACCAAACAAACAAAAAAAAACAGAAGGTAGTCTCACTGAAAAGGTTAACAACACATAGCTCCAGACTGGCCATATATAGAACAGGGTACAGTGCTTGAAAGCATAATCAAGGCCCATAATCTTCAGTATGGAAAACAACAAATCCCTATATTCTAACTTAGAAGAACTCTTAGAAGCAATGTGATTAGGATGGCTTCTGTGCTTCTGAAGAGTGGTCCTGGTATTTTAGTTAAGCCATGTCCTTAGAAGGATGAATGGACTGACAATACCAATGAGCAGCTAAGATGCCTCAGAGAACCCATATGCTAACAGTTCATCATCTTAAAGCTGAAATCCCAGCACCAAGTAGGCTGAGGCAGAAGAACTGCTTTGAGTTCAATGAAAGCTTGGAGTACAAAGAAAGTTCCAGCCTAATTTGGGCTAAAAACCCTGTCTCAAAAAGTAACACAACAAGCTAGCAACTTAACCAGCTTACTAGGAAAAAGTTTTAGAATGTTAGGTTTAAGGTGGAGGATAGGTTATCTGTTATTGAATTTGTTCACATAGCAATAGCTGCTCAGTTTCTTGGTTCATTGTGTGCTGTTCTAAGAGATTAGCTGAAACCAGGTGATCTGTAAAGAATATAACTTCATTTCTTACAGGCCTGAAAGTGGCCTGTGCCTTCAGAGTGCTCTGTTGGTCATCTCTGGCAGAAGGGTAAAAGAGATTGTGTGCATCAAAGCAAAAGACCAAACTGAGCTTTTTACTAGAAATAAAATTCCCCATAACAAATCTACACCTGGGATAATAGCATTGTCTCTTCATATCCCTCCTCTCAACACTGTTGCATTAGAGATTAACTTCACACCACCTGAGCCAATCAAAACACCAAGTATCCTCTCCTCTGCCCTATGAAAGACCCAACTCTTGGTCATACTAAAGTAGAACTACCTTTCTCAAAGTGTGTGTACTTCTCCACAATCAGGCCTCTATTGAACCAATAGAACTAGGTGCATCCTCTCCTATAAGTGACTGACCAGCTGTCAGAAGTTGTTCATCAAGGCCTGGCCATAGAATGGATAAGAGAAGTGCTGTCTAGTTCTAATTGTGAAAAAGCTGCCATGTATCCTGATTTCTCTCCTCAGCCCTCCATAGCAACTCCAGGAGCAACAGTTGGCTTCTGTTGTAAGGCTCTCTTACCTCCCGATCACCTAGGCTGTAAACAAGATCACTTCCTTTCTGGTGTCCTCACAAGTACACTTAAAGAGCTGTTCTTAGCTCCGTAAACCAACATGCTAATTCCATTTTGAAAGAGCACAGGTACTCTTGGTAACTTTTCTTTCAATACATGAAATGAATTACATAATGAGCTTAGAGTTAATCTATACATTATAATCAAGAAAACCTCTAAACATGTACACACATAGAAAATTATATTTTATACTCTTACAACACTAAGCCTCAAGTGACATGGATTTTCTTTAAGATTATGGGACACACTCTACCAGCAGCATGTAATTTTCCAGCACAGTAGTTCTTTTCCAATTGAAAGGTATCTTATAATATTATCAGTGTCAACAGATAGGAACCCCAGTTTTCATTAACAGCAATTTTTTATACATATAATTACAAGCAATGAAGGAATATTATAACTAATATTTCCAGACCCTAGATGATTTTAAATAGGTTATTAGAAAAACTGTTATCCGTGGGAAATAAAACACAGTTTAGACTTGACTTTCAAGAATAAGCAATCACTTTTATAAATAAGCATTAAAACAGTGCTAGGAAATGTTAATTGTTTTATTTTGTGTAGTAAATAATTTGTCAAGAGACTAAATATTATGTAAAAGAAATATCTTTAGGGGTAATTGTACATTTGACATTTCCATGTGACTTTACTAAATCCACATGGGTTGGAAACTCAGAAGCCTGAGATTTAACAATATTTTATACCAACAACTAATTATGTAGGAGGTGTTAAGTTCAGTCTTTAAATTTGAAAAAAGTACATATAATAAATGTACCTCTTCATAAAACTAAACACAGAATGGTATTATCCAAATTAAACTTTATTCTCAACTACTTTGTGACATTGTTGAAAAGCACAGATTGAGAAACCAGTCATTTAAAGGCTTGTTTTGTAACAAAACAGACCTAATAACCATGGTGAAGAATGTCAGCTTGCCAGATGCTTTTCTTTCTTAAATCTATCTGAAAATTTATCATAAAAATAAAGAAAATAAGTTTCATTATATAAGCTAGAACCAATCTATATAGTCTTTTGAAATTTGAAATTGAAAGAGAATAGTAATTAGTTTGGCCTTATACTCCACCTCACTAACCATAAGGTATTGCATAAAAACCCAGAAAAAATGAAATTTCTGTCTGTGAGCAATAGTAAACCCTGCAGCATGGCACCTTTGAGAGACAGTGTGATACAATGGGAGAAAATGCAGAACTGGAAAATCTGTGACCATGCCTAGATTTTTAATCTTCATTAATTCTGTTTCCCACCAGCCAGCTATACTTTAAGCTTTAGATTTCTCAACTACAAACATAGTGATAACAACACCTACCTTACAGAACTGCAGAAATTATAAAGCAGGTAGCAGGTCAAAGCACTTGCAAACTGTAGATATATATGCCATGTAACAACTATTTACATCTTTGCTTTCTTAAGCAGACCATATGGAGCATAGTTTAACTCATTGGCATATTAGGACTATCAGTTACTGTGCTAGTTATAATGGCAAATCATATATAACAGCAACCCAGACTCAAGAAAGCTAGAATGCTAGCTGACTGGTTTTGTTGGCTTACAGCTCTTGTTCCTGACATACAGCTGTTAACTGAGATTTACTATGGATGTCAGTATACTCAGGTGCCGTCACCCAGAATGATGCTAGGGGACATACCCTCCTTTGCTTTGCTGCTTTGTTCTCTCAGTAGACAGCTCAAAGAGATCACATCACCTTTCTGCCATTCAATGGGTGAGTGAGCCAGCCATACATTCACCTTTCTTCTTTCCTCCTGTGACAATGGCGGCAAGTCTCTCCTTCTTACCAATGCTCACCTTTCTGCCTATGCTTGAGATGCCAATGCCTTCAGTCAATGTTTCTTTCATAACTTTCATCTCAAGTATTTTCTTGGTACATTCCCATCAAATGCAAACACACTCAACTCTTTCCCATAAGAAAGCAGGAAAGAAGAAATGTCAACACCATCTTTTGTGACACTCCAGCTAACCTTATTATCCTCTCTACTTTATATCTGTTCCACCTGTGTCCTACAGAACCATCACCAAACTCAGGATACTATGGATGGGTCCCCATGAGGAAGGGTGCACATGGGGAGCTGAGGATTGTATGAACATTTTCAAGCAACTAGTGAGAGTTACTCAGGTCAGGCAGCAGGTAGGTCAAAACATACCAGGATAGCAATAATGCCAAGGAAGTGTATGTCCCATAAAAGGAAATGAAAATAGCTCACAGTCTCTAATAACAACACACACACAGTCTCTAATAACAATACACACACACACACATATATATATACATATATATATATACATATATATATACATATATACATATATATATATATACACATATATATATATACATGATTCCTTAACAAATTACTCTAACAGCAATGGGATTAGAGAAATATGGATATATAAAATGAAAAGCAGGAATACACAGGAATGGATAATGAAGTGAAAAAAAAAACCTGGTATGAAAAATTGATCATAGTCTATGACCATACTGCCTTGTATATTACATGATCTCATCAGATCTTAGACGCTAAGTAGGGTTGGGCTTCGTTGGTACTTAGATGAAAAAACTGACTATAAATGGTACTTGCTAACATTCTGATCAGGAATCTCTTCAGAGAGCCATGTGGTAAAACAAATGCTTGTTCCCCCAGTCAGTGACATCAGAGAGTGATGGGACCTTCAACAGGTTGATGGGGTCTAAATGAGGTCTTAAGGTCCTTAGAGGTGTCCTTAAAAGTAGTTGTGGGAACCTAGTCTCTTTCTCCTTGCTCCCTACCCATTGATAAATAGCTTTGTTCTACCATAAGCTGTCCCAGCACAAGCCCAAAAGCAATGGTTCTACTGACCATGGATTAGAACATATAAAATCATGAGCCAAGATAGACCATATCTCTCTATAAGTTTCCTACCTCAGGTACTTGTCAGGGTAATGGAATGCTAACAGACACAGTATCCAATTCAAAAAACTAAACATAAGCCTAAAGTGCAAGAGTATACGACCTCATTCATACTGCTACCTTTAGGAATAACTTTGTGAGCCAGAACAAAGCCCCTGGTACCCTTCTTCATCAAAAGGCCAGGTATCTACTCTCTCCAACAAAGTAGAAAACTAGAATTTTACTGTGTACATAAAAACTAATGAGATCTAAATTCAGAAATACTAGTCACTGTGTTAGAGGCTAGGATAAATGGTATATTGAAAAAAGGAGGGAAGGAAAAAGGGAGGGAGGAAGGAAGAAAGGGGAGAGGGAGAGAATGAGAGAGAAAACAGAGTACTATGAGCCCAAGTTACCATGTTATCAGCAGATATTTAAGAATTCCTTTCTGGGAAATAGAGCCAAATGCTAAAAAAAGAAATGAGGTTGTTAAATGGCATCATTGACCTCACTGAATGAATACCTCTGGTGACAGACATAAAAATTCAAAATCAGCCCTACTATTTCACTCCTAAATATGACCATGAATCATCAAGTATGCAAAGAAGCCTTTGTAATAAAAAGTATGGTGGAGGAAACCCAGAACTTGAAGGAAGAAAAAGAAAAGTTTAATTAATTTTTAAAAGATAGTGTTGCAAAAATAATAAAAAGAAACCTCCCAAAAATTAAATAAGGCAGAAAATAAAAATAAAAAAATTAAAAAAGCAAAAATTGGTGACAGAGGTATTAAAATATAAAGTTGCCTACATTTATTGAACATTTACTGTATGCTAACAAAATTCTGGAGATGGTTTTTAACAGTAAATAACTCAGAAAAATATTATGCCCTGGAATACAAGTAAAGACAATGAATGAACGGTGAAAGTGTGCTAAGCTGGACCAAATGCTGCTGATCAGGTGGTGATTTAAACTAAGAGACTTCTGTACTCAAAGGGGTTCTATTAACTATGCCAGAATAACAGGCACAAACCAGAACTCTTCTGGGAAACTAGGATTTGGCCATCTTAGTAATAAATGAAAATGATGTTTTATAATTGATTGAGGTTTTCAGCAAGGGAGATGTTAGCGGTGATCTTAGACAACAGTAATTACAGTCAGAGAAGAGGCAGAGCCTCCTGATGGAGGAGAGGAACTGGAGAAAGGTAGTACAGCCATCTGTGGGGAACGGTTTCCCACAGAATCCAGAGATGGAACAATAGCTGACAGAAGTGGGGTTAACAAGATGGGAGAGAAAATGGCACATTCCAATTCAGGTAGGAATACTCCAGAAAAAAGCCAAATATCTTCAGCACCATGACTATTAGCCTATTGGTAAAAGCACAGAGGAACACTTCAACTCATAATTCTTCCTTTACTTCTGTAAAATAGAAAACTGAAGAATAAAAAAGCTGAGGCTTCCATGAAGCCTATTGAATGAGCACAATCTCTACATTAAAAATTAAAATATTGCTGAGATAAATTTTAAAAATGGTTTAAGTACATGAGGGAAAGAATATAAGTATTCATATAATCAAAGTCAATACTTGTAAGGAATCTTTTTGCTAGAATGGATACATATTAATGAGATTTTATTAAGACTCAGCCAAAACTGCTTTTGTTAGAATTTTACAAGCTAATTCTAAAGTTTCTATAGAAATGTGAGCAAGGGCTAGCAAGATGGCTCAGTGGGTTTTAAAAGAATTCACCACCACACCCAAGGACCTGAGTTTTATCAGGATCCACGTGACCCATATGACTCTCTTATGCTATTTTCTGATCTACACACACACATGCACATGCACACACACTCTTAAAAAGGAATGTAAGCAAACAAAAACACACTCAAGAAGAATGAGAGAATTTCAAATAATACCTAGAAATAGACCCATACTGCCAACACAGGCTAATGAAGAAAGAATATGTTTTCAGCAAATGATGCTGGGGGAACTGCATCTCCATATTGAGAAAAATAAAGATCTAACCACCAATTTTGGTCTACATAAAAGGTATAGGTCTATCAGTAAAGCAAACTATAAAGCTTCTAGAAGAAACAGAAGAATATTTTCATGGCATTAGAGAAGACATACAAAGTAGTAAATATAAAACAACAAAGCCAAAATGTATATTATTTCATAAAAAAAAAAAAAACTTCTTTACTGCGGGTATAGCGTAGTAGTAGACAGACATAAACTAGACCAGATATATTGTTAATGTGCATATAAAGTGGACATGTGCTTTAGTCCACTTTAGGATAGCCACAAATAGGACCTTATAAAGCCTTCCCATTGCTTAATGACAAGACAACAGAACATGGAAGAACCTCCAGGTTTAGCTAGCCAATTCTCTAGCATTACCTTACGATTACCTAAAATACAAGAATGATTTAGGATAAGGAAAAATTTCAACAAAATGTACTTGACTTTTCTGATCTTAAAAATTCCAAGGTGGAAGGTGCCTAAAGTTCATTTAGTCTTTATTACATAAGACTGAGATTTTTGATGGTGAGATATCTTTTTCAATAAACTGATTGGGTAAAGTATCCGAGATCATATTTGACATAAACTAGACAAACAATGCTTCACAAATAATGATTCTTTACCTTTTCTTTGTAAACTGAACTAAATGGAGAGCATTACATGGCTAGTGATCTTGGCTAATGAACATCATACTATCACTGAATAAATGAATAGAACAATTCAAAAGTTCTAGATAATTTATGTACTACGATTAATTTAAAAAAACCAAGTATCACTGAAAAACAATTTTAAAAGGTTTATATTTTCACTATCCAACATAAATATAATCTAGACTATTAAATAAAGGCTGCACATACATGTTAAACACAAGCAATATTAAGTAACATTTTGATATTATAAATGCCATCACAGAGGGGAAGGGGTGAGCACAAAGTCCCACCCCTAGCTGAGGAGCTACTGGCATCTGATAACTGCAGGCAGAGATGTCAGTTTTCTTTAAAGGTCTGACTTCCGGGAGGTAGTCTATACTCGAGGGCATGCCCCACACCCAAGAGTATCTGGGCAACACAAATTGGACTCAATGCATTGGGGAGATAGGGAAGGGAACTCGAATTTGGGTTGGTAGGGAGGTGGAATTATATCTGGGAAAGCTGGGAGAAGGGAAACGGAGATGATCAAAATTGTATGAAACTCTCAAAGACTAAAAATATTACTTAAAATTTTAATATATGTAAAACAAGCACATGTATTCTATTCAACAGCAAGTACATAATGCATTATCATTTTAATATAAAATTTTAGATTTTTATGTTCTTATTTTTACCAAGTTATCAAAATCCAATGAACAGTCTATATAACATATTACAATTTTACGCACAGAATATTACACATTTCAAGTGCTCAGTAGTATGGTTGTAGATAGTGGATATCAACACTTACTAAGTAAAAACTGTTTTAGAGACTTAACATGGATTATTTCAGTCAAAATTAGCTGAGATGCATAGAGAAAAGTGATCCAGGTTGATAGTGACAGAGTCAGGGTATTCTAACTCAGTCACTCCCATGTGACTGAGTTAGTCCCATGTCACACCTAATCAAAAATTCTTTTTCTCTACTACGAAAACGTTCAAATGAACAAGCAAATATCTAGATTCCGATTGATAAAAATGTTTTGAAGCTTAAATTTCTGGTCCCATTAAAAAACACAACAAAACTGTTTTCCAGGCCACAATTTCAAATCTGAAAGAAAAGACTTACCAGTAATATGAGTTTCTGATACTTTTGTTTTAGATCTGACACAGTTGCAGATGGGTCTGCCCCCAGAATGCTGTACCAATCCTTTTTGAGTGTCTGCTCAAAAGCCATCAGCGTCCTTTGAACTAGAATGGGGCCTTCTCGGATAACCTGCAGCAGAAATGTTATTGCAATTCATTACAATCAAAATAAAGAGATAGTCCTCTCTAAATTATTTATTACTTGAGTAAATTGTGATCATAATGTAAGCCCAAGAAAATCTATATTTCCATTTTAAATGTCCCATAAATGCCATGTACAAGGATAGAAAGATACAGAAAAACTATTAGATATTTCATGGTATATGCGTATCACTTAAATAAATTTACAATGTCATAAAAGAGAATTTGATAAGCCTGGGTGATGGATGGACTTCTAAGAAGGTATTTCTTATAATCTAATGGCAAGATTGGCATACAGGCGCTCACTAAACACACTGGAGCTTAATAGTAAGTATTTATGAAACGAATAGATAAAAGAAATGGAATGCCAAAAGAATTATTTCTTCTAGAGTAAACGTAAAGACTCACGAAATGACAGCACAGCAGGGGCTCGGGGAGAGGGGAGTCCTCTTGCTAAGGCAAAGATTTTCACAGACTGTAAAGACATCCCTCCAGAAGCTATGCACTCCAGGATTCCACAGTCCTCTCAGCTGTAGAAAGCAGCTCACCATGAAGCAGCCGGAGCCTAGGGACTCGCGGCGTCCACGGTCCGCCCAATCCAGGCTGGCCCGGCTGATGCCTTCCCCTGGCTCCACACAGCATCAGACTTACCACACTTCTCACTGGAGCAGGAATCCACTTGCTACCGCCGCGGGACGGAGCACGGCACCCACTTTCTTTTCCGCCGGAAGTCGGAGTGCAACGGGAGTGTGTTTCCAGTCGCGCCCTAGTTGTTGATGCACATATCTGAAGGGCCCCGCCTCCTGCCCGGACGCCGTCGCTATGGTAACTCGTCTAGGTTTCTGAGGTTTCCGTCAACAGTGAGAGGAGTCATGGAGAAATGCCTTTCCCCATCTTGCTCTAACTCTCCCTTGTCTCCAGCGGCACCACGATTGTTGGATCCCTCCACATCTCTTAAGGTGCACCTTCATCCCAGGTTCCTCTTACCTTAGAGTCCTATTTGTTTATACTGGGGGCGAGGAGTTGGTGATAAGGATGAGGATGGCTAACACATTATGCCTAATAATCATTTCCGTTAGACCTGAGCAACTGACTTAAAATATTTTTTAAAATGCAAACCCTTCCCCATTTACTACCTCTTTATCGCTTTCACTTCATCCCAGTGAGACAGCTGCGGAAGGTGTTGCTAGAACTACTTTGTAGATGAGGAAACAAACCAAAGACAAAAGCCAGATATATACAGGTATAGAACCAGCATTCTTAACAGAATGAACTGTCATCTGTGAATTATTTAAGTATGGGTTACTCAGAATGAACACTTTTGAGTGTGCTTCTCTCTCTCTCTCTCTCTCTCTCTCTCTCTCTCTCTCTCCCTCCCTCCCTCCCTCCCTCCCTCCCTTACTCCCTTCCTCCTTCCCTCTCTCCCCTTCCCTCCCTCTCCTCCTCCTTTCCCTCCCTCCCTTTCCTCCCTCTCCCTCCCCTCTCCCTCTCCCCTCTATTCGTTCCTTAAATTAACCCTTCTCTGTGTTTCCCACTTTTCCTTGATCTCTTCTTCTCATTGTATCTGGAGATGAGAATCATGTTAGTTTTGAGACCTTGGTATGACCTCCCTTGGAGATGCAAAATAGTTTGGGTGTTGCTACTTTCTTAGAAGTACTTCCCTTTAGTCTTTTTTCTTCCAAATATTAATCCAAGAAGCACCGAAGATAAAATAAGTGGGAAATATTCTAATGGGATAAATTATTTAATGCTATGAGCATTGCAGAACATACGATAAACTGCAGAATGATACGGGTTGACTTTAAAATCTAAATATAAAAGCACAGATTAAGTTCTCCAATGGATGGATATTGTCATGTTTAAAGAAAAGATCATTATACACTGAGATGATATAGCTTCAGTTCTGGACTTAGAAAACTATATGTATGGGCCTACAAAAATGCATACAAAAAAGCAGCAAAAGTAAGTATTGTGCATCTCTCCCTATACAATACTATAAGAAATCCCTCATTTAATTTTTCTAACCCTCAAATAATCCTTTTTGACCCTTCTCTGTATATAAAAGTGTGTTATAGAAGTCCAGTTTTTAGAACAAACATTTTGATACACTATTCCATCAGGTTATTGTGTCATTTGTTTTATTTAGCCACTTTATTTGTATTTCCATAGGAACCTCCCAAATACTTTTCATTTTTATCTCCAAGAACTTTTGTTTGCTGCACTAAATCAGGTAAACTTTTTGGTTTATCTCCAAGGTGTCCGTAATCAACCTAAACTGTCAATATTTAATTGATATCATCCAATATAGACATTCTCTTTAACTTTCTCTCATTGTTTCAAAGATGTTTTATGAGTATTTTCCTTGGATATGTATCCAAACACTTAAAACATTGAATCTGGTGGTTCTGTTTCTGAAAATATTTGATCAGACTCATTTTTTTCACTAACAACTGATTTCTGTTGTTGTATTTGGTTCATTGAAAAAAAAACAGATGGTTTGTCTTATAATCCAAATTATTACTGTTTGAGTAAACTCCTCAAGGTGGTTGTTACATGGATCACTAATCATTAATTTCCATTTTAGAACAGTGTCATTCGATAGAAATATAGTAAATTCCAAATACAAGCTGTATTGCGACTTCAAAAATATTCTATTTGACATCCAGAGTAGTTTCACTATAAAATGGAATCATGTAAGTCAGCAGCTCTCAGTTTGAAATTTTCAGTTTTTAATAGCCTCATATTATTAATGGCTATCACATTGAGCAAAGCAGGTCTAGAGAATGAGGTCATAACTCTTTTACAATTGCATTAATTTTTATTGTGTATTTTATTGTGTATATATTTGTTTGTGTGTAGGTGTGCCACGGCATGTGCTAGAGGTCAGAGTACAACTTATGGGAGTCAGCTTACTTCTTCTACCATGTGGGACCTGAGGACCAGCCTCAGGTTGTCAGAATTGACAGCACTTGTTTTACATTCTGAGTTATATCTTCACCCTAAAGTCCTAACTTTTTATTCTGGCATTAATTTACCTTCTAGTTGAATCTTTAGAAAATACTTCTTTCAACTTTCATAACAAATTCTATAAAATACTCACTTGTACTCTTCCAATTCCATGATGCAGTATTGTCTCTAGAAGTATGTTCTGTAACTATTTCCCCAATTTGGATTGCCAGCCTTCTGGAGGAAGAAACCTTTCTTATTTGACAAGCTAAGCACTGGGAGCTGTCTTGCCTCACCTTTCCAACTTCTAGTGATGAGTTTCTGATCTGGACTGGGTCATACTTCAGTGACAGGGACCCAAGACCTAGTAGACCAGGTTTAAAAGGTAGGAAATCTGGTGTCAGGAGGTCTTGCACAAACTGTCTTATACCAAACAAGCTTATTAAGAAGTACAGCATCTTATATATGGTTTTAAGCTTGATGGGACACACTCAGAGGAAAGCTATCATACAATAGGGTGAAGACAGCAGGAAGCTAATCAAGCAATGTTGCACAAAGGGAACACAGGCTATCTCAAGTGTATGATGAGGGCTTTGGGGCTGATAAGCATAAGCTTTTGCTGGGTGGGGATAGCTGATTTTTCAGGAAAACCTCAGCTCCTCTAAGACCCTGTCCCCAGGCTACTACTAGCTCTGCCAAGCATATTCATGGTTTTAGACAAGTAACTATGTTCCTTCTCCATAATCAGGGTCTCAAGGAAAAGATCCCAAGACACTGACCCCAAACCATTACTGGCTCTGCCAAGCACGTTTCTAGTTTTAGTTCCTTCTCAGGCCTGAGGAAAGTCTTGGATCAGCTTGGGTTCCAAGAAGCTCCTAAAATAGGTTTGTTTCTTACTGACTTATTTTCAGAAACAAACTTATCAGTCATAAGCATAAATATAAACTATTGGGTTGTAATGAGAGCTTAGTGCTTAAGAGCACACACTGCTTTTGTAGTGGATCTGAGTTTCATTCCCTTCATAGCTCAAATCAGCTCAATTCCAACTCCAGATGGATCCAATCTCTCTGGCCTCTGAGGACAACAACACTCACATGAACTTTCAATTAATTAAAAATAGAATAAATAGAAAAAAAATTTTTTTTAATATTTATTTATTTAATGTATATGAGTACACCGTCACTGTCTTCAGACACACCAGAAGAGGGCATCAGATCCCATTACAGATGGTTGTAAACCACCATGTGGTTGCTGGGAATTGAACTCAAGAACTCTGGAAGAGCAGTCAGTGCTCTTAACCACTGAGCCATCTCTCCAGCCCCCGAAAAAAATTTTTAAATGAAACATAAACTATGTGATAGCTAAGGACATGAATTCTGCAGCCAAGCTGCATAGCTTCAGCTCAGACTGCCTGTTCCTGGCAGTGAGAACTTGTAAGAGTTAATCCCTCTGTAACCTGCTTTATTTCTCTGTCAATAGTTGCATGTGTAATGCCTCCTTTATCTAAGTAAAATAATGGTGCCTGAAATCAGTAAGTACTTAGCAAAGGTGGATTATTACTATTACTAGTTTTATAAAACAGCTTCTTAGTTTTAATATAACAGTAAGCATTCATGGCAGCTTTCCTGTGTACCATTCTGCTTCTCAGCTGCCACACAGGGAGTAGTGTCCTCTGCCTATGATGCCCTACCTTGTTACAGACTTGGAACTTAAACACTTACCAAAATAAATGCTTTTTCCTTTTAAGTTGGTCATCTCCAATATTTTATTGTAGTAACAGGAAGCAGACCGGCACAACAATTCTAACTTTTCTTTTCAAACCAGCTTTTGTTTCTCACCTAAGCTTGCTAAACTTGTTCTACTGTCTTGTCTGCTCACCAGCATTATCAGTGAACATTCAGGGTTTGCACGCAGCCATGTACTTAGTGAGAGTGACTGATCTGGAAGTACATTTGGTTACCACACCTGCTATTGTTGTTTCTTGTTTAGCTCTGTTGTATCTATGTTTTAAATTCTTGGAGAGTCTTTATCTTACCTGGGGTTTTTGTTCCTGTATTCTTCAGATGTGTTTTAACCATCTCAAAACCCATTAGACATACTGTCTTAAACCATCTTCAGCCATCATAGTACATGCCAACTTATTTTCAGCATCTTAGTCTTTTACATCTCTGTCTCTTCTTGTCATCACTCTGGCTTCTCTATACTTCCTAGATTCCCTAAAACACAAGGCAATCACTTTCAATCAAGTGAGAAAATGCAGTTATATGCTGCTTTTTATAGCATTCTTCCTTCTCCATTTTTACTTTTTAGAAAAAGTTCATTTTGTCATGTAATTGACTCATGGAAGAAAGGTTAATCTGAATGATCAAGGGGTGTTAATTTGTGGGTTAAAATGTGTTAAATAGTTGATATGAAGTCTGTTTAAGTCAATTAGAGTGTATAATGAAGATGTTGCCAGGGTGTTAGGGAACCTTTGGAGTTAGTTTGGAATTCACCAGTGCATGTTGACTGCAGCACCTGGTTTAAAATGCAACTGCATATGAATAGGTGTGCACATGTAGAAGATGCTTGACTTTATTAATATGACTTATCTTTTATTATGGGAAAGGAAACCCATCATTTGTTTCTTCATTAGTAAGATGGACATGTGATTAGTAGCATTATTGCCTCCCTTACTTATAAGGCTCCTCTGAAGTAAACTGCATCTGCACTGCATAACCAAGAAAGCATTCCTAGCTTTTTGTTTGTTTGTTCCTTTGTCCTTAAAAAATTTTCAGTAGCATCATTAAACATTGAATGGAGAAAGACATTCAGATTTAAATAAATGGTTTGTTTCTTCTGTAAAACTGTCCACAGTGATCTTATGAGACATTGTCGTATTGGTTAATACCATTAAAATTTCAAAACAGTCATTTTTATGTAGACCATAGTGTTATGATGCATAAATTTCAGTAGTGGAATTCAAGTTGATTCAAGAGTACAGCCTTGCATCTTCCACAGTTAACTCCCAAAGGAATGAGTTAAAACCCCCATATTTTAAACTATGTTCTTTCCCTCAGCATATGGGTTGCTATGGTACTATTTGTTACTGCTTACACCAGTTTACTAGCGATAAACACATTTAGCATTGCAGCTTCAACTTGCAGCCCTCCAATTTAATCATTAGAGATGGATGAAAAACAAGTCTCCTTTGCTAATGGGCTTTCATCCCTGATGGAGCCAGTGCCAGGATGATGGAAGCATGCAGTTGAAATAGACTAGATAGCTGTTTTCTGATGAATTTCCAGAAAATATCATATTTATAAAAATATAGTGAGCAATTCATACTATTACTTTTTAATCTGCTGAGAAGCTCTATGAGTACAGTCTTTTGTAGCTCATTAGCAATTTCTTTAATGAGTTTTTTTGGTGTGATAGATAGTTAAAGTAACAGACAAATGACAGATTGTTTGCCTTTAATGATTTCCCTGTTTCGAGCCCATTACAAAGCAATTAGAAATCTGACAGCATTTTCACTCTGCATTACTGATCATCTAAAGTGATGAGGAATGAGAGGTGATGAATATTAATTGTATATTTTCATATGATTATCATAAATTATTACCTTGTCTGATGTGCTGCAGGTGAAGTGGGAACGTTAGAGAAAGTCAGTCAGATATATTAATTTGAAAGACTTGATGTTTTTAAATCTGTGTCTGTAGTGAGAATCCTGGTCTGTAGTGTTATTCTTTATTTCCTTGTGAATCTTAAACTAAGTGGTTTTTTTTTTTACTTCCTCTGTTTGTTTGAAGAAATTTAAATACATTTTCTTATTTGAATAAAAGAAAAGTAAGGACATATTCCATGGTGCAGTGAACATGTGTGTATTCAAATTTAGGAAGGGAGCCATGAGGGACTTCTGTTTCTGTATATATATATATATATATATATATATATATATATATATATATATGAATGATATTAACACATATCATGTGTACAGAGGAAGAAACATCTAGAAACTCATCCAGTTTCAGTCATAAAGCTAGGTGATCCTGCATAAGAAAAGGCAAGGGATCAAAGTATGCTGAGGAATAGTATTAGATTTTTCTGCATTTTCTAGATGAAGTTTGGCATTGGTCCATAGTCCCTCCCTTTCAGCAGGGGAGCTAACTGTCCTCCAGATGTAGGTATTATTTGTTATTTGAGCTGGCCTTAAACTTGGAGCAAATTTTGGTTTAGAAAAGAGAACTAGTGCTTGGTGAGAGGCAAAAAGCTTAAGAAATGCTAAACAACTAACCATGGGTTTGGAGCAGTTTTGCCCACAGGTACAGAAATAACTTGTGAACTGGACTGTAATAGGCAAACCTGCTTTCCAGGGTGCAGCAAGGCCATGTCTGCACTCAGGGTTGTCTTTCTAGACTACGTATTTTGTTTGTGGAGTGCATGGTTTATAAAAGTTTCTTATTTTGGGTGCACATTTATGGAAAAGACAATAATCTATATAATGAACATACATTAATAAGATAAAATTTTGATATGTTGCTTAGAAACTATTTTCTTTTATGTGTAATTTTATGAATTCTCATTTATAGAAACTGAAAGCAAAACTCTTAGATCTTTACAAATGAACATTTTTTTTGCTCTGAGAAGTTGAGAGTTCTCTGTAACTCATTACATTTTTTGATATTTTAACTTTAATTTCATGTGTATGAGTGTTTACCTGAATGTATGTTTGTGCACCACACACATGCCGTGGCATGGAGGCCAGAAGAAGGTGTTGTGTATGCTGAGACTGGAGCTACATAGTTGTGGGCCACTGGGTTGGGGCAGGGAATTGAAGCTTGGTGCTCTAGAAGAGCAGCCAGCACTCTTAGCCTCTGAGCTATACATCTAGCCCCTTGTGTTTTACTCTTCATGCTTAGTAACTTCTCAACATTTTGTACTATAGCAATCACCTTCATCTTCAGAATCAGTCCAACTAATAGACCTTAAAAAATCAATGGAGTGGTTCTCAGGAGCCTCCTTTCTTTCTGCCAATATCCATTGTCCAAGCAAACTTCATATCTTCTAAAGTAGAAACAGTTGTCATTTGTTTCTCTTCTACCTCTAAAATATGACTGTATTAGCATTTTGTACTGTTGTTTGTTTGTTTGTTTTATTCTATAATGAAATACCTTAAGATTGGATTAACTTCATAAAGAAGTTTTCATTTCACTCACAGTGCTAGAGATCAAGGACATTACATCAGTGTCACCTTGGTTCTGTTAAAGACTTCATGGCAAATGGCTCTACAGTGCTGGTGTATGTGACAAAACAAAAGGACATCACAAGGAAGGGCTCCAGAGTAATGCAGGAACCAATGCAAGCTTTTACAACAACTGGTTTTCACTAGAACTGAGAGGTCTCCCAAAAAACTCAATCCTTTCTGAGCAGATGCCCATGGTGACCTAAGTCTAATCCCCACATCTTAATGTCTTTACCCACACACCAACAAGGCCATCCTAAAGACCACGCTTTTCATACATGGATCCTTGAGGGATAAACCCCATCCAAGCCATGAAATGCTGACTAACATGAGTGTGTAGTTTTGGGCCAATGTTCTATTTCTATCTGAAGAACTCTTTCTAACTGACAGAGAAGAGTATCAATACTACATTCAAAGCAACTTAAACTGTCTAACTATGGCATGGTTAGAAATCCAACAAGGAAGGAGTAAACACTCTTCAGTGGCAACTCATGTGTAACTACATCTTCTCTGAAATCAAAGAAACCCTTGGATATGTTCTACGTCCCTAAAATTTCTTGGATAGTGCAAGGGCAGACACAAGTGTAAAACACGGGGCTAGGGTTTATAATTGTCAGACATCTCCACATATGCTTTCTTGTTTAATTCTTAATCCTGTTGGATACATAAGCTGATGCTGTTATCATCCTCATAAAGCAGGTAGGACTGGACAGAAACAGAGACAGCATCAAACCTAAGGCACCAGACTCTAAACTTCTTATAAAGCCTCTATGACTTGAGGTATAGAGATACAGTGGTTTCAGAATTCTGTTTTCATCAGAAGCTCCATCTGCATGCTTTAGACAGATAGAAGAATGAATGCAGAAGACTTTAGAAACTCTCTCTTCTCTGGTCTAAAAGTCACCTTAGAGCTCTAGAACTTCTTCACCCAGTTACAGCCAGTTTTGTAAATGAGGCACTTTCTGCATGTTCCCAAAATCTGTGGGACCATTTTCTTTGGTTGTAACAAATAATTATTATAGTCTTGGCTTGGTAATTAGAAATATATCTATCTTATTGGTGCTATTGTTCCATCATTAGTTATGAAACTCTTTTATGATATGGGTATCTTCTCCAACCATTTTTGAAGTGTCCCACGTTAAAAGACAAAGAGAACCATGTGGCTGATTTTGTTTCTTTATTGTTGGCAGAGTGAAGGTGAGTGAGGCTGTACTGGTTACTGGCCCTACAGTACAACAGTACAAATACTGTCTGAGGATCAATTCCATTTCTGACTTAGAAACTTCTATGATTGATTATTTTCCTGCGATTTCAAAAGACAGTTGAGATCAGATGGTAATTTAATAGTCAAACTCTTTTCTTTCTAACATACTCGTATTCTTTATGTTAAGCAGTATCGTAGTAGTTAGGGTTTATATTGCTGTGAAGACACACCAGAACCATGACGTCTCATCTTATTTACCTAGCCACTCGAATTGTAGTTAATTCCAGACAGTTGACAACCAAGAATAGCTACAAGAACCAAATGAGTATGAATTCTGACCTGTAAAAATGATTAATATGTGCATATGTGTACATATATTTATAATAAAAATAAATATCATATATGTGAATATATAATATATATAAAATCAAGGGTTTTTAAAAATCTTGAGATTATAAAAGTTTGTTTTTGAAAATGTGTATATAATTGCATTCTAATTACCTTTTTTGATCACCCACACACCCACTCCCACCTCACCACTCTAGCATTCCCCTACACTGGGGCATCAAGCCATCACAGGACCAAGGGCCTCTCCTCCCATTGATGCCAGATAAGGCCATCCTCAGCTACATATGCAGCTGGAGCATACCATCTCTTATAAAGGAAAATATTTAATTGGGGATGGCTACAGTTCAAAAATTTAGTTCACTGTCATCACGCTGAAAAGCATGGAAGCATGCAGGCAGACATGGTGCTGGAGAAGGAGCAGAGAGTTCTACATCTGGATCAGCAGGCAACAGGAAGAGACAATAAGCCACTAGGTCTTGCTTGAGCTTTTGAAATCTAAAGCCCAAACCCAAGTGACCCAGTTCCTCCAACAAGGCCACACCCACTCCAACAAGGCCACACCTCCAATAATGTCACTCCTTATGAGCCTATGGGGACCACCACAAATGTTAAGAGAATTCAGAAAACCAATTATGTTCATTCATTTGTTCAGTAGGAACCTTGGTTTAACATGGTACCTTATCATTCAAGATTCAACCTGATTGACTAACACAGTTCCCATATTCCTCCTTCTTTCACTATTGGCCTTTTTCCACCACAATAATCTTCTTAATGCCTTGGTATGTACTCATGTGCACTCATATCCTTGACCTCTGCCTACAAAAACTTGTCTCCCTCTTTTTGTTGACAGTATATTTGTCTTAAATAAGTAACAATTACTTTTAGCACTCATTAAATTTCAAGTTTTTTTTTAAAATCTTGTGTTTATTTTCTAAGCAAGTTTTTTTTTTATTTTTAAAGATTTACTTACTTAGTACACATAGTGTGCCTTCATGAATTTATGTGCACCATTTGTGTGCAGGTGTCCATGGAAATTAGAGAGCATCGGATCCTCTAAAACTGAGTTGCATTTGTAATCCACATGATGTGGGTGCTGGGAACTGATCTGTGTCCACTGCAGTAGTAATAAGTTCTCTTAGTTACACAGCCATTTCCTCATCCCTATACCCCATGAACTTATTCTAAATACTATCGCTCATTTCCATACTGCTTACCTCACCTTCTCAAAATTTCTATGCTTAAATACATATCCTTTCCCAGTACAATTTGGCTGAATCAAAAAATCCTATGACCCCCAAGGGAGAAGTGTCAATAGTTTGAAGAGAGTATTAGGGAAGTTTAGTTCTGTTTTTAATTAAGGGACCATGAAGGATCTGGTGAGAAGGAGCCAAAATGCAAAACCAAGATTTCTTGATGTCTAGTAACTGTATCTACCCATTTCTGAAATAGGCCCTCAAAAAAGAAGAGATAGGTCAATAGCTGCTGGTCTAAGATTAAGGCAAATTTTTAGGTTATTTTCTTCCTAAATCCTTATTGAACCAAAGAACGGAAGGAAAAGGCTTTGCAGCCCTAAAATCACTCTGCTCACATTTCATACACATGTATGGCATGTCACCTATCACAGGAGGATACTGAGTTCATTTGGCGTACTAGGCTGCTTAGATATGGTAATTGTTTCCCTGTACTTTTGATGTTACTAATTGATTGTTTAATTTGTTACTACATGTTTATAGGTTAAACTAAGCTGTCTAATTATCAAAGTAATTCTTTCCTAAATCTAGAGTTGGGTACGTTTTTACTTTTTCAGGCTCCATGGATAACTTCCCTCACTTCAAGTTGGTGAAAGCAGAGGAAAATCGTTTAGAAGAATACAAGTAAGGGTAACAAAATGTCTGTGTGACAGCCTACCCTATCTTATGTTGATAGTCATAAATATTTAACCAGCATTTGAATCTTTCTTCAAGATTCTAAAATTTTAAATTAACCACCCCTCCCAGATGGTCAGGCACATGTCTGTTTATACTGAACTCTGCAAACAGGTCAAGTTTCTTGCTTACTCAATTTAAGAGGGCCAGGCTACCTAGCAGGATGCCTCAGCACATCCCAGAGTTCTCTGTGCTTATTACAATCATGCTTGAAGTTACCCTTAATGATCAGCAGGTGTTAGGGTCTTGGTGTAAGAATTATAATAAGTACCAACCACAAGGCTTGAAGCCATGAAATTATCATTAAGAACAAGAAAGTTTGGTGTCTGCAGATGGACTAGATCCCTAGGTAAGGCAGTCTCTGGATGGCCTTTCCTTCAGTCTCTGCCCCACTCTTTGTCCCTGCATTTCCTTTAGATAGGAACAATTCTGGGTTAAAATTTTTGAGATGGGTAGGTGGCCCTATCCCTCAACCAGAGACCACACCTATCCACTGGATATGGTCTCTACAGGTTCTATCTCCCCTTTGTTGGATATTTCAGCTAGTGTCATCCCTGTTGGGTTCTGGGAATCTCTTGGGTCTCTGGCATCTGTGACTTTCTAGTGGCCACCCCCAGTTCCCCATCCCCCACTGCTATACACCTCCATTCAATTTCCTGACCGTCTGTGACACCAAACCCAGACACTATTGCTGATGCCAAGAAGCACTTGCTGGTAGGAGCCCTGGTGTCTAACTGTCCTCTGCCAGCTCCTCACCAATACAGATTCGGATGCTTGCAGCCATTCATTGGACTGAGCATAGGGACCCCAATGGAAAAGTTAGGGGAAGGAATAAAGGAGCTGAAGGGGATTGCAACCCCATAGGAAGAACAACAATATCAACTAACTGAACCCCTCAGAGTTCCCAGGGACTAAACACCAAGCAGAGAGTACACATGGAGAGACTCACGGCTCCAGCTGTGTATGTACCAGAAGATTGCCTTATCTGGCAGTAATGGGAAAGGAGGCCTTTGGTCCTGTGGAGTCTTGCTGCCTCAGCATAGGGGGATGCTAGGGTGGTGAGGTGGGATCTGGTGAGTGGGTGGGGAAGCACCCTCATAGAGGCATGGGGGAGGGAATGAGATGGGGTGTTTGCTGAGGGGAAACCAGGAAGGAGGACAACATTTGAAATGTTAATAAATCAAATAACCAATAAAAAATCTAAAATAAAAAAAGCAAAGGAAAAGATAGTTAAGAAAAATATCTGAATCTGTAAACAAACAAACAGCTTGATTTTGTAGGACTTCTCTTAAGCATATCTGTATTGCTAGCATCATGGTTCTTGCAGTTTGGAACCATTATAAAGTAAAAGAAACTTTTCTTGAGAACACAGTGACCATGGCAGTCACTCTAAAGACCAAGAAGATCAGTTACTCATGGTTGGATAAAGCATATAGCATAAACAGACTAGACAAGGTCATACATGATGTCTCAAGTAGGCAGAGCAAGATGTCATTCAACACCGTCATGTTCCTCTGTAGAGTATGGAATTTAAGATTATAAAGTTCCATTATTTCCTGCTGTCTCCTCCTCTTGAGTGTGTTTGCTTCTTTTTGTTTTAGACCTTCCAAATGTGCTTTTAAGTTGCTAGTGTAGGATCTCTCCAATTTCTTTATGAAGGCACTTAGTGCTATGAATTTTCCTCTTAGCACTGCTTTTATTGTGTCCCATAAGTTTGGGTATGCTGTGCCGTCATTTTTGTTAAATTCTAGAAAGTCTTTACTTTCTCTTTATTTCATCCGTGACCAAGTTATCACTGAGTAGATAGAGGGAGGGAGGGAGGGACTTGGGTTGGAAAGCGGAGGAGGAGGGAAAAAAGAGGGCAGGATGAGGTATAGGAAGAGACATGAGATAAGTCCAGAGGGACTAACGTTGGCATTTAAACCGAAGAAGCTCTGACTCGCTCAATTTTGTGAGTGACATTTTTTTCCTTTTTTTTTTATTAGATATTTTATTTACACTTCAGATGGCATCCCCTTTCCCCATTCCCCCCACCCCCTTTAGGAAACCCCTATCCCATGCCCCCTTTTCCTTTTTGCATTTATACATTTTTTAAAAAAAATGTTAATCATAGGCTTTATAAGTTTGGAATTGTTCAATCAGAGGTGTAACCCACTGATTGACCTAGATATAAAAAATATGGAACGCTTCACGAATTTGTGTTAGATGAAGTGAAAACTTGTGACTAAAAAAGGAACTAAATGAAATCATATTCTTAGTGGCTAAGATCAATATGAATGACTTCTCTAGACTAGAGAGCTACCTCAGTGGCTAACAGCATGTGCTGCTTTTGCAAAGGAGCCAAACTGGTTCCTAGAACTTGTACCAAGTGGTTCACAGATGTGTGTAACTCCAGATTCCGGTGATATAATACTTTCTTCTGGTCTTCATGATCTCTCTCTCTCTCTCTCTCTCTCTCTCTCTCTCTCTCTCTCTCTCTCTCTCTTTCTCTCTCTCTTTCTCTCAGAAGAAAGAATGACCCTTCTATACCTGAAATTATGAGGAAGAAAATAGAAATCCATGCTAATTTTGCTGTCATAGCTCAAACTGATAAAGTGTTAGCCTTGGTGCTCAGTTAAGATGGAGAAGCGATTAAATTCAATGTACATCTATATATAAAAAAAGAGCATATGTAGGATTTGATAGTACCTATGTCTCTTGAGATATGTTATGTGGGATATACTGGATTTGTTTATTTTTTTACATAGAAGAGTCTGTTTAGTAAAGTCATAATGAGAATTATTTCTGTCTGTCATTCTTGCATAAGTAATGGTTTCAATAAAGCTGTATAGAATCATGCATATGCATGATGAGGGTGCCTCTCATTGTTTTTTTCCTTGGAAGACTAGACAGTCTTTAGCACATGGCTTCTTTAACAAGAAGGGAGTGAGATGAACCCTAGAGCAATATTTTGTCACCCCTGCCGAGGCAGTGATCTTTAAAGTGTTTATATTTCATACCAGGAGCATGTTACATAATAGTTCTTATTGAAACAAATTGGAAGTACTAGATTTATGTAATCAGATTTAAGAGATTTGTTTCCCTATAATAGTTGAGCAGTTTTTCTCTTTTCCTGTGGTTGGCTTGCCAGACCCTTCCAGCAGATTCCGAAGTCACAGTGTGTTTTACAGAAATGCTTGAGTCTCTCTAAGCTGTAGGTAGAATTCAGAAGATTTTATTAGTACATCAGGTCACCTGTAACATGTTATTTTAACAACTTAGAGAGAAAAGGATAACCTATTGAGTGGAGGCTTCTGGCTTAGCTTTAAACCTCCTGCATGTCTCCTATCAAGAGGCTTTCAGCTTCCTGAGGTCAAATGCTGCACTTGTTGAAGATTTGCACATAATGAACTTGAGCAAAATGAAGCAGTAGTTCACGTTTGGGAGAAAATAACTGTGTATTTTTATTTTTATTTGGAGAATTCTACCCATTATAGTAATATATAATGAAAGAAAAACTATCTTTATTTTGAAAAATCAACCTTAAAAACCTTCAGATTTTTTATGTGCCTTTAAAACTTTTGAGCCTGTTCTGTTGCTACATTGTGATCTTTTATTTCTAAGGAATTACATGTTTCTCTTTCTAAAAGGGAACAAAAGCGAGAATTGAATAATCTTTTACATATAAAATGAATATTTATGAAAAAGTGGCTACATTTGAAAAATTGCATGTATTTTATGCCCCTATTTACTAGTTACTATGGCAACCACCACACTACTTAGTATTTATGTTGTCTAAGATTCAGAACACCTTTTCAGTGAAATAAATATGCCAGTACCATGTCTTGTATTTACTTTGGTGTTTAGAAAACTATTGATTCTAATGCATATTTTTGAGAAAAATCGCAATAAATAATGTAAACTTCAGCCTTGTTTAAATGGTACCTTTTCTTGCAGTATGGTTTTGAAATCAAAATATTACATTTATTCTTTTCCTTGTTATCAAAATCAGTATACATAAGAAAAATAACAGAATTTAAGACTCATGAGTCAACATCGAAATATTGTCTTTTGATCTTCCCTATTTTTATGACCTAGTTTGATTTATGAAAAATTTCCGAAGCTAGATACACAGAGAGCTTAGACCAAATACTCAATACTGCTTCATAAACAAGGCTTGTATAGCTCCCATTAAAAATAGCTTTAGCACCTATGAACAAAAGATTTCTACTTTGTAACTTGAAATAAAAGGCATGGACTCTGCTATTCTCTTAATTATTTAAATAATTCTGCCACGTGATACATAAATGTTATTTTAATGCTAAACATCAGGATGAAAGTTATAAAGCATAAAACAGACATGTTTTCTTTCACGTGCTGCCTGTGAAGAAAAGCTGGAGCAGGCACTGGGATACCACCAAGCAGGGAGCAGATTGTCTCTCAGAGTTGTAAACAGGGTGGGGCTACAGCTTCACAGTTGATGTTGACAGTATCTCTGTGGGAAATGTAATTATCAAATGAATTAGAACACGTCTTAGTATTAAGATTATTAATTGTAATTTTAATTGCCTTTTTCAAGATAATTGGATATGTTCTCATAGGTATATGGGAAAGGGGACATTGGGCTAATTAGATATTTTGAACTCAGTTATCTTTAAAATACTTAGAAGTTTAACCTACATGCATATATACATATTCACACATATATGGAATTCCTTAATTAAATGCATTTATAAACAGAATTAAAATAATCCATAATCTACAAGCTCTTATTAAATATCCCTCACAATACTTCTGTGAGTATTAACATCATTTTAAAACTTAAATAATGATTATTTAAACCATTGCATTTTTATTATCAAGTTTAGACTAATTGTTTGCAGCCAACACAGTACACACACAGTGCTTGTTTGTGTGAGATTCAGAACACCTTTGCAGTCATATACGTATACCAGAAAAATGTAGTAGTTATTTGTTTAGAAAAACTTATTCAAATGCATATTTTTGGTAAAAACAAATAGCATTTGTCTAAAATTAGTCAGGCAGAGTAATTGCCTGACTAGTGGGTGTTGCTAGGTGGGCTTCATATATTTCTGGCAATTTTAGAGTTTTTTCCTTTTTTCAAAAGTCATCCTATTTGGAAGTATGCAGCCGCTTGGAAGTTCTTTAAACACTTTGATAAAGAAGTTTAGCTTCCAGAGCTCTCAAGGGCTGTTGAGTGGCATGGCCAGAGGTGTGTGCAGAGCCATAGTGCTATGTTATAATAATAGGAAGCATATTAAAACATGTGAACACAGACATCATCAGCATATCTACTAATGAAATGAATCTCATATGGGCTATCTGTTCAGTGCGGCCATACCTTTGTTTAAAGCAAAGACTATGAAATCTTAATGAAAATCTAAGGCATTCAAAAATTATTATAGTGATGAGTACTAAGGATAGGAGAATGGTAAAAATATCTAGGATATATTATATATGTGTATATATTTGTATACATATATATGTACACACACAGATACACACACAGACACACACACACAGACACATACACAGACACATATATACATATATATTCATTCCATCTTCCCATGTAGACATTTCTGTGATAACTAGTTATCATTTAATAAGGCAAATTACTTAAGATTAAAAGTATAATTATACTATGGTAAAAAAAAAAAAAAACCACACTGCTGTACAATTTGGTTCTCTTTGGGGCAGTGCTGGGGTTCTTATTCAGGACCATGCATGTGCTAGACAAGAATAAGCCTGCTGAGCTGTATCCACAGCTCAGGTAACTGTCTTGTCCAACATTAATTCATTGTCATCTTTCAAAAATCTAGTTCTCAATAAATAAGTAATTTGATGACTAGACGAATGCATGATGGGAACAGGCATTACCAAGGTGCTTTTAGGGAAACATTGCAAGTGCCACGAAGATGCCTGCTATATTTAAGGAAAGTTGGCATGTCTATCATAACACAGATGGCAGGCCAATGGTATGATATGAATATGCTAGAATTAGTTTGCGAGCTTCATTTCTACTAGCGCAAGATATGGCAAAAGGTGAGAGAGCTGGATGCTTAGCTTGTAATAATAGCACAATAGCAACTATTAAAGCAAGGCAAAGCCAAGCCCCCAAAATTCCAACAGAAAGAAATGATTTATTTGAGAGCCTATACCTCCCTACACCTCTTAAAAATGTATTGCAAATTACTTTTATGACAAATGGAAGCATAAAATCACACATATTAATGTAGTGTTTGTATCCCTGCATACACCCAACACTGTTCAAATCAAATTGAATATATATAATTTATATATATTTGTATCTTTTTTTTTTTTTTTTGGTTTTTCGAGACAGGGTTTCTCTGTATAGCCTTGGCTGTCCTGGAATTCACTCTGTACATCAGGCTGGCCTCAAACTCAGAAATCCGCCTGCCTCTGCCTCCCAAGTGCTGGGATTAAAGGCGTGCGCCACCACTGCCCGGCTATATTTGTATGTTAAAAGACTTATCATTTTTATATGATAAAACATTCAGGATCCTAGCTTTTGAAACATACAGAACATTATTGCTATTTCTAATAATCTGATTGCACATTAGCGTGATAGAGCTTCTTAATATTAGATAACTTACTGACTCCTTTCTTTCTCTTTCTTTCTTTCTTTCTTTCTTTCTTTCTTTCTTTCTTTCTTTCTTTCTTTCTTTCTTTCTTTGTTAAACAGGGCTTACTCTGTATAGTCCTGGCTGTCCTGGAACTTGCTATATAGCAAGCTAGCTTAGAGCTCAGAGATCTGCCTGGCTCTACCTGCTGAGTGCTGGGATTAAAGGCGTGCACCTCCAAGTCTAGCTTACTTTGCTTTTTCTTTCTCCCTCCTCATTATCCTGCCCAGCCTCTGGTAACTATCACTCTCCTGTCATACTGTATACAATTAACTCTTCCATACCTCATCAGTGAGCAATCACACAGTAGCTATCGTTTCGTATACTATTAATTCTTCTGCACACTGTATATGAATGATCACACAGTTGCTGTCTTTCTTTCTTTCTGCAGCTGGCCTATTACATTTAGCATAATCTATCCATCTATCCATCAACACCATTACAAGGAACAGGATCTTATTCTTTTTATTGATAAGTAATATTCCAGTATTTAAAACCTTTTCACTGGTTGCTGAGCATATAATGGTTTCTGGTTCTAGGATATTGTAAATAGTACCTCATCTCTCTTCAGTAGTCTGACCTCATTTCCTTTGGGTATATATTCAGTATAGGTCTGCCATATCACATTGTGGTTCCATCTTTAACGGTCTGAGGAATGCCTGTACTATTTTTCCGTAGTGGTTGTATTTGCATTGCCAGCACAGCACACAAGGCAATTCTCTATCTCCACATCCTCTCCAGCACTCGGCCTTAGTCATTTTGATCATAGTCATTTTTGCTGGTGTTAGCCAGTAGGTCCTTACCTAGTTACTGTCCATGGTTTTCTCTTTGGAGCTTGAGCTACTGCTTTAACAAAATCAATTTTGATAATTCAAGGTTCTTTTTTATTGGTTATTTTATTTATTTACATTCGAAATGTTATCCTCCTTTCCAGTCCCCCCCCCCACCGCACAAAACCTCTAGCCCCTCTCTCCCCTCCCCCTACCTTTATGAAGGTGCTTCCCCACCTGACCACCCACTTCTACCTCAGAGCCCTAGCAGTCCCTTACCCTGGGAGCCTCCACAGGACCAAGGTACTCCCCTCCCAGTGATGCCTGATAAGGCAGTCAATCCTCTGCTACATATCCGTCTGGAGCTATGGGTCCCTCCGTGTGTACCCTTTGGTTGGTGATTTAGTCCCTGGCAACTCTGGGGGAGTCTGGTTGGTTGCTCCTTCAGTCTTTTCCCTAGCTTCTTTATTGAAGTCTCCACACTCAGTCCAGTGTTTGGCTGCGAGCATCTGCATCTATACTGGTCAGGCTCTTGCAGAACCTCTTGGGGACAGCTTTACCAGGCTTCTGTCAACAAGCACTTCTTGGCATCAGCAATAGTGTCTGGGTTTGGTGTCTGCAAATGAGATGAATCCCTAGGTGGAGCAGTCTCTAGATGGCCTTTCTTTCAGTCTCTGCTTCACTCTTTGTCCCTGCATTTCCTTTTGACAAGAAGAATTCTGGATTAATATTTTTGAGGTAGGTGGGTGGCCCCATCCCTCAACCGGGGGCATGCCTATCCACTGGATATGTTCTCTTCAGGTTCTATTTCCCCTTTGTTGAGTATTTTGGCTAATGTCCTTCCCGTTGGGTCTTGGGAACCTCTTGGGTCCCTGGCATCTGGGACTTTATAGTGGCTACCCACAGTTTCCTCTTCCACTGCTACACACCTCCTTTCAAATTTCTGACCCTCTGTACTTCTCCCCATCTCCTCTTTTATCTGAACTGTTTCCCCTTTCCCCTCTTCCTCCTCTCTCCCTCCCAGATCCCTCTCTCCCTCTACTTCCCGAGATTATTTTCTTCCCCCTTCTGAGTAGGACTGTAACATCCACACTTTGATGTGGTCTTCTTTCTTCTTGGGTTTCATATGGTCTGTGAGTTGTAGGGTGGGTATTCCAAGCTTCTTTTTTTTTGCTAATATCCTGTTATCAGTGAGTACATACCATGTCAAGTTTCTTTAAGAATACAAGAATTGCACTGCAGAAGAATTTCTTTTGTACTAAGCTGTGTTTCTATATCGTTAAAATAATTTAAATAACTGGCAATCTAGATGTGGTGTGTGTGTGTGTGTGTGTGTGTGTGTGTGTGTGTGTTTTATTTATGCAGTACTAGAAAGTTAGGTATAATGAAACCTTCAGGTGTATTCCTTACTGAATTCAATAGTTAGTCTTCTGTTGTTAGAAAGGTTTTTTTCAAGTCTCTGAGACAGTGGTCTCCCAGGTGTCTCTTAGGAAGTTTGAGTATAGCTGCAACTTGTATTTCCTGAACAGTTCACATTTATTTTTGCAATATCTTGGCATATGACAGCTTTCAACTACAGATTTAATGATTTCCACCACAGTATAGAGATGCTATTTCTTTATCAGTAGAAGGTGGCAACTAAATAAAGCTACCAAGATGGCAGGAAGCAGGGCATTCTGTAATGGACTGTTTCATAGTCTTCAAGGGTAGATATACATGCCAAATTGGTAGAATTTGGCCAAGAACTCTACCAAAGTTTCTAAATATCCATTGTTTAGAGCTGTTATCTGGCATGTAATCTCTGACTCTAGTCACATTAAATCTGGCTTCTCTCATCAAACGGGATTTTTGGAGCAAGCCTTTGAAAACGATGCCATTTTTCTCTGCATCTTCGCTTGGCTTGTGTCCTTCTTCCACATACATATTTTCTCCTGCTCTCTGATACCCATCCTGCTAGAAGCAACATGCAATAGGAGTTTAGATAGTTGATTCTGGTGCAGAAAATAAGATGGCAAGTGCAAGCTGTAAGAAATCCTGGGCATAAATAGTAGGTGAGCTGTAGCTTCTGAGGCACAGGTAAAAGAGACGTTAGATCTGAGTAAGGAGGTAAAAACAGTAGGAAGCTGGATATGGTAGCATAGGCCTGTAATCCCAGCCTTTAGGGTAAGTCTAGGACACTACTTCGTTCTAAGCCAGCCAGGGATGCAGATTGAAACACTGTCTCAAAAAAATAAAACAAATAAGAAAATTAAAATTCAGAAGATGTGTGAAGTTTCAGAGAAGCAGAAGGAATGGGTTTGAAGATCTGTCATACAGCAGAGTTAATAATGTATTTCATAGTTATAAGCAGTAGTCAATTTCAAATGTCTTCGCACAAAAATGACAAATAGGTGATTGATATGTTAATTAGCTTTATTTAATCATTTGCATTTTATGTATCATATTATACTATATAAATGTACACATTTATGATTTGTCACTAAAATAAAGTATGTGTACATAGTAAACATGTTAATAGTTTGTAAAATAGAGGAAGAAAAAATAAGTAGACTGTGATAGCATAGACATTTTTTTTATCAGTTGATAAAAAGTATTAAGATCGAGTCATAACTTTGTCACCTCCTGATAACATCTAGTAGTTCCCATTTTGCCCCAAAATAGTATGTCCACAGAATGCAAATAAACCCCATAGATTTCCAACAAGTGAATGGGCCAGCTACATCTTTACTCAAATTTCAATTCTGGTTCTCCTCATACATATTCACAGGGAAGGCTGATGTGGCTTCACAAAGCACAGCCCATCAACACCGTGTCCTGTGATACAAACGGCATGATCCTGACACTCACAACCATTTTTTTTTTTTTTTTTACAGTTTCAACCAATTTCTTTTCTTTCCCCTAGTTTATTGGAATATTTTAAATTTATTTGACAGATTGTATGATTGGGGTACTTTCCTTGATTTCTGAGCTCTTCAGGTTAGTTTGCCTTCCAGACTACTGCTGTATCAAATACACTCTCTTCTTGGCAGTATATGAACTTAAAGAGACTCCTCCCAATCTGGAATTTTGCTCTAACAATCAATCATTTCTGTCTAACTAGGGGAATTAAAATAAGCTACAAGGGTCCTGTGAAATTATGTTTATTTTTTTTTGATAATTCTTAAGAACCTTGTCTACTGTGAAGGGATTGCCAGAACCCATGTCCTACCCCTGGAATAGGTCCTTCTAAGAAAACTGCACTGACTGTGGGGTGCCCTTCCCCAGTGGATACATCTACAACACAGTCCCTACACCTATGGCTCAAGAAACATTGCAGTGGAGGGGGAAGAATGATTTTGAAAGCCAGAGGACCAGGAAGTCAGCTGTGAGATAGTGTCTTATGTATATGACAGGGGCCTATATCATGAAACTCTAACAAATGGTTGCCCAAGCAAGACCTGCCCAGTGACATCACCAGTCGACATTCTAATATGGATGGGGGAAATTTCACAAGGTCCTATCTCTACATGAAAAGCCACAGACTATTAATGGCTGCTAAGAGAAGTAATATAATCCCTAAGGATGGGTGTCCTAATCAGTTATTCAGCTATCCACCCCCAAGTGGTCAGTCCTAAGCACATATACATATGAGCAACACTGAATTGACTCAACAGAACATGTGTGTGTGTGTGTGTGTGTGTGTGTGTGTGTGTGTGTGTGTGTGATGTAAAGAATTATGAAGCTTTCCTTCCCTTTAATGGCCTGTATGGGTGTGAAATGAAGGCCTTCCTTTTGAGAAAGAGAACTAGAAACTGTCTATGACAATCTGTAGTCACCTTCTTTAAACAATCTAAGCACCTTCTTTGACAGATATATTTTAGGAAAGTTTATGAAATACAAAAAACTTTGGAAAAGAATTTTCTAGAAACTATTCACTCTTGGAAGCCTAATGGAAAGTCTCCATGAAGTACTAACTAGTGCTAGGTAATTTTGGTACTTAGCATCCTACCTTGAAGACCACTGAACTATTCTATAGTAGCTGACACACGATACCTGATATGTGCTAAGCACACAGCCTTATGAGCCAGCCACTATTTTTTTTATCACCATTTTGTAGCCAAAGAAACCAAAACACATAGATTATGTGACAGGTCTTAAGTGATACAGAAGGTGTGCAGCCAGGATGCAAATCCACATACTTGCCTGTCAGAGTCCAGGCTCATAACCACTATGTATTCAGATGCCTTTTGTAAAGTAAAGGCAGAGCTGACTTTGGGGTAAGCATAAGAGGGGGCTACATATTCATGTAAAGTGATTAATGAGGAAGTTTTAAAAATGGGGTTTCAACGTGTCAATGGATAAACTATGCACGTATTAATAAAACATAAGGCAGTGCCTTTATCTGTACTCTGTTAAAGTCCCATAGTATTTAGTGTCAAATTAAAATTAACACATTTTTATTTCTTTAATTTCTAATTAACAATTAGTTCTCATTTAATTAGTAACATACTGGAATGTTATTCGAAGCCCCATTGTATTCTGCATATTCTACTTAACCTGTGAATATGCTCTACTTTTAGTGAAGATGACACTGTTTTTATAGTAACAGTACAGAAGAAATACTGCATTTAATAATGATAATGACTTCACACTTACATAACTCACTCCACTAACGGCATGTTGAAACCAGTCTATGGACAAAAACTATACCTATCGCTGAAATTATTACCTCTTTTACTGAAAATTAGGATTATCATCAGGTGTAAGGAAAGTGTAAAACTGCTGTGGTATTCCAAAAGATAATTTTGCATAATTGAGTATAATTTTAATTTTACATAATTGGACTATAATACTAAACACCTCAAGACAATTGAGGTTTCATACTGCAAGATGGCTTACTCTGGGATGTAATTCTGCCTTGTAGTACAGGCCGACTTTTGTTTATAAGTCCTCTCCAGTTTAGGATGACTCAATCAGTGAAAGTATTTGAGAGGATAATGGGTCTTAAGAGTTGAACTTTTATCTTCTTACTATGGAAAGCTTAGGAAGAGAGAGATCCTGTTCCCTCTTGGTTTGCAGAGTGCTGGGCAAAGTAAAGCACCATCTTTTATTATACTGTACAATGGGTAGACCTTTTCTCACTTGACACTGATGTGGTTTCATCTAACAGTGTGGCAAGTCTGTCATATGCCAAGCATTCTGCTTGCACCTTTAACAATTAACTTTATTTTCATCACCATGTAGATGACCCTGTTATGCAGATAAAAAAATTGAAACCCAGAAAGCTTTATTCATGATCACAGATTGTGAAAGTATCAGAGAAAGACATGATCTTTTATGAACAAGAGGCATAAATTTTTTCTTGATATTTTTAGGCTTGAGTTATATTTCCTGAATTATTTTCTGTTTACTTAACATGGAGTGTGTGTTGGTTTGAATGAAAATGCCCAATAGGCTCATAGGGAGTGGCACTGTTAGGAGGTGTGGCCTTTGGGGAGGAGGTGTGGCCTTTTGGCAGTAGGTGTGGCCTTTTGAGAGGAAGTGTGGCACTTGAGGTGCAATTTGAGGTTTCAGAAGCTGAAGCCAAGACCAATTTCACTCTTATCCAACTGCCTGCTGATCCAGATGTAGAACTCTCAGCTACATCTCCAGCACCATGCCTGCCTGCACGCCACCACGCTTCCTGCCATGATGACAGTGGACTAAACTTCTGAACTGTAAGCCACAACCAACTACATATGTTTCCTTTGTAAGAGTTGCTGAAGCCATGGTATTTCATCACAGCAATAGAACACTGACTAAGACAGAGTCCAAAGCCATTCATGTCTTTGAATACTTGTAAGTTATCTACTAACTTAGACATTCACTGTAAATCAGAAAGGAAGTTTTTTCATGTCTCCCAAATAAGTAGATCTCTGTCACCATTCTGCTCTCTGTTACAGCAGCTGCTTTACAAAAACTACTAGACTGGGTAATTCACAGAGGTTATACTATTCCTTGCTATTCTGTGTGCTTGGAAGTCTAACTTTTAGGAGCCAGCTTCTGGCAAAAGCTTTCTTCCTAAGTGTGGAAAGGCAAGAAGCTTAACTCACCTTTTTTTTTTTTTTTTTTTTTTTTTTTTTTTTTTTTTTTTTTTTTTTTTTTTTTTTTTTTTTTTTTTTTTTTTAAGGAGCCCACTCTTCTGTTTTGTTTTGTTTGTTTTTTGAGACAGGGTTTCTCTGTATAGTCCTGACTGGGCTGGAACTCACTCTGTAGACCAGGCTGGCCTTGAACTCAGAAATCTGCCTTCCTCTGCCTCCCAAGTGCTGGGATTAAAGGCGTGCGCCACCACTGCCTGGCTAGGAGCCCACTCTTCTAATACTAACATTACTCAACTACTTGTAATGGAAAAGTCTTCTTGGCCTGATCAACTTCTAGAAGTCTCATGTCTTAATACTGTTATTGAAGCAATTTAACTTCAATGTGAGTTTGTCAAACATTCAAACCATCACACCAGTTTTGATTCTATCACATCTGTTATCTGACTGGCTCTACTGGGTCTTGGGTTAGAAATTTAGACCTGATCCAGGTTCATCTGAAAATACCTTCACATGAAACACTGATACTCTTTGGCATTAGCCAAAGAGGCTCATCAAAACCATCACTCTTGTGCTTGGCTGGAGTGCCTTTTACTGGCTCAATGGATTCCCCCAAGAGACAGCTCATTGTGGCAGTCTTTGAAGGCTACCCATGACCCCATTCTACCCCAAGGTCTCACTGCCAATAGTAGTCATGCTGGGATGAATTTATAGATTGGAAACCTTATTTTTATTATTGATTTTTAGGTTACTATAGAAAGAAACAGGTTTTTATATGACATTTGAATATAGTGGAAATCAAAATGCCCTATTATATACAACTTACAGTGGGTGTACATTTGGGAATCAGAACAGGACTCACAGCAGTCAATGGCCCATAAGGGTCATCAATTCTGCATTAGTTTTATGTGTTTAACAGTTAAAAAGTCAGGAAACTTTTTTGTGATTGTTTTATTAGCATATATTAATTATATAATTGAATGGGATTCATTATGATGTTTTCATGCACGCATGTAACCTGCTTTGATCTTATCCACATGCCTTGCTAGTCTCTCTGGTCCCTCTTTTTATTACTTATCAAATAATTTTATTTTCACATCACATTTGTAAAATCTGGATTCCTTATATGAGAAATAATAGAGTTTGTCTTTCTAAGCTTGACTGATTTTGCTTAACATGACAGTCTCTAGTAATACTTTTAAAATATTCTCCAAATCCTGATAAACGGTTGCCTGACTGAATGTGATGTCATCATCTTTATGTTTGGTATAAAACTGAGACTACGAGACTGTAACCAGATGATTCATGAATTAAACACACTCATCTCCTTGTAGAAACTCTGCATCATGTTTTTTAACTAATGCAACATGATATTTGCTTATTTTGTGGAGCTATTAGATTGAGATAAAAGCAGAACCTAGACTTTGAGATAACACTAGACATGTATGATAGCCCCTTAACTCTGACGTCAGGCAGCAGAATCCGAGGTCCTTTACATAGTGCTGTCTCTACATGTCTAGAATATATATATTCTGTATGTTATATTACAGGAACACAGGTATGCTCACAATAACATTCTTCTTGTTAAAAACAAAAAGGTGTTTAATAATTTAATTTACATAGAATGAATTCTAATGCACAACGCACATTTTTATTGCTTTTAAACTGTGCCTTTTCCTATTTTCCACGTCTAGGTGGTATCACATTTACTTTTCACTCCAATTTTGATCAACTTTAGATACTTTCTTCTTCTCTGGTAGAGGTAGGTATGTGCATGTTCATTTATTCAGCATCTGTGTCCCCCTTTCATCTGATTGCAGCTATCATCTGTGCTGCTTCTGTGGGACATTCCCTTGCTGCCTGTATCTCTGGTTCCCTACACCTCCAGCATGCATCTTCCATTTCTTTGTTTAAACCATACTTTTTAAAAAAATGTTTTATGTCCCCTTTGCCCATTACCATCACCTTAATCATGATGTACCTGGAATGGAAAGTTGGGCCCGATTCCTAGAGTTCTGTAACCATTGTGATAAAAAAAAAAAAAAAAAAAAAAATGATGAGCTTCAACCTGAAAGGTAGATGGTGACCTGGGATCTGTGGTGTTACTGTGATTATTTGACTTTCTCTGTGAGTAAAAGGAAAATCTTAAAAATCTTCCCCTGACTGTGGTTCAGACTCTCTGGCTCACTCTTGTTTTTCTTACCACCTTTCTCCTGCAATCTTTATTGTCACTATGAGAGATAATTATTAAAGCATGGTGACTTATTTTTGCTTATACACTTCATAATTTCTCCACTAATTAACACATTGCACTTTTTACAAAACTTGTATTAAGTTCATTCATTCATAGCGGCTGTGCTGTGACAAGTCTCTACTTTCTGACTATTTACTAAGGCTATCTGTTTATCTTCTGTGGTATTTTCCCACCCAGATGTCTTCCCTTTCCTGATGCTCTGGCAGTGTCCCTCTGTTCCCACTCTATCCACATTTCTTTGTAACAAACCTGGTGCTTTGGATCTCAATTGCACCAGAAAACTAACAGCAACCATGTCAACATGGACAGATCCTACTTTGTGACTTAGAGGTTAGATGACAAGAGAACAGTTGGCTACTCTTCCGTCTGTGCAGCAGGAGGCTTTTCCTGCCCAGTTTTGGTCTGATATATTCCCAACTGACCCAGAGCATGGCACCAGCTTTTGAGACATAGATGACACCAATAATGGTTTATTAACAACAGAGACCCAGGACAGTTAGTGTACTCTTAGTAAGTGCCTCTGAGAACTGTAAAAAGCAATGTCCAAATTACAATTACATTTTAAAATTTTAGAGAGTGTCTTAAGCAATAGCTACTATCCCACACATAATGTATTTTGCTTTAATGATCTTTAGCTGTCAGCCCTGCTAGGGATTTTGCAATTGAAAGGTTTACCATATTTTATCTACTGGAGACTTGGTGTATTACTGACTTTTTTATAATTCTCCAAGGAGGTAAATTCATTTTAGTACTTTAAGTGAAGACCTAAGTAGGTATATTGTTAGTTATATGATCACTAGAAGGTTTTATTAAGGATTATTTAGGCTATTTTTAAAGAAAAAGCTTGATTTCAAGAACACTAATATCTTTTTGTCCTTTTTTTAAAACATCATTTTCATTATTTGTGTATTTTAAGCGATGAAACTTCTGTAAAATATAAACATTTGGACATATCACTGTTTCTAGGAATAGTGTAAACATAGTAACCTCATCATTCCAAAAAGGAGCTATCAGTTTCCACAGTGACTTGGATGGCAGCGGCGAGGTGAGGACAAACCAGATTAGAACAAGGCTCTGCTCCTCATGGTTGCCCAGGCCACGTAGTCCTCAGCTCATAGGTTTGTTCAGATCTTTTCCTTCAAGCCTTTAAAAACAATCTTAACAGTACTAGCTAAATATTAGTTGATCATTTCCTTTAAAACACACAAAAGGCTAGATAACATCCTTTGGGGAATGCATATTCTGAGGAAACTTCCATGAAGTATCTATAACCTTACACAGCTTTAGATAAGGCACACCTTCACTTATCTCTTTGTACGTCTGCATGGGTAAAATTATTCTCTTTCATTTTACAAGGAATGTTTTATTCCCCTGGTCATGAGAAAACTCACACAGATCCTTACTCTGAGGAACTGTTCTTGCTCAGAGTGTCCTTTATCAAAGCAACTGTAGGTATTTAGGGAGTAAGGTGGAGTAAGGTGTGTTACTCTCTCTGCAGTATGCATGCTGTAGGGTGTGTTGGAAGACAGTCTGAACTTGCTCTTCAGTTGGAGAGACTTCATCTACACACCCAGGCTGCACTAGATTTATACTTTCTTCTAGAATTAGAAATAAATTCTACAGGGAATTGTTCACTCTTATTATTATCACAAATTATTCACTTTCTGTGATGTTTAAATGTCTTATAAAAAAATGTGAAGGAAGTTATTTGTATTCCTGGAGGCTGTTTTTTTAAGCAGGCTGAGCAAAGGGTGAGAGGAAGTTTAACGAATCTTTGTGTTTTGTGTGCAACAGAGGTTTTATTAAAACAAAAAACTCCACTTACTATTTAAACTATTTAAGCTGTTCCTTTATTGCTTGCATTCTAGTGTTTTAAGCATGTGGTGTATTACCAAGCATGCTCGTGGCCATCTCCTTTGGTATTTATGTATTCTTACTTGTATCTATCCCAATTAGAGAATTTAATTACCATTAAAGGGATAATAGGATAAAGATAAGTTTTACAATGAAAACGTTTTTTTTTTTTAAACCCCCACATAGCCCTCTAGAAAGGTTTAAATGCCATTGGAATATAAAGCAAGGAATATATGCTTGTCAAATATATAGTATAAATAAATAATTTAGATGAAAATGGTTGATACATTTAACAAAGACTCTACCAAATAATGAAGGACTAAAGAGTGGTTGTTAGATTTGATGTACTTCATTGTATATTGTAAGTAATTGCTATCCATAAAAATTCTATGGCTTCTGTATAAGAAAAGGAGACATTTTGACAGGCAACACTAGGCTGCAGTGACAGCGAGCACAAATCCCTGGTAACTGTCATTATCCTGCTGGTGAATTCACATCTAAACCATGTGATAAGTTAGACCTGCATATTTGTTATTGAGCCACGCTCTGTCAAAGTAGCCACACTTCTCACTTATGAATAGAATTATTAGCCACATGCAGATTTACTCCATAGAAATCTAAGTTTGCCAAGGGATGCTTTGTGTTTCAAATGGGGGCTGGGGTAAAAGCTCCCTGTCACTTTATGCTTATGCTAAAATTTCCCCTGAAATGTTGACTAAATGAGAATTAGATTCTTAGAAAATAGTAGATTTATTTACATTTTATCCTCTAATTAATTCAATATTAGTAAAATATCCAATACAATTAAAAACAAAGGAAGTGTAATTCAGAACATTTTCTGTATGGTGCATTAAGTTTGCGTTATGTTTTATGTACTTTTCTTTGTGATGGTAGTAGAAATCTAAGAAGATGGTTATAGAAAACTCAACTGAAAGAGACTTTAAAAATGGGGAAGTTTTTTTTTTATTTTTTTTTATTTTTTTTTTTTTTACTATGTCACTGAAGAACTATTATCTCACAGAGTAAATATAGTGTTAACTTCAGTGGTTCAGCAGTGTTATCAAAGAAACTGGTTGTTTGTATCTTTACCTTGCAATCCCCAGAACTCTGGCCAGTTTATTTGGCTTGGTTCCTACTTGCCAAATAGCTCAACACATGTTCAACTCAACAGTATCAAAAAAAAAAAAAAAAAAAAAAAAAAAAAAAAAAGACGGAAGTCGGATGTTTGGATGACCAAAACCCACCAAACAAAAACATCACCCAGGTAGTTTCTCATGTTTTATTGGCTAAAGTGATAGAAAAGCAGGTTATTTAACCTGCCACGGACAAGGGAAATGGAATTTCCTTGCTGGCGGTAAGCCTGGGCATTTGCACACTGAGGCTGATCAGAGCACACTTTCCATGAGCACAGCAGACGGCTTAGTTCCCCAGCCTGACTGAGGTTTTGTAGCTAAGGAAAATAGAAGACTAGTGGTTAGCTCAGGAATCAACATCATCTGATGAATCTGGGGTTTGAAGTATTTTATTTCTTAAATTTTTTTGAAATTGGCATTTTGTAATACATTTTTACACAATGCCATAGTTGGCAAAGAATAACTTCTGCACACACAGTTTGAACTCCCTTGAAAGTGAAAAAGATATAAAAGCAGTAGTCTTTAGTATTCTATGAGTGGAGAGAAATCACCTCAAATCATATAACAAGCAAAGGTAGCGGTATACAAATTCTTGTACTCCCCTCTCCTTCTGTCCATGTTCAAGACCAAACCCAGAACTTTACGCTTCCTAGTCAAGTGCTCTACTCTGAGCTGTATCCCTAACAATTTTTTTTTTAAATTAAGGTTATTTATTTCTAATTATTTTCTATCTTATCTTACTTTTAACCTACCGAGTCCACTTATTGCGGCTCATTTGCACAGGGGTGTGATGAATCCACTAGGGCGTGGGCAACCTGCCAGGAGCCACCTCTCCAAAGAGGAGTGACCGTGCTTCCCTCCCAAGGCTCAGGGGACAGCATGGCTGTGTGGGTGGAAAGAATGTATGGGTCAGAGGATGGGGAGGTGCACTGTGAATCACTGTCTCCTGCACACACCAACTCAGAGCTGCTCTGGTTACCAGCACAAGAACTGTACAAGACCAAACCAGGTAAAAATCCTCATCCTCAGGATTGGAAAAAGGAATCAGCAGTTAAGCACATGTGCTCTTACAGAGGATCTGAAGTGAGTTTCCAGCACCCACATCAGGCAGCTTACAAAACCCATGTGCAGAGAGTGAGTTGCCACATCCCCCAGTGACGCTCTTTCGACGGGTCTAATACATAGCTTTCCTCCTGTAGCAACCAGGATGTTTCCTTTACAGTTAATAACGATTAGCAACTGTAAATTTATGTGTATAAATATTAGTGTAAACATTTTGATCTTTTGTTGCATAGTTATTTTAACAAAAGGCTCTAGAAAATAAGCTCTGAATTCAGAGTAGCACTGAGCACTTTGTGAAGAAAGGACAATCATGGTTATATATTAGTTGGATAGTTTAAAAACATCCAGATTAGAGCTAGAAAGGGCCCTTCAGTGCAGTGACAGCTGAGAGATATGGAGGGTGGCATGAAAGTACTTGTGGTAAAAATCCTTAACTGTGAGGCTGAAAAATAAAATATTTATTAGTTTTTCTCAAATTGCTATAATAAACTAATAAGGTTTACTATGTTATTAAAATAGAGACAGTGAGAAAAAAAAACATTCTTATTAACTACCCCTTCTCTGCTTTAGACACAAATCTCTAGAGAAAATCAAGTTATAAATAAATATATTACTGAACTACTTATTTGAATGTAATTGTGTTTTATCATTTACCAAGTATTATGTGATTCACTGTCTTTACCATACTAGAATCACAATTTGACAAAAATAATGTTAGTTCATAATCCCCAAAGATGCAGTGTTGTGATAACTGTTCTTTGTTGTTGGCAGTGGCCACTCAGCATCTTCAGGGAACAGCATATATAGGCTTCACTGATGAGAACCTACTGTGCAAGGCCTATGAAGACCCCTTTCCACTTGGCAAGGACCTGTTAAATTTGGTGGCTCTCTGCTTATCCCCTAGATTGCATGTGCTACAAGCTCTTCTTGCTTTCACTCTGCTGTCTATACTCAGAAAAATTTGTTACACTTTGTCGGTCACGGGCAAAGCCAGGATCATGCAGGCTGAAAGCCCTGTGGATGATTCTACATTTTTCAACTCTTTTGAGGGATAAAACCCTCCACTCCTCTGTCTGCTTCTATCGATTCTCCAGATGTGATCATGAATTCTGGGTATTTGAGGACATGTAATCATGTCCCTAGAGAAACTGCAACACTCACGCTGAGTTAGCCTGTGGTAGTTGTGGAGAACAGTTGTGGAGACCTGCTCACTTAACTATTCTGAGGAAGCTATATGTGATCCACAGAGGCCAAATATGAGGACGATATGTCTGATCAACAGAGACTTAGAAAATTGGGAAGCAATGTCTGATCAATAGAGACTTGAAAATGGTTTCAAAGAAAGATGATATCAGGAATTGATAGGTACTTGTCAGGAAAGGTTGCTTGGTACAATAAATGCATCTCTATTTGCAATTAGAAAAGTATTATGACAGGGAAGTGCTGTCTGGTGACTGGACTTACACCCACAAATGTTTAATATGCCTCTCACTTTGCATAACTGTGTAACTGCATCTGCTACCAGCTGGGGATGGGCTCATGTCTACAGGACATGCCTGGCTAGAGATTTATTTTTGGCTTGCTGAAATTGTGCTTTGTAGTACAAAATAAGGTTAGGGGGTGGTTGGCCCAACAAGAGTGGGGAAGGAGGAAGGGAAACTATTGGGGGCTTTTTGTAATGATGGGCCTTTGTAATGCTGATGTTATACTTTCTTTTAATAAACTAACCAATGTAAGATCGATTGTGACTGTATAAATAAAGATGGCCCAAGCTATTCTGGGCCACTTGCTCTAAAGTCAACAGGTGGTCAGAGTCTTTATTTTCACCAACTCCCCTTCCCTATCTCAGAACCTGAACCTTGCAGCTGGGTTTGGACTCTAGCAGGTTGTCAACTTGACTGTGTCTAGAATTAACTAAAATCCCACACCTGTGAGGGATTTTTTTCTTAATTAAATCATTTGAAGTGGGAAGACTCACTTCTAATCCACATCTATGAGGTAGAACATTTACATAATTTAATCAAGATTTTTGAGGTAAGAAGACCTTTAATCTGGGCCATTCCTTCTGCTGGCAACTTATATAAAGGATATGAAAGAAGCAAGCATGCTTTCTCTTTGCCTGCATTCCCTCCATTGCTTCACTGTCACTGGGGCCCCTTTCTTGGGAATTCTGGCATACAGAATCAACTGAGACATCTAGCCTTGTAGACTGAACAACCGGATTCTAGTACCTCCCATTGGTAGACAGCCATTGTTACTGCTTTACATTGTAAGCCAGTAAGATATTCTAATAAATCTTTATCTATCTATCTATCTATCTATCTATCTATTTATCTATCTATCTATCTATCTATCTCTATTATAGCACACACAGAGAGAGAGAGAGAGAGAGAGAGAGAGAGAGAGAGAGAGAGAGAGAGAGAGAGAAAGAGAGAGAGAGAGAACCTGACTAATACAAGTGTCCTTCTAGAAGAATGGAGAGACTGACTTGGTAAATGTAGGAATGGTCCCTGTTACAGGTGTGTGAGACCTGTGTAAGAACATACCATCTTCTGTGCTTCATTCTCCCACAGCTGGATGTTCTCAAGAATGCTGAAACTTGTCCAATTTGATTAAACTAGTGACCCCTATACTTGTCTCACCACTGTAACTACACATTCCTATTGATCTTGATGCCACTCATTCCTCTGGAATACTGGGGCATGAGTAATCATCTATTCCAGTTTCTCAGAGACACATGACTTTCAATTCCAGAACCAAGGCAGTCTTGAATAAACTAAGACATTCTAATACCAGCTCAATCCCCTTCCTTTAAAAAAATGTATTTTCTGTATGGGTGTTGTGTGTGCTTATATGTCTGTGTACCATGAGTATGTCTCGAGAGAGGCCAGAAGAGGATGACATCTTTTGGAACAGATGGCTGTAAGCTGCCATGTTGGTGCAGGTCCTTTAGAAGAACAGCTGGTGATTTTAACTGCTAAGCCATCTCTACAGTGTCTATCAATTATGCTAAACCAGTTCTTGTAAAATATTTAAATATATTTTGCATATTTAAAAATATATTCACTACTGAGTGATACTTTGCAAGTTTTGTCCATGTAAGGTCTGCATCTCTCTCGTGTGTGTGTGTGTGTGTGTGCGTACACACACACACATGCATGTTTATTTCATAGTACTTACATTGCTCACGCTTAATAAAGTAAATCATAAAATTGCAAATTCTTATACTTTTTAAGCATTATATAAATTTATTTAGTTTAACTAAACAAGGTAATGTGGCTTAGTGGTAGGACAGTCTACCACTTGGGTCTAAACTCCTACCCTGCCTTTACTGATAGTATGCTCATTTACTTAACCTTTCTGAGTTTCCACTTAAGTGTAAAGGAAAGTTGAAAATTCTGCCTTCCCTCCGGGGAGTATTACAAGTCTCAAAATCCTGGCCAAGTAGCACTTGTTACATGGTAGATGTTAATAACTTATTACAATGAATCCATTGTACTCTTCCACATGGTGTTTCTTTTGGGGAGTTTATGTCAAACCAGGCAAAAGCAGTTATTAAAACTACTGACAGTTGTTTGCAGCTTCAGTTTGGCCCCAGCCGACTTTTGCATTCAGAGGCTGTAGCAGAAGGGTCAAGCCTTCAGGATTGTTCTACACATCAAACAGCATCAGATCACAGCCAGGAGGAACCATCAAATCCAGATAGCTACACATCCAAGAGTAAAAACAATTCTTGTTTTATGTTGGCATCCAAGAGAAACAGACCTGTCAGTGTGCCAGTGGGTCAGCTGAGGTAATCAAAGACACTCACTGTTCTTTTTAACCAACTGTTGAAGCTGTTTTATTTGAACAGAATTTATAGTGATTCCATTGACCATTTCAGACATTAAAACATAGTGTGTCATTTGGGTTTGGGTTCTGTTTTCTGTTGTTATTGGATTTTTTTTTTTTAATTTCAAAAACACTGGAGTCAGAACATTGCTAATTACATTTTAGAAAACATGAGATGCACGCCAACCTGAGTAATCAAAACTATGAAAAGAGCACTGGAGGCAGCAACACTGCTTACAAGACATTTATTTTAAAATAGAAATATGTGCTTTTGTTATTTAACCAATATTTTGGAACAGAATCAAACTGAAGCATAGTTATGAAACCATCTGGTGCCTACATTTTCAGATTATCATAAACTGTTAACCCAAGAGTTAATGGGCAGAAAGGAATGCGGTGAAAATACAGATTGAGGTATTGACACATCCATTGCATTTGGGGTTTGCATATGCAGGTACATAGTGGTTTAAACTTACCTTACTTCAAGTTTTATTTTTAAATGTTGACTTTCTTGTAAATTAACACAATTAGAGAATTTTGAAAAAAAATAATTTTTGGCAGTTTACCATGTTCTTTTAAAAAAAAATCAAAACTAGTTTTGATTGAAGATAAAACCTAAAAATTTCGACTCCTATTGCCACCCACACAATTTGAAATTGTAAAAATAGACTTGACTTGAATTAAACTTTTCATCATACTAAACCTATTTGAATTACTCATAGCCTTTAAAATTTCAAGAACTTTCATAAGTCTAAACACTTGTGGAAAATTCTTAGCCATTTAATTGTCTGTGATATTAACACCCTACTATTGTTTTGGCTGTCAGAACATAGCAGGAGTCTGACTGGCTCTAATTCCTCACTTACAGAATAAAAACAGAATACTCTGGCGGGGGTGGGGTGGGATTACTACTAAAATGTCCTGAGTAATGCATTCTGAGAGAGGAACAGTCTTGGCAAACATCCTGTTGTATGCTTGGATACTTTTAAACAGTGTTCATCTCATTGTATCAAAAGTTTCGTGGTAGGTTCTTATCTGTAGGTACAATTTTATTTTGGAGAATGTATGGGCTAGCATTTCTAAACAAGTTTTAAAGGATTGATATGCACCAGGTTTTGTGTTTTCTTTCTTCCTTTTTGTTTAGAGTATCAGACGCCTCTCTAAAATTTAAGTCACCCTATAATTGCCAAGGATTGTCTCAGAGATATAAACTTCAACAGAGTCATTAGAATAACAGCTTACAAAAATGGATCTAGAACAGCCTTTGCCAAAATTATTGTACCAACCATCGCCCTTGGTAACTAATTCCCAACACTATCAATTCTTTATCACTTATTCTCTTTAAAATACAAACAAATAAGAAAGATAATCATTGTGTTAAAATTTTGTTAGAAATCCGAATCTGTAGATTGCTTATATAGTCATAGGAATTTTACTGCTTTTTTCTTTTTAAGTCAATAAAGTGCTTTGGTTATTAATTGGGCAGATTAATTCCTACAATGGTTATGCGTTTTGGAGAGCTATTAAAACACAGAATATTTATAAATTATACTTGACAATAATAAGATATTTTTATAATTTGATTTGGTTTTTGTTGTTGTTTGTTTGTTTCCATATTTCCCACTGCTGGGAAACAGCCACAGCATTGATTGAGTTACAGAACCTGACATGTGACTCAGTTGGCCTTCTATTTTTGTTTTGTGGGAACATGCTACTTTCTTTGCACATCACTGCGTCTTACCTGTTATTTTCTTCTAGTTGCTGGAAGAGTATACGAACAAGCTGAATCTGAACATGGCCATGGCTGCATGACGAGTCTTCTTGGCAGATGGCACGAAAGTCCTCAAACCTGAAGATATACCCCACGAAGCCAACGTTTATGTTTCAACAGTACAGCCCATTTTAGATCCATTCAAAAAAAATAAATAAAGGTAAAAAAGAAAAAGAAGCACCACATTCTTCCACAATAAATTGCTTAAAGGGTGCAATTAAAAAATGATTTTCTTCCTGTCTTTTTTGCATGGTTTAACAAAACTAATGTTTACGCATTTACAGCTCAGTAAGAGGATAACGTGCTTAATGAAAGAAAAACCCACTGACAGCACGTTTATTGCCCTTCATTAGCATTGGTGCTTAATTTAATATAGATCTGAATAGACATTAGGGAGCCTGCAGGAGGTTAAATGGTGAAAATATAATAAATTAAATCAGAGATTATTGAATTTACTGTTTAGTTTCTGTGACACTCAGCAGACACAATTCATTAGACGTATGCTTTCAGAAAACAGTTCAAAGTTTTCAGGATCATCTTTTCATTTATATTCTTGGTCTTTTTTTTCAGACTGTATTAACATAAAAATGAAATTGTGGCAAGTAATGAAGAAATGATTCTTATGTAAATGCTACAGTTCAATTTTGATTTTTTTTAACCTTTAAATATTTAAGTATTTATACATAGAATCTCTGAAAGTTTCTGGTCAGGATTTTCCCTGCAAGTTCATATATTTAAGATTTTGGACATGTAAAGATTTTTCTAAAATTTTTTTTTTTAATAAAAGCCTTTTCTTAGTGTGAACTAACACAATTAAAGAAGGAAAGTAGGAATATCTAAACAATTCTTCTGAGCATGTTGTTTGGAGAGCTCATTGTCCAGTGCCCAGTGTTCCACACAATGATAGCTTTAAATAACAAAAGAGAAAACCTCACCATTAGAATCCAGTGTGTCTGGCTGCTATGCTCCTCATTAGAAGCAATTTCTCTGTCACTCCTGTAAAGTTGGTGGGGCAAAGGCAAGTCTAGGCAGTAACTGCACGAGCCAAAGTAAACTAATTCTAGAGCTCATTACAGAAGAGACACTGGAAGTCCCCTGTGCATTAGTGTTACTGTATGAGGTGACACTAAGAATTCTTATCACGTTGGTAACATTTGATCATCAGAAAACAAGCAGTTTCTTGAACTGGGACAGTGTGGTGTTTGTAACGGGAGCTGTTGGTATAGTACACTCTGCAGCCTCCATGCGTGATGGTGCAGATCCACATACCTGCAGAGTTTGCTTTAACTTTAGATAGTGATTGTCTTATGTTGTATTCATAGACATATTTGCTTACAGGAAACATGATTGTAGTAGGCAAAGATGTTTCTACAGTTTAAAACCTCCATATAATTTATACATGATCTCTTCATCAAAATCCCTGATTAGTTTTATATAGGTAAGAAATACTTGTTCTCTAGTGAACAATTGTATCACAAAAGAGATATATAAAGATCATTTGTAAGTAAACTAAGGGAAAAAAAACCCTGGCCATGTATGCATAAAACAATAACGTCACATCCTATTTTTGGTGGATGATTTTTAAATGTACAAGCTAATTTCTTCTCTGTTCTCCATTTCATCCTTTTTAAAAGCCAAGTCCAGAACAACACCAGCAACATCTCGGCTTTGTCTGCACATCTTTGGCTGTGTTTCACTGTGACATGTACTGCTGCTCCTTTAGCACCAAAATGTTGGCACACACTCCTGAAAATTTCACACCATCTCTTGCTGGATCAGCAAGCTTAACCCACCAAAATCTGGTGTTGTGCAATGGTTTTTGACTGATAATCAATCTTTACGCTGCTCGACAGTTGTTACTGGGACACGGAGCAGAGCAGGTGGCAGATGTGTCTTGTCTTTTGAGAGAAGAAATTTTAGGTGAGCTTGGACACAGACTAGCACATCATGTGTCTGTTACAAAGGCACAGAATAAGTATAATGGGGGAAAGCGACCATCTAATTATGGCCACAGACAAGCGTAAACACTGACAATTGCTTACCTTCAAAACATCAAGAACATAACTGTAAGTATATGTGTGTATCCATGCACAAACACATACACGGGGTGATGCTTAACTTGTAGATATACTGCAAAAATAAAGCATGTATGAATGACCCTGAAGACAGAAGACAAGCTTTGCATGAGGTGCAAAGTGTTGCTAAGGGTAAGCAGGAAAGCAACTGGCCAGCGTCAGGATTAGGGGGCACAGCTTTCCCATCTGCATGTGCCTTCTAGAGACAGTCAGCACAGAGGCCCAGGAGGCAGTGACCTGACATTATTCTAGCTTAATTTCACTCTTGAAGCAGCTTACAGGAGATTTCTATGTCCCTGCCAGTGGGCAGCTAGATCAGAGACAGAAGAACTAATGGTAATTTACTTTTTATTTTTAAATCACTCTTTTATCTCTGATTTAAATTCAGTTTACCTCAGTCCAATAAAAACTCCAGCCAGTAAACATTTTTTTTTTATCATTTTACATGCTTAGCACAGGATTTGGCACCTTAACGAGTTCTGAAAATCATAATTTGAATACTTAGTAGTAAAAACACTATTCTACATTATACATCAAATGTATTCCCCAAGGAAAAAATATTGTATTTCCTCCACAAGAAGGTGAAATAAGTCAGTGTAATATTTTGGCAATTCTATTTCTATATTTTATTGTCTTTATAAACTAAGCTTTAGAAAATATGTGTAGGTACTGAAAATTGCCAATTTTTGAAAGTAACCCCAAGTTTACTAAGGAAAAAACCCCAGCACATCTCTAGTGGTTTACACTGTTCACTGTCTCTTTGAGTATCATTGACAGCCAGTATCACTGCCTCTGAGAGAGTAAGAGAGCTGTCCACACACTTCAGGATATACAGTGGTCATTTAGAGGTCAAACCAAGGTCAAGACTGGCTGTCAAAATGCAAAATTAGACTATTTCCCATATTTTTAATTGAACACCTAATCAGTAAGATTATGATGGAAGATAAAAAAGATGTAAACAATTAGTAAAATAGAATTATTTTATGTAAAGACTATTGATGAAGATGTCTTATTAGCCCTTATTTCCATCATGTGATGATTCTGACATTTATTAACGATTATGTTGGAGCTGTGCAGACTCGGTAATGAGGTTTTTGAAAGAGGCCTTTCAACAAATTCTCAGATGCGTGGTTATATTGTTTAGATTTTATTCATTTTTCCTAAGCTCCTGCCTGGTGTTAGTGTGGAGAAAATTCCTGGATCCGATCCACGTGGTTTGTAAGAGTTCAGCTACTTAATGTTTGCTAAAGTTACAGACAATGCCCCGGTGTGGCTTACATACCGTAAAGAGGATGGGGCCAAGTTTTAGTGCATGAACTCTGATTGCCTCTGAGAGTTTGTAGTCCTGTGTTTTCACCCCTTTATATATGGTAGTCTGCCATTTGGCTCTCAGAGTTATCATTTATAGCAATTCCTTTCTGCCCTGAGGTTTGTTAAGGAGAGTGAAGGTGCGTATTATGGATAAGACTGTGCATCCCTTACATGCTGTAAGATGTAGTCATAGAAAAAAAAAAAAAATCCATGAAAGGAGTTCTTGGTACTACACCTAAGATCTATATTTAAACTTGGAGATTTTCTGCTAGCTGCCATGTGATCTACAAAATGAAATAATTTGCTGTGACAGCTTGTGATTGACAAGAATATGTGTGAGCACATTTAAAACAGGCCAGCTCTTCATGTAGAAGTAAATGTCAGTGAAATGATGGATTCTCATCATTTTAATTATTGATGATTTGGAAATATTTCAATTTCACGACACACAGGACACATTATAAATAACAGCATAACACTTTTTCTCATATCTGCGTCAATAATGAAATGTTCTGTCATATTTTGTTTTTCAAAAAATGCATTAGTTTAATGAACCCAGAATCATGCATTATTGTTTCATTATATGTCTAGTGAATTTGACTCCAGTGGCTGCTTTGTTTTGCCAAAGCTAAAAGTGGGTTTTGTAACATGCACCTATCAGACTGCCATTCGGTAATTCACAGTTAGGCTTAGTTCTCTCATACTCTTTTCATTGTTTTCTTTGAATAGTGTATATACTAGATGATATCATTATTTTATTTTATCTCCCACTTAGCTGCATATACTCAAAAGTAAGAAAGTGGCATTATAGAAAGAGATTCTTCTGTTTTGGTAACTGAATGTAAAACTATAGTCATATATTTCTTACATTTTTCCATTTCAACTTTTAAAAAATTAAGTATATAGATTAATATGTATTGAGGTCAGTTGCAGGGAAGAAAAAAATGTACCACTAGCTGATGGAAAAATTGAAGCCCATGTGTGTATGTCTCTGAACGTCTCTCATGTCAAATGCGAAGTTATTGAGAAACAACTGAACTCTTAGGAATTTCATGAAATACTGGTTGTGTGTTTATATGGAAACCATGCTTCTCTAATAAATAACTGTAAATCTATTGAGACTCACGCAATCTAAATAATGGATTGCAGGTGCCAAGTACCTGGTTATGTGCAATAAGTATAATACACTCATTACTATCACACCCGAGTCAGTGCTACAGACCTAGACTATCTCATCTGTGGGTCTAAACTTCAACATTGTGGAATGCTAATTGTTTCATTACTCATTTGCTACTTGAACCTTTAGTCAAGGGTATTGTTGAAATGTAAATCATCTTAGATTATGGGTTCCCACTCTAGGATTTCCTGAGAAAATTCCATAACATATCATAAGTATCTATCTATGAAATAAATATTGTACTAACTTTGAAAAACTCCGAATGCATGTATGTATGTATGCATGTGTGTGTGCACACGTGTGTGTTTGTATGTGTGTGTGAGTGCGTGTGTATGTAGAACAGAGGTCAATTTCAATTGTCCTCCTCAGTCACTCTCCTTTTTATTTTCTAAGACAAGGTCTCTCACAGAACAGGACAGCTAGACTGGCTGTCCTGTGAGCTTGGCGGATCCACCAGTTTCTACTTCCCCAATTCTGAGATTGCAAGTGAGCCACTGTGCATGGCTGTTTTTATGGACACTGGGGATCGAACTCAGATTCTCATGCTTGCTTGCCTACCAGTCTATTAACTGAGCCATTTGCCAAGCCCATGTTAATGTTTTACAAATCCAATAATCTCTACGTATGCAGCCACACTTGAACTCAAATAGTTTAGAGAATTTTCTTTTGTCCTCTGCAAAGAACTCTGAGAAACATAAATTCTCATTAGGAAAACAACTCATAAGGGTTGTAAATATTGTCTTTATTACCTCAAACTGTTGCATGGGTGAGCACACACAGTGAGCTCAGCTCCCCAAATACAGCTGAGAAAGCTCACAAGAAAATTCTTCACCCAAAATCCTGTTGTTTCCTTGTAAGAAAGCAGAAGGACCAGTGATGGTGAGGGGGATACTCCTTCATTCCATTACAAATTCAACAGATGTTTTCCATGTCCCTCTTACGATGTCCTAGATATCATTCCAAGACTTGAAGGTGTAGTCTGAATAAGACAGTGGTCTTCTGAAGCCTTAGTTTTAATGAGGTTGAAGAGACAGGTAAGTGCTATAAAGGAGATAAATTTTATAACAATAATAATAATAATAATAGTAATAATAATAATAATAATAATAATAATAATAATAATAATAATATCATAAAAGTATCAAAAGAATAAAATTCCAGAGTGGATACATTTTTTTAGGAACCATTAAATCAAATTTTTCTGTGCCCCCTTTCTTATTTGCCATCAGATTTAATTTATACATTTGATAGTTACTCTTCCGGAGTGGGTTGTCTTTCAAACAGTTTAGTTTTGAAGTATCAGACTTCTAGGGAGATGTGAGAAATAGTCGTGTTTAGTGGGAAGATACCTGGATCTTGAGATAATTTGATCTGCACAGTTCTAATCCCTCATATGTGACTGTGGACAAGCAGGTCTGGTGTTTGTGAATATGGGTAATACTATCTTAAAATACCTAGATATTTTTCTTTGGTTTCCTAATGAAAATAAGTTGCTTGAAAACCAAATGTCTGCAAATACCTTGCAGAAAATAGTGATGTAGAAAATAGGAGATTGAGGAGGGATAACATGTTATAAATATGACTGTGATTCCATTGCTGTTCATCTGAGCCCTGTGCTCACTCCTACTTTCCCGAAATAGCTGGCTGGCTAGGTTCAGGGAAACAACAGAAATAATTCCTTTATACTTTATCACTGCCAGAACGAAAATTACACCAGGAACTTGGGAAAGCACTTAATCTCTCTAAGCCCGAATTTCCTCATCCACAAATTGAGCATAATGAAACAGGCCTCATGCCATAACTGCGAGAAGCAAATAGGATAAGGTGTGTGAAAACTTGGCACGTGGAAGGTGTTGAAGACACGCTGGCCCCTGGGCTTCAGCTGTTTTCTGTCCTTTGCTCCATCCTTGAGTAAGCTTGTTTCCACAAGCCTTTCATACCTGTCACAGGTACTTGATTTTATGACCAAGGTACTTGCCAGATCTGAAATCTTGAAATAAATGCAATGGAATTGAAATACACACCACACAGTTGCTTGTATGACACTGGGGGATCTAATTAGGAGGTTTGAATCCTCACTGCCTGAGATATAGGTAAGAGTCAAGACCCAATGGCTCTGCTCCAAGAGTTGCATTTTACGATGTGTTCACGATCCTTACCTTTCAGCTACTGTAATTCATTTGAAGAAAGTTCATAGAAAAGTTCAGGGAAAGGACGTCAGCATTCTGATTGGCACAGTGGATGGCATGTTTATGATTTTAATCAAATTTAAATTGAAGAATACTTCAAATGATGTGTCAGACTGGTGTTACTGAGTTAAAACCTAGTGACAACCACTGTCATTATTAGTTAAATATAGCCGTCATGCCTATAGCAATAAATGATGACACCTACGAACATGCAGAAACAAAGCTCAAGGATTTTGAGAAGAGGGAGTGACTAGAAACCCAGAGCAATGCAGGAATGTGACCTGGATCTCACGTATTTACCAAACACAGCAGCAATTGTATTCTGGGCAGATGATGTAATTGAATGTAGCAGTATGTTTTCTTACTGTCAGAGCATTTTTGTTTTATAAACTCATCTTGTACTCATGAGATGATGTTCTTGTTCATACTTAATGACATTATCTGTACCTGACTAACGGCCATGGCACTCACGAGTTTTCAAGTTTATTGTCTAACTATAAACGAGTGAGTTTTTGAAAACATGAGGTTTTTAGTAGATGTTACGGATTGAGGCTGCAGGTTGGTTGCCATTACTCTAGTGGCAGAGTAGGCAGAATTCTTTTGCCTGGTATGTGCAAAATAAAAAAATTATAATGTAGGGGCCATTTAGGAGTATTTCATTTATAGCACACACTTCCATTTTAAAAGAGGGAATTGAGCAAATGCTCAATTGTATAGATAGACCTCTCGACACAAGCAGACTTTACAGTGCTTTCTCCTTTTCATGATTTGATAAAAAGAAACATTAAAATAGGGTGTAGATTGTCCAAACTAAAATGGAATCCATGGTTGGGCCACAGAATTATCTGAGACTTTTTTAGGAGAGTATGTCTATGATCAGTAATAGCTTCCCAGTCACTGGCAGCCAAGCACTTTGCAAGCTTATGCTAACTAAGCCTTCAGTAGGCACTGAAGCCCACCTACCTCTTCATCTTTGCATAATTGGATCTTAACTTCCCAGCAGGGAGGATCTCAGGAAGATAACAGCAACAAACATGCAACCTCAACTTATCAAATCCACTCAAAAATATATTTAAAAATTCATTCTTTTGTGAATGGACAATAAACTTGAAAACACATACATGTGTTTAGAATGGTTCTGGAAGCCACCTGGTGTTGCTAGAATTTCAGTGATTGTGAGAAGGAAGCAAGAGGCCCTCTTTGGTGGGTATTTGGCTGTATAGAGTGGCTGTATAGACTCTGCTGAGAGCAATGTTGATAATATAGAGAGAGATTCAAGAAGCCCCCAAGCTAGACACAGTGAGGCAAGGCTGTAATCCCAGCACTTTGGAACCTCAGGAGTACTGAAAAGATGAAGCCAGCCTGAGTTACACAGTGAGACTCTACCTCTGAAGAAAAGAACAAAAGCAATGCAGAAGGGAATGCTAAATTCTGGCTGTTGAAGCTGAGTGTTCTCTCGGGTAGCTCCTCCATGGAGGGCTACATCTCCATTGCATATGTAACATCCCCTCTTGCTTTTATCATATTTGTAAACATCAAACTGTAATTATTGATGAAAGGTTTGCCATTCCCTCTAGACCAAATCTGCCTAAGGCAGATACCACAATTGCCTTCATCAGAGACCACAATTGCCTTGGTTGCTGCCATTTTCTGGCACAGAGCCTGGCTGGATGTCACAGATGTGTAGTGGTATTCAGTGGATATGTAGGATGTGTAAAGGATTAAATGCCTGAAATATGGTGAGTTACTGGCGTGGCTGTCGGAGGGTAGCATACCTCCTCAGAGCAACCTGCTTGGCTGTACAAAGTGAGCAGACCCTACTCACAACACTCACGTTCGTTTGACATTTTTCTTCATATTGCTTACAGTATCTAAAATAGCATATGTGTTTTAAAATTATTATTAGAAGTAAACAGAAGATGATATCCCTTGGGATGTTGACCACTTAATGCTGAGGGACCTGTGGGTACAGGAGCTCCTCCTTTAGTAACTCTAATATGGGAGGGGAGAGGTGGAAGTGTAGTGAGGGAACAGAGTAGGATTCTGCTTCTTTTAAAAGCATTTATTTGTATTCATGGTGTACGTGTGTGTGTGTGTGTGTGTGTGTGTGTGTGTGTGTGTGTGTGTACATGTTGGTGCCTTTGGATGCCAAAAGAGAGCATCAGATTCACTCAAGCTGGAATTACAGGTAGTTATAATCTGCCCAGTGTGTTAGGATCCAAACATAGGTTTCCTAAAAGAACAGCAAGTGCTTTTAACCACTGAGCCATCCCTCCAGCTCTGGGATTCTAATTCTTACAAAGATACCAGAGTCTCTGTCCTGGCAGCTTGTTGGATTTGAGGAACTCAGTGAAAGACATGTTAGAAAGTAGATTTGCATGGAATTAAGGTTCTTGCTTGGGCAGTCAACTTGGCTTGTTGCCTCATGTTGCCTCATGTGCCCTGCAGTACCATCAGGTTTTCACTGAGTGCTCACACTCCCAGTGTCTGATAGTATCTTCTTCCTCAGCGAGGCTAAAGCTAAGTCAACTCTTCTCTGAGCTCCCAAGACCTTCTAGGCTGATTGTCTCTTTCTTCTTGACTTTGGTTGTAATAGGTTTGCTATTGCCATCAGCTTCTGACCACATTTCTTGATTTGACATCATGACTTCAAAGCTATGATATAAGCACATCACTTCATATCTCTCAAGAGAAGAGTTCCTTGAGTTTTCTGTTCTCATTTAGGAGATCCACAGGCTACATTTTGTGACAAACTTGTACAGCTTTCCTTTTCCTCCTCCATCCCCAGTAGCTCTGGCCTAATGGGAAATCGATTTTCAGTAATGCAATGGAAGAAGTTTTGAATAGTCCTATCAAAACTCTAGAAGGGCCTGCTTTCAGCGATGTTGAGCTTCTCATTGCTTCAATAAAGCACAGATGCAGTTGCTTCCTGCCATTGCAGTTCTTTGACCAGCATTGTGTCCATTCTTCTCAGTGTATCACATGACTCAGCCTTCACCTACACTATTTTTTCCTCCTACAGTTTGCTTTTCGAATGCCTGACTTGTCATTTGAAGGCCTTTGACCACTGAGTTCTGTGAGGTGCCTCCACCTCATGCTCCCTCAGTTCCTGCATACTTCTGACCTAGCACCTGGCACACAACATGCTATCTTCTCAGACCACGAACTATTTGCAGTTTTCTGAGAACAGTGTCCACAGCAGGGAGTGAATGGGAGATGGACAATGTACACTTATTCAACAAACATTTGTATAAATTATTGTTTAATGTAGACTGCACAGGATGACATCCTACGCCTCTCTCAATCCTTATTCATCTAATTGTTCTACAGGTGTTGGGAATCAAGACTTAGGTCCTTGTTGTGCCTGTGGGGCAAGCGTTTTTACCAACTGATCACTTCCCCAGCCCCGAAGTCAATAATGTTTAAAGTTTATTTCAATCCCAAAGTTTATAATTCTGAACCAGTGCATAGTGTATACTGAGCCTCTGGGTATATTTGCTTCAGCTTATTCTGGGTTATCTTCCATGATACATCAAGAAAACCACAATAATAAAATGGTTAATCAGGAGTATAAACATCTAGGGTCTTTTTCAACATACAAAGAAAGTAAATCAATATATAAAGTAACATCACCTAATATTAACCCAATAGCTACTGAGGTACTGGGCATGCTCTGATCTAATGTATTTGATGAGTATTTCACAGATATTTGGTGAGTATTGCAGAGCCCCATGCTCTGTGTCTAATGCTGGCTACTCAGAAAGGAACACATCTTATTGTGTTAAACACATACCAATCATGTTGTTTGCAATCAAATACCAGCAGTCCAAAGGTCAAAGCATATTGCTTGTCCTAGTCATACCCAAAGTCTAGTAGGCGTATGTATGTATGCAAAGATATTGAAGTTCAGTAAAACGAAGGTGACAGAGATGAAAACCTGAACAGGTCAAATAAAGCTTGCTCTAGAATGTGGCATAGTGTGGAGTTCCAGTAGGAGATAGTTATAGAGTGACTTGGGTTTGTTAGAACTATGTGTGGGCATGCATGTTCTTATGCAAGTAGGGGTCAGAGACAGCATGTCTCACTTGAACTGGAGCTGTGATTCATCTAGACTAGCTGGCCAGCAAGTCTCCGATCCTCCTGTCTCCACCTCCCCAGTGCAAGGATTATAAACATGCATGTTACCCCTGGCCCTTTTTCATATTATATTTAAAAAATATGTTTTAAATCAAAATAGAACTCCATCCCTTCTGCCCTCCCTTTTCTTCCCCCGCTCCCTCCCAGCTATCTTTCCTCAAATCTATTCCATGTCTTCTGACTCTCAAGTTGATAGCATTTCTCATTATTATCATTGTGTGTGTGTGTGTGTGTGTGTGGTCTACTGAGTGTTTTGTGGTGAGCATGTATACAGTTTCAAGGTTGATCTCAGCACTGGACAACCAATAAGGGGGCTCATCCCTGGGAAAGGTTAATTCTTGCAGCGTCCTCAGTTGCCTGCTATTCTTGGCATTGTTAAGTAGCCTATGTAGCAGTTTCTCAGCAAGACATTTCACTTAGTTTCTCTCCATGCTCCTCCCTTCTCAGCTTCAGGAAACTCCACCTATGTTCTCTTTCTATGGGTTTGCCTAAATTCTTGTTATTTCATGTGAGTGGACTCGTATGTCACTGTTGTCTTACACTTTTCGCAGTGCTTTTGAGGTTTCTGTTTTGTTGTAGCACATATCAGCACTTCCTTCCTTTCCATGGTCAGATAATATAGCCCATCATATATGATTTATCCATTCGTCCACTGATCGGCACTCGGTTCCCACCTTTCACCTGTCAATAGTGCTGCTATGGTCACAATGTACACGTGTTAAAGCATTTCTAGGTGAAAGGGATCACATTTCCTTCATGGTGAGTGCTAACAGAGGATTATTTAGAAATTTGAGGAAGTAAATTAGGTACTTGTAGGTGAGCATAAATAGACATATTTCTCTCATTTGTAAAACTAAGAACAGATGAAGGAGGCATCATTTTGTTTCTGAACAATTTGTAATTTTAATATCTAAAACAAATTAAGTGCACGAGTAGGGTGAATGTTTCAGGTAAAAATTATTCATTTATGAAATGAAACCTCTTAAAAAGAGACAAAAGCTGACAGCAACTGAGTGTGTAATATGCTACATTCCTGTTCTTACCTGTGTATCTTTTGAAGCCTTACCTAGTAATTTAGCTGCATTCCCATTAGTATTAATGGGAGTTTGAAACCGAAGTCTCTGCACACGTCTTTGAAAATATCTAGGTCAAAGTAAACTGTTAATGAAAAGTCGTTCTTCACTTTCATGAAGTAGTTTCCAATGTGCCACCCTTCTCCACACGGAAGGGCTGTGTGGAAGGTCGCTGATTAGAGGTCATCTGCTTTAAAGCAACAAGAGAAAATGTGTTAGAAAAGAAACCGAGTTTCCTCAAAGTAGAGAACACAAGAGTTCAGGCCTCGTGTTGATTTTCAGTAGCAAAGGACACTGGACCCTCTCAGTGGCCCCTCGAAGCCAGGTGCATGTGATCAGGGATAGAGGCAAGCTAAGGTGAATTTTAATTAGGACTAAATTGTGGTATTACTCTTTCATACTCCGAACATCTGCTCCCTTCAGAAATGATGATTTATGCAGGCGATCAGAGCAGACAGCTTGCTATAGCTTATGTTACAGTTAGTGGGAAGCTGGAGGAGCTGGAGGTAGCATTTCAGAAAACCAGCATCTAAATGGCGACCAGCCAGTGTGTACGACATAGGAAACAGAGAAGGGAAGCGTGATGTGTCCATCTTTAAAGTCTGATGCCAAATAGTGACTGAATTAAAAAAAAAAAAAACCTATCTTCTAGACCATCTGTTGTTAATGAAGTAGCTTGGACAATGCACGGGTTGATGCTTCCCACTGATGTCAAAAGACAGAAAATAAAGTCCGTCCTTTCCAGAAGGATGAAGACACTCAGAAGACATCAGTGCAAATTCTGGTCTTTAAGAATGGCATGGGGCTCCTGTCAGCATGCACTGTCTCCTTAGAGGCTCTGCCAGAGTCTGACACATTCAGAGGTGGATGCTCACAGCTAACCATTGAACTGATCAAGGAGTTCCCAATGGAGGAATTAAAGAGAAGACTGAAGGAGCTCAATGGGTTTGTGGCCCCATGGGGAGAGCAACAATACCAACCAACCAGAGTAATCTAGGGTCTAAACCACCAGCCTGGGAGCACATAGGGAGGGACCCATGGCTCCAGCTGTGGATGTAAGGGAGGATGGCCTTGTTAGGCATAGGTGGGAGAGGAGGTCCTTGGTCCACTGAAGGCTGGATGCTCCAGTGTGGGGGAATTCGAGGGCGGGGAGGTGAGAGTGAGTGGGTGGGTGGGGGCACACCCTCATAGAAGCAGGAGGAAGGGAGATGGGATAGGGGGTGATGGGGGGATGGGGAAAGGGGATAATATTTGAAATGTAAATAAATAAAATATCCAATAAAAACAAGATAAAGAATGGCATGGGGCAGGATGGACATGAAATTACAGTGGGGAAGAAAACAATGAGAAATGTAACTTTGCACTAAAATTGAAATATGAATCAAATTCAAAGTTTATGGCTTCTGAAGTATATTGATTTTCCTTCTAAACAACCATACCAAACATTAAACTGAAATATGAAGACGACTTCACATATTAGCTGAAGTGTTCCACGTGTTTAGAAATGTGCTCGTGGCATTAACAACATGAATTATCTCAACAAAACAATGATATTTACTTGGTTAACCAAGTAAACCATTTTCCTAGTAAAAAGTTACATTTATACTAGATGGAAGATTCTGGTTGATTCAATATGCTATAAGATATTTATATTGAAGTTAGTCTAACATAGCTTCAAGTGTCAAACTGCCTCTTTTCATTTAGTGTAAAACTTGAAAGCATTGTGTAGATCTTGAAAGTATAAAGTCTGAAATAGCTGGAATTATATTTAAAATATTTATATAAATTTAAAAAATAAATCTGGATAGACTTAGGAAAATTATGTAATGATTGAACAAACTTAAGAACAATAGAGGTTTAAATAGACTCATCATGTGAACACATCTTTAGAAGGTTTTTGTTGTTTCCGGGCAAATTAAAAAAAAAAATAGATGTTTTCATTTGTGCGTGTGTGTGTGTGTGTGTGTGTGTGTGTGTGTGTGTGTGTGAATGTGTATGTATGTGTGTGCTCATGCATGTATGCATGTGTTTGTGTATGTGTGCCTGTGTGTGTGTGTGAGTGTGCATGTGCAGGTGCCTATGGATGCCAGAGATGTTGATTTCCTGGAGATAGAGTTAAAGGCAGTTGTGAGCAACTTGACATGGGTGTTGGGGACCAAACTCAGTGTTCCTTCCCAACTGCCTTTGCAATTAATCACTGAGCCATCCTTCCAGCTCCACACATATCCTCTTTGACGTCAAGAAACTGATGAAAATTTGAAGATGTAATATATATATATATATATATATATATATATATATATATACAGATATTTTTGATCAATTTTAGTCATCTTAGTAAAAATAATAATTATAATTAGTAATATATTCTAGACAGAGACAAAAGAGTCATATTTAGGTTTGCATCTTGGCTTCACTGCCATCGATTATGAGGCCTCCGGTTATTGCAGTTCATTGAGCCTCAATTCCATTGCCTAAAACAGGGATAGCAGTAACGCTCCCTTCACAGAGCTGCTGCAAAGAGTTGCTCTCATGTTCTGCATGGAGTATGACACATGGAATCCAAAAGTGTCCCAATCAATATTTTCTAATTTTCATCTGTAGGACTCATAAATACACATATAATAGAAATTATTTTTCTTATTAGTAGAAAATCTTACTGTGAACTTAACGTAGGTGCCCATTTTTGGTATACATGTTTTCACTGTATTGAACTATTTCAATTTGAATATTGCTCAAAATAGGTGGTTATAATAGTTGATTAGCTGTAAAAAAGGGTTTTGTTTTAACAATGATTTTTATCTACTTATGTTATGGTTGTTTTTTTAACCACAGTCAGTAAAGAGCACTGTGCTATCTAAAGTCATTGGAGAGGATGGAGTTTCCATTGAAAAAGTGCATCCATAAGATGGGCTATTAGCAAGCTTATAGGGCATGTTATTAGTGACTGATGAGGGAGGGCCCAGCCCTTTGTAAGTGGGGCCCTCTCTGGGCTGGCAGTCCTGTGTATATAAGAAAGCAGGCTGACAAGCTATGGTGAACAAATGAGAAAGCTGCATCTCTTCATGGCTTCTGCATTAGTCCTTGTGCTGCTTGAGTTTCTGCCCTGACTTCTTTGATGATGAACAGTGATGTGGAAGTTTAAAGCAAAATGTATTTCCTTCTCTCCTCATGTTGCTTTTGCTCACAGTGTCTCATCACACCAATAGTAACACTAACTAGGACAAGCATCTATCAAGAACTTAGGAAGTCTGGACTTCACTTCCTTTTACCTGCAGGTTCGGATTATGAGTAAAAGAAGGGCTATTAGACAATACAGCAATCTGTGATGCTTACTGTTACCTTTTCCCTAGATATTCTGAAAAATAAAGAAGGATGTATATATCTTGGATTATTAAAATGTAGTCACTCTTGGAGATAAATACTAGATTAGAGCATCTTGGGTTCAGCTCAGTCTGTAATTCTATGCTATGGTAGAAGAAGGATTAATAATCATTTTTACAAGGTACACATTCTTAGGTGAAGGTTTGTAAAAACACAAAACTGCCACATCTGGTTTTTGTCATCAGTGAGCAAGTTATTTAAAATATGTAACAAAGAAGTCAAGATTTTTTTTTTATAATTTGTGGAATTTAAAGAATTTTCATAGTTCATAAAACACGATAGAACATTACTGATTAATATGTTTGTAAGCTCTTTACCTAAATACAATTTGAAGAATGAAGTTAAAGCAACAATTATGGCTAACTAAATGCTGAACTCTGAGTAACTAAATCTTGGCTTCATCAATAAGGAATTGTTGGTAGGCAAAACTAAAGCTAGCTTGTAACTTTTCAGCAAAACTTTCATTTTGAAAGGGCTTTGATAGTCACAGGGTCATGTCCTACTTATAAACTAAATGTGAACTAAGATGGAGAAATAAAGGTTCAATGAAGAGAAAATGACTGAGGTCTTGTGTTAAAATAAGGTCATTAATTCAGAAAAGTCCTCTGTCAGCTCAGGATTCAGCAAAGGGGGAATGGCTGTTTTAACGATAGTGGGAAATCAGCAGAAACATATTCATTTTTCTGAAGTTAAGTAATTAAGAAATTTGAAATGCGAGCCAAAATAATAATATTCTACAGTAAACTCTGGAGGCCCAGAATCATTGCATGTGGATTTAAATTCATAATTTGCTACCTTTACAGCTCCCAGGCATAGCTTAATGAGCACATAGCACCATTACCATAAGGTATTTCTTAAATGTGTGTATTCATGGGATGCAAAAGGTATTAAAATCTGTGAACATTAGATGCCAAGTTGATGGGAATTTGAAAAGCTTTGGATTTTAACTTTGGAAGATTAGCAACCTGGTGGGACAGGTGTATTCTCTACCAACTGTCTCCTGGATTAATTGTCAAAGACATATTAACTTTTGTGGATATTACATACAGTGTCATGTAATTTTCCTCAGCAAATGCTTTTTTCCTCAGCAATTAATAATTATTTATTCGTATTTTGTGTTTTATGAACTCTCCTGATACCATGAAATGATACTTTTGAAGAAAGCAGTGAAAAAGTTCATGAGATGAATGAGACGATGCAGGTGGCCCCTGCTCCCCCACCCCAGCTCACAGTGCTTACTGTGGCCTGTCTTGGGGTCCTTCACACCTTCAGCCTGGTTGTGGTCCTTTCCTTTCTCCTATGTACATTTCTCTTTCCTGGTCTCAAGCTCCCCTTTGTATTCATTGGTCTCTTGTGTATGCATCTTTCCTTCCAGAGAATGAAATGGCAGGAGGTAATTTTCAGACGTTGAGAGGTATTTTTTTTTTCCCTTAAACTTGCTGGTTATTCGGTCAGGGTGGGCATCTTCTCTGTATGAAAAGTCATATCTTTGCCTCTAGAGCAATTTGTTGGATGATTTCTTTGACAAGACCCCTTTTCTTTATTCTTACCTTTCTGATTTTGTAGTTTCTACTTTTAAAATGTAAATCATATGAAATAAACTTAGAGTTTTCTTATCTGAGAGATTTAGTTTTTGTTAATGTTAATATTTTAAAACGGCTGCACCCAATCTGTCTTGTGATATGGGATCTTCCTGACTAGGCAAGGCCTGAGGCCAAGAGTGACCATGTGTTCTCGCTGTTGCTCAGCTCAGGCCACTTGCCCTGCCACCCACGACGCCAGTGTGGGAGATGGCTCAATCTGCCACACTGCCTCCACAATGTTTGGTTGAGTCCAGACCATCCCCCCATCTACGCGGTACCCAGTAGAAATGAGACTCTAATGTTTAAAGATTATTCAATAGCTTTATATATTTAATGCTCAAATAATAAGAAGCCCACACAATTAGAGGTGTTACCCAATATCTAACCTAGATATTACAACTACCTTAGACTGCTGGAGACATGAGTACATCTGCCACCATTTTCCCCTCTGTCCTCCTCCTTCCTCTTAGCTCCTCCTCTTCCTTCTCCTCTTCCTCTCCTCACTCCGCCTACCTCTCATACAGCCCAATCACTGAGCTTTATACAAAGTAGTGGGATCCTGCTACAAGTTTTATGATTTTTAAAATATTTTTGTTGACAGTTTTATACATGAGCATAATATATACTGACCACTCTTTCCCCCATCCCCCTTCACCTTTCTCCTGCCTCTGTCCACACTCCTTCTACCTACAACTCTCTCATGTTTGTTCTGTGATCCATTGAGCTTGTGTGGTATCTTCTGAGTGAGTACACAACTAAAAACAATTTCTTCCACTCTCAGAACCTATCAGTAGCCAATAGTTCAGCAGAGAGGAGTGTCTCTATAATTCCTCCTCTTTCTATGTCTGATTGTTGGCAGGGACTGCCTTATGAGGTCCCGGTGCAACTATTGTGAGTTTGTAACTATAGTAGTTATGTGGACTCTAGAGGATGGCATCCTATCTAACACAGTGGGGGGGGGGGGGGTTGGCTCATAGATTCAGATCTACATAAGACCAAAATGTTTTTTTCTCTTCTAGCAACATGCCTAGAATTCTAGAACTTCAAAGGCTAGACAGCAGAAAGGAGGTTCCTACTTCTTTTCCAGTTTGCTTTCTCTGCATCTCTCAAGTGGGATTTGAGATGTCTTTAGCAATGCTGTCTTATCCTCTACTTCTAATGGACAAATTAGAAAACTGACAAGAGCACGTATTGTTTTGGGAGCCTCTGAGGCTTCCCTGAGAAACTCCTGTAGAGGTATCCCGCACCAGGGACTGGGAACTTCATTTAATTATGCACTGCTTCTATGGACAGCATTATCTATCATCAAGAGAGGGTCCTCCAGTCTCTATTTTATGGTTTTTCTTTTTTACCTTGGTTCTAAGATAGTAGGTTTCCACATGGCTTATTCATACTCCCTTTAATTTGTTAAACTTTCCAACCTGAACCCACATCTTCCCAATTCTCTTCTCTCCCTCTAAAATTTAGTTTTCCCCTGTCATACTATAACCCTCATCACCTATATTGTACTGAACCCCCTGCCTTAAGGTGTCCTTACTCTGTATGTGTGTGTGTGTGTGTGTGTGTGTGTGTATGTATAGCTCAAATATTAACTTGCTTATCCACCATGTTTGACTCAGTTCTCTTGTTTGCCACTATGCAATCCTGGATAACTGTCCCTTGGGCTTCCAAGGATATGCATAGTAGTGCTGGGATTACAGATACACACTACAATCTCTGGCTTTATATAGGTTCTGGGTATCCAAACTCAGGTCCATTCTTTTGTACAGTAAGCATTAATGTCTTATGCTAGCTTATGATGTTCTTTAAATATGAAAAAGCACCTGGGGCAAAAAGCTTGCATCTTTAGTGAGCTGGGAGTTTGCTAAGAGCCTTTATGAGATTTGAGGGAAATTTCATTGACACTGTTATTATTACTTTAAAAAATTTTTTAACCTTATAAGTTAAGATATGATTTAAAATATGATGGCAAATTTGACAGAATTTTATTCACAAGAGGCTGCAGGTAGTCACTTGTCTTTTTACTTAATGTGAAATTTGAGACTTATAGACTTAGAAATTTTAGAATATTTTAAGTAATTATTTATTACTAGATTTTTTTATTGTGGAGCTCAGATTACATATGAAGTAAAAAACAAATAAGAATTTCTAATCTAAATATTTATTTATGTTATTGGTTGTAGTTAAGGACAATTATTAATATTAATTATGAGTCACATAAACAAAAATATATTGTATCCGAATAGATAAAATTTATTTTTGTGCTTTACTTTCAGTTGTTTTATTTTTATGTGAATTTTAAATTAGGAAATAGTGAACAGTAGATAGAATTCTCCAGAGAAAAGGGAAAATAAAATTGAGTCTTATACTTCAGCCCACCACTGTACTTGAGTTGTATTCAGATCAGGGAGGGAGAATCCAGAAAAGGTCAGCAGTACCTGTGAGCTGAAGGCATTCACCAAATTCTGAGAGGCTGAAATAACTGGACATGAGTAGAGCAGCACTGCCGTGAAAGAGTTCTTTCTCCAAACAATAGTTAATGAAATGTACATTGGAGTCTCCATATATGTGGATCTTAGGCTGCTCACATGCACCCTGAACTCAACAATTGCCAGAGAAAGAACAGCTAAGAGGATGAAAAAGGAAACTCTATGGGCATACACATAAGGTAAGGAGACATTTGCTCTCTAAGCATTGGAAACGAAAGGTCTTATTGAACTTTTAGGACATTCATAAAACTTCTAAAACAGGTACACTGTTTCCAAGAGAAATGTAACTCAATAGAATTTGGCACCAAAATAGAGTTAACAGAAGAAGGCTCTTCAAAACCCATTAATAATCTGATTAGTGAATTAAAGGAACATATAAATAATATATGGAAAGAAATGGAAGCTAAAAACAGAGCTAATGAAAAGGCCCAGAGAATATAAAGCCTTTGAATAACATTTTAAAAAATGTTTAAAAGCAAAAAGGAAAAGGGGGCATGGGATAGGGGTTTTCTAGGGAGGGGAAATGGGGAAAGGGGATGGCATCTGAAATGTAAATAAAATATAAAAAATAAATTAAGAAAGGAAAAAAAGAGAAAAAATAAATAAAAAGGGGTTGGAAGACTGTTAAGAGCTGGAAGATGGGAAGCAGAACCGTGAATTCATAGCAAGTGCCTGTTTACATGAGCCCTGCACAAGACTTACTTCACCAAGAGTCTGTCTCAGTTGAGGGAGGGTCTCAAGAGGCCCCACTTTCCCAGAAAAGCTTTAAACAGTTAAGAGTTGCAGAGAGAGAGAGAGAGAGAGAGAGAGAGAGAGAGAGAGAGAGAGAGAGAATGAATTATATTCTGCCTCAGTGGTATAACCACTGGTAAACTTCTTTAACTCAAGAAAATAACCTTCCCAGAAACAATGCTCCAAAAATATTATTGGATTTGCTTTGTGTCCAGCATCTACTGTTGGGCATAGGACCTGGTCTTAAGAGTAGTTTATATAACCATTGAGACTCCACTGGAGAAACCTAAATTTTCCTTTGTGAGAAGTTATCAATTGGCCATAGCTTCTGGGTTAAGGATGGGGGCTTATACCCACATGTCCTTTCTCAGCACTGGGACCTCATCAGGTCCAGACCTTTTTAAGCCCTGTGCTGCTGCCATAGTCTGTGTGAGTTCATTTGGCATTTGGCATTTTTTTCTGATGTATTTAGAAAGACTTCTCTCCTTGATGTTCTCAATTCCCTCTGGCTCTTATAATCTTTCTACCTCCTCTTCTAAGGGTTCCCTGAGCTCTGAGGGGAGGAAATTGAGATATCCAAATGTTCCAAGATCTCACATTACTTACATACTGTGTGGCTGTGGGTCTCTGTGATTGTTCCCATCTGCTGCAGGAGGAAGCTTCTCTGATGATGGCTGAGCAAGACATTGATCTACGAATATAGCAGACTGTTGTTAGGAGTCATTTAATTGCTACATTCCTTTACCAGAACAGTAGCATTTGGTTTTCCCCCTAGGGCCCTGGATATCTAGTCTCAAGTTCTTGGCCATTCAGACAGTGTTGGGAATGGGCTTCATCTCATGGAGTCAGCCTTAAATCAAATTAAGTATTGGTTGGTTAGTCCCACAGGCTTTGTGCCATTGTTATACTAATGCATCTTGCAAGCAGGACACCATTATAGGTCAAAGGGGTCGTAACTGAGTTGGTATCTACCTTTCTCCTTTGGTAACATGCAAGGGTCTTCCAGTACCATGAGTATTAGTCAGTAGGAGCGAGGGATCTATGTAGGCACCAGCTATACTACTCCACGTTGAGTGAGATGTGTAGGCATTGTCTTCAGCAACAGGGCCTTGCCATCAGTTTGTAGAGGGTAACTGATATTGGCAATAGCCTGGGTTGATTGTGGGTTCCCTTTGGCCAATAACTGGATTAGATATTAGATGTAATCCATTCCTGGCCTGAAGGGTGATGGGAGATCTTCAATTGGGGTTCTATCCTCCACCAATTTTTTGGTGACTCTATTTACATCACTTTCATATATGTATATATTTTAGGAAGCTTCTACCGTGATATTTTTTTTTATCCTACAATTCTTTTGCTTATATATTATGGTTTCCAACTTCATGTTTTTAGGGGATTTCTCTGTGTTAATATGTGCGTTTCTATGTCTATTTGTGTTTCTTGTGCCTTTTTCTTTGACTTTTTCTGTTCATTTGTGTTTTGTCCTTTTAGGGTTGTTTGTTTTTATTTTTTTCTTATTTTCTTATTTTTCTTTTATTTTTTAGATGCCTTTAAAATAGATTTATTTATTTTATGTATATGAATGTTCTGCTTTTGTGTATACCAGAAGAGGGCATCAGATTACATTATAGATGGTTACGAGCCACCACGTGGTTGCTGGGAATTAAACTCAAGACACTGTAGCTAGCAATTGTCTGTAATTCCAGTTCCAGGAACTCCAACACTTTCTTCTGCCCTCCACAGGCTGCCCACATGCAAGTAATGTCAGACATGCATACAGGTAAAGCACCCACATAGATAAAACAATTTTTTTAAAGAAAGATAATTTGTTTCCAGCAAATCTGTACTATAAGATATGTTGGGGAATTTTTACATGGGAAAACAAGGCTAGAAATGAATTTGAGTATGTATGAATGCATTATTTTAAATATGTAATCACAGAGTGCTCACTTATGTGAACATTTTGGTGTCCAGATAAATTTTAAAGGGCTTAAAACAGGTAGAGTGTGTTTCCTGAGTGTATATAATTAAATTAAAAATCATAAGATATCAGACAAACACAGTTCTAAATAACCCACAAGTTCAAGAAAAACTCTGAGAGAAAGTTCATAGTTCAATTAGAATGAATTCAACCTCTCCTGTGTGTGGGATGAAGCCACAGTGCTTTTCTCTACTGTTTTTCTTTTTGTTCTGATAGCATGTCTGACAAATAACTTAAATCAACAAAGAGTTAGTTTGTTCACCTTCTGACAGACAAGAGATGGGGAGGTGCAGAGGAAGGAAAGAAGAGAGGAACAGAGAGGAAGAGAGGGGAGGGAAAAGAGGAGAGGAAAGCAGTCTGGGACAAGATAGACCCAAGGACCTACTCCAGTGACTTACTTTCTCCAGCTAGGAAGTACCTATAAAGTTTCAAGTGGCTACCAAAGGAGCACCTCAGCTGGATTCAACCCCTCAAATCACAAGCCTTTTGGAAGGCCAGTTCACATCCAAACTGGAACAGTACACTTTTTAGAACCCCAAAGTCTCATGGCCATTTTATAAGGCAATATTTAGTATACTTCCAAGGCTCCCCAAAGCTTTAACAGTTCAAACATTGTTCACAATCTAACTTCAGTTGAGATCTGAGACTCAAGGCAAATTTTTACTCGTAGGCTGTGTAAAATAAAACAAGCTGTGAATGTCATGTTTGGTTGTTGTCTCTTGGCAGGTTGCTCTTTTCTAAAGGGAAACAAAGGAGGAGCAGATATGAGGGAGGTGTGGGGGGGAGCTGGGGAGATGGGATGGAGGGGAAACTTGCAGCTGGGATATGTTGTATGAGAGAAGAATCTATTTCAATAGAAAAACCTCAAAATATTATAGTATGAACTAAACACTATTATTTCAAAAGAGAGGAAATGAGAGATGGAAGCAACACAAGAAAAAAAAAAAACAAAAAAATTAACATTTAAGCATTAAATCCTGGAGATGCAGGTGTAGTACCACCGGTGTGTGATGACATGAGGTCGTGAGATCGGATGAGCTCAGACAGCCTCATCCTCTGGCCTTGTGGCCAGCTCATATTGTCCTTCTTTTAGGTCAGCTCCAGTCATTGCTTATAACTTTCCTCAACAGAAATTCACATTCTTGGCTATCTTCCCATTCGTGTCAGTCTCAGTTGCAGGGCAGGTCTTACCTCCATAGCTTCACGGGTTGCTTGGGGTCACAGGCTTTCTTTGACATTTGGGCAAAAACTTCCATTGCCCTGCAACTTTTACATTCTGCAAGCCTGCAAACCCAGCAGCACATGGATAGTGTTGGGTTAGCTAGCACTATGATAACATCTGGCTCCCTGAGGACCACAGCTGCAGTGCCTCCTGAATTCCTGGGCAGCTAAGCCCAGCAAAACTCCAAACATCCCAGGCTTCCTTGGAGCTCTGTTCTCAAAGCCAATTCTTTCAAAGAATTAAAAACCTTTACAGTCTGGACCCTGCAGTTGATGAGATCCACCTAATTCTTAAGAGGCCCCGTGGGCATCTTTTCTATTATCAGTTAAATGTAATTGCTTTCTTTTCAGGGGACTAATCACTTTTAATGACTCTATGCGTTTTGTCTGCAACTTTAAACAAACTCCTTTTGTGGTAATCTTGGAATTTTTAAAGACTTTTTTTCACTGTTTTTGTTTTTGCTCACATTTCTGAACTATAAGACTGGTGAAAAGCAGTCAAACATAGACATGGTTAAATCTTGGACAACCTTAACAGTTCATCTGCTGGGTTATTTAGTTCATCAGCCTTTAAGCTCTGCCTCTGATATTGTGTTAGCACACAGATAAAATGTACAGAAACTCTTGGCTAGATTGGAACATATATGACATCTATGCTAGTTCCCATTCCTCATTTCTGCCTTAAACCCCACAGAGTGGGCCCTTTACTGTTTGCATCCCTATGAGCATGCCAGTCTCTTTAACCCCCATCAGACTTGCTCATTAATCACTACTCACAGTGTTCTAGGCTTTCCTCAGCATGCTTCTTCTTACTCTTCCGATTTCCTTCCATAAACCAGTTGCACTGCTTAGGAACTGCACAGTCAGGTTTAATTGTAGCATCAGCCACACTGATTTCAACTTTCTGTCATGTACTTTTTTCTATGACTGTGAGGAAATGCCTGGCATAAATGACCTTAAGGATTAAAGATTTATCTGGGCTTCTAGTTTTAGAAGGTTCAGTCTATGTTTTGTTGCTTACCTTCAGACACGTTGGCAGAACATCACAGGGGCATAATAGAGCCATGTATATCATGAACAGGAAGCAGAGGTGGTAGGGATGGGGGGAATCCAGAAACAAGATAACCCAGTGGCCCACTTTGGTGGATTATTTACTCCAGGTATTGTTCATTTCCTAAAATTTCCAGATTTTCCCAGAAATAATGATAGGAGCTCAAGATGAAGCCTTCAGTATAGAAAAGCCTTTTGTGGGAGGGGTGAGAAGTGGTGGGCTTGGGAAGAACAGAGAACCTCAACACTAATACTTTAAAAGGTGAGAGGTTTGAAACTCATCATCGAATGTTTCACTTTATAAAGCTAGAACAAAACGGAGTTTTACTTAGAATTAGATAAAGGAAGAAAGAAATAAAGAGTAGACCTTCGTGAAATAGAACATATTAGACAATATAAAAATATCTTCAAAAGTAAAATAAAAACCATTCTCTTTGAAAAGATCAACAAGATTGACTACAGATGTTACAACTGCGAAAAGGATTGATAGGTAGTATCAACAATATCACCAATAAAACTGATAATGTAAGTTCAAGAAAAGAGTTCCTGGAATTACACAAGCCACCATTATTGACACAGGAAAATTAAAGATCTCAAAAAAAGGCCTATATTTTTATTAAAGGCATTAGAGTTTTTATTAAAAATTTTCTACACAGCCAACCCCAAGCCCACATGAATTACTGGAAAATTTTGTATTATCTTTCAAGAAGTAATAACATAAATTTTAAACAAACCTCTTAGAGACATAAGCAAAGAAGACAGATGATCAGCTGGAGAAGCATCTGCTGTTCAAACCTGGAGGCCAAGTTTGATCTCTGAATCCTATAGCGGGACAGAGAGCACTGACTCCTGAAAGCTGTCCTTTGACCTCCACACACTCACTCATCGATGGGATTAGTATTATAAAAACACTACAAAAAATAATAACACAAAAATCTCTCCCCCAATCCTCCATAAAAACATTAATTAATTCTTTACCAAAATATCTTGACCAACTGGGTTCTATGCAAAACTATAAAACAGGTTTAACTAAAATAGTAATCAATGTAGTTCACTACCTTGAGACAGCAAACATATTCTCATTTCAATAGATATAGACAAAGAGGAGAACATGGCGGAATGTAACTCCCATATGTAGCAGAGGAAGACTATAGTAACCTTTTACTAGAAAGGAAGAATTTTCATCTGGGCAAGAATACCTGCTGAATACCTGGTTACCTTCTTGATGAAAGACCGACTGTTTTCCCTTAGTATCAGGAACAAGGCAAGGGCATTTTCTCTTACATTTATAACTTAATGTACTATGGAAGCTCATATCCTACGTAATGTGCAAGTTCAGTTGAAAGTAAAACTATCTTATAGACATGAGATTATAACACACCCCAAATCTGTGTGATATCTATCAAAACTGAAGAATAAATTCAGAAAAGAGTTTTGGATTGAAGTGAATAAATTTTTAGATATCAGAAACAGAGTAATTAGAAAGTGAAGTTTAAAAATTGAAATACAAAGCTAGGCGTATTGGCACAGGCCTGGAATTCTAATACTTAGGACCTGGAGGCAGGAGGACTTGGAATTCAAGGACAGCATTGTTTGCATAAAGAGTTTTGACAGTGACTCAAAACACTCGAGTCAGATGATGATGGTGGTGGTGGTGGTGATAATAATAATAATATTTTAAAATCTCACCCAAATTCAGTGGCATTCATAGGCACAAAACATTTAGATGTTTATTTAACACACTATGTTTCAGACAGCTGCCAGGTAAAATGAAAGATGGTCTGAGATGTAGCATGTTCTAGGACTGGAAAAGGTAATGTATTTAAGATAACAAGATTTCTGCAAGTAGCCCCAAAGAGTTGGTAAAATACTCATCAAAATCCCATCAGGTTCATGGGGATAATGGTGACAAAATTTTCATCAGGTTCTTTCCATGATGCATCAGAAATTAAATTATTTTTTAAAATGTATGTGGAAACACAGTAACTATAAAGAAATTATAATGAATCAGTTCTGAAAAAGGAAATGTGAAAGATTTACTTGTTGATCATTTGTTAGATTTTTATTAAGGCATTCACTAGTTAATTATAATCTTTGTTCATAAATATATTTAACATAAAAACATAAAAATGATACTGATACAGATGAATTAAATAGACAACCTTGGAATGTTTAGTACTTGTGTAAATTGGGTAATGTTTAAATCAGATGAAACATATTTCCTTAAACATTTCTTAGTTATTCATAGTGAAAAGTCTCTTAAAATTATTTTAAAAATTACTTACCTATTTTTATTTTATATATTGAGTGTTATTAAAGATTGGAACTAAGATAAACAAGGAATAAAAATCAAAAACCAAAATAAAGCCAAGAAATTCATACATACATATAACAATATGATTAAATTTATGATCTGAGGTATCTAATTATCCTAAGACTGTATCAAATAAGAATAACCTGCTAGAGAGATGACTCAGTGGTTAAGAGCACTGGCTGCTCTTCCAGAGCACATGGCAGATCAAATTGTCCGTAACTCTAGTTTCAGGCGTTCCAGTGCCCTCTTCTTGTCTCCATGGACATGAGACATACACGTGATGAGCAGATACACATGCAGGCCAAACACCCAGACACATAAAATAAAATTAATTTTTGTTTTATTTGCTTGTTGTTTGTTTGTTTGTTTGTTTTGTTTTATAATTTTAAGACAGGGTTTCTCTGTATAGCCCTGGGTGTCCTGGAATTCACTCTGTAGACCAGGCTGGCCTTGAACTCAGAAATCCACCCGCCTCTGCCTCCTGAGTGCTGGGATTAAAGGTGTGCACCACATATGCCCAGCTAAAACAAACAAACAAATAAATAAAATTTAAAAGACTAAAGTAAACAAGGAGTATGTGTTCATAGATAATTTAGAAAATATCTTCATCTTGATAATTCCTTAGAAACAGTGAACAAGGGAGTGTTCACATAATTGGGTTTAATGCCTTGCTTGTTCTTTGACTATTTGTGTTTATTGTCTTGCTTGTTCCTTGACTATTTGCATCTATTGTATTGCTAGACCCTCAACTAGAACTGACCTTACTACATGCATGTAATTAAAATGGTATAAAAGCATAAAGGAGGAAGGGAGGATCGGTATGGGGTTCTAGGGAGGGGAAATGGGGAAAGAAGACAACATCTGTATTGTAAATAAATAAAATATCCAAGAAAAAAGAAAAAAGAATGTCTGCATCTCATTTGTATTTTAACATAAAATACCATAACAGTATCGAACACAACTTGAGAAGAAATTGTTGTTACAAATCACAGTCACGTTCGTGACTAGGAAGAGCAAATAGCCAGCTCTCACCGTCAGTCTTTCACCTGCCTTTATTTGAACAAGAGGAAGAACAGTTGAGCAAATGTGCCAGCAAGACCTACCCAGAACAGTGTATCCAACTTACTTTACAGAATGAATCTAAAGCAAATACCCTGGTAATTTCTGGTTAAAATAGTGTCCGTAAGTCTGACAGAGATTTAAGCTATTGCATGCATTTAGTTGTATTTTAAATTTCTAATATGTTGACACTCTTTCAGTTAGCAGAAAATTCTGTAGAAACAGATCTTCCAACAGATTCGTGAAGCAATGGAGTTCTTTTCTTCTGAGTATGTACAATTCATTGCAAAAGATGAAATATTTTTAGCAATTCAAAGAATGAATCTCATAGCTATTTATCTTCACCGTTTTCTGTCTGTTAAATTTATTCTAAAATCTTTCCTGGGTGCTTAATTAAATAATTAAACAGTTTGCTTCATAGACTTACACAGTCATGCTGTTTTAACCTGTTTGCTGGACAAAATTTGTGATGAGTTAGCTAAATCAATTCTCCTCATCTGATGAACATATATCCTTCAACTTGCTTTTTAATAATTATGTGACTTTAATGTCAAATAGCAGAGATTTCTAATTCAAATATACATAAGAAAAAAGAAACTAAGAAGTCCAGAAGTGGGGCCACTGTGCACCTGGTATGAAGGGATTCTGGCCTGGTTCTCAGGACTCTTAGTTTTTCCAATGTTAGCAATAAGATATGCTGTGCAGGGAGGTTCAGTTATGTCAAGGTACCTACCTTCTTATGGATGAAGAATCCTTTCTTGGCCGTCTCTTATCTTATTGGCCCAAACTGGATTGCACATTCATTCTGAAACCATTAACTGTCAGTGGTCATGGCACCAAACGGTAACGCTGACCAGTGAAGACCATTGCAGCCTTTCTTGCATCAGATTGAGTCAAAGGAGGAAGAGTAAATCCCTAAAGCAAACTTGTTTTGTATAATGAGGATATGGCAGAGAATAGATACTGATCAGGAAACCAACAGTATTGTTGTAGATGTGAAGGTACATTCTTACTTTATTTCCTGAAGAAAGTATGCAAGGGTTGTGTACCGGCACTAAAAAAAAATTAGTTTTATTTGAAAAAAAAAAAATTCTTCTGGAATTATCTTTTAATTATAGCATATTTATAAAATTGCTCAGAAACTCTGTAAACAACATTTATCAGAACCTTTATAAAATATAAGATTAAGGATAAAATGAGTATAATTAGTATTATGTATACTAAACTGCATTCATTCACTAATCCGAAATATTTTCATGACTACTAATGTCTACCAAGTACCCAGGATATAGGGATGAACAATACCACATTGCTGTTCTTATGCTTTTAGTCTGGTGGTGACCAGAGACATTTGTAAATAATTATTAAATGTGGATGCTGGTGCAGGGAAATCTTCTGAGATGAGAAAGAGCAGAGAAATAGTGGAAGCACCCATCAGAGAACACAGCATGTGAAAAGGCCCTGAGGCAGAGTGAGAGAGGTGCATTATGGGAGTAGAAAGGTTAGTGCACAACAATCAGGCTTCATCACTGTGACAGAAGACCTGACACAAGCATCCTAATTGGAGAAAGAATTGTTCTAGCTCACAGAGTGTTACATCTTGACCCACAGTCAGGCAGAACAACATGGTGCTGGGAGAAGGTGGCAGAGGAAATTCTGAACAGGGAGTAGACAGCTTAAAGTTAGAAGATAGTCGAAAGATGAATGTGTCAGTGTGGGAGCTGTCAGTGTATCGGGTAGAATGTGTAGATTTCCTAATGCAAATAGCAAACTGAAGGAAGTAAATAGAGACAGGAAGTAGAGCCACATACAACTCCAAGCACATGTCCCCAGTAATGCGCTTCATCCAGCCAGAATCTACTTCTTATTTTCTGAGTCCATCAAGGGATTAAGATGTTTATTAGATCAAAGCCTCAAAAGCCACTCCTTGCTAAATCCCCATCAGTTGGCAAACAAGCCCTCATACGTGATGGGTGATGGCTCCTGTTTAGAGAGTGGCCAATGTTGGGGGAGTGTGACTTTGTAAGAAGCTTGCAGACCTTTCCTCCCTTGTCATTCGAAAGCCCTGAAAACTCATCAAAAGGATTTGAGTTAGGAGAGTAATGGAGGGTAACCAGGTTTATAATTTTGAATAGATGATTTTAATGTTTGGTAGAAAAAAAATTGAGTGGGTCAGAGTAGATACAGGCAACTATTAACTATTATCCTAGTAACAGCACAGGGTGTAAGTGTTAACAGGAAAAGAGTTACATGGACTTGTATGGTCTTTAGAAGATGAGAAATGACAAGCCATGTAATGGTATGGATATGTGACATGAGAAACAGATTGTGATGATAGTTTTAGGTTTCTCGCTTCTACCTCTGGAGTGCAGGTCTCCTTTCCCTAGGACATGGAATTCTAGAGTCTAGTCTAGAAAAAAAAAATGGTAGTATTCAATTTTGAGTATGTTGATCCTGCAGTCTATTTCACAGAGGCAGTGATACTGAGTAGACAGCCCAGAGCTTAAAAGGCAATCTCAGGAAAGGTATATCTCTTTGGGAGTTGTCAGTATACAAATGGAAGTTTGGATTTTAGAACTCAGGCTTAAGAATGCCTTAGGAGAAAAAGTAGAGCCCTAAAGAAAGAGGCCTGGGGCTCTCCTTGAAAGACAGTCAAGAAGACAAGTCACAAGACTACAAAAAGAATCAGAAGAAAAATTAGTGCATTATCATGTCTCAATTCAAATGGAAAACAAGTGTTTAAGAAAGAGAAAGCAATCAAATGGTGCCCAGAATTTAAATAAGTGCGAGCTAAGAGACTTCTGTATTAGTCAGTGTTCTTTAGAGTCACAGAACTTAGGAGATATTTTTATATATCCAGTGAATTTATTGTAATGACTCATAGTCTGCAGTCCAAATAACCCAACAATGGGCAGCTGTGAATGGGAAGTTGAAGAATATATTAGTTGCTCAATCCCACAAGGCTGAGTGTCTCAGCTGGTCTTCTGTATAAGCTGGAATCCTGAAGAAGTAGGTTCCAACAGATGTGCTGGCAGGTAAGTACAAGCAGAAGAGTCTTCCTTCTTTCAATGTCATTATGTAGGCCTACAGCAGAAGGTGTGGCCCAGATTGAAGGTGTATTCCACCACGCCTAGATCTGGGACTTGCTTTGTCCCAGGCTGACCTTGAACTCTGCTTGTCTCAGTCTCCTGAGATTAAAGGTGTGTACTACCTTGCTTGGGCCTAAGCTTTTCATGGCCAGTATGCCTCAAGATCTTCACGTCAAGATCCGTGTCCTAAGCCTGTGTCTTCCAGCCTCAAGATCTGGATCAAACATGTGCCCTCCATGTCTGGACTATAGTTCATTCCAGATATAGTCAGGTTGACAACCAGGAATGGCCATCACGGCTTCCTTATACTCACTGGTTATCTTTGAGAAAACTGTTGTTGGTACAGTGAAAGCAAGAAAGAATGGTTTGAGAGTGAGAGACAGAAAAGGACCCACCAAGAGAGTCCATGGAGAGATCCTTGCAGCACTCCTGTGAAGAGGGGAGAACAGTTCTAGGGACGTGTAAGGCATGGAAGCAATTTAATTAGCAGACAGTAAAGACAGCAATCACAAATAATTGAGAGAGAACTGGTGGATAATTTATCCTTAAATTGCTGAGAACAACCATAGTCAAAAGCATATTTACATTGCATAGAGGATGAATTCCTATAATATAATTGAGAGAGAGTAAGAGTTGCTAGGAGGTAGGCCTAGTAGCTTTAGCATCATGAACACTTTGTGTTTTCTCTGTGTAGCTCATACAAGCCTGTGGAAGAGAATGGAGGAAGGAAAACTTGGTCGAGATAACAGACAAGTGACAGGTGGAAACATACACTGCTCAAAGTGAGAGAAGTAAACGAAAAAACGAACGAAAAAACGAAAACTGAAGTGACTGGGCAGTGCTTAGGAACCAAGGAGGATGCTGAGGACTTCAGTCATGCTGGCGTGTTTAGTTGAGTGACTAGTTTAGTGAGCACACAAAAAGGACAGCAAGATTCATCAGGAGCTGGGCCTTTGTGACAAAAGGGAACAAGAAGAGTAACTCCAGTGAGGAAAGGTGTTGAGTTTGAGTGAGATTCTAGAAAGAATGTAAAAGCTAAGAAAAGTAGCATTTCCCCACTGTAGCGTGAATGGTGAGTGGAGATGGCCTCTGTGATAACATCAGCATCCCTTGTAGCTAAGCAGTCGCCATCTCCCTCATGTTCTTGATCCTTCGTCTCTTTCTTTTCTCACATTTTCTTTCCTATCCTGCCACCTCATTCCTCTTCTTCCATTTTCCTCTTTTTTTCTTATTTCTCTCATTCCTTCATTTATTTTTAAAATATTTGTATTTTAACATACAAGTGTTTAACAATTTAAATTACTTTTCTATTTTATATGTTAGAAATATCTTAGAAATCAACAAATTTTATTTTTGCAATGAAATTAAAATAACTGTATGGAAATCATTTAAATGTATGTTTGGTTTAACCAGAGCTTAAAAGAATACATTATTTTATTCTGTGTAGGTTTTTCATGCATGCACAATGAAAATGAATACTAGATTCACCAGCCAAATATATTTATGATATGGATGGTTGAAAAATTGAAGGTATCTCCAAAGGTAAGTAGCAAATATTTAAAAAGGTAACTCTTGTGATATTATTTTGAAGGAAATTAATATAATTTTCATTTCAAGCATTTTATAAAAAAGAAGCAAAGTTTTAATTATAGCATGGATAAACATGGCATTCTTACACAAAGGGGCACCACATGCTCCTGTGAATCCCTATCAAGGGGCACCAGGGTTGTAAGAATCTTCTTTTGGCACAAGTTTGAGTTATTTTTAAAGATGAGCATTTTAAATCTAATGAACCATAACTAAATAAACATCATTGACATATCTGTGTAATTTAACCGGCTTTTATGGGATCCAAAACCTAAGAGAAATTATTAGGTCTTAGAGTGTGGCTTGGTGTCAGAATGCTTGCCTAGTGTGTACAAGGCTGTGGGTTCAATCACCAAAGAAAGTGGGGGAGAGAGGGAGGAGGGATGGAGGGAGAAAGAGTAGCCCCTCTAGAGGTTACTCAGAAATTGTATAATGGGCTTTCAAACACTTCATTGTATATATTAGTCGGAGGCAAGATGTTAACATGCTATATCTAAAGATACTGTTTTGGCTAGTCCCTGGAAACAAAACCAGCACTGATTCCACAATCATGTGCACAGACCTGTTATTGCAATAGGAGACTGATGTCATTTCAACTAACTTTGCCTCATTCCTGAGGAAGACTTACAGATTAAGTAACACAATCTGGGCTGTAAGGGTACATACAAACAACTATAGCGGCCTCAAGGGATACTGCCAACATTTTATACTTTCTTCACTTACACTTCCTAAGAACAGGCATTTCCTTGATTCATCATTTGTAGTTAATGCTTATCTAGTGATAACCGTGCCATTTTATTGTTCATAAACAACTTTTGTAAGGATTTATATGATTATATGTACTCAGAAAGCAAATCTATTTTTCTTGGTTATTTTTCCCCTTTATTAAGGACTTTTATCTGAACCTTTTTATTACTACCAATACTTAGGATTAGTATTACCTAGGATCAGATAAAAAAATTTTTTTTGAGACAGGGTTTCTCTGTATAGCCCTGGCTGTCCTGGAACTCACTCTGTAGACCAGGTTGGCCTCGAACTCAGAAATCCGCCTGCCTCTGCCTCCCAAGTGCTGGGATTAAAGGCGTGCGCCACCACTGCCCGGCTCAGATAAAATTTTCAACTGCCTGTCATCTCCAGGAACACTTCTTTATGCTCTTCCTAAGAGTGGTAGGAACTTTATTGAAATTGATATTCTATGTAAGGACTCCCATCCCCCAGCTTACATTTTTCCTATGATCAGTAGTATTTATAGCTGTTCTTCTGCACATTTTCCTAAGCCCTAACCTGTAGCTCTCCTGGAGTTTTAAACATAAGCTTGGAGTAGGCTGTTGGAACTTAACAACCGAGAACTTGGTTAACAGGAAGGATTTGTATTTAGAAAGTTGAATTTTATTTTCTTTCACCAGGGCAGACTAAGGTGGTAGGGGAACAAGTTTGACCACTAGTCTAGACATGATCTCAAAAACAAAAAAAAAGTTTACTGACCCAAATAGTGAAGCTGTGACTGAGACTGCTACATCATAGGGCCAGGGGTCTGTCTACAAATGCACACCTCATGCTTCATGGGTCCCGGAATTGTGCTATTAACACATTTTAACTTGTGCATCACCCTGTGTTTTTGCATACTTATAAAAGCTTGTGTCAGCAGATATCAGTTTCTGTGACTATTAACACAAAGAAACAACACAGCTTGACTGGGCCTTGTGGCTGGGGCAGACACCCAACCAGTCTGCTCCTGTGAAGACACTGTATCCTGAGACATCCTAGAGAGGCCACTGAACTCAGAGCGGCAGGTAAGAACAGTCGCCCACTGCCCTACGCCCCAGAAATACAATTGGGAGCAGGGAGCTCTCAGGACCCACCAGGCACCCAAACCCCGCCCCTGCAGAATACCACCCCCCTTCGGCCCCTTGCCTGGTCCTTGTGGCTGGAGCAGACACCCAGCTGGTCTGCTCCCATGAAGACACAATAGCCAGAGACATCCTAGAGGAGACGCTTTACTCAAGGATGACTTGGCCAAGGAAGAAATAAAGAAAGAAATTAAAGACTTTTTAGAATTTAATGAAAATAAAGACATATCATATCAAAACTTGTGGGACTCCATGAAAGCAATACTAAGAGGAACTCATAACTCTAAGTGCCTACAAAAAGAAACTGGAGAGAGCATACACTAACAACTTGACAGCACACCTGTCAAAAAAAAAAAAAAAAAAAAAAAAAAAGCAAGTATACCCAAAAGGAGTAGACAGCAGGAAATAATCAAACTCAGGGCTGAAATCAACCAAGTAGAAACAGAAAGAACTATACAAAATATCAACAAAACCAGGAGCTGGTTCTTTGAGAAAATCAGCAAGATAGATAAACCCTTAGCCAGACTAACCAAAGGGCACAGAGACAGTATCCAAATTAATAAAATCAGAACTGAAAAGAGAGACATAACAACAGAAACTGGGGAAATTTAAAAAAATCATCAGATCCTACTACAAAGGCCTATACTCAACAAAATTGGAAAATCTGAATGAAATGGACAATTTTCTAGACAGATACCAGGTACCAAAATTTAATCAGGATCAGATAAACCATTTAAACAGTCCCATAACTCTTAAAGAAATAGAAGCAGTCATTAAAAATCTCCCCACCCCAAAAAGTCTGGAACCAGATGGTTTTAGTGCAGAATTCTATCAGACCTTCAAGGAAGACCTAATACCAATTCTCTTCAAACTATTCCACAAAATAGAAACCCGAAGGAATACTACCCAATTTATTCTATGAAGCTACAATTATGCTCATACCTAAACCTCACAAAGACCCAACAAAGAAAGAGAACTACAGACCAATCTCTTATGAATATTGATGCAAAAATACTCAATAAAATTCTCGCAAACCAAATCCAAGAACACATCAAAACAATCATCCATCATTGCAAAGCTTCAGTAAGGCAAAGGACACTCAATAAGACAAAATGGCAACCAACAGATTGGGAAAAGATCATTGCCAATCCTACCTCCAGTAGAGGGCTAATATCCAATATATACAAAGAACTCAAATTATACTCCAGACAACCAAATAACCCTATTAAAAAATGGGATACAGAGCTAAATAAAGAATTCTCAACTGAGGAAACTTGAATGGCTGTGAAGCACCTTAAGAAGTGCTCAATATCCTTAATCATCAGGGAAATGCAAATCAAAACAACTCTGAGATTACACCTCACACCAGTCAGAATGGCTAAGATCAAAAACTCAGGTGATAGTAGATGCTGGTGAGGATGTGGAGAAAGAGGAACACTCCTCCATTGTTGGTGGGATTGCAAGCTGGTACAACCACTCTGGAAATAAGTCTCACAGTTCCTCAGAAAATTGGACATAGCAGTACCTGAGGACCCAGCTATACCACTCTTGGGCATATACCCAGAGATGCTCCAATATATAACAAGGACATATGCTCCACTATGTTCATAGCAGCCTTATTTATAATAGCCAGAACCTGGAAAGAACCCAGATGTCCTTCAACAGAGGAATGGATACAAAAATTGTGGTACATTTACACAATGGAGTATTACTCAGCTATTAAAAATAATGAATTTGAGAAATTCTTAGGTAAATGGATGGAACTAGAAAATATCATCCTGAGTGAGGTAACCCAATCACAAAAGAACACACACAGTTATTTACTCACTGATAAATGGATATTAGACCAAAAGCTTGAAATAGCCAAGATTCAACTCACAGACCACATGAAGCTCATGAAGAAGGAAGACCAAGTGTGGATGTCTCAGTCCTACTTAGAAGGAGTAACAAAATACTCAAGGGAGCAAATATGGATAAAAAATGCAGGACAGAAACTGAAGGAGAGGCCATCTGGAGACCATTCCACCTGTTATCCATCCCATGTGCAGTCACCAAAGGTAGACACTGATGTGGATGTCAGGAGGTGCATGATGACAAGAGCCTGATATAGTTGTCCCCTTAGAGGTCTGCTAGAGTCTGACACATTCAGAGGCAGATGCTCACAGCTAACCACTGATCTGATCAAGGGTTTCCCAATGGAGAAGTTAGAGAGAAGACTGAAGGAGCTGAAAGGGTTTGTGGTCCCATGAGGAGAGCAACAATACCAACCAATTAGAGCTCCCCAGGATCTAAACCACCAGCCTGGGAGCACATAGGGAGGGACCCATGGCTCCAGCTGTATATGCAGGTGAGGATGGCCTTGTCAGGCATAGGTGGGAGAGGAGATCCTTGGTCCCATGAAGGCTGAACACTGAGTGGGGGAGAATTTGAGGGTGGGGAGGTGGGAGTTGGGGGGGTAGGTGGGGGCATATCCTCATAGAAGCATGAGGAGGGGGGATAGGAGAGGAGGTTCGTGGGTGGTGGGAGAAATGGGGTAAGGGGATAAAATCTGAAATGTAAATATAATAACCAATTAAAAAAAAAGAAGCAACACAGGTTCACTGGACTTAAAGAGGCAGCTCCCACTGGACCACTTTCAGTCTACAGCATCCCTTATCACTTAACATTGGTTCTGACATTTGTTTGTCTGTGTTGCTATGATGTTGTGAGTTGAGTGATTGGAGTCCCTAACTTTTCTTTTGATTGTCTTCCAAAGCTGAATTTAGAAATGGTCAAGTATAATGTTAAAGAACACATAACTACAAATATGTTAAAGAATAAATACAAATACTCTTGAGTTTCTGTGGCTTTTTCATTGTTGTTGACTTTATATCAGATCAGCATATACAGCCATGTACATATGTATATATTATTTTATACACACACATACTTATATATACATATATATAAGTATATATATAAGTATATATACATATATATACATATATATAAGTATATACATATATATGTATATATAAGTATGTGTATATAAGTGTGTATATGTATATATAAACACGGGTTCCAGCATGGAAAGGGGGGTGTGGAAATGAGTCCTCACCACTAACCAACAAGTAATAATGTCTGCAAGCAAAGGGCAAAGCAGTTTTCTCCAGTGAGATGCCACTGGGTAGGTATACCAATCACACTCCAGGCAGGTCCCAAGCCCAAGCCCAGGAGTAATTGGCCAACACAAAATGAACTCTGTGTTTTTGGGGGGAGGGGTTAGTTTTTGGGAGGAGGGATGGTTTTTTTTAGGAAGGGGTAGGTTTTGGGGGGGAGGGATGGGTTTTTGGGGGAGGGGTGGGTTTTGTGGGGAGGCTTGTTTCATTTTGGAACTTTTGTTTGTTTTGGCATTTATTTTGAGAACTAGAGAAAGAAAGGGGGAAGGAAGAGTATGAAGTTGGTTATGGAGGTAGGATCTTGGAGAAGTTCAGGGAGAGAAAAACATTTGAAATTAAGGAACAAAAAGAAAATTATATACCAACAATAATTCTGTAGTTGTGGTTCCTGTATAGATATATCATATCAACAGTAGATGAGAATCCTTTACTTCATATAAACACCATGTTTCTGCCAGTAGTCAATATGCTATTCTATCACATGATGATAGCTGTCAGAGTAACAGGGCTAACAGGAAAAAATAATCAAGAGGGATAGATTTTCCAAACTGATGTACCTTTAAAACCAGAAATTTACTGAATAATAATTATTAATGTAGAAGATAAGATGACAGTGCTGGCCAGGCATCTCAGAGCACTGCTCTGAAGTGAAGGCACAGGAGGAAGCCAGACTCCCACAAATTAATTAATGTGTGTGTGTGTCCACATGCTTGCAAGCATGTGTAGACTAGACAATAATTTGTAGTAGTTGTTTCTTTCTAATACAAGGGCCTGAGGCACTGAACTTGAGTTGTGAGACTTGGTAGCAAGCCCCTTTACCCATCATGCTGGCTTTAGTGTCTGTCTCTGTGCCGTGTGCGTGCCTGGTGTTCAAGTAGTACAGAAGAGAGCATTGGAGCTTTGAGCCCAAACAGCCATTCATGTTTCTAAGTTCATGTTCTCCAAGGCCTCAGTGAGGACCAACCTCACTGCCATCTCCTTCAGAGACATGCTCTTTCCTCAGTTGTTCAGTGTCTGGACTTCAGTTAATATTTTAGCTTGGTATGTTTTAATGTAGGGGTTCGTATACCTGTTCCTTTCATACAAGTTTGCTCTGTAACCGGCTTAGAGTCAGCATTCTCTGCTGCAGCCACGTCCCTTCTTCTTAACTTCCTTTTCTGAGCCATGCTTGCGCTATTCTAACACACGCCTCAAGTTGTTTTTCTTGTAAGTTCTCTCCTAGTGAAAGAGATGAAGAGAACATATTTCAAGCTTGTCAAGCTAGCATCCTTTGTTCAGGTCAGTCTGATTCCTTTTCACTTCCTTGAGGCCAATAATTGTGCCAGGGTGGCTGGTGTCTGCCATAGTCCAAAGTCTAATTTAGGTGTGGAGTTCTTGGTCTATTGTTACCTGCCTGGTTCTCTGTAGCATGATTCATCTGGCTTTTGTCTTCCCATCATCTTAGGACCAGGCTTTGTGCAATGCTTTGTCTTGTGTAATGTACACCATTCTTCCTCTCTAGTTGTCTTATGTGCTGTCCTTGTATGAGAGTCCCGGCCACTCTTACTCATCTGTTTGCACATGAGTCGCCCCTCCTCATAGTATTTAGTGTTCAGCTTCCTCTGGAGAAAGATGCAGACTATTTTCTAAGGCCTTAACTTGCATTCTTTGCTAGCTATTATTGGCTAGTGCTTCTGACTTTGCAACATATCTTTCCCCTTTTCTATTTTAGAGAAGTTCAGCTTGATTGGATCTCCTTTCAGGATCTGTTTGTCTCTCCTTTTTAAATTAAAAAATTTTTTTTTCGAAAATCTAAAATGTAGTTACATAGTTTTCTCCCCCCAGCCTTTCTTCCATACTCTGTCTCAAACCCACCTGTATTTCTTTAATTATTGTTGCATGTGTGTGCATACACATGCGTTTTGTGTGTTTCTGCTTGAATCAGATGTTCACTTTGATCTAAGGAGCTCTCTTCTTTGAGCTGCACCGCTTTCTTTCTGTTTGTTCTCATGCACACACCATTCCAATCATAACAATGAAGATCATCGTCAACCCATTTTATTTCCATAATGTCTCTTTTACCAAATCCAATTTCTAGATATGTTATGATTTCTTATCATATCTTCCTTTTATTAACTAAGGAAGATAGACTTTTTTTTTTTAAGAGTAAATCTACCACATATCATTGAGTTCAGGTTTATGTGATTTAAAACTGTGATAAGCTCATGATAAGTAAGTTGAGCATCAACTTGGACCGCAGTAGCTTATTTTAAATGCTGGTGGAGCAGCTGCAGGAATGTGATACCAGTTCTTCCACATTTCTTTTTTTGACCCATGATTCAACTTAATGTAACACCTTTAATCCCAGCACATGAGAGGCAGGGGTAGCCAGATCTCTGTGAGTTTGAGACTAGCTTGGTCTACATAGACAGTTCCAGGACAGCTAGGGCCACATAGTGAAACTCTGTCTCAAAACAAAGAACATTAGAAACAGCAAAAATAACACAATGAATAATTTAGAATACCAGTCAGCAGATCTAGGATGACTAGCTAGTCCTGGAACTGGTGCCCACAACTTAAAGACAGGCCATTGCTACAGTGTGTGCCAAAGTTGCCCAGCTTCATACTTTAAAGATGATTTTCCAGTCCCTGAAATGGTTATGTCATCTACAGACTTACTTCAAGTTGTAGATGAAGTTCAATGCATGGTTAAATCGTAGGCATCAGCAGCTGCACAGTAAAGCAACCGTGAGCAGCTAGGAGGTCAAACTGTCCACTGCACACTTGAGAATATCAAAGCTAGATCCAGCCCTACCCTGGTGGGGTTTTTTTGTTTGTTTGTTTTTGTTTTTTGAAAGCCAAGACTTCTGGAAATAATTCCTGCTACACTTAGCTGCTGTGACCCATCAAACTTAAATTCTACATAGTTTCTGCTTACTATAAAATTTAAAATCACCCTCTCTACCTTTTAGGAAAAAAACATAACTATAAACTTTATATTCAATGACACATGCCACCAGCTGCTTGCTTACATGACTCAGTGGTTTAGAGCATTGACTGCTTTTTTGAGAGGTCCTGAGTTCAATTCCCAGCAACTACATGGTGACTTATAACCATCTGTAAAGGGATCCGATGCCCTCTTCTGGTACTTCTGAAGATATCTAGAGTGTACTCATATACATAAAATAAACAAATAAAATGCGAGCATCAAGTAAATAAACAGACACACAAAATATATAGCTCCTATATATCAAAGTGCCATTTGTGTACTTTGCCAGATCCCCTCCCCTGCCCCCATAAGTCTGTCTTTTGTCTTGTTATTTGCCACTCAGAAGCATGTATATTATTTTTAGAGCTCCTGAACAACTTGGTCCCATATGTTTAACACTTTCTTGAATTTTGTGAGTAGGTAGTGGCTGGTCAAAGGCGAGAGGAACATAGGTAGGTACTCTTGAAATTTGTTGTCTTTGGATGGGGTAGTCCTGTGTAGAACTGTCCCCTTAACCCTACAAATTTTGTATATTAGATTCAGTTTCAAATGTTTCAATGTATTAACTGTAATGCAGTAATTAAAGCTTTGGTACTGGTGTGAGAAGAGGTGTAGAGAAAAATGGAATTGAATTTAGAGTGTAGAGATAGCCTATTGCATCTATTGTCTGTGGTCACTTGACGTGTGACAGAGAGACACTCATCCGGGAAGAGTATTGTGTTTAGCTGCAGTGCCAAGTCAATATATATCTCATATATAAGGACTGAGACAACTTTCATTTCCTATCTATAAAAGTTACCTCAACATAAACTTGAGCTGAAAGCATACAACTCTTAGAAACCAATATAGGAGAAAATCTTCATAATCTTGAACTTGGCAATAGATTCCTAGATATTAAATCCAAAGCATGAGCAATAACAGAAAAACTCACAAATTTGACTACATCGAATTGAACATTTTCATGAATTAAAGGGCATTATCCATAAAATGAAAAGACAATCTACATAATGGAATTGAATATTTTCAAATCACATCTAATAAGTGTTTAATATTGAGAATATATGAAAAAGTCTTATACTCACTAATAAAAAGACAATCTAATTAGAAAAATGGGTAAAGGACCTGAGCAGACATTTCCACAGAGAAGATAACACACTTGGCAGTAAGCACAGAGATAAGTTCAGCTTCCTCAGTCATTCATCACTTGGTATAAATTAAAACCAGAGTAACCTAATACTTTTCAGTACAGTGTGAAACAGTACTAAAACAGGCTCACACACCTATGCATCCACAGAAAAAGACAAGTGCTTATGGGTAAAAGTTTTTTATGATTAAGCATTTGCCTGCCTTGGATCCTTAAGTAGTTTTCTCGGTTATCTCTACTTTACCAGCATTGGCAGTAATCACCAGCCTGAATATATGTCTAGGGAAGACACTGGCATGTATTAAGGCAGCCAGTCAAGAGCCCATGTGAAAATGAGAAATGGGATTCAGGAATATCTGTGGCCCCCAAGTCTTTATTGTGACTTTGCTTTGGCTTCTGGGTTCCTTAGAAATATCTTCAATGTCTCCCAGTGACTTCTAGGCATCAGACTGTGGCTTCTCACATACTTAGATGAAATTAGAGTGTGTTAGTAATTACTGATTTGTCAAACTATTGATTTACAGACAGTATTAAAAATGTCAGAAAGCCTGTGGGCAGCAGTTGGATTCTTGCTGGATCAGCATCATGGGCTTTTAAATTTAAGACAACCGTGTGCTATGAGTTTCCACAAAGCAGTCAAATCTACATGAAGACTCTGGTTTCTATTACAAGAGTCCCTTTGACATCTTTAAAACTTAGACTTTCTTCTGTCTTCATAAAGATCTGATCATCATTCCCAGCTTTTCTTGGGATAAACAGTATTTCATGTCAGACTAAGTCTGTGGTCCTCCTTCATGTCCCTGAGTGGCTCTGTATTGAAGTTATTACACCTCTACTTCTCAGCCTTCAAACTCTAACACTAAAACTATTAATTTGATTCTAATGACTCCTCCGTGGTCCTTGAAGTTCATTAAGGAGTACATTGTAATAAATGTGACTTCCAGTGGGGAAAATGACCTAACTGTTACTATCTATTGGAAGACAATCACCCTGCAGTGCTCTTTCTTTAAAAGCCTTGGGCTCAGAAAAGATTTTGTCATCCAAAGAGTTTTCAGGAGAAAACAACAACAACAACAACAACAACAACAACAAAATACATAAAAAGTTGGTCATAGAAGATTTCCCTGTTTGTGAACCAAACATGGAAAAAGAAAAGAAGTTCTCCATGGTAACCATAGAAACTATTAAGACTTCTCCAGTTTGTCGAACTTCAAATATGTCGTAACATATGTAAGTTACATACTAAGTGAAATATTTAAATATAAGTAGTCTGGTCACAACATTTCATTTCATGGGGACATAATTATTTTGTTGATGTGAAGTGACTCCTGCATCTCTTTGAATTCTTCTATCAGTCATTATCACTTTTTATACTTAAAAGAAAAAAAAGGAAAAAGATTAATTACAGTTTTGGGATTTAACACTAACATTGCTAACACTGATGATGTAACACCAGAACTTTGAGACATCTTATGATTAGCTTGTGTTTGAATATTAACTATATATTTAATTTCTCTGTGAACTGAATTTTCTGGCTAGGTTTGTCTATGTTTTCTATTATGCCTTTTATTATTGGGTCAAAGTTTAATTCTAGCTCCTTTTTTAAAAAACAAGATTTGAGTTAAACTTTTAGGGAAAGAAATATAAATAACAAATTACATAAAACCGTAAGTGTCAATTATTAGAGCAAGCAACTATAAGGACACTTTGAAAGGTAATTACTCCTAGGTTTTGTTTATTTATTGAGTTTCATATGGTATACTTTTTAAAATTTTACAAAATCCTTTAAAATTTTGTACAGAGCCTTAAAATTTACAAAAACCATTCCATATATATTTTGTATGTTGGTATAGATCACTGCCAATAAAAGTAGACACATATAATTAGTTCTCAACATTTCTATAAGTGATCTCCAGTTTTGTACATATAAACTCGATTATTTTATATCAATACTAAAACTCAAATCTTTTAGACACCCAAGAAATTGAGTTCGAGAAAAGACTTGCATTTTCAATGGCACACCCAGTTATTCTTGTTGAGGGGTAAGGCAAGCTTCAGACAACAGAATCCCAGCTTATTTCTATTTGTATAAATCAAGTCATTTAAATGAATGAATTGTGTATGCTGACCTGGGCTACCAATGTGCTACTAGGGGTGTATGAAAGAAAGATGTGCACGGTGGTGGAAGCAGAAAGAGGCATAAAGCGCATTGGAAAACTACCAAATGTCCCCTGCAAATGGGCCCTATTCAGAGTCAGTAAGCGTGTGATGAGTGAAGTGCTTTTGAATATCGCCTTTAGATTCCATGCTGTTACAAGGCCAGCCCTGAACATGGCAACTCTTATTTCCACACACAGTACCTCTTCACTCTCAATTTAACCCCAAAATCTGATGAACCCATTACTCCATACTTGATTTCATGGAACAAGGAGTAGATATAGTTACAAATGATCAGTCACAAGCCGTGAACCAATGCAGCAAGGCATTAACAATTCACACCATTTCGGTCCACTTGCTCAAGCAGAAGATGTGCCAGCATATTTAATGCACAGCTACTTCGTTCAGTTTAAGAAAAGGCATGACTCAGGCTGCGTTTTCAAGCCAGAGAAGACGTTCTAAGATGTTGTACTTCCAAGTCCCAATGGTGTAGCTCTCATCCACGTATCAACAATTAACATAACCAAGTGTCCCATAAAGGGCATAACACCTAGATCAAATGTGACTCCGGTAAAGCCAAAATGACCCAAGAAACCCTCTGCTCCAGCACGGCCTGTTTTGTTTGGTCCTATCGTATGAATCAACGTCTCTTACGTAAGTTTTCTGTACTGCAGACCCACAGGCAACATGCCGTCACTTTAATGGGATCACTGGAAACTAAAACAGCTGTGAAAGATGGGTCTAAGTACAGCAACTGCTTGCTTGTCACTTTGTTCAGTGGGAAAACATCCCAAATTTGGGTAGGCATTGGTACTTAAGAAAATGACTACTAAATCCTTTCTCATAAGTACCATAGGGACAATGAGATGTGACATATAGCACATAAACAAAAGTACACAGCAGATGTTGTTTGAATGGAAACACACTGATATAAATCAAACACAGGAGACAGCACCCTTGCCACCATTCAGTCTTCCCAGAGTATCAGAATTTGGTGCCTGATGGTTCATCTGAGACCAGGAGTTTTTCAACTATTATCGCAATCCAAGGAAAGAACACACATACACATACACACACACACACACACACACACACACACACACACACCCCTTGAATATCCCTTGACAGTAGAAGAGATTCTCTGTAAGTGCACCCCTTGGTCTAGGAGATCGTCAAAGCTGGGTATCTCTCAAGAACTAAATTGTTTTTGTTCAAAGAGTCTTTTCTAGATAGTTGAACCTCATTTTAAAAAATTCCATCTAAATTGGCGAGAACTTTTTCAAATGTTTTAAATCTTTGGAACATCTTGCTCCCAGTGAGCAGTTTTTGAGACTTGCCAGTTTGTACCACAAAGCACAAAAAAAGTTTCCTTACAGGTCCACACTTTGGACAGTAACCTTGTTCCTGTAGTTACATGTACTCCAACAAATGTGACAATTAAAATAGACTGTAAACTATAATTCTGTATATTTAATTAGATTGGGTTTTAATTTTAAATTTAAAGGAGGTCATTAATGCCTTTGGTTATTTCGTAAGCTTTCTGAAAAATAAAATAATTTTTAAAACCCATTCACAGCATGATTTAAAGAGCTTCTATTAATGTAAAATATTGTTTTTGTTTTAGAATAAGTCTTGATAGATCATTTTAGGCTATGTTTCTCTGACAAATTCCATGATCTCTGTGGTTGTTTCTGGGAGTACATTTTTGTCATGTGCTGTTCTCTTTGGTATATTCAAGACCATCCAACCTTTTTAACAGGGACAGTGATGATTTTAATGTAAGATCCTCCTGAAGGCTGAGATGTTCACTTTTATATTAGCCTTTGAACTCAGTGTGTTTGGAGGGAGGCCATAAAGGGGCAGCCTTTCCTCATTCAAATAACTACTATGCTTAGTTCAGTATTGCTACCCTGTTACTTAAACTTTAGTGTGTGCTCTTCTCTGCAGAAGCATGCTTTATGATGGAGCAGGGTAAATATCATAAGAGTTCTTGAAGGACTTTAAAACATACCAACCCCTCACCTTCTGACTAGTTAATGCTTTGTTGCCAAATGTCATGCTTTTAAAAATAACATTGATTTTTCTCCATTATCCTCAAAGTAATATTACAATAATTTATAAAGTAAATTAAATTAATGTACTATTATTTTACTTTACCTTAATTGCAAAGTAAATTAAAATAATTGTTTATGACATAAGTATGTTTTGAAAAATCTGCTTATGGTCATGCTTATCTGTTAAGTTTTTAGCAGGTTGTAAGAATGTACAGATCCTGAGTAATTCACTGGGCCTGTGCTCACCATCTAAGACTCATCTGTGAGTGATCGTCCACAGTACATCTGAAGCAATGCTTTTACCAGACTAGAAGACATCCGGCCTAGTGTTGTACTCAGCATGATCTGTCTTTCCACAATTCACATCATAGTTTAACCTATATATCTATAGAGTTATTCCTTGTCAAGTAAAGATCAAAACAAAACTTTGTGACCTCAAACTCTAAAGGGGTTGAGATTTAGTGGGGGAAGGAAATGGGGAAGGAGAAGGTAAGGACTTAGTCCTTATCAAACTGAAGGATGAAAATAGAAAAAACAGCAAGGGAGAGACAATTATTGCTAAATAAATAACATGAGGAGTGATCCTTGATGAATAAGAATATATTAATTGGCAGGGAACAAAAGCCACAGACCCCAGGAAGGACAAACAGGAGTTACAGAATTTAACCGTTTCACTGTTGATACACAAGGTTAGTTCTTTCCAATGACATCAGTCATTCACTTTGATAGCATATTCTGTTGTCTCCCACCATCCTCAGTCTTACCTATTGAGATTATTAGAGTAATTTCCAATCTACTTGAAAAGGTAACCTAGGAGACAAGGAGGCTATCATCTTAACATCTTACAGCGTGTTGCTACCATGGATATAGTGGTTTTGCCACATTTTCTGGACAATAGTTCTTTTTCCTAGTTACATGGACTCTGAAATGTAAACCCACCAAAATTGTTGATTAATTTTTCAATTTACTTGAAATACAGAATCTTTAATTTAAGAAAATGTGTCCAAAGTAACTGTCTTCATAAGTTTTTTTCAAGTAGTAGGAATGATCCCAACTAGTCAGTGATGTATGTCTATTGATAATTTAAAGAATCCTGCATTTTTAATGCTCTTTAATATGTGGGATTGAGGGGTTGTTTAATGAAAACCATGAAAGGAAAAGTCCTTGTCTCCATCAAGTAAATACGTTGGTGGAACTGAGGTAAAGGCCTTCTATATATGAAGGACTGCAGATATGTAACTTTGCACACTAACACTAACCACCCATAAATAGCTTTCTTGAGTGGGTCAATATTTGTGGACATCACTTTAAAGAAGGCACATGATTTTGAAGGACACAGGAAACAAGATCCCTGAGTTCATTCCATCACCATGAAGGTTACACTTCTTTGTAGAGTTAAAGCATATGGCTTGACCTTTCTAAATAATTGGTCCAATTTCTTGCACATATTGTGAAACAGGATGCCATTTGTCTACAGAGAAAGAGAAAAGACTAGTTCCACACAGATGAAGAAAACCATTGGTTAAGAACTCTTATGAAACCAAACATAGCGGCTTACACCTCTAGCCTCAGCACTCAGGAGGTAGAGCAGGAGAGTCACTATGAGTTTGAGGCCAGCCTGGTCTACCATGTGAGTGGCAGGCAAACATAGTGAGACCTTGTCTGGCAGCAGCAGCAGCAACAGCAGCAACAGCAAAACCAACCATTGCAGCAGCAGCAGCAGCAGCAACGACAACAACAAATTGAAACCAACTAATCAACTAAACAAATAAGTTTTTATGAGCATTAAAATACAGTAAAAAGTCAGCCATCCCCTGTTAAAATATATGGTTTGTGTTCAAAACTCAAGTGACTTTCAACAAATCAATTATTTTTTTACATTTTAAAACCACATCTTAGGCTGCCTCATCCCTCCCCCAAGTAGCACAGTGTCCTCACTTGTGTTGAATACATTTTATTTTCAACACAGCAGACAGGCTGCTTTACACTTCCTTCCCGAGTATTTAGACTATCATTTTCTTCTGTTTTCTGTACCTTCCTGCTTAGTGGAAACACTGTTTGTTCTTGGATTGCGCTTTGTCTCCCTTTTCAAGATCATCAAAGTTACTAGTTTGAAGCGTCCCCAAAGAAAGAGCCTTCTAATCCCTAGTTCAGAGGCTAACCTTTATTAGTGCTCCCCTGGTAATAATGAGGACCTGCTTCCAGCAGGGAGAGGCTGGAATACTGAAGAGATTATTCAACAAGTTCAGAGCAGATTCTGAAGTTCCTTATACAACCTGCTTGTGAATACCGCTTTCTTTGCTTTACTGTTTCTGGTTTCCATAGTTTTCCTAATTATGTAAATCGTGTGGCACATGGGAGTAGCTTTCTATTCAGTGCCAGTTCTGGCACTTCAGTATATATTGAAGTCTATTTGTTCCAATAAATTATACATTTAAAAAATGTTATGAAGATTACAAAGTCTGAAAAGTAACTTTTTAGAAAAATCTAGTAAGTGTGGTTCTGAAATCTGTTGAGCTGAGCCTGAAAGTTATTTTGTGCTTGGTAGAGAGGAATAAAACTGATGAACTTCATAAAAATTTTATCAGGTTTAAAGTTGAGTTTAACTCGAGGGTGTAAATCTTCCACATTTACCACCTGCTTCCTAATTTATTTAACTTAAAAATTTAACAACTATACTAACTACTATAAGCAGTGCTTTTCAATATTTAAGAAGTGTACTGGATTGAGTGAGTATATGATTAAATCTGTATAAATCAAAACCAAATACATAGTAATCGATGGACGTTGTGTCAGCAAACTGAAAAGGCTGATGATTCTAAACTGAGTTTGGTCATGCAAAACTGTCATCAGAACTGACTTGTCTTACTGATTTTATTTTTGAAATATTATTTATTATTACTTCTCTTATAGTATATACAATGTCATATATGTTATAGATTATACATATATATAATATGGCAGAATATTTATATAAATATAAAAAATATAAATATGTAAATATAAAAAATGTAAAAATCCATTATATACATTAAAGTGTAAAGCACCTATTTACTTAAAACCTAAGAGAAAAGTAGTTGCTCAGAGCATATAAAATGGGCTTGTTAAAATTTCAGGAGTTAGTTTCTCAAACTGGATGATGGAATTCCACGCATATTGCACAGATGTCATTACATTATGCTTTCTTTTTGATTTTACTGTTGGCAGTAGGAAATCTTAACATCTTCATCTCCACCATTCTTCTATGCAGCGATAGACTAGACTTTTAAGTTTTGCTTTGGTAGGAAGCTGGAGAACCCAGTGTCCTAAACTGCAAGTTTTCTTAGCTAAAAGTAAGATTTCCTGAACACCAGCAGCAAAGGCCATTTGCATAACTCAGCCTCTCAGCAGCTCAGCTGCGCTTAATTGAAATTCCATTTCCACATTGCAATGCTGGGCTTCTCTGCATAAAATATGCAACATATAACATAACCTAGGGCACAGACCTACTCTCTTCGCTTGTGATCCACTTAATTCATTTTCCTTGCAGAGATACGTGTAAGAATAATATAGCTAGGACTCTCTATCTTTCTTGCATGTTTATCTTTGGGCTATACATACATGTAAGTAAGGACCATGTTAAATAAAAAGTGATATATATTCATTTGTTTTTCTGGGCCCCAAGATTTTGTTATTTATTTCTGACTTTTCAGAGGAAAATTAAATTTCAAAAAAATATTAGCTAGCTGCCATGTCATTTGAGTATTTTACACTAGAAAGACCTTATCAGCTAATCATGTGAAAAGTATATAAACATGTCTGTCAAGTCCACACGGATGTTACATTACAGGCCCGCAAGTAAATATCCTTAGAAAACTCCTGCTGGGATAGCATTCCTAAATCCACCACTAGCTTTTATATATTCTGGGTATTCGAAAACACGAAGGTATGAGAAAATCCTTGCTTAACATTTTCCCTCCTTATGTTTAAACAGTCTTGTCACCCTGTGTCCTGGGTTGCTTTAACGAATACTAATGACAGGCCTGGGATAAGAAGGCTTATTATAAAGGTGTGGATCATACTTTATGAATAATTTCCAGATGTGATATTTTGGGAATACAGACTCCTCTACAGGAAGCAGTATACTGAAACAACATGGATCTTACGGTTTCATCAGAACAATGCAAGTAGGTTTCGGCAAGGCTGGTTCCAACTCATCTGTGATAAATGAGAAGATAAGGCAATCAGTGCACACCATGACACTCCATGCAGCTAGTTAGGCACACTTCAGAACTATTCAGGTGTGCTCACACAGCTTATGAGACTTGCATGGGGGGTGTCGCAATATAAATACATCCTTCCTGGTGGCCACTGGTAACACAGGAATTGCCACGCTAAGACTTAACCCAGGTCAGACATAAATAATAGATGTTAAGAGTTAGCTCTAGTCTCGAGGCTGCATTCCAGGCAGCGTATCTCAGTTGGGTCAAAGGAATCCTTTCCACTTTACTCTCCAATAGTTCCTCTGCTTGAAAAATGCCTGCAAAATTCCATCACTCCTTTGCGGGGACCACTTTGCGTCTCTAAGGGAGAAGGTTTCAGACCCTTGGGGGCTAAGATGTACGTCCAAGGAGTTCTTGGGGCTTTGTATCAACGGTTAAAGTCTGAAAAAATTATTACAAGCAGGTAAGTCATCCCTTTTTAAAAACTACCTTATTATATGTTTTTTTTTTCAGATGTATTTAGTTCTGTAGATGCAATGATTGACATTATGTCATAAAAGAACTGTGACATGTTTTGTGAGCTCAGCCCCTCTAAGGGAGCCAAAATGCTTTTGGAATCTCAGAGCCAGCACTACTGGGGCTAATTGTGTCTGTCTTTTGGTATGGAACGCCATAGACCTTGTTTTTTCTTGCTGCCTACTCTGCAGAGCAAACGCAGATCCTTATGTGGTTATTCTAGAGTCAGTCACACTAAAGAAGGAAATGAATTCGCACTCCTCTGAGGCGTAGATGCCTCCCTTTATCTCTGGTGTAAACTCAACTCACTATTGTAGAAATGGGTCTAACAGCAAATCAGATTCTAGAGAAATGAATCATGAACTAACTTCTCCTCAAGAGTAACTTACTTCCCTCATACTTATCTAACTTGTATATTTCAGGATCCAGAGTATAGTTGAATTAATGTATTTGACTAAAATAAACTAGATTTTGCCTTTTAAAATCTGTGCATTCATTCTATAGTTGTGTGTTTATATACACACACATATGTGAGGGTAAAGACATATATTTTTGTAATTAGTTTTGGGACACTTGATTTACTTAAAGAAGGATTTATATTGTAAATAAAATATTGCAGTTTGGATAATTACAAAAAAAAAGTTGTAACATTAAAAAATATCTTCCAACATACACTTTAGTGAAGCCAACCTCTGTGTTAAGTAAGGGTGGGGTTTACATTGTGAACTTGGGGGTTCCATTTTAGATCTTGGCTCATTATCTCAGGCCACCGACCACTGATAAATGAATAATTTGAAAGCATCTCACTATTCATTGCACACAGAAAACGGGAGGGAGATGGGCTCCAGATGACAGGCTCGATGTTCACACAGCACCTCCTGCTGTCTGCTAGGAGAACAGCAACGCATGATGGGCAGAAGAAAGTTCATCAAAGCTCTCAGAACTTCCAAAGGATGTCTCAGACTTTATTTTTGTGTGGAAAATGTACTTAGTTTGCTTTTAAATTAATTACAGTGAATCGGAGAGGATTAATATCCACTATAGACAATTTGAGTAAAAATCCAGGCTTTTTCAATGTCCTATTAGGCCATTATATACAAAAACCAGTATAAGAAAAATTTTATTCTTTTAATTGTTTAACATTTAAATATTAATGTCCAACACAATGACTTCATAAAATAAATATGACTTGCTGAATTAAATTTGTTTATTTGTAGTTGTGTTTAAAAAAAGCATATGGCCTTTTTCTAATGAAAGAAAAGCATTGTTTAAAATCTGGAGATAATCACTTTCTAAGTTTTATTGAAAGTAAGGGTTGGTGAGACAGAAGACATCTGGACAGTAAGGGCAACACCTCTTATTTCTGCCACTAAACAAATGGTAAATTCAAGAAGAGTTCGGTACATTGTGCCAAAAAATGCCTTGAAAATTGCTGCTTTAAAGAGGCCATTACTCAAAATGTTGGCAAATATAATTTATTAAATCTTAAATGTAAATATGAATAAAATTTTACATTTTTAGTTTGTTCCAAGTTGTCCATAAGAATTTCAGTGAAGAATTGCCATAAAGTTGCAAAAATTTCTATTTCTTTATTCACACATGTTTAATTAAACACATTTTTGTGTCCATGGCTTTAATGTTTTAAAAACTCACTGTAGTGGCATTGTTACAAGGCCACCTCCGGCCGTTGGTAAGCCTGACAATATCTTTATCTTATGAGTAGGGGTTCCTATCAAGTGTCCCCTCAGCATTAATGAGCTTCATTTGAGCTGCATTACTTCACTGGACCTTCAAAAAGCCATTTCTGTGTAGTTTTCTGAGTCACCCTGTTTAGGAATCACTAGCAGGTAAAAGGTAGATGAGGGGTGGCTCTTGTTTTGTTAACACATCTTAAGGTTATAAAACTGTAGGACCATATCACCTTGACATCAGTTCTGTTTATTCTACTTCTGACATCCCATACGAAAACCTTATTGTTTTGTTGTCTGTCAAACTATAATGGGTTTAAAAATTCTACAAACCCAAAGGAACTTCTCCTAAACAAAATGTGACACTATGACTTTAAAGGAAAAGTCAGGGCTACTGGTTTTGTATTTATGAACCTACTTTTTATTTTTTATTTTATTTTTTATTTTAAACTTTAGCTTGGTTATTCCAGCATGCAGCCGAATTAAGCACATTACTTTACAGTGATCTTAAATACAGTCAGTATTCAAATGAGACATTATATTTAGGACAGTTTAAAGTCACTTAGTCTTACATTTATCACGTGTATTTTCTTAAGAGTGGAAACATCTTGGAAATTGCTGAGAGCTAAGCAGAATCTGTTTAATTGGTAATCTTTGAAACAGCGTAACCGCTTTTCTATGAAACGTAGTTAACACTTTCGCGAGGGCCCCAGTTCATTAGCATTCGTGTTATGTGCTGGTGCTGTTGGTGGGGGTGTTGGAGTAGGAATGCCATTGTGTCGAGTTCCAGTGTTTGGGGACAAACACTGCTGTGGAAGGAACGTGTGAAAAGGCCACAGTCCTGTCAGTGAATGAGCAAGGCTGTGCTTTCTGTGTGCTTCAAGCAGGGAAGCTGTCATTCATGGCTAACACAGCCAAACAGAGGCCAAAACACAAGACTGCAGTACCTTTTAAAATGATATTAGTGATTTTTAAACACGATCTTCTTTATTTATGATCCTACACAGAGCTTTAGTTGCTGTCAGTAAACAGAATATGTCAGTCTGTTCAGAAATACTGTAAAAATGAAAGAAAAAAAAAGTCCATGGAAGTGTGCCAGGCAGCTACAGTAATTAGGGCTTGGAAGAGCCGATCGGCAGCTTGAGGTACCAACATGATTTGAGGGAAACTTCATCTCTGGAAGCCGCTTGTCTTCCCGATTTAGATACTTCTTTGATTTTCTGCTTCTAAAACTAACAAAATTCCTAGAGAGTTTTACATAATTAATGTATAGCAATTTATTTTTTATTAAAAACATCAGTTTTGGAAAAGGTTCATAAACTCTCGTTTTTAATCGTTTAAAACTGTTAACGACCCATCTCAGTTGTTAGAGCTTCTACAGTCACGCATGAGTGTCAGACAGGAAGCAAAGAAATGGCTGCACCACCCCCACTGGCTGCCTTCACCCTGGGCTCGCTGGCCTCTGCTTTACTCTGTAACTTTGGGATGCAGTGGGGCTCTCAGTCTGCCTTCTACATTTAGATCACTTTGGAAGGGAATGATCAACTTGGAGTTAAACTTTAGGTTACGTAAAAGAAAATGAATAATAATTAAAAATAAAAAACCCTCAAACATTTCTTAGGCTCTGGAGGCTATCCCTAAACTTCACCTGAACAGCTGAAAAACAGCAGCAGTTTGTTTTTATGTCAGAAAAGCACTTTATTTCGTTAGTTTGATTTTTAAAACGAGTACTCAGGTTATTTGCATTAACTCATCACCTAGTTAAGTTGGGACATGATTTTGGTCTGGGTAATTTAAATGTTTTTCTGTGTAGTTTTTTGTTTGTTTAGTAGGTTGGTTGTTTTGTTTTTTAAGTGAATGAGTTATTTATTTATTTATTTATTTATTTATTTATTTATTTATTTATTACACTCCAGATTTTATTCCCTCTCCCCAAACCCATCCACCCTCTGACTGTTCCACATCCCATACGTCCCCCCCCCACTTCACACCCCCCAGGTTGTTTTTTTTTTTTAAAGAAACCAATTTAAGTAATGTAACATTTGTCAGTGTATTTACATGCATTTTTAAAAGTTTAATATTTAATACACTGGGTTAAAAAAATCCAAACATTGAATTTCTCTTTAAAAATTAAGGTTTCACTGTTTAAATCACAACTGTATTGTGGGTTTGCTTTATGGCTATACTATTAAAGAAAGAATCAGATAATATCAGTATGTGCAAATTTCACAGTTCAAAATTGAAACATATTTTGTTAATAACTAAATTAAGATTTCCACAGTCTTTTAGACTTAAAAAAATTATGAGCTAAAAACCAATGACTTTACTCATACTTACAACATGTTTCATAATTAGATATTAAATATAACATTATTATCAGAAATGATTTGATTCAAAATATCTTTGAATTGCTTTAGTGCTGGCAGAAATTTGTTTATTATAAAAAGAGAAGAAAATTTAATATTTTATTTTCATAAGAGTGTTTGGAAGCATTTTAGTTCCTGTGTTTTAGGTTAATTGAAAGCATTTGTTAGTTTTACTATTGCTAAGAGACTAAGCATTTCCTTTTGACTCTTTATGATGTATGTACTGGACACAGCAAATTGAGTGGAGTCTTTTCTTGAGTTAGCCTTTTTGGGATGAAACCTAAAATGTTTAGCTTATAAGCAACCTTCTTAACATCCCTTGGCTTCTCTGGGGTAGTTTCTAATCCATAAATGTGTCACTGTTGTGCTTATGAGAACAGAGTGTGGTCGTTTGGAAAGTGTAAAACTACTTTAAGGTTCTGATAGGAATTTCTTTTAGCATATTAGATGTTCACAGAGTACACTGGCTGTTGAGTCCCCCTGAAACCAAGCTGCATCCTAGTTACTTGAAGTATTTTAAGAACCTTAAACTTGTGTCTTTTTCTAAGTGTCATGCTTTGAGCAGGCCTAACATCAGTTAAATGAAGTGAAAATTGCATTCTTGTCTTGATAGAGATGAAAATGGATTTCTGGTCATGAAATAGATGTAGTTGTCACTTTTTAAAAAAGGTGTCAGCAGTTTGCTTCAGCGAGTAAGGTGCCAATTCAGTATGGCAGTAAACTTGTGATCTGAGCAATCAATAAAGGCTTCAATAACTTCTGCTTCATTACACTTATAATAAGAGGCTATAGATCCACGGCACATAAAATGTTGATAACGAGGATATGTGGAGATCGACTGGGACACTTTTGTGGAAGTACAGTAAGTGCAATGTTGCCATCTAGAGTTTGTGCATAGGTAATTATTATAGTGTGGGGTGGGGAGGGGTGCGGTCAAGGAATAGAACACAACTCGATCCTGAAATGCTATTTATTTTCTCTCATTTATCTGTGACACATTTATTGTCACAGAACGTCTCATTTGATGTGTCATAAAGCAGTTAGGTCAGAAGACAAATCTTCCATCTGTATTTTTCTCTAATCCCCTTAGAATTGTGTGACCAAATGTCAAATATCTATCCTTGGCTCCAAATTGGACTTTTTTTTACCATGAAAATTCTTTATTAAAAAAACTCACTTTGGGGCCAAAAAGAGAATTTTTTTTTTTTAGCATGACAATCCAGTTACACAAAAACAAAGAGGTCTAATGGCATCTTGGTTGGGTGCTTCTCAACAGAAAATATTGCCTTTGTTACTATGAAACACTCATTCAAGATTATGAAGCCAGCTTACCTTAAAGTAGCACTCCAAATATATTTAATCTAAAAACTCTAAGACTCATGCAAAAAACACAGACTTCCCTGCCGCCGTAATAAATAATGAACACTTTGATGAAGTACGGGCTGCTTCTGGGTATTGGCTAGGACTATCTCTATGTTTCATGTTATTACAACACTCGTCACTTAATTTTTCCTGACTGATTAATCCAGGCATGTTTTCTTACGAATAATACCTGTGTGTGTTGAAACTGTTCAGGGAATATACCAAGCACATTCTTTTACTTTGCTGCTGTAACTCTATAAAATTTATCTTCATTTCTGAAGAGTTGAGGGCAATAATACCTGCATGTGGCAGAGATATTCAAATAAAATGTCTCAGGGTTAGATTATTTCATTGCTAACACATTTTGAAGAATGGGTGTGGGCATTGGTTGTAAGTAAAGCATTGCTGAACCATTTCTCCAGATGAAGTTGTGACTGCTTCACTGAGAAGTTTATAAAAATCTGTTTTTAAGAGTTTCTATACTTAATCCAAATACAGTAACATTGTACATATGTGGATTAATTTAATGAGAAATCCAACTGGGGAGAATCTTACTTCTTCTATTTATTATATTTGTATATGTTATATATATATATATATTTGTACATATATATCACATATATGATACATATATAAAACTTTGTTGAACGAGCCCTTTAGAGTTCCCTGGGAAGAACAGTTTGGCATTAGCATATGAGCAATGCATTTAGAACATGGTACTACATGCTTTGTGTTTTCTTATACCTATGTGTATTGTAAGTTATACAATAGAAAAACCAGAAATGAATATAGTATTGTTTTCATTTACTATCCAAAATTTTATCCTCAAATGTTATGTTGTATTTTCTCTGTATTTAACGTATGACAATTCTGTTAGACATATATTTCATTTTGAAACTTATAGTCATACTGAGTAGAAAACATTTCATTCTGTAACCTCCAAAATGAGTCCAGTTTGTTGTAGTAGAGTAAATCTGAACCCCTGAAAAGTTTTCTTTGAATATCTCAGCCACATATAGGTATTGTTGCCCTCGACTCTTCAGAAATGAGGATACATTTTACAGAGTTACAGCAGCAAAGTGAAAGAATGTGCTTGGTAGATTTCCTGAACAGTTTCAACACACACAGGTATTATGTGTAAGAAAACAATCATGCCAAGTCTTCAGCTGGTTAGAGAGGGCACACCATTCTATCTTCACCTGACATCCTATCTGTTCCGCCAACATCCTGGGGCCCCTGTCTTCTGCTCCTCCTCCCCAAAGTAATAATGCTCTCAGAGAGCCTTGTGTGAATGGACAAGAATATGAATGGTGGGTTTTTTTTTGTTTTTTGTTTTTTTTTGTTCTTTTGAAGGACTAAAATAGTATTGAAAGCACATTTACAGGAGAAAAACCACCTCTTTTGACAATTGTCTTGTAGTTTCTGTTGCTACTTAATCATATGGATTAATGCTGTAGATAATTGTTAGTTAATATCATTGCTTATTGAGAAGTCTGACACGTGATTAAAGAGAGACTCTTCTTTCTTGTTATCATTCTATGAGACAGGCTATTTCACAGTCCATACTGGCCTCAAAGTCTCCACAGAGCCACTGATGACCTTGAACTCCTGATTTTTCTGCCTTTATCTCTGAGTGCTGGAATTATAGGCAAGAACCCCTATGCCTGGCTTTATAAGGTGAATATTAAATGGAAACGTTTTGGGAATCATTGATTTTCTTCAGTTTATTCAGAAAAGGATGTTTTCCTCTCACCATTGTTAATAAACACCCATTGTTACAGCTTCAGCTGTCAACTTAATTCAATACAGAGTCAATTGGGAAGAGGAAACCTTGAGGAACTGCCTCCACTGTATTGGCTTGTTATCACATCTGCAAAGCATTTTATTAATTGTAAATTGATGTAGGAAGGCCCAGGACCCTGTAGGCAGTGCCACTCCTGTACATGTAGGCCTGGGTGCCACCCCTAGACATGTAGGCCTGGGAGGTATGAGAAAACCATCTGAGGAATGCGGAAGAAGGAAGCCAGTAAGCATTGCACCTCTGTGGTCTCTGCTTTAGTTCCTGCCTATAGGGTCCTATCTTTTGATTCTACCTTGGCTTCCCTTGATGATGGACTGACTGTATTGAGATGTATAAGCCAAATAAATTCCTTTCTCCTCCAAGTTGCTTTTGGTCAGGATATTATATCACAACAGAAGAAATCAAACTATAACACTCATCTTACAACAAATACCTGATTTTCAAATAATATAATTCATTCTTTGATTATATATATATTATATATAATAAAATAAATATAATAATTATTTTATCTAATTTTCTAAAACAATAATTATGTTTTAATTTATGGAGAGATGACATAACAAAAATTAATTTATCAATGATATATATGTATATATATATTCACTGGGAAATAAATGTTGAAAGTTCAGAGAATCATGTCACAATTAAAAGGCACAGTTATAATCAGAAAGCTTATGATTGTCACACTGTAGGTGAGTGACATACTGTGGAGCAATACAGGGTGAGATTCCTTTTTCTGAGATATTTGGGACTTAAACTCATTGGCTTTCAGACACTTTTGGATTTTTCAATATATGTATGTAGACAATAGGCTAGCTTGGGAGTGGAATTCAAGTGTAAACACTAAATGAATCCATGTTTCCCGGGAGATTTTATACAGCACTTGTACTGCACATACCTATTGTGAACCACCGGGAATGGAATTTTCTGCCTGCAATGTCCATCAGCTCTTAGAATGCTTTAGAGTTTAGAAAACATCTCGTTCATAGTTTTGAATTAGGTATGCTTAACCTTCACTCTCCAGTATGCCATCCGTATATGGTCTTAAATTTGAAATAAGTTAAAATGTTGAAACGTTTGGCTGTGGGTTTCTGAATCTGCTCCCACCAGTTGCTAGATGAAGCCCAGTCATCATCAACAAGGCTGATACCTGGCATGCTCTCTGCTTCCTGGTCTACCACAACGGGAACAGCCTCTAGCACAGGCTCGTGATGCCTTCCTTAGGATGCCTTACTTGCCATGATGGCTGAAATCCTGAGACAAAATAAGTCTGCTTTTAAGTAGTTTGTTAGATATTATAGGCACAGTCACACAAAAGGAACTAAGACATTCTGATGTTTACACACAAAACAAAACAAAAATTGGGTAAACAAACACCACAATCTAGTCACCAGTCACACCTCTATGTTCTTCAGTATCTCTGAGAATCCTATCAATGAACTTACAGTATGACATCTTCAGCAACAATGATTCTGGTAATCATTAAATTCATTTTACCTTGTTTGGTTAGTAAGGAATTCCCTTCTCCCCTTGCCCCCCAAAATGATTAGAGAAGCAAACTCACTTGTGGGACCTTGTAAGGGTAGCTTGGTTCCTGGCTGGGCACAGGTCTTGAACCCCGACCCCAACGGGGCAACAGCAGGTATTCAGCCATGCCCCTAGACTACAGGTTCCTAACACGAGGCCTCCCCACCCCCCCAACTCCATGAACAGGCACCTTCCAGTCATGTAGGGCAATGCCCCCTCCCAAAGAGCACAGGTAGAGGGCATGACTACAGGCTTCAGCCTCAAGAGATTTCCATATTAATGAGTTACCTAAAGGCCAGAGGGCATAGCTAATTAAGTGACCCGCCTCCCCCTCTCCCTGCCTATTTAAGTCAGGCCCTCCCTGGCTTAAGTGGAGGGGGGGTGCACATCCAGACCATTTATTATCCGCCATGTCAATAAAGCTCTTGGTACCCCAGACTTTCTCATGTTATTGGGGCCTGCTGTCGTGGAGAACTTCTTTGTGTTCTAGTCACAGAAGCACCACTCAAGCCAAGCGAGTAGAACAAGTGAGCACTTCTAGAGCCCTCTCTTCCCCCCTTGTCTTTCTCAGCGAACGGGCTGACCCTTGTCTCCATTCTGCTGCAGCCTCCCAGAGCTCCAGAGCTCCTGGAGCCCCAGAATTGAGACCAATCGACCCCCAGCCACCTCCTGGCCCAGGTCCCCACTGGAGAGCCCTGTATCCCCCCCTCGGAACCAGACTGAGTGAGGGACTCACCACTGGGCCGGGCACCCCCGCCCCCACCGCTAGCACCTGCCCAGTGCCAGGCATGGAACCAACTCAGTCAAATTCCAGCTCTGCTGCCAAGCTGAGCTGCAGTTCCAGCCCACTGAGCTATGACAGACATGCGGGAACAACACTGCCCAGTGCAACAGGGAACTCACGCCCGTGTTCGGGCTAATCAGTCTTTCCCTACACTCATTGAGGTCTCCTCCTGTGTTGTGTGGTTCTAGTAGAAGCTATGGATTTGAGTGCAGAAAAACTGTCCAACATTTTACCTTTTTTTTTTTTTTTTTTTTTTTTTTTTTTGGTTTTTTGAGACAAGATTTTTCTGTGTAGCCCTGGCTGTCCCAACATTTTACCTTAAGGAGTTTGAATTATTGTTTAGTTGACAAAGTACCCATGAGACACTTGTAAGAAATTTGCTTATTAGTACATAATTAAGTGCTAAAATTTATGATTTAGATGCCATGAATTATGGAAACTTACACAAGGGAAAATCAGTGCAAAACTAGAAAGAAATTTTGAGATTGAAGTTAACTTTAGATGCCAAGCGATCCTAGGTATCTCATTTTATAGACAATAAGACAGTAATAAAGTTCACTGCATTAGATAGATTACTTAGAGGACTAAGTAATATGTATAAACTCATAAAATGGTACCTGGAATACAGTTAGTACAGAATACAGTCAATAGGGATTAGCTATATCCATCAGCTTTAGCATTAATACTATGGCTAAAGTAATTGAAACCAAAGTAGTAAGGTATTTGTATGAGGTGAGCAGTAAGACTGGTGATGGCCACATGACTTGATGTTGCTTGTAGAGTAGACAAGGCAGGTAAGGAAGACTGGAAATGAAGTCAGGTAGCCATGCCATGAAGACTATGGTAGGTAACACATATACAGACACATTATACTTTGGTACAAGAAGGTATTTGTGACCTTGGCAGGATAATGAAAAGTTTCAGCAGACAAAGTTAGAGAAAGAAGTTACATTGAAGCAGTGAGGGCAGCGAAGAGATAGAGCCTCTTCTCTCTCTCTTCTATCTCTTCTCTATCTCTATAGAGGTTGCACTACCTTCCTAAACTTTCATAGTACATTAAATAAGAAATGTCAAAATAGAATTTTAGAGTCATCAATTTTGCAGGATTATACTTAAAATTAATTCTATCAGAAAAGTTCTGGACTATATCATTACCCTATTTACATAATACTAAAATATTTATACAAATATTAATTTATAACCTTTGCAGGTGGTATAGCTGTGATGGGTAAAATCTTTAGAGTAATGTTTTCTTCAGTTACCTTGTCACTGTATCTTTGGGGTGTTTAATAGTCAGGGTTCTCTAGAGGAACAGAACTGATAGAATGATTCTATATATATGAAAAAGGATTTTTTTTTTTTTTTTGGAGAGGCTCATGGGCTGTCGTCTGGCTGGTCCAACAATGCCTGCTTCTACAGAAAGGCCACAAATCTGGTAGTTGTTCAGCTGATCCTCAGTCTCCCTGGGAATCCCAAAGAAGTAAATTCTAATGCCAATAATGGAATGCATTTGTAACTGGGCACATGAGCTTGCCAGTGAGAGTGAAAGCAAGCAGACCACCAGCAAAACCTTCCTTCTTTCATTTCCTTTTATGTGGGCTTCCACCAGAAGGTGTGGCCCAGATTTAATGTGGCTCCTCCCACTTAAAAAAAAAAAACCAACCAAACAACCAAATAAACAAATAAAACCAAAGGAACCCCAACCAACTAATCAACCAACCAAAAAATATATCCTCACAGGTGTGCCAGTAGCTTGGGTTTTAGTTGCTTCCAGGTGCGGTCAAGTTAAAACAATGATGAGCCATCTGACAGGGTGGATGTATAATTTTATTCACAGATAATGATAATAAGACATTTGCTACCTGTGCAAGACTAAGGTTGAAAATATTAGTGTTTCCGAGAGGTGGTGATTCGTGAGAGCCACTTGTGAAGCAGAGGCAGGCAGATCTCCAGGTCTGAGACCAGCATGGTCTACATAGTTCTACATGACCCAGGGCTACACAGAGAAAACCTGTCTGGAAAAACAAAAACCAAAACAGAGTAAAACAAAATGACAAAAAAAAAAAAAAAAAAAAAAAAAAAAAAAAAAAAAAAAAAAAAAAAAAAAAAAAAAAAAAACAAAAAAAAACAAAACCAAGAAAGGAAGGAAGGAAGGAAGGAACGAAGGAAGGAACGAAGGAAGGAAGGGAAAAGGAAATGCCATGAAAACCCAGGAATCTTAGCTCCTGAAGTGGTTGGGTATCTAGGAAAGATGACTGCATTTGAATAGCGTGTACTGAAATATACTTTAGATTAAAATAAATTACTTATTTATTTGCACACTTGTATGTATGTGTGCTTGTGTGTGTGTGGGGGGGGGGCAGTGCACAGACATCAGAGGACAGCTTGTAGGAGTCAGATTACCTGCCTGTTCTACCAAGTGAGTTCTTGGGACCACATTCAGGCAGCAAATGTCTTTTCCACACTGAGTAATCTTGCTAGCTCCCTGAAGTTTACTCTAGAAAGGCAATACACAGTGCTAGAAACCAAATTCGTTCTCATGGCACTGATTGACATATGAGTATTTTCTTTATTTTGTCTAAATCTGATTTCACTTTTCATATTATCAGCTACTTACAGTAGTGCAACAAAAATAAAAATTAAACTTGATTGAGAAAACCATTTCTTTCAGGTGGTGTTCAGATTTAAAAGATGCTCAGATGCTTGTGTCTCTTTCTTGAAACTCACTGTGTAGACCAGGCTGCCTTAAACTTTCAGTGTGTCTGCCTACTAAGAGCTGGAATTATAGGCATGAGCTACCTCTTCAGCATCATTTGTTGAAGACATTACCTTTATTGTTTGTTCTTGGCATCCTTGTGGAAGATTGTTTGGTTAGGTACTTAAGGATTTATTTCTGGGCTCTGGGTTCTGTTTCAATAGTCCATATATCTATGTCTACACAATCTTTATTATTATTATTTAGTATGGCTTTGTTGGTTTATTTGCCTTTGAGATACGCTGCCATGTGATACACCCCGAGCTGGAGTTGAACCTGTGACTAAGCCTCTTGAGTACTGGGATTACATGAATGCACTACTATGCCCAGTATGTAGCATGCTTTGAAATCAGTCAATATGATGCCTGTGTCTTCATTTCTCTTTTCCAAGATTGTTTTGACAATGTGGGATTTGGGTTGAATTGTAGGATTTTTTTCTGTTTTTACAAAAATGCTATTGATGTTTTACAGGGATTACACTGACTTACTAGGCTACTTTCAATCATATGAACATATTAACTATATTAAGATTACATCCCACAGAATGGGTTGTTTCTCTCGTTTAGTTCTGCTTTCATTTCCTATTGGAATGTTTTATAGTTTATACCATATGAACCTTTCACTTCCTTGATTATATTTATTACTAGGTGCTTTTGTTTTTTGTTTTGATGTTATAGTAATGAAGTTTTTTTAAATTTCTTTTTTGGATTGTTTATTGTTTATGTATACAAATGCAACTGATCTTTATGTGTTCATTTCTTATCCAACAACTTTGCAGAAATCATTAGTCACAATGTTTTTTTTTTTTTTTTTTTTGTATGGAATCTTGAGGGCTTTATACAAATTAGACAAACTTACCTCTAAACCGATCATTTTACTTCTTTTCATCTTTGGACACTTGTTATTTCTTGTCCTACTAATTTGTCTGGCAAAGACTTTCAGTGTTGGACTGAACAGTATGGAAATGGGTGTCTGTCTTGTTCTTAGTTGTGTATGTTGTTAAGCACCGTGCCTCATGAACAGCTTTTGCAATAATGTGATATTTTCTCTTTCATCTTTGTTGGTCTATTAACAATACCGTGTTGAATTTCGCCAAATGCTTTTTTTTTCTTCAGTGACTGAAATGAGGCTTTTGGCCTTCATGGTATTAGTGTGGAATATTACTTTTATGACATTTCATTGAGCTGGTTTACCTCTTATTGGAAATTGAAGCCTTGTATTTGCTATTAAGTTACAGATTAGTCTGACTTTTTCTCTCCCTTTTCCTCCATTCCCTTTCTTCTCTCTTTTAGACTGACATTTAGTATTTTAATTGTCTTTGAAGGATTTTTTCCATCTAATCTGAAACGAAAGATCTAGTGACACAATGATATGACTCTTACTCTATTGCTACCCACTTAAAGTATGTACACATTGCCTTCAAATTATTAAAACTGGCAATTGCTAACATCTGTTTTTCTAAGTTGATGTAGCTCAAAATTGATCAGGGCTATCGATACTTTTAAAGAAATTTGATTTATTGTATTTTACTTATTATTTACTACCATCATTTTGATTTTATGCTTTATTAATTTCTTACTTATGCAGGATCTACATGTTCACTGCTTTTCTGCCTTCTCATAGTGCAAGTTGGGATCCTTGATTGTAGACTTTTCTGCTTTTATAACTAAAGCATTTAACACTGTTTGTTTACATCTCAAATGACATACCACTTCCCAGTCACCCCTCCACCACGACCCCCATCTCACATCTGCCCTCCCCCTCCCCTTTACCTGTAATGAGGGTGCTCTCCCACCCACTCACACTCTCCTACCCTATCACTCTAGCATCCCCCTAATGCTGGGGCATCAAACATCCCCAGGACTAAGGGCCTCCCCTCCCATTGCTGTCAGGCAAGGCCATTCTCTGCTACATACGCATCTGGAGCCATGGATCCCTCTAGGTATACTCCTTGGTTGGTGGTCTAGACTCTCAGAGAACTGGGTAGTCAGGTCAACCTATGTTCTTCCAGTGAGGTGGCAATCCCTCTCTGCTCCACCAGTCCTTCTGTCAGCTCGCCAACCAGGTTCCCTGTGCTCAGTCTGATGTTTGGCTCCAAGCATCCTCATCTTCATTGGTCAGTTGCTGGCCGGACCTCCCAAGGAACCACCTAGGTTCCTCTCAGCAAGTGCTGGCCTCTTGACTACAGCAACAGTGTTGAGTTTGATGTCTGTAGACATGATGGATCCCCAAGTGGGGCAGTCTCCACTTGAAGGGGCAAAACTCCTTCAGTATGTTCCATTTTTTGTCCCTGTTCTTCCTTTGGGCAGAAACATTTCTGGGTTAAAAACTTTGAGATGGGTGGGTGGCCCCATCCCTCGACCATGGGGCATGCCTATCCACTGGAAGTGGTCTCAACAGGTTCTCTCTCCCTCTTCTCTGTACATTTTGGCTAAGGTCACCCCCATTGGGTCCTGGGAGCCTCATGTTTCCATGGTGTCTGGGACCCTCCAGTGGCTAACCCCAGTTCCTCATCCCCCTTACATATTTTTGTTTGATTTCTTGACCCTTTGTACCTCTCTCACATCTCCTCCAGCTCCTGATACTGCCCCCCCCTTATTTCCTTCCCTCCTCTCTCCCTCCAAGGTCCTCTTCTCTCTTCACCTCTCATGATCATCCTATTCTGCTCTCAGTGCAGGACTGAAGCATCCACCCCATGGTCTTTCTTCCTTCTATGTTCCATATGGTCTGTAGGTTGTATCATAGACATTATGAGCTTTTGGGTTAGTATCCACTTATTAGTGAGTACATACCATGTATGTTCTTTTGTGTCTGGATTACCTCAGTAAAGATGATATTTTTCTAGTTCCATCCATTTTTCTGCAAATTTCATTAAGTCATTTTTTAAATCACTGCATAGTACTCCATTGTGTAAATGTACCACATTTTCTGTGTTCATGCCTCTGTTGAGGAACATCTGGGTGGTTTCCAGCTTCTGGCTACTATAAATAAGGCTGCTGTGAACATAGTGGAACATGTATCCTTGTTATATGTTGGAGCATCTTTTGGGTATATGCCCATGAGTAGTGTAGCTTGGTCCTCAGGTAGAACTATTTCCAATTTTCTCAGGAACAACTAGACTGATTTTCAAAGTGGTTTTACCAGCTTGAAGTTCCACAAGTAATGGAGGAGTGTTCCTTTTTCTCCACATCCTTGCCAACATCTGCTGTCACCTGCATTTTTGATCTTAGCCATTCTGATTGGTGTGAGATGGAATCTCAGGGTTGTTTTGATTTGAATTTCCCTGATGACTAAGGATGTTGAACATTTCTGTAAGTGCTTCTCAGTCACAGTCATTTGAGATTCCTTGGTTGAGAATTCTCTATTTAGCTTTGTACTCCACTTTTTAATATTTGGTTTTCCGGAGTCTATCTTCTTGAGTTCTTTGTATATGTTGGATATTAGCCCTCTATCAGATGTAGGATATATATATATATATATATATATATATATATATATATATATTACATTACTTCTCATCACAACATCATCTTCCTTGACCAGGTATAGTGAGCCAGGTCGCATTCTATGGCTGACTGGGTAACACTAAGATTACATGTGCCACCAGAAGTCCCCCCCGGGAAGGCACAGGACACTCTGCAGTGGAGTCATTCCCACTGGCCTAGTCATTATATAATATGTCCCAGTATCTCTGTGTCACAAGTGAGTTAAAAGCTACAAACAGATGTTTGGCATGGTGCCTCATTCCTGTGATCCCAGAACTCAGGAGTCAATGCCAGGAACATCATGAATTCAAGGTTATCCTCCTTTGTTTCTTTAATATTTTTTATTTACTTATTTTTTTTACATGTGTTTTGCTTGCATGTGTGTGTGTGTGGACCATGTTTGTATCTGGTGCTCAGAGAGGCCTAGAAGAGGACCTGGAGTTACAAATAGCTGTGAGCTGCCCTGTAGGTGCAGGAAGTCAAATCCAGGAAGGGCAGCCAGTATCCCTCACCTAGTTCATATTTCTTGATGGTTGACTTAAATTTTTTCTTCATGAGCTAACTATTCGTTAGAGATTTATTTAATGTATGTGAGTAAACTGTCACTCTTCAGACACACCAGAAGAGGGCATCAGATCCCATTGCAGATGACCATGTGGCTGCTGGAAATTGAACTCAGGACCTCTTTTGCTTTTGACAAGTAAAATGTGACATATTATCTATTATTCTATAGCCCTCTTTTCATGTCATGACATAGACAGGGAACTACTAATACTATGTGTGTTTGATGTATTGGGCTTTGGTATGAAATTAATATGGGTTACACCATTTGTATGTAAGTCACCTCAGGATCCAGGGAGGACTGAAAATGAAGTGTCAGATTTACATACGATTGAGAAGGACAAATTTGGAGATACAATTTTGACATGAGGATAAAAGAGCTCCTTTTAAGGAACTTATTCATCGGGCTGAGATAGAGTGATTGAGGAACTATATATCTTCCCTTGAAAACAGCAGAGAATCTCTGTAGAAGAGACGTATGCCATTCAGAGAGAGTTGGGAGAGGAGAGGAGAGGAGAGGAGAGGAGAGGAGAGGAGAGGAGAGGAGAGGAGAGGAGAGGAGAGGAGAGGAGAGGAGAGGAGAGACTTTATAAAGTAATTGATGTTACATATCTCATGTATCTGTGTCCAGAGATTCTGAGATGGATAATGGAGGAGGGAAGAGAGGAAGAGAGGTCCTGTCTTCTTCCCAGGTCTGTGGCATCAGAAGGGTTTCTGTTCATTGAGTACAGCTTGGTTACATCTTCCACCATGGCTCTGTATAATCACTAGTGGACATTCAGGAGGCCACTCATTCATTTCAATGGGAAGCACTGTTGCAGTCAGTAGTCTAACACATGATATTTTCAGATTTCTGCTGGTAATAGTGAGTATGAGCTTCTCGAATTAAAATGATCAGAATGGGTAGCTTTTACATTTCATTTCTTCCTAGCCATTCAATAGCCCAGTAAGTCTGTGCCTGTGCACACTCCATCCCAAGACAAGTCAGTGTGCCATCGTCCTGCACCCTTCCCTTCATTTGTTTGTGTCGGTTTTAAAACAACAATTAGAAAGACTTAGTCTGTAAGGTATATTTTTCTGTGTTTATTGGCTGCATCTGTTTTCTCCATGGCTCTCCCATTCACATTTTTGTTCACCCAGCTGTGCTCATCTTACTTATATAATGTTGTAAACACTCTCCAAGGTTTATGTGTGCATAAATTACCTGTGGTATAGAGTGGTAGTATATTTTTTCCCTGTTTGTCATTTATCTTAAAATTTCTAGTATCTGTCTACACACAGTTAAATTTCTGCTTAATAATCTTTGGTCACTTTAAAAAATACTTTCTTAGTTTTAAAATCATACTTAACTTATGCTTATTAAACACACACACACACACACACACACACACACACACACACACTCACACACACACATATGTAAGAATATACCCATCCCTTGTATTGATGGTTTAAATTGAAATTAAAACATTTATGGGTGTTGGAGAGAAGGCTCAGTGGTTAATGTAGCATATGTCTCTTGCAGAGGACCAGAATTCAGGTCCTAGAACCCTATAGTGAACTATTTTCAACTGCCTATAACTCAAGCTCTAGGGTGATCTGATGGTGCTTCTTCATGGGAACCTGAAAACTAAAAATAAACCTTTGAAAATGTCCAGTAGCAGAAAATAAGGCAGAAAAAAAACCCCCATTGGCAGCTGATTTGCAGGAGACCTTATAATTTTGAAAGGATTTTTTTTTTCTGATCAAAGAACAAAGTATCAAGGCATTTCCTAAGTAATTATCTCTTCTAATCTCATTGCAGAAGGAATAGTTCACTCATTTCATATTGAAATTAATTCTCAAATCCCCAGTCCTCATGGTTTAAAAGAATCAAGGTGCAGTGGGGAGATGAAGGAAGTATTTAAGACAAGTCCAGGTAGTAGGGATATGAATACTAGACATTGGATTTAGAGATGTAATCACATAGAAGAATCAAATTGTCTCTGATGAACTTTCCTTTCCCCTTCTTTGGACTTCCCGGTGTCCTTCTTACACACTGGTCTATGTCCTGCCGTGATTACACCCCTATCTTAGACGAGGCCTTTCTTTGAGTCTTCTATTCCCTAGACATTCTTTCCCAGTGTTCTTATGCTGATAAATCACTCAGAAGTTTTATCTCTGTTTTGACTTCCTCTTCTTACTGATTTTTGCCTTAGTCAGTCTCTGGAGTCTATTGTTTCAACTGATTAAATATCTACCTTAATAATAACTGCTTCTATGAGATATACTAAGCATATAGGATGGGTGTTCTATGACTTTTAATTAATTTGAGCTGATTTTAATCATTTAACATAATAAATGTATCTGAAGTAGAAATGGGTAACAATGTTACTTGGTTGTTGAAATCACTGGTCTTCTCGACCTCTGTAACATGTGACATTATTAATTGCTTTAGAAAGCCAACTCTCCCCTGCTTTTATGACCTCTGTGGTTTTACATCTCCTCTCCAACCTTTATATTCTCAAATGTGTTTCCTTTAGGCTGCTTGCTTACTTATGCCCAAGATTCTCCTAACTTCCTTTCTTCTATTGCTTCCTGGGACGCTTCAATAGGATCTAAACAAATCTGTATTCCAGTGACTATACATTTTATATTTCTGCAAGTGTTAATCCAAGCTTTGTATATCTGCATATGTACTGAATATCATGGTTCTTAAACATCTTAAGTTTTGTATTGAGTAGCACATATTTATATGATTACATTATTTGTTAAGTATTTTAGCAACTGAGAAATTTAGGTGTATGCAAGACTTAGTTCTTGCCATAAGAGCTTAAAGTAAAACAGAAATAAGATCAAAGAAATGAAATAGGAAGATAATTCTAGGTGCTGTTAAATGCTATCAAGAATATAAAACTGCTCCAAATGAATAGGAAAGGGTTTGATTTTTGTCCTTCAGTGATAGAAAAGCAAGACCATTGTGACAGGAGTGTGGGGACTATGATAAGTTATCACAGAGAGCTCTGTGGTACATGGAAGAGTTTATATTTTACAGTTGTAAGATATTGGGAATGATGTGATTGAATATATTTAGAAAAACAATACTGACTGCTGTCTGAAGGGAGACTGTTGTAGAGTAAGAGTTGTGTAGTTCCAGGTTTTGCCTCTTCTAGTAGGGTGCCCAGGTGCCAGTACTCTGGCTCAGAGAGAGCAGAGCAAAGTCCGGAATGGGTGGGGCCCAAAATCCACTCCTTTCCAATGGATGTTGATGTATGCTAGTCTGAGAAGGGTGAAGTGAAGTCTAGGGCTCCAGTCTGGCCTTGAATTCTGGGAGTGTTACAGCTCTTAGAAAGAGAATAAAGAGGTTTGGACAACCAGCACAGGGCAGATAGCAAGAGTTCTGGGTCTCAAGGCATTTGTGACAGTGGTGATGCCAGAAGCCAGCACTCTGATGTGAGCCTCTGTGAGCTATAGGAGCCTGGCTGGGCAGGTAGGTTCAAGGTCCAACAATGAGTGCTTGGGGGCGGGGGGAGGGGGTAAGGTGGGTAGGGGGTGGTTTTACCAAATGTTACAGCTCAGTAAAAACAGTCTCAGATGATTCTTGGTGAAATAACTTGTTTGTTTTTTTCCATGTGGACAGGGACTACATGAACCTTGGGGACTGGGATGGGACTTTGGCAGTAAATACATTCAATTGGCTGAGGCTAAGATACTGATTGTCTTAAGGTTTCTACTTCTGTGAAGAGATAGCATGACCAAGGCAGCCCTTTCTTATAAAGGACAGCATTCAACTGGAGCTAGTTTACAGGTTCAGAAGTTCAGTACATTATCATCAAGGCAGAAAGCATGGCAGCGTCCAGGCAGTCATAGTACAGGAGGAGCTGAGAGTTCTACATCTTGATTGGAAGGCAGTCAGGAGAAAACTGTCTTGTAAGCAGCTAGGAGGAGAGTCTCAAAGCCTTCTTTCATTGTGACACACTTGTTCCAATAAGACCGCACCTTCCAACAGTGCCATTCTCTATGGGCCAACCACATTAAAACCACCACACTGGTGATGCTCTATTTGCATAGGAAAGAACTTCAGGCACTGTGCTATGAGACTGACTGCCCATGATCATCTAGTTGGGGATTGTGGTTAGTACCCCCAAAGCAGGCATGGAGATAGGGAGAGAGTCAGTCGGCTCTAATCCTGCCATCTCAGACTCTGAGATTTCTGGGATTTAAGCATGCTCCACCTCACCAGTCCCATGACCATTCCTCTGGTGGCCAAGTCCATGTGCCCTACAGAGTAGAGAAACAAATTCCATTAAAGGCTGATGAAATATCTAGACAGATACCGGCTTTCAAGAACTATGCATGAAAGTATGAAAAATGGTAAAGTTTATGATGTATTTTGTAAAGAATATAATGTTAGGTTGGACTTGACCTATGATGGAAAGTTTAGTTAATAAATTTGTAATATTGGTCCTAGTTATTCAGATGAAAAGGACAGGAGCAAAAGGAGGATTAAGCCACTAGATAGTTAAACAAGGAGGTTGAACAGGCAACATTTGAATAGAAGATATCCGAGTGGAAAATGCAAGCTTAATGATTATTAATATACATATAGTATTAAAAAGTATAAAAATGGTTGTGATCACTAGGGCAAGTGGATAGCTAGGACTTGAGGTTTTCTAATTTCCAGTGGTCTTGTAAAGGATGAATTAAGGAAGAAATCTGGGAAGAGATAACTGCTAAGGCTTAGCGTGCAGAGAAGAAAACAGGAAAGAAAAAGGTGCAGGGAACCTGGGCATATATTGCAAACATCTCATATGTTTTTATAGCTCATGGTTCAGACTACTACTTTTGAGAGATTTTCTCTTCTCCAGTGCTGGGAGTTTAACTGTGTTTGAGGTTCTGGGCATTGCTGCACTGTGGAGAAAGATTCATCCTCAAGACTCTCTAGTCTGTACATCTATCAAACTGTATCAAACTGGTTATCTGAAAGCATTTTTATTTAAACTTCTAATTAATATGTAAAATTTAGGATTTTTTCAAGTGAATTGATTACATTAAGGCATGTTTTTCTCCTAAATGGCAATAATCAGACAAAAGAGGACAAACTAATCAGTTATCTGACATCAGGGAAAAGATGGTGTGTGGGAGCACAGACATCAGAGGGTTAGTAAGGATCGATGATAGGAGGACAAGGTAGTCCTCAAGATGTTGCCTGTTATGTAGAACAGGCTAGCTCAAGCTCTTCTTATCTGATGACATGAGGACAAGGTAGTTCTGAAGACATTACCTGTCCTATAGAACAGGCTAGCTCAGGCTCTTACCTGTTGCACAGTTTCTAGTTGGGAAGATGTAACTCTACAAAGAGCATACACATGGACAAATTTCTGCTTGATCCTTTGTAATCAGAATTTATAACCTTAACATTTAGTGTAATAGTTTTGATGACACCCTGATAGTTGTTTGTTTTAGTAATGCCAAACACTTCACGATCTTATGGTGTGCTAGCCACAGTTCTAAGAGATCTTACAGACATTATGTTATTTAAGCTGCAATAATCTCATACAGCTCCTATTTTCATCCCCTTGTGCGATTAAGAAAAGAGTCATGAAGGGTTATATCCCAAAGTATGAAATGATATGTTGCTTTCCAAAGATTATTTTATGGTGTGTGTGTGTGTGTGTGTGTGTGTGTGTGTGTGTGTGTGTGTGTGTGTATGTGTGTGGCATTGGGTTTCCCTGGAGCTAGAGTTACTCACCCAGTGTGGATGATGACTTGGATTTCTTCTTAATTTAAATAGATATAAAACTATATGTTACTCCATGTAAAATTTTATTTGCAATATACTTAATAATAATAGACAAAAGTCTGTGCTCAATATCTATTTAAACTTGTGGGCTGGGGTGTTCAATGGTAACACACATGCTTTGTATATGTGAAGTCCTGAGCTTGATTTGCACTATTTTAAACAAACTAGTAAATAAGGCTGGGTGTAAACAGTAGTTAAAGAAACAAACTTCTATAATGTTTTATAAAGTTTGCTGCAATAACTTCAATCTATTCCTTTCATTTGTAATAGAAGAATAATTACATTTTAATAAGAAGGTATAATAAAGAGAAACTATCTTTTCTGCACAGATATGACAAAGTCCATGGACTCCATAGCTTTCCTAGAACCAGACCTTTTGATCCAGGACTTCAACATAGGTTTATTTATGCTTTTGAAGGATAAAGTTACAACTAAAACTTTGTAGTTTGTTTTCTCTCGTAAGTCTAAAGGCAGTTAATGCTATGCCATACCATGACAGTCTTGTGGCTGCAGTGGAGACGTGGGGCACAGGAAGCCTGGGTAGGTAGTGCAAGTGTCTGGTGCTTTTTCACAGCTCATGCTTTTGAGATTTTCTTTTTTCTGGGAGTTGAACCATGTTTGAGACTTTGGGTATTGGTAAGAGTAGAGGAAGAGTTCCCATTCGTAGACACTGTGTTTCTTACCTTCATCAAATTGAAGCAAAGTGGACATATAATAATATTTCAAATGTCGTTTTCTACTTTATAAGACACAAGAAAAGTTATAAGAGAAATTTAGGAGGAAAAGGAGGCAGCAACCCTGAGGGGAATTAAAAGCAAGGCCTTTGTACTCAATGACAAGGAGTTACAGTCAGCTAGATAAATCACATGGCTTGTCCTTTGTTTATATGTCCTTCCCCAACTGTCTTATTGTTGAAATACTGCTATATATCATACTTTTACACCCCTTTATTTTGCAAATTCCATAATCTTTGTCTTGGGTTGGCCAGTCTTGTATTTCATTCTCCTTCCACTCTTGTTTTATTAGTTTAGGCAACACTTTAAATATATTATTACTTAATTAATGTTGATTATTTTGAGAGTAAAAGGTAGAGAAATGTACTTGGTGCCAAAGCCACCTGTCAAGAAACTTTATACAGACACTCTGTGTACAAGTGTGGCTATTATGGCACTTTATTTCAATTCAAATACCATGCTAACGAGGATTGATAGCTCTTTAAGAAAATCAATATTTTTTTGTGTGTGGAGTGCGAGGATTGAACTCAGGACCTCAAATGTTAGTCAAATAGATTATATTCCTAGGTCTCAGTACTTTTTGAAAGTATTCAAGGTCATATTTAGTAACTAATATGATAGATATTAAACTTTTATAGAATGACTACATGAAGTTTATAGCTAATAATGATAATAATAATTTTGTGGTGTCTTTGGTGTTTCTGAGGAAGTAAGGGTTCCAGAAACTTGTTGGACACAAACTTCCCCAGTCATTGGCTTTTGTGTTCTTGTCTTGAGAGTTCAGGGAGTAGAGGGCTCAGTTTTGGAGAGTCTATGATAGACTTATTAGGTGGGAGCTTAGAAAGGGGAAAGAACTTTGCCTTTCAAGTCAGGTGGCATGGATATTTTAGCTACATGGTAGAGAAGTGAGTTCCAGTGAAAGAGTAAGGAGATCCAGAATGCATGAAAAAAGATACACAGGCTGTGGCTGGCTTTGGAAAAAAAATAGAAAAGAGAAAGAGAAGGAAAAGGTATGCCCTTGTGAGTGGCAGGTAGACCTAACAGAACATTATGGAAACTTGTAGGCACTGTATTTAGGGACAGGAATGCTGAGAGGGAAAAGGAAAAGTACATTATCTCATTAGAGAGCCAGTTGTTCCTCTTATCCTTTCAGTGTAGATTAAGAACCTGCCTTCTTGAGGTTCTCTTGGATATAAGATTGTAAGCTCTACTGAATTAACTCTTAAGGAAGGGGGCAATGGTGTGGCTCCACACAGAAGTAGATTAAATTCTTTTGGTTAGGAGACAAGAGGTTTTCTAAATGCTTCTGTAATATTCTTCACTCTGAAGAGGTAATCTTTTTTTGTTGTTTTTTAAATTAATTATTTTATTGATTTACATTCCAAACCTTGCCCTATCCTGGTTCCCTCTCCTAGAGATATTCACTCCCTCCTCCCTCCCCTTTGTATCTAAGAAGGTGTACTGCTTCCCCTCTGGGAGCATCCTTCTTTGCTGAAGCATGAAATTCCTACAGGATTAGGCACATCCTCTCCCACTGAGTCCAGACAAGGGAGTTCTCTGCTACAAATGGGCCTGGGGTCAGACCAGTCCGGTATGCTCTTGGTTGGTGGTATAGTCTCTGGGAGCTCTGAGGCGCTTTGGTTAGTGGATACTGTTGGTCTTCCTATGGGGTGCCATCTCCTTTAGCTCCTTCAATCCATCCCCTAAATCTTCCATAGAAGTCTCCAGCCTCAGTCCAATGGTCGGCTCTAAGTATCTGCATGTGTCTCAGTCAGCTGCTGATAAAGACTCTCAGAGGACAGCCATGCTAGGCTCCTGTCTGCAAGCACAACATGGTATCAGTGATAATGTCAGTTTGGTGCCTGCCCCAAACTCTGGATCCCAAATTTGGCCCTGTTGCTGGATGGCCATTCCTTCAGTAGCTGCTCCATTTTTGTCCTTGTATTTGTTTTAGACAGGAACAATTTTGGGTCAAAAAAATTTTTTTTATTTATTTTTTATTAGATATTTTATTTACACTTCAGATGCCATCCCCTTTCCCCATTCCCCCCTTAGAAAACCCTTATCCCATGCTCCTTTTTCCTTTTTGCATTTATACATTTTTTTAAAATAATGTTAATCATAAGCTTTATAAGTTTGGAATTGTTCAATCAGAGGTGTAACCCACTGACTAACCTAGATATAACAACTATCTTTGACTGGTGGAGATACATGAATATCTGCCTCCCTGTCTCCCCCCTATTTCTCTCTTTCATCACCTAGCTTCTCCTCTCCTTCTTCTTCTCCTCTTGTTACTCCTTTTCTTCCTCTCAGTACTCCTCCTACCTTAGCTCCTCCTACACATCACCCTTCCTGTTAAAATGAAACTTTTCTCTCAAAATACAATTAGAGAATAATTATGCCAATTTGTACCAGTGAGGTACAAGATAGTCCTAATACCCTGTCCATCCTTTTGTTGACTAACCAACACCTCTGTCATCTATCCTAACTAAAACATTTAGTTCTGAACCTGGCTTTAGGATGAATGTCAGCTGACGACCATCCACTCAAATCTTTTCTCTTAAGGTAAATAGCTATAAGTTTTCAACCCCGTCAGAAATCCAGAATGACTGAGTTAACTATAATTGTGGGAAGCACAAAGCATAGCTTCTAAAACTTAGCCAATTTATAGAGACCTCTGAACACCTGAAAAGCCCCTATACTACCGAACGTTGGAGCATCAAATCTTCAGCCTTCTGGCCCAGAATCATCTGACAGACCTTAGTGATGCAGAATTATTAAGGACTGATTACTCTGTTTAGGCAGATATAATCAGTCGACTATTCTGCATGTGTGTCCTTTTCTGGACAGTAATTTGTCTGTAGATGGAGAGAGGCAATTCTTGCCTAGTGGCTGTTACCACACAACTGGAGTAACTCCAAGGATGCTCAATTTCTTCTTAGAATCAACGACAGGAAGCTGTCAGGAGCAGACAGGTCTCTAATCAATATGAACATTAATATAGAAATATTTGTAGCATCAGTTCTATGGACTTCTGATGTTTTGAAAACCAACTATCCATGTAAGGTAACCTGGACTGTTGTCTGTTCACTTCTCTCAGCTATTTCTAAATAAAATATGGAAAACACCCTAACAATAAACTCAAAAATATGAATTTGCTATAGTTCCTTAATTCATAGGCTAACCGTCCCAAATCAGTTAAAAAAGTTAAAAAAGGGCTGGGTCTAGGCATTGTATTCCTAAATGTGTTATACAGGCACAATGCCCATGAGCGTATCAATATTCATCTCATTTTTATATTAATAAGAGGCTCGTACCAATGAAAACCTTAAATTTGAGATCAAAGTAAATTTTGTACCATTTAAGAAATTATAACTTCATCTTGATAATAATTATACAGATTTCTACCAATAGGTTATGGCTATGCAATAAGTCCTAGCTAATCCCCCCTGTTCCAACAAAACCACTACTTTTGCCTAGAAAGACAGACCATTATTAACCACATTAGTCCCCAAGCTCAGGGAATAGGGGCGCTGACTCTTCTTTAACTTCTTCAAGCTGATTAAGGGCGTTGAGATTTTAGAAGAGGGGTAGGGGGAAGAGTAAGTTGATAAGCCTCTGATGCTGTGTCTTCACTGAATTCTGATGGTATTCCAGGACATCAGAGGTTTGGGCAGGTCTGCTCAGTATGCTTGATGAGTAGATACACCAAGGCTGTGTATTCTGCAATATACAATTCTCAGAACAAGTTTTAGTATCAAGAAAAAAAAAATTTCCCACCCCCAGGGGGCTGACTTTTTTTAAAAAGATGTTGGTTCTGAAGACTTTTTTTTTCTGCTTGTTAAAATTGGTTGTAGTATTAAAAGTTTCAGATTTTATCCCCTTAGCCTACTTCCTCCCACCACCCAGAAACCTCCTATCCCATCCCCCTCCTCATGCTTCTATGAGGCAGTGACCGCACCTACCCCCCCTCACTATCCCCTCCCCGACCTCACATTCCCCCCCCCCCACTGTGTGTTCACTTTTTTTTATGGGACCAAGAAACTCCTCTCCCACCTATGTCCAACAAGGCCATCCTCTCCTACATATACCTCTGGAGTCTTGGGTCCCTCCCTATGTGTTCCCAGGCTGGTGGTTTAGACCCTGGGGGGCTCTGGTTGTTTGGTATTGTTGCTTTCCACCTGGGGTCAATAACCCTTTCTGCTCCTTCAGTCCTCTCACTAAGTTCTCCATTGGGAAACCCCTGATCATATCAGTGGTTAATTGTGAACATTGTCCTCTGAGTGTGTTAGTCTTTGGCTGACCTCTAAGGAGACAGCTATATCATGTTCCTCACATTATGCACTTCCAGCCATCCACAACAGTGTTTAGATTAGGTGGCTGTACATGGGGTGAATACCCAGGTGGAATGGTCTCCTGATGGCCCCTCCTTCAGTTTCTGTTCCATGTTTTGTTTCCCTACTTGCTCCCTTGAGCATTTTTGTTTCTCGTTCTAAGTAGAACTGAGGCATCCCCTCTTGGTCTTCCTTCTTCATGAGCTTCATGTGGTCTGTGGGTTGAGTCTTCACTAATCCAAGCTTTTGGGCTAACATCCATGGAGACATGTTTGTGTAACTATCTTCTTTTGGGGTTTTTGGAAGATTACTTTCTTGCTTTTTCTAGGTTGTAGTTTCCCTCCTTGTGTTGAAGTTTTCCACCAATTATTCTTTGAAGTGCTGGATTTGTGTTGAGATACTGTGTAAATTTGGATTTGTCATGGAATATTTTGGTTTCTCCATCAATAATGATTGAGAGTTTTGCTGGGTATAGTAGTCTGGGCTGGCATTTGTGTTCTCTTAGGGTCTGTATGATATCGGTCCAGGATCTTCTGGCTTTTATGGTCTCTGGTGAGAAGTCTGGTGTAATTCTTATAGGTCTGCCTTTATATGTTACTTTGCCTTTTTCCCTTACTGCTTTTAGTATTTTTTCTTTGTTTTGTACATTTGATGTTTTGACTATTATGTGGCAGGAAGTATTTCTTTTCTGGTCTAAACTATTTGGAGTTCTGTAAGCTTCTTGTATATTTATGGACATCTCTTTCTTTAGGTTAGGGAAGTTTTCCTCTATAATTTTGTTGAGGATATTTACTGGTCCTTTAAGTTGGGTGTCTTCCCCCTCATCTATACCTATTATCCTTAGGTTTGGCCTTCTCATTGTGTCTTGGATTTCTTGTATATTTTGGGTTAGTAGCTTTTTGTATTTTGCATTTTCTTTGACAGTTGTGTCAATGTTTTCCATGGTATCTTCTGCACATGAGATTCTCTCTTCCATCTCTTGTATTCTGTTGGTGATACTTGTGTCTATGACTCCTGATCTTTGTTTTTAGGTTTTCTATCTCCAGGGTATTGTCCCTTTGTGATTTCTTTATTGTTTCTACTTCCATTTTTAGATCCTGCATGGTTTTGTTTAATTCCTTCTCCCGTTCGGTTGCATTTTCTTGCAATTCCTTAAGGGATTTTTGTGTTTCCTCTTTAAGGGTTTCTATCTGTCTACCAGTGCTCTCCTTAAGTTCTTTGAGAGTGTTATTTATGTCTTTCTTAAAGCCCTCTATCATCATCATGAGAAGTGATTTTAGTTCTGAATCCTGATTTTCTGGTGTGATGGGGTGTTCAGGGCTTGCTCTGATGGGGGAGCTGGGTTCTGATGATGTCATGTAACTTTGGTTTCTGTTGCTTACATTCTTGCTCTTGCCTTTTGTCATCTGGTTAACTCTAGTGCTGCCTGTACTTGCTGTCTCTGACTGAAGCCTGTCTTTCTAGTTATCTAGCTTGTGTCTGATCTCCTAGGGGTCCAGATGTCTCTGTGATCTTTTCCAGCTGCACTGATTACAGTGGTACCTCTAGGATGCCTCAGGATATGGTGCCTCCAAGGTAGTAGTCCAGCTAGGTGTCTGCTGTTCTGGGTGCAGTGTCTCCTCTAGAATATCTCAGGATATGTTGTCTGAAGCTCTGAGTTCATTTGTTCCTCTGTGGCTCTGGATTGAGTGGACCTTCCAGTATGTCGCAGGTGGAATCCGGGGTCCACTCAACAGCAGACCTGGCAGAGGTCTGATCTAGGCTTCAGATCTGAGAACCAGTTTCTAAGACACTGTCCAAGTTAGAGCGCCTGGGATCCCTGCTTCCTCTGGGTTTTTGGAGGTTGGGGACAGAGCTGCCACCCAAGATCTTCTCAGTGCTCCGGCCCAGACCGGAAGGAACCAGTGTTCCGGGCCGGGAGTGACTTCCTGGGTCCTTTTGGTTCCCAGTTACTCCCTGTTTAGGGCGGGCCTTGCTGTCTGCTTACCTAAGATACTGCCTGAGTTCGAGAGCCTCGGATCCCTGCTTCCTCTGGGTTCTTGGAGGTTGGGGGCAGAGCTGCCACCCAAGATCTGCTCAGTGCTCTGGCCCAGACTGGAAGGAACCAGTGTTCCGAGACGGGAGTCCTGGGTCAAAAATTTTAAAGGTGGGTTGGTGACCCCATCTCTCCACTGGTGGCCCTGTCTGTCTGTTGAAAGTGATCTCTTCAGGTTCTATCTCCCCACTGTTGAGTATTTTTGCTCAGGTCACCCCCACTGAGTCCTGGGAGCCTTTCACATCTCATGTCTCTGGAACTTTCTAGAAGTACCCATCAGCAGCTGTACATTTCCATTCACTTCTTCTGGCCCTCTGGACTTTTCTTGTTTCCCCCATACCTAATCCTGCCCCACTTTCACTCCTACACAGATCTCACCCTCCTTCTGCCACCCATGATTTTTTTGTTTCCTGTTCTAAGTGGGACGGAAGCAAACTCATTTGGGCCTTCCTTCTTGTTAAGCTACCTATTGTCTGTGAATTGTATCATGGGTATTCTGAACATTTTGCTAATATCCACTTATCAGTGAGTACATACTGTAAGGACCCCCACCCCCAAGGGAGGATCTCCCTCAAGCCTCAGGAATTCATGGCCACCCAATAACTCACAAGACACCATCCTTGATGCAACAGCAAGAGGTATATTTCGGGGTCAGTTGACTGAGGCCGAGACTCATGACCCACGCAGGGGCAGAGGAGTGTCGACCCCGTTGGCTGGGAGTGGAGGGCTTATATAGGAAGAACCACAAACCAAGAGTGGGTGAGGGGATAACCAAGGAAACATAACATAAAAACAGTGGAAAGTCAGCTAGTTCCTGGAACCACCTAGATGACTTGCATCTTTTTTTGTGGTCAGGAATATGTCTTCCTGCTTTGGGCCTTCCACACCTACAGGTGGGTTCTCTTCCCTGAGGTCTGAGGAATGTTAATTAGCCCCTCCCTTCCTCTCTTGAATGTTAATCCAGCAAGTGTCCTCTGACTCAGAGATAATGTACCCCTCCCAGAATATAGAATGTATCCTGGGGTAGTGAAAGCCTAAAATCTAAATTCTTGGTGGAAATAGTGGACTTGTATTCTTTTGCTCAGGTCTAGGGGTCATAAAAACTTTCTATATCTTTCAATACCATGCATGTCCTTTTGAGTCTGGGTTACCTAACTCAAAATGATAGTTTCTAGTTCCATCCATTTGCCTACAAATTTCATGATGTCTTTGTTTTTAATAGCTGAGTAATATTCCATTGTTTAAATGAACCACATTTTCTGTATTCATTCTTTGGTTGAGGGACATCTGGGGTGTTTCCAGTTTCTGACTATTACAAATAAGGCTGCTATGAATATAACCCAAAAGATACTCCACCATATCATAAGGACAAGTCCTCCATTATATTCATTGAAGAGGTAATCTTAAAATCCTTTAGGAGCCAGCCCAGAAATCAGAGATCACAAATACTTTTGGCATTTCTGGCCTCCAGCTAGGATAGGACCAAGAACATTTTTGTCTCATAGCTAAGGACCCAGATTGAGCTTCTAGTCCTAAACTGCCTGTTCCATTTCTATCTCTGGTCTTAGTCAATCCATATTTATCATTAATGTTGATAGTTAATTTTCAGTAACACATTAATGTTTTTTAACAATAATAAATACATTCAGTATTTTGTGTCCTGAATGTACTAAAGGGCATCTAGGGCAGCACACAATAAAAGATACAAGAAACAGCCATTGAAATTATGAAGATAATGGGCCATGGTCTATGTTCTTAAGAAATAAAGATTGAAGTGGGACAGATTTGCTATCACCTGCCACTGTAAAGTCTTGTGGATTCTCTATTAGGATTTTTCAGGAAGGATCCACTGGAGAAGATTTGCAACCTGAAAGGCTTTCATTATTCAAAGAGGAAGCCCATAATCTTTTACTTGGAGAGAATTTGGGTGCTTGACATATGAAAAGGTGATATGTAAAAAATTAAATTAAGTTGTATAAGAAAGTAACCACCAACACACATGGGCCATTACGAGCCACTTTTATTTATTTGAATGAACTTATCGCCACATTTCTTCATATAACAGATGAAGATAGAAATCACCAAGGCAATCTATTTAAACAAAGCCATCAGATATTTATGACTTAAAACAGTGGTGCCCTTTTTAATGTGAAAATTAAATATTTGCTTGAATAAATGAATTAAATTTCTAGCCTTACTAAATTTTGCATTAATTATGATCTAATAATTAAATGGACACATGTTCCCTTTTAACTTGTTGAATATTTAAAACAATAGGACACAAAGGATTTTTCACTTACTGCACAGGATTGTATTGTTGCCACCATGGTGGTTTTCTCTGGTTTTTCAAAAATCCTTTCACTTTTTCTTTTAAAATTACTGAATATGTTCTGTAATGCTTGTCACACATTAATGTCAATGAATCTAAGCTATGTTTAAGTTATCTGCTGGCATCTAGTAATTATCCAGAACCATGAAATGCACGACAGTGTCTTCTGATGTGTAAAATTTCAATCCTGAAGAGAATTCCTCAATTTAAAACACATCTTCAAACAGTTTTAAATTAAACTTTTTTTGTAAGAAAATTACAGATACTTTTTTTAAAATCAGAGTTCTTATTTCATCAAGAGTTCACTGGGTTGCTGTCTCCAAACATAGACTTAATCATTAGAGGAAATAGCATGTATATTGCCAGGGCAAGTTTCAGGTTGTTTTTTTTTAAAAAAAAAAAAAAACCCTCTGATTTTCTAAGAAAAAATTTTCATTGTATTAGAATACCAACAAGGTTCTGTATAAATAGTGATCAATTGAATACATTATAAGTGGTTACTCTGACCAAATTACCTTACATGGAATTTATTTGACATTTTTTTAGAAAATTCATTGTCCTCTTATAATGGGAGAATATTAAAATAACTCTTTATTCTGTCTTGAGAACATTTTAGCTAAATGCTATTTTGATCATGTTCTGTACCAGCACTAAAACAAACAAATATTCCAAAATGAGAATTATGTTGGTATCAGATGCAAAGTATGTGGATTCTGATACCTTCTTGTTGCCTGTACACTAGGATTTCTATTTTTTAAATGATATCCTGCCGGCTTTTTCACAATCCATTAATTCCTGGATCAGCATCAGAAGGAATGTCAGAGCAGAGTGAAATTCTTGTAAGACACAGATGTCAGGATCAAAAAAGTCAGACGCATTCTCCAAGCAGCAGGGAAGCAAGCTTGTTAGACTTTAATCGGAACAATTAGTATCTACCATGTGACAGTCTCGGTGCCCTACCTTATATGTCTGTGAAGTTCGGGCATGCTGGAAAGACAGACTTCTAAGTTTGATGGAAAATTTCATAAGCTTTTGGTCTTCTTATTTTTCGCCACAATTCTTAAGTTTTGCTGATCACTTCCAAACGTCCTTAAATGGTCAATGGTTGATGCACTTAGATAAAGTAGTTTCACCTTCTGTGAATGGATGTAATGCAAAATGACCAGCTTTATGGATGTTTGTGGTTGTTAGTACTCAGGAGGCTTTACCAGCCGCTTTATACCTCGGGAGTGAAAGCTTTTAAGATGTGCTCCCAGATTGCTCCAGCAGAGGCTCGATAAATGTGAATCATTGATGAAGGAAAAGTGGTTAAAGTTGGATGGTGGCATTTTAGTGAAAGAATTTCTTCGAAATCAGCTATTATATTTCTTCTTATGCTGTCACTAAACTAAAATACAATCATCATCATCATCATCATCATCATCATCATCATAATAATAATAATAAATCAACTAGTTGTTTTCTGTTCACATTGTCAATAAACTAACGTAATTATTTCTCCCAGTAATCTTAAAGCTTTTCCACTCATTTTTGGTGTAGTTTGTAATAATAATTCCTTTATCAGTGTGTTAGCATTGGAGTAACCTGTAGTATAATGAACTGAAAGTTCAAAATCCATCTCTGGCTATCCTTCTCTCACTATCCATCTCTGGCTATGAGAAATGACCCTTTATGGTATGAGCTGTAACAGTTGAGCATATTCAGACACCAAATTTGTCTCTATTGTTTAATAGTACCAGTTAGTTCATGTTTGGTAGAAAAGCATCATTACACTTAGCTAGTGATATCTATTTTTAAAAAAGCAAAAGTTATTGGTAAGTATATGAAGGACGAAACAGAGAACACAGAGAGGGACCAGGAGTGGTAAAGCAGAGACAGGAGCACAGGGCTGGAATGTGGGAGGCCTGTTGGAGACAAAGGGGTAGCCTTTTTTCTGCATGCAACCCAATAGTACTATATTTTGTTGTAGCCTTAAGATGACATTTTCTTAACGTTATTAAAATGTTAAAGAGAACATCTTTGGAAATTAGTTGGAATGAATGTAATAGTTGAGATAATATATAGCAAGGGGTGCCTGATGTTGGATCTTTATGTTTGTTATCTCAATCTGTTCCATTGAAGAAGCTGCAAACTCTGTACTCTGACAAGTGTCCTTCCAGAAACTTCTATGACACTTAAGGTTTTATTTGCTTACTCTTTCTTTTTTTAAAACTTTCATTATATGAATTCATTGTATGTGATGTCATGTTACATTGAGACACTTTCACACATGTCAATATTGTACAAACACACTTATATATTATATAAACACACTTATATGTTGTACAAACACACTGCTATGTTGTACAATCACACTTATATGTTGTATAAACACACTTATATATTGTACATTTCCCTTCTCTTCACTTCTTCCCCTTCCTTGCCCATGTTAGTCACCATTGTTTCCCAAGACGGTTTTGCTTCCAATGTTATACATGGATGTATGAGTTTCATGTCTCTATAAAAATCAAAGAATCATAAACGGGAAGAAACTGGGCATATGTTTTACTAGCTCCAGTTGCATCCACTATCACACAAATAATGCAACTCCATATGGCTGAAAATCCATTTGCATCTCTTTTATCCATTCCCTGTTTATGGACACCCATGTTAGTTCCATAACTTAGCTGTTGTAATATGCTGTAGCAAACTGAGAGCAGTGTTGAGCAGATGCTCAGGTATGGTACAGCTAGATTGTTTAGAAGATTTAGTTTTAGGTTGTCTTTGTTTTTGGTGGGGGTGGGGCATCCATACCTATTTCAGTAGTGGCTGGATTAATCACATCTTTAACAACATTTGTCCTTACATTTAGTTTCTCAATGGTGTGAGATGAAATTTATAGTTTTAATTTACATTTTTCCTTTGAAAACTGTTTATTCTGTTAGTTTGTTGATTGGATTGTTTCATTTTGTTGTTGTTGTTATTAATTTTTGTACTCTAGGTATTAATCATATTTCTGATCATTTGTATTTTAACGAAGTTTTTTTTCCCATTCTGTAAGCTGATTCTTCACCCAACTAACAATTTCCCATGCCACGCAAAAACATTGTAATCCCATCTGCTGACTGTAGGATTATTTCATTAATCACTAGAATCCTATTTAGAAAGTCCTCGCCTATGCCTAAATTCTGACATGTCTTATATTACTAAGTTATATTTCCTAGCCAAAAGTTGCCTTCAAGACAAATTCAAAGATTACACCTTCCAATTAAAGTTGTCAGATTTTGGATCTGCCTTGGATAATATTACATTTAAGTGACAATGTATCGTGAGCAATGTTTAGCTCCATGGCAACCCTTATCTGTGCGCTTAAGGAATATGAGCATATTAGTGAACAACTTTCTGAGGTATGCAGAAAGACCTTGTAAGTTTTCATTATGATAATGTTGATGGAATAGATCACAACTGTATACTTTGTGGGATAATTTTGCATGTACCATGTCAGCTAGTCCCCCTCGTATCATTCAACAGACATGACAGAATCATCTCAATATCATTAGTAAGGTATTTGAGGGTCACTTCAGCAGTAAATGCTGTGACCAGCATTGAACTTTACACTCTTTCCACTTCATTGACTTTGGAAAATACTTAAGACAGGTCATAGAGGAGGCAGGTTTGTTTTATCTACCCTGAGATGTAATAAGAATATATTTGACTTCTGCTCACAGGTCTTGAAGCATAGTTTCTAAACCATGTAATGTCTACAATAATAGAAGCGATAGGAATTTCTTTTGTGTTTGGTCTTAGTGCTAAGTTCTTACCGTGAGAGGGTTTCTAAGACTTTTCAAATTTCTGGAGTGAAGGTGTCTTGTACATGTTATGGAGATACCTTGTATCTGGGCTTCCTGGATGGAGTTGGTATCAGCAAAGCCAAGGCATGACAGGAGGCTCGGGACTTTCAGACTTGTTTCCTCTAACTTTGTGGGAGAGAAGGGACTGGATATTAACTTAATGATGTAATCAATCATATCTCTAAATGAGACTTCTATCCTAACTCTTGAATGTCGTGTGCTGCCTCTCCTCTGTCAGTGACCAGGCACCAGAGACACCATCTCAGGGAAGACAAGGTAAAGTCTGGGACTGGGGTCCATAGTCTCTGTTTCCCTTTGGGGCATTAGAGCACTGCTGTACCCAAGGGCAGAGCCTTGGGGCCTGGATGAGCAGGATCCCTGTTGACTGGGAGTGAGTGCCAGCGGGGAGGAAAAAGAGAGGCCTTCTTCAGGAATCTTAGTGTTGCAGCTCTTTTAGGTATAGGCCTTCCCCATAGTGATCTCTAACGAAGCAGCTCTCTGACACGATCTTGGCTTGTTCATATTGCCTCATTGAGGGTGAATTTGAATGTATGAATTTGAATGTTCACTTTACTAGAAGTGAACCAGGGATTTATAAATTTGGGGAAGGGTGTGAGAGTATTCAGGAAGAGAAGGCCATTGGCTGAAGGCTAAAGCTATTGAGATGCCTCATTAGCATAAAGAGGTGATTCAGGCACTGTGCCATGTGACTGACTGCCTATAGTCACCTTAGTTGAGGGCTGTGGTTACATGTTCCAGAGTAGGCATGGAGGCAGGGAGGGAACAGAATCCCCTGCTGTGGTCTCAAATCTCCGAGATTCTGAAGGTTTGAGAATGCCATCACACTAGTCTCATGCTCATCTGATGACATAATCCATGTGCCCTATAGCTGCCATGGAGACAACTCCCCTGTGTTTGGAGCCAGAAGCTTGAGGATGGAGATGCAATGTTTTCCCTTTACTTCCTTGCTAGTCTTTGCTTTAAGAAGAAGAGAGCAAATAGTGCCATGAAAACCAGTCCATAGTATAAATCTTACTGGTTCCTTTTGCAAAACAGAAAATCTGTGAGGGTTATTTTTGTTGTGTGCTTTAGTTTATCATTTTTAAATATCAGTGCATTAACTTTTTGAGATTTTCATACAACGTGTTTTGCTCCTGCAACGTATTTACCTCCTTCCCCCAATCCATCTTTGTTTACTACTTTTTATTCCTGTATAGCCTGCTATACCATATTTTACCCTTTCTCATATGCATTCTGCTCCTAACAGGACTCTTTCTAGTTAGAACATTATGAATCATAGCAGATGTTCTTGTATATGTCTTTGGGAGAATATAGTTATTCATTATTATGGCATACAAACAACTAGGAGTGTCAGTTGTTGTTGTTATTGCTAAGGCAGAGTGGTCAAACTTTATTGATAAATTTTCTGAAAAGGATGGAGTAACTTATACACTTGTTGCTGGTAGACTGGATCATGTTGAGGACTTAAGATTTTGTTACAAATGTAGTGAACCACCTTTGAGGAGCCGTAAGTAAAGGATTTATACGTATAAATTCACATTTCAGAACTCTCTGTGGAGAGGGATTCAGGATCAGGAAGTAGGGAAAGCAATAGGAGCCATTTGAAATGATCATTCAATTCAGAAAATGGTCGACATTTTAGCACTTATTTAACTTGTCTGTAGTTGACTTCTGCCTTTCTATTTTCCAAACCCTTATCTAAGTGACTATGGATATTTGTTCCCTCAGGACTTAGCCTCAGTGTCTGAGAGCAGTGGCTCAGCTTACCAGCTAAAACCCCAAGGTCTCCATCAGGCGGTCTATTTTGGAAACAGCTGTTCTTTGGGGTGGCAGATGTAGTTTTTAGTTCATAAGTCTAACCAAGGCCCTTTCCTTTTGACAGTCAACAGGTCTCAGCTCTGAATCTAACTTTGTGATTGGCATGTATATCTTAAAACAAGGCAGAAAGCTATGTTTTAATAAATTGCTGTACTTTATTTACTGCACAATGACTGCCGTGCAGTGAGTCCAGACTCTCTGGCAGATTGCAGAGAAAGGGTCTGCAAGCTAAAGCTTGGTGATGAGTAATGCAGAATCTTTTTAACATCTAATATTTTCCCACAGATTTCTTTGGGACATTTAGTTGTAAATTCAACACTGTTGCTTATTTGCTTCATAGAGACCACAGTAAGCACATTTCACAGGGATAAGTTATAATTCACAGAATTTATAATTTATAATTTATAATTCACTGGTTATTTTAATAAAAACAATTATTGAAGTGATAGAGAAGCAACAGAAAATGGGAGAACAAAATTGGAAAATGGGAAGAAACCAGGAGGACAACAGAGGCTAAAGATTCATTTCTGTCATACATCCAAGCTCAGTGCTGACTGCCTCTCACTCAGACATTTCTAAACTGCTCGGGGGAAGCTATTCCTCTGGGCTTCCAAGGAGGGAGGCAAAGCACCATCCCCACCACTAATGCAGTTATTTGGGTGATTCTACTTAATTTGAACAGATTTGGTATTAAATAATTTTATGTCAAAGAAGAAAAAAAACAGAAAAGGAAAAGAAAAAATATTCACAATAAATGCCATTGTATTCCAGTATCTTAAACAACATGCTTGGTTTTAATTGACAATTGATGATCCTTCTCCGTCTCTCATGTCCACTTTCTCTTTTGCTTACCTTTCTGTCGCCTGCCTGCCTGCCTGTCTGCCTGTCTATGTTGCCCAGATTAACCTTGAAGTCCCTTGTGAGGGATTAAAGGCATGTGCAGCCATGCCTAGCTTCTACTTGTGTTTCTTGAGATAATGAATGAATTTTTCAATGAGCTCAATGCTAACTGCTATGTGGTGTTCTGTCTTTATAAAATGGCCAGAAAACGCACAAATCTGAGTAAAAAATTGATTTAACACATATACTAACCAAAACAGCTACATTTTAAATCAAGTTTACAAGTTTGTAATATTGTTATTAAATATTTTTTTTTCTGGAAAGTTTTTATATTTTATCTTCATTTTACTTTCTTAAATGCAGTGTTGTGTCTGAGTATTCCCAAACTTTTTGAGTGTTTTGGGAACACTCAAATATAAAAATAATCTTGATACCTTCTGTAGTGATGGTTGATCTTTCTATCTCCACGATATGGAAGGCTGCTGGATATAAGAACCCACAGTTAGTAGCTGGAAGTGAGGATGTAATACAGACTCCAAACTTTCTAAACTGGCATGACACAGAAAAAAATCACATACTGAAGAGTAAAAGTTTTTAAATCCATTAAAATATCCATGAAAATTTAAAGTGCTATTTAAACCAAGAGAGCCACATATTTCAAAGCATGCTTAAATGGACCACTAACTAATGCACTTTAAAATTTTAATTATATCCTATCTATGACAACTTGTGTGAGTTGTTGTTATGTATTTGTATGTGTGTGTATGTCCGTGTGTACTCATGTACATGTGTGGATGCATATGCGCATAGAGAAATATAGACAAACTTTGTTTTTATGTATTTGCATGAGTGCATGTGCATCCATGTGTGTTCAGACACATGTGTGTGTGGGTGCATGTGAACATGGAAGCCATAGGACAACTTTGGGTATCATATTTAGAAATAACTGAATACCTCTTTTGAGACAGAGTCTCTTGATTGTCCTGGATCTTGTCATTAGGTTAGACTAACAAGCTGACAAACTCAGGGGTCCTTCTATGTGTACCTCCTTACTGATCAATTACAAGCTTGTGTCACCATAGCAGGCATTTTAATAAAGATTCTGGGAGATGGAATATACAAACTAATGTTTATGATGCAAACACAGAGCTATCTATCCTTTAGCCCTCGGTTGGATTACTATTCCTTCTTTTCAAGTTATTATCTTTAGCTTTCTAAGAAAGTGTATGAGTGTGTGTGTGTGTGTGTGTGTGTGTGTATTAAGAGAATGAGATAGTCTATGTAATTTACTATTGTAATTTCATGTTTAGGTAAACTCAGTGATACTTATTGAAAACAGGGTATTCCGAGAATCTAGGTAAGCCTGTTCAGCTAAATTAAATTATTTATTTTCTGTGTATCTATTTCCATGACACATTGTCCGGCCTAAATGGGTGCCTGAGGGCAAATTGAAAACCATTTGATGTATGCAAATCAAAGACAGAATAATATTAAATTTAATGAAATGAAGGGTATAACAATAATAACTGTCAGATAGCTCGAAATTCCTTTATGGCTATGAAAAGAATCTTGTTTTACACAATCGTATGAAAATGAGAAACTTCTGTTTGATAAAATGTAGCATAAATAATGGTCCTAATTGTGCCATGCCTCCATTAGTGAGTCCGGGGTGAAATAATGCCATAGGCTGCTTTTTTTTTTTTTACTCCCTCTAAATTCTTCCTTACTTTATTACTTTTGCATCTCTCTTTGTAATGCAAATTCACGTTCTGTGGCTTATTATAAAAACAAAAGACTTTTACAAATATAAAATCATACAGTAATATCAGTGTGTTTTTTTCCGAGTACACGGAGTTTAACTCTTTATTTACATGGTCAGTGGTTACACGTTCTTCTCACTGAGGGTTGAGTGGGGTGATAATTATATCCAAGCTCCCCCCTTTTCCCTACAGATCTATGCTTTTACAAGTTCATCATTTCTTGAAATGTTATTGTTATTAGAATGTGTGACTGAGAAAGGCCTTCACTATAACTCCATTTTATGCTTTTTATATAAAGTCAGGAAGTAGACAATCTAACACTGGAATCTATTGTCCACACAGTCTCATAATTTAATAGTAAATGACATTTATAAGAAACTTGTAGTTCTTTCAAAATTGAATGTAACTTTATAAAATTTAAGCAATCCTAGAATTTTTAGACAGAAGCTAATACTTTTTTTTTTTTCAAAAAACAATAGGTAAGACAAGTCTGGCTGATAGAAGGTATCATCTTGAATCTGAAGTTTAAATAATAGAAAATATATAATTTAAAATTTTACTAAGAAATATAAGACAAATCAATAATTAAAGTACGTTTGCATATCTAATCTATTTTGTACCCATTTTATGATGGAAATCTGCCAGTCTGACGTCAGGCTTTTTTTTCATTCACTGATTTTCTCTTTTGTCAATTTCTCTTTATTAATGTTATATCAACTGAAATATGACAAATGCATTTCTCACAGAAGAGTAAGTCTTTTGAGAGATCATGGGCCTTTCAACAATATCTATCTAGAGTGATTAATTAGATCAATTGCAATGTCTAATAAGCTTAATTCTCTAGGCTACAATTTGACAATGCTGCAATAAGAAATATATTTGAGTGGAACAAAAGTTTTCCTAAGACAATATTTAATTTAAAACAAGTCTAGTAGTCACTGATGATCTTGGCCAGATTCTAGGTCTTGTATGGTTACATAAGAAAGTCCATTATGATCGAGTAGGCTGTGTGAGTAGTCCTGGCCAGTAAGTTGTAAGTTGAAATAACATTTGCGTAGTGTTTTCCTTGTGACTGGTGGGGATAGTTGTGTGCTCCATCCATTTATACTCTAGAGTGAATACACATGATGTGTCCGATCAGTTTGTGATGGAGTGGGTGGCAGGTTGTTATAATGTCAGGATTGGAAAGCTATGGAATGTGCCAAATTTTGTGTACAACTTGTTTATAGAAAGAAAGCTTCAAAGAACCACAACCATGCCTACTTGTTTGCTCCCTGTGTGTTGTCTGTAGCTCCTTTCAGCCTCTACAGAATTGAGTTGAACAAAAACTCTATGCCAGAAAAATTGATTACACCTTAACATTTTTTACCTGGGCCTCTGGAGGAAAAGTCTATCAACTTCTATTCCAGGGACATATCCAGTATTTTATTTACTGATTGTTTGGTGCCATGAAGATTAAAGTGTAGAGTTGTCTTATTGGGATCCTGATGTTTCCTACCCTACCTTTGTCTAAACTTAGATATTGATTTTTTTTATCCTAAGAGTGTCGTCTGTCCAAATAAAACTAAATGATTAATAGGCTACAAAATTATTTGATTCTAAGAAGTGTCAGTATTGGACTTAATAGTGTGTGAGTGGGGTGGGTGGAAGAAATGTCATAGCACACAGTATAAATGTTAAATTCATTATTCATTTTGCCTACAAGTGAACAGGATTTGTCATGTTCTGAGGAATATAATCTTTCAAAAATCAAAGGGTAAGTTTTTAACAACGAGTGAGAGGACAGAATGTTCAAAATGTCCTCATTAAATCTTGAAGCCATGTTGACTTTGTTCACTGTCATATATTCCACATTTTCCTTTTCCCCCCAAAAGTTCAGCCTCAACACAAGCTACTTAAGAAATAAAAATGCCAGTAGTTCTAGGGTTTCAGAATCAAGAGATGAAATGAAGAAACTGACCCCCCAAAAAACATGTTCTCTGCCTGATCAAAGTGAAGAGAATGTGAGTTCCAGGATCACCCCAGCATACACTGCTAGCAATAATGGCCGTGCCCTGCTCAGTCTAGCCTTGTGTGCCTTCCATATGGGCTGCTGAGGTAGCTTCCAGGTTGGCGTCACTTTTCTTCTTTGGACAAACTCAGTGCTTCCTACTTTCTGAAGCTTATCTCTCAAAGTTTGAATAGTCTGATTTTTTCCATCAAAAGACCTCCTAACATAGCTTCCCATTAACTTCTAACACATTTTTCACTACCTGCTTTAGTCTTAATGTATAAGAATCTCAGGAGTCTGCATTTTCCTTCCTCAAGGCTTATCTTTTACTATTACTACAGGAAAGACAAATGTGTTCTAACCCAAGACTCTCCTAGGCGCAGGTTGTAAGCTCTTTGCTGGAGTCTTTCATGGTGTTTGCAGTCTTCAAGTTTAGCAGTGATTGGCATCTACATCTTTTCTGTTTGCACTTGTGTGTTATCTTCCTAACTATGCCACAAACTCCACAGGATAGAATTTCTATCCTGGGAGCACATAGGGAAGGACCCATGGATCCAGCTGTGTATGTAGGGGAGGATGGCCTTGTTAGGCATATGTAGGAGAGGAGATCCTTGGTCACGTGAAGGCTGGATGCCCCAGTGTGGGGGAATTCGAGGGCAGGGAGGTGGGAGTGGGTGGGTGGATGGGGGCACATCCTCATAGAAGCAGGAGGAGGGGGATGGGATAGGGGGCTTATAGGTGGGGGGGGGAATGGGGAAAGGGGATAACATTTGAAATGTAAATAAAACATCCAATAAAAAAAAGAAAAGAGGAAACTTTGAAAAAAATTTCTAAATCTACTGACATCTAGCACAATACTTTGTGAGTAATAATATATATTGAATGAGTAAGTGGATGAATAACCCAGTTGCTTTTTATACAGTATGAGTTACCACACAGAAGTAGTGTGGGCTATTCGACTCTGATTTGGGTGTTTGTCATTTTTCCGGTATGGTTGTGAGATATGGGCCTTGCAGCAAGTAGGTGGTCTTTTCGTGTGAATCACCGTATCCCAGTCTTCCTTTACAAAACTTGGAGCATCTACATCCCCTTTCTTCCCATGGGCATAAAAAAATTTTCATTTGCTTTTTTTATTCCTCAGTCTTAATTATTTTTGACTTTGTCCAATCAATGACAGAGAGCAAATAATTATTTAATTATTTAATTCTTAATTATTTATTATAATAATTATTAATTGTAATAATTTATCAAATAATTATTCATAATTATTTAATTCTTATAATACAATATTAAATTATATACACACATATTTAATTCTTATAACAATATATGAATGGTTACTATCTCTACTTGCAAATGAGAAGACTGAACCTAAGGGTTGATAACTGAGTCTCTTAAGTTATATCACTACATGGATAGAAAGCAAAGGAGCTGGGAAAGGAACTCAGTCTGTCTTGAATTTGTAAACATTTGCTTCCTCAGTTTTCCTTCATTTGTTCTTATTTTAAAAGCCGAGTTCAGTCACCTTTTACACGTCTGTCACCGAGCACTACAACATTCTAGGGAATGACAAGACCATTGGTAAAAACGCACAAAAGACCTATAAAATTATGTTTCATTTAAAGGACGTATGATTTAGTTGACCACAAAAAAGTCACAAATATCAAATAGTCAATAGAAGACATCAAAGTTAAGTTCTAAATTGGTCAGTGAAAACGAGACAAAATTAATAGATTGTCGGAGTAAAAAAAAAGGAAATCTTAGGCCACTCCACTTGTTTACCATTGAATCATTTGACTGCACAGTGAAGGAGCTAATTGTGGACTACAACAGTGTAACCAAAGGGAGGTCCGTACTGATAGTTACCTACAAAGCATGATTCATAGAGTGGAAAGAACTTGATTTCAAACACAATGATGGGTAAATTATATTGGGGGGGAGATTGTTCACAAATATGTGTGCATGTGCAGTTGAGTGAAAACATAAATGTCCCCTTGTTCACGGTTGTATTTCCACCACTTGTTAGTGATGATCGTTGTCCTCTTTTGAGACAATGCCTAGGCCTTACCCAGATTAGTTAGATAATAACCATTAGAAGTTGGTGTTCAAAGCTTCCAGAGTCATCTTTAAAATATTCAGTATTACAAAAGCCCCACATGATTTTTAGTATGAAAATGGAAGCAAATGGACCCGATGTCTTCCCATGCCACCATTTAGTAGGATAAATTTATAAAGCAGAGTTAAATGTGATCAAGGATCTTCAGTCAGCACTCAACAGACAGCAAAGTGCTGCAGCTAAACAGAAGGGTCTGAGAAGAGATGAGATGGATGGATAAGACGGGGAATTAGAAGGACTGCTTAGAAAGCAATTACAGTAATTATGGATTAGGAGACTGAAACCTTGCTTAGGGCAGTTTTCTGGAAATAGAAAGAAAGTTGTAATCTGAGAGTTTTCACAAAGGCTTACTGATTGGTAGTCTAAAGGAAAAACGAAAACCCCAAGAAATTAAATGGCAGGTCCTTGACAAATAAAAGGTTGCCTTGCTAAACTTTTTTAGGATAATGCTTGGTGTATGACAGTGTAACACTTTTGAAAACTCATATTCAAATTTAAATAAGTCAACATTTAATGGATGAACTTTTCCCAATATCAAAATTCCATATAGGTGTAAAAGAGTACTGTTAATGTAGTTATGTGTATGTCCAACAATTTCAACAATTTCTTGTACTTATGCTTCAACAAATGTGTTTCTTCTTTTCCAGCCCCTATGTCTAATCATTAATGGAGTGAAATATAGTTGCATATTAGCTCTAATTACATAATTTATGTTGTGTTCCATGGGCTATCTTAATATGACATTTGGCTACAATTTCAGACTGTATCTCACTGTGGTTTAGTTTACTAGGTTGGAATCAGAAAAGACTCAATAGCTGGCATTTTAAGAGCTCATGGATTTTAGGAATGAAGTTTGTGAGCTTCTCCAGCTCTTCACTCACCATTCAGAGACAGTTTCTAAAGCTTTAGCCACTGTGTCCAGGATAAACCACAACAGGCATAAAGGCATTTTCTGACATCCTGGGCTTTGCATTTACACCTCATTGGGTAGTTATGTAGGACAGGAAGTAAACTGTTCCAGCTAAGCACATTGTCCAGAGTTCTCGTGGTGGGAAGGTGACATGGCTAATGATAGTCTGTGCATTCTTTCTTTAGAAAAAAAAAATCATAGTAAGCACCTCCTGTGTGTCAGACATCCTTCACATGAATAAAACAGCTGTTGTCATGAAGCTTTGATGTGTCAGGAGAGAAAGATATGGCATAAGCCATGACACACACACATACATAATGGGAGGCATGTTAGCTAACACAAAAGAAAAGTTTACAAGTGATATTATGTATTTTTTGTAGCTTTTTAAACTTTGGTTTTATCTTATATTAATTTTTTGGTATATTGCCTTACACTACTTTTGAAAAAAGTATTATTAAATAAATACATCCAGTTTACAACCCATAGCTCATCTGTTGCATAATGTGCTTTTAATGTAATTTATACTCAATAAAGTATGTTAACTTGGAGGGCTTCGAGCATTAGTCAAAAATCAGAGACTAAAAAATTTTCTTTCTCTTGTCTATTTATTTATATTCTATTTTTCATTCACCTTAAATAATTTTTAGAATGCTTTACATTAATTGTACTATTAATTTCTGATTCATGGTTATGGTGATAGACCTGTGAGATTTAAGAGACGATAATTGTGACTCTGTATCTTGTACTGTTTAGATTATTTTTGGAGTTTTTCCCTTCCTCTCTGAGTGCTATTGGGGATTAATCTATTGGGGATTAAGCCTTCAAAAGTAGTGTTATCACTAAGCACATTCCCAAATACAACTAGAAACAACTGCCGAGTCCACAAATAAAACAGAAATACATGAAACACGAAAACGAAGCCAGCATAATCACTTTTCCAAAAGATCATAGCTCCTCAGCTACCAAGTTCAATGACAGAGAAACAAGGACAATGTCAAAGAAAGATCTCCGAAGTTTACTGGTAAAAGTGACCAGCTATGTCTAGGAGCATACAAAGAAGCAGATGAGTAATTATAGGAAGTAAACCAGAATCAGGATAGGGGATAGGAAGCCAGCAACATAAAGGAGATAGTCAACTGAACAAAACCATAAAAAAAAAAAAAAAAAAAAAAAAAAAAAAAAAAAAAAAAAAAAAAAAAAAGAAAGAAAGAAAAGAAGAAACAAATCAGGACCAGGACAGGAAGCCAGAGACATAAAGGAGACATTCAACTCTGGACAAAACCCCAAAAGGAAAAGAAATTCTGCAAGGAAATTAGAATAAGGGGAAATGTATAGAAACCTTGGAAATGAAGCTTGTGGGATATATCGTTAAAGTAGGCCAAGTGCAGAAAGGCTATCAAGGATGGAAGCAGAGGTGGAACACAGTGCACTCATGTCAGTAAAGAGAAAATGATGGACCAGCATGGCTACTACATTCAAGAGACAAAACTAAGAGTCTACAAAGTTGATGAAGGAGGTAAGGCTTAGAAAGAAAGCCCAGAGGATCTATTTAATAAAATCATAGCAGAAAATCCTCAAATCTATCCAAAGATTTAGGTATCAAAACTCAGTAGGAATCTAGAACTCTTGAAACACATGACCAGAGAAACGTCTCAATGATATATTATTATCCAAGATATCAACAACACAAAGTAAAGACAACATGAACACCTGTAAAGAAAAATACTGACTCACCTCTTATGGCAAAAAGAGATCTTCTCAAGGATCCCATCAGCAACTCCAAACTCCCAGAAATCATAAAGTGATGTATTATAGGTCATGGCATAAATAATTACCAAGATTGCTTCATATTGCAAAGGTGTATGTTAAAGCTGATGCAGAAATGATAACATTGCAAGAAAAATACAAACAGAAGCACTTTGTTATTGGCAAAGCTTTAAACATAAAGGGGGACAGTGCACAGAGAAGGATGCATTTCATGAGAGAAATAAATGAACTGAGGAGAGGCAGAATCAATAATGTCTAGAAATAGAAGAAAGAAAGAAAGAAAGAAAGAAAGAAAGAAAGAAAGAAAGAAAGAAAGAAAGAGGGAGGGAGAAAGGAAGGAAGCAAAAGTACTTAAAGAAGATTTAAATCACTGTAGTGATTTAAATGAAAATGTTCCTCACAGGCTAACATATTTAAACTAGTGAAACTCTAATACCAATAAGGAAAAACAAAAGAAAAAATACAATAAAAATCCAATAATTCACCCAACCAGAAAAATATCCCAGAATCTCAAGAACCAAAAACCTCTCACAAGAATATTCTTAAATATGAAAATTCTCAATTCACCAATGAAAAGATGCAGACTGACTCTACTAAAAATAATTATCTTGAGATATAGTTCACGTAGCATAGTTCCTGCTTTCAAGCACAAAGACCTGAATTTGACATCCTCAGAACCTTCAAGAAAACAAGGCAAGGGTGGTAGCAAGTGTTTGCATCTCAGCACTGGAGAGGTGAAGACAGTGTGTCCCTCAGACTTACTGGACATCCAGGACAGCCTACTTGGTGAGATTTAGGCCTGTGAGATATATATATATATATAGATATAGATATAGATATAGACATAGATATTGTAAAAATAAGGTTGTTACCTTCTGTATACAGTGCAGAAACACAGCCCACAGGTCTAGGGACATCTCTTCACTATTCAGCCATCTACACAGAAGTCACTGTCTTAACCCGATGCCAACTGTATCTGAGCCCAGTGAGAGTGGTGGACTTACCAAATGGGTAAGACTACCAATCTCTTTTTACTAGAGCCTAGCTTACTTTTTAAGGTGAGACTTCAGTTCCCTTCTTCCACAGGCTGGGACAGCGGCCACTGCACAGCTGGACCTTTCTTCTCTTTTGTTTACTGGCCTGTTTCTCCAGCTCTACAGTTGTCACTTTGTGAAGTTCCGAAGCTCTTCCTGTTGCTCCCCGCTCTGTGACACAGTCTTACCAGGTGATATGGAGGCGGCTTCTAACTAGCAACTTCAGAACAGTTTTGTTTTTACACATTTTTTGGGGGGGGTGTGGGGTGGGGGTGGTTTTGAGACAGGGTTTCTCTGTGTAGCCCTGGCTGTCCTGGAACTCACTCTGTAGACCAGGCCGGCCTCGAACTCAGAAATCTGCCTACCTCTGCCTCCCAAGTGCTGGGATTAAAGGTGTGCGCCACCACTGCCCGGCCACTTTTTAAATTAGTAAAAACATAAAGGTTTCCATGGTTTCCTGTAACATTGGCGGCATTTAGACAATAACTTATCCATGACATGTGAGATAATGTGACATTATGGAATATTTTCTCCTTCTTTTGATGCACTTAAGAGAACATGTTTCCTAACGGAGTCTGATGCAGACGTCTCTAGCAAAGATGTTTTAAATGATTCAATGAGAGTGGATGGTATGCAGAAGTTGGTCTGCCTTCTCAGAGAGACAGCCAGTTGCCACATGATTTGCTGGCCCAGCTGTGCTTCTGCCCTCACAGTATCCAGGCACCATTGCACATCTGGCCCTGGCTAGTCTGAAGGAATGAAGCTTAGCCTGGCCTGGTAGGTTCAAGGGATCTGGAGACAGCTTTCAGTAGAACAGCTCTCTTTTACTGGGTGTAACAAGGGCCATAGAAACCTTGGAGAGTGGGTAAGGGTTTGGGGTGAGTGTACATTATTGGCTGCAGCTGAGGTGCTTAGAATGCTTCATTTGCATGGAGAGAAACTCTGGGTGCTTGCTGGACATTTTCTTATAGGGAGAGAAGAAGTTTAACCCTGTAATTTGGCCACTGGGCTACGTGACTACCTCAAGGGTGGCAGAGGTGGAGGTTGTAAGGCTGTAATGTGTTAAGACATGCAGGCCCAGATCAAGAAGAAAAACAGTCTCACACCTGCCAGGCTCAGGATGAGATTTTTGGCTTTGGACATGTCTCTATCTCATTCTTGCTCTGGACTGGCTCCCTCAGTTGCATGGCTTTCTGGCCACACAGTGGTTTAGTTTTCTTTCCTTTCCTTTTTTTTCTTTTTATTAATTATTTTATTTATTTAACATGCCAAATGTCCCTCTTCCAGGTCTTCCCTCTGCAACCACCCACTCCATCCCTCTCCCCTTTGCCTATAAAAAAGGGTGCTCACCCACCCACTCACCCACACCTGCCTCACCCCTCTAGCATCCCCCTTCACTGGGGTGATATGTCTCTATAGGATCAAGTGCCTCCCCCACCCACTGATGGCAGTTAGGCCAGTCTTCTGCTACATACATAGCAGGAACCATGCACTGACTCACATATAGTCTTTGGTTGGTGGTTTAGTCCCTGGAAGCTCTGAGGGGTCTGGTTAGTTTTTAAGAGGGGGATTCTGTTACTTCCATTTCCCTTCCTCTTTCCATCTATGGCATCCTCTTCATACCCTGTCTGTTCATAGACTTCAATATGCTCTCCAGGGCCTTGATGGGATGTCTATTATTCAATCCTCTGTTTCAGGTTCCTATGTAGACCAAAGATGGTAAGTATTCAGCAATAGGCCAGAACTGAGGGGAAAGCTAACTTTGACTTGGAACAAGAGGGAGATTTGCTCTAGGTGTGAAGGGACAGGAATCTGTGATCCCTCTGGAAAGTAGACTAGTCTGATTTCACAAACTAAGTGTATTCTTTACAACAAACTCTCATATATAAACAAGTATCTTAATACCGCCTAACCTGTGTGAGGTATCTGCTCCTAGAGTAAGAAGCACAGTCTCTGGGATGAAATGTTCATGTTCTGCCCAACAAACATCCACGTAGTGCCTTTCACACCGTGCATTCTGCAGTTGGTACAGTCTTGCTAAGGATTTGTGAATGAATGAATTAAAAAGATCAGTTCACACTCACCTTGTTCCCTCTCCTGGAGTGTTGCTTAGCTTAATGTGCATTTGATAATGTTTGAGCTGTTTCATTTGCAGTATTCAAAGTGGGTGATATTATCCTCAGTTTACAGGTGAGGTGACAAAGGACACAACAGATGTCCAATGTGTAGTTACAAATTATGTTGTTCTGTAGGGTCTTGCCATTTGCCTTAAAACACGGTATCGACATCCTAAAGGTAATAAAAAATAAGTTAATTAAAGAACATGTTATAATAATACTTAAATTCAAAGTTAGTGTACTCCGATGAGGAAGAGTAACATGGCTTTAACAGACCTTACAAAGACTCTATGCCCAGTTCTCCCAGTGTTGGCTTCTGATGTAGTCCACACTGCCCCTCTGCTTTGGCCGGATTTCTTTAACAAACAGCCCTAGCTTTTCCCCTTTCCCCCCAGAAGGTTTCTATCTGCCTGGAATGCTTCACCTTCCCCTGTGACTCTGGCATGTTATTCCTCTTGGTGCTTGCATTTGCCTCTCTTAGACACCCCTCCAGCCTATGTGGAGGATTCCTTTTTATACCTCACCGCCCTTTGTGGAAGCTACCTGAAGTACACTTGAGGACATTTTTGATGTCTCTGGCAGGGTCTTGCAAAGTATCCCAAACTGAATTTCCCTTATTCTACAGTCCATCAGACTTCCCAGTATCTGAGATTCCAGGCATGAGCCACAGCTCTTGGCTTATAGATCATTCTTCTTCTTTTTAAAATCAGTGTCCTTAATGGGCTGGCATTTTCTTTACTGCATGCCAAGTACTTAGAAAATGTCAGGTCTTATTATTCATTGAACAAAGGGAAGAATAAAAGGTCTACTTGATGTAACACATGGGTATAGATAAGGAGAGAGTGGGTAGAAACAGTGTGGGTTTTAATCATCATTAAAGAAGACTTGATGAGTGGGCAGAGAAAAAATGAGATGGGCTCCTGGGTGGGAAGAGTGCCTTACGTCAGTACTTAAGTTATAAAATCATTTGCTTTCATTAGATGCATTCGCATACACACTGTGATGGTTTGAATGAATACTTGGTCCCTAATTAGTAGAACTGTTTTGGGAGGTATGTTACTGTTGGAGGAGTGTGTCACAGGGAGTAGGCTTTTGGGTTGTAAAAGCCCATGCTAGGCCCCTTCTCTCTCCTGCTTGTACATTAGATATAATCTCTCAACCGCAGTGGTATGCTTCCTGCTTGTTGACATGCTTCCTGCCGTGATGGTCATGGACTGTAACTCTCTGAAGCTGTAAGCCGCCATTACATGGTTTATCCTTTAAGCTTTCTTAGTTATGGTGCCTCTTTAAAGCAATGGAGAAGTAATGAAGACACATCTATACATACACATCTTCAAATTTTTATGTGACAAAGTTTAATGTTCAGAGAAAAGTATTTCAACAAGACTTTTACAAGTGTTTCATTTTATACAACCTCAGAGGAAACATTTAATTTTGTTGTTTTATATTTTAATTTGCATGGAAAAATTTGCTTATTGTTGAAACTTTAGTCAGCCAAAAAAATTGGTGTCCACTTGTCTTAAAGTTCTATAGAGTAACAGAACATACAGAACTAATCTCTTTCTATATATACAGAAAGGGGATTTCTTAGAATGACTTACGGAGTGCAGTCTAGCTATTCTAGCAATGGCTGACTATGAACACAAAGTCCAAGAATCCAGAAGTTGCTCAGTCCATAGGGCTGATATCTCAGCTAGTCTTCAGTAGATGCTAGGATCCTGAAGATGTGGGCTCTAAAGCCAGTGAAGGAGTGGACTTGCTAGCAAGGGGAGAGTAAGCAGGCAAAGAGCAAAAGTTTACTTCTTCCATATCCTTTCACGAGGCTTCCAGCAGAAGGTGTAGTCTAGATTGCAGGCACATGTCTTCCCACCTAATTATCTAGATCAGAAGTGCATCTTCCTATTTAAAATTAAAGAAGAAAATTCTTACTGGTGTCCCTTCCACTTTCAGATCTTGGTTAATTCCAGATGTAATCAAGTTGGTAAACCAAGAATGGCCATCACACTATCTCACCTTGGAGCCCTAGCTAAGGCCTACCAGAATAAATGAGGTACATTCTGCTTCTGATGGGATTCAATTTTAAGATTTAAGTTTTTATTTTAAAATTATGTGTATATGCATGTGTCTGTGTGGCAATGTATACCTCTCCATGCAGGGCTGCCCAGGGAAAACAGAAGAGAACACGGGACACCCAGGAACTGGAGATATAGGCAATTATGGGCTGTCTAATATGGTGCTGGGAACAGAGTTCAGATCCTCTGTAATATCAGAATGCATTTCTAACAATATATCTCTCTAGCCTCTGGTCCAGAAGTTTTCATTTGTTTGGTTTGTTTGTTTCTTTTCATAGAAAACCTCTCCTTTGGCTAGTCTTATAGGATGTAGTAATTAATTCAAATCAAATAGCTACTGTTTTTATGAATAGCAGTTCTTACATTTTTTATTACCCTTTTAGGTAAAAAAAAATTAATAGTACTGTATTTGATAACAAAAACTATCAAATACTTCGAAAACAAGTCTCTGCTTTCCATAACTCCCAGAAGCAACCATAGTTATTAGTCCTTATGCACCTTTCTTGGAGTGTCATGTTCATAGACGAGTTCCTAATACTATTGTTCCCCCCTTTCTTCTCTCTTCCCTGTACCGCACACACCCCACTCCTCATTGTCTTCTTCCTTCCCCATTAGTTGGATCAGGTCATATACCATATGGTGCCCTGTTAATATATTTTGAAGAAGTATCATATACTTTACATATCTACTTATAGCATATGGATACATCATGATTTTATTAAACCATTTCTATGTCAATAAACATTTGGTCTTTTTCAGTCTTTGCTTATTACAGATAATGCTGTGATGAGTATTCCTGCATTTTGGAACTTTGTATGAGTTTGTCTGTATGTGTTCCTTTAAGTGTTAGCTGGAAAAGAACCAAACTGTTACAGACAAGGCATTAGAGAGTGTGTTTGTCCAACCATTGGTGATTATATAAAGCATAGATACTTTTAAATGTTGTCAGCTTATTAGAGCAACATTTTAATAGTTTGGCAACCTCATAGTTTACTGTCTGTATCTTTCATCACTGAAAATTATACCAAATTGGACATTTTAATTTTATTTCTTGTATGTTTTTGCATTCTTTGTGAATCTTCTATTATGCTGGTAGTGTTGTATGTATCTCACTACTATATGACACTATATATATTAAAAGAAATTACTCTGTGTTCTCATATGTACTGTGCATCAAGTATGCACAGTACATATGGGAATTTTAATTTCTCTCAAGTATGCTATTGACTTTAATGCTAGAATAACATTTAAAATAGGGCTATGAAAATAGGTACATGAGTAAAGCGCTTTCAAAGCAAGTCCGAGGACCTGACTTCAGATCCCTGAACCCACAAAAAATAGGCAGATAACCTATGTCTAAAATCCCAGCATTTTTTTTGATTAGATGACAGACAAATATATGATAATCCCTAGATACATGAGATTTATCTAGACAAAAAAAACCCCTCTGACTCAAAGTGAAAAATGACACCTCAGTGTTTGACAAGTGGGCTGTGGTGCAAGCACCTGAGCTCATACACACAAGTGCACACGCACATACGTAAACAAAAATATTAAAATAGTCTTGGGTTCAGTTAATCAGTTCAGTGCAACGCAAGAATTAGGTGGATTTATACAGTTAATGTATTTCTTATGGTCATTCACCTATTAGCATGCCACATGGTTATAGAATAATGTTAAATCAACTCAATACTTCATGTCTTACAAGTGTTATTGCCTACTGACGATTGTGCTGGCTCTTAAGATAGCTACTTAAAAATTGTTATTTTTTTTTACAGTTATTTTATTTGGGAACCAGAGTCATTTAGACATGAAAATTTTTAATAGAATGCTAATTTGTTACAATTATCCACTATCCTATTTTTTTTTCTTTACAATCTTGTCAGTTTTGGAGAATGGTGAAAATGTAGCCATGTATTGGGAAAGCTGAACAAACACTACCTTTGACAGCTAATATGCCATGTTGATGGTATGTTCACTTAGAGGATGTGACAGGGATAGCTCTTTAGCTTCTGGCCTTCCTCCTTAGATTCATATTCCAGCTGAATCAGAAGGAAGAAACAACCAAATCTCCCAAATTGTGGGTTAGTTTATAAAATACCTGATTGGTAACCTCAAAACTGACAAGATTTTAAAGAAAAAAAAAATAGGTCTGAGAAACTATAATGGCCAAGACATATCCCAAAGTGATCTCCCAAATGTAATGTATCTGATGGAGTTAGAGATGTATAGACATACAGACATATGGACACTGAGTGAAACCAAGGAAATCTGAATAAAGTCAGGAATAAAGTATCAAGGGTGGTTTATGAATTATAATAATTGCACTTTAGTACTGTATTGGACAATAATAGAGAGACCAAAGTGTCTGTCTTGAGAGGCCTCACCCACATCTGAGTGTCTGTACTCACCTTTCCCTAAGTATTCCTATGTCTCTTAATGTTCCTGTTTATATTAAAACTACTTTTAGTAAATTGCGACTTCACTTATTAAAAATAATAGGAGAAATGAGCATTGAGTGTATGGGAATGTTATAGTCTATCCTTAAAATACATTTGTAAATCAAAATCTATTTTAATTTGTAAGTGACTTAAAAGCTAAAAAGCAAAACAAAGCAAAAACTACGTGTGAGGCACATGCCCATAATTTGGGTAAGGAGAGACAGAGGCAGGAGGATTGCCGTGTGTTTGAGGCCAGCCTGGTTTACATAGTAGGGCAGGGTTATAGTGTCCAGTGTCATTCACTCACAGTATTTCTTCTATCACAGTGTAATTGATATATGTTTACAGGGACAATGAACCTCTACAAGGAGACTTTTAGAAGTAAGTGGCAAACTTACTCACACCTCCATGGTAAAGTCTGGTTTTATGTCTAAGTACATTCCGAATTTGGGTGAAGAACTTAAATACATTTATTATAGATGATGACAAACTTTGCTCTTTCCTCAGACTTCTCTTCCTCAGCTGCTCTGACCAACTGTTTCCTTGCTACATAACCACAGTGACAGGCATTGCATTTATATTATGCACGCATAGAAGAAGTGCTAGATTAAAGAACTATTATTGTAAACCACACATCCTGACAAAAAGAAAGGGATTTCCAGACAAGGAAAGATCTTTGTATGGAATACTTGTTCATGAATTAGAAAGCTAAACAGTCATGGAAGTTTAAGACAACATTCCTATGCCCGTGCATGTTTGGTTATAGTATTCTTATGCCTGTGTGTGTTTGGTTATAATATTTCTATGCCCACGAGTGATTGGTTTTAATATTCCTATGCCCATTCATGTTTGGTTATGTAAAGCATCAGCTTGTTTTAGGTGCTGAAGATTTCTTATAAATCGCAATATCATCTCTGAATACAAGCTAGATTAACATACAAACTTACAGAACTGTAACCAACTTAAGCATATGTTCCCTTCTGGATGCTTGGCTTCTGTGTGAGCTTTGTACATTTAGTGCTAATTTTAAGGTCTCTGCTAGTTTATTTTTAATGTTCTAAGGGATTTGTGAGCAAATCTTAAATGCATTTTAATAAGTATCTATTTCAGCAGAAACTAATTAAACATCTGTGGACATTATTTAAACTACACATTATACTAGAGAAGCTCACAACAATTTAGAATTAGAATTTGTGGTGGAATTGGGAGTTAGAAACAACAAATGAACAGGAATCACAAAGAAAATCAGAAATTCTCACACTCTTCAATGTAAGACAACAGCAGTCATTCATGGCCTCCATTTGTCTGCTCATCCACTTCCATTCATAAGTTGTTATGTGTTTGTACTAATAAAGCAAGATATGTGGCCTTTATTTGATTACATCTGAAATTCCCAAGTAAAATGTGGTTGTGAACAACTATTGACTTAAATGCAGCTCCAGGGTGAACCCAGCCCTAGGAACTGAAGACACGTATGTGTCACACTGTGGGAAGTGCCGCCGCAGACCATCAGGACAATCCAGGCTCAGTGGCTGATGGCTAGTTGGTAGTTTGTTTGATGCAGCACTGTCTATGTTTTGGATTTTTATTCTGTAAATAAGTATGCCAGTTTTAAATGATATGGTATGCTCATGAGTGTCCTTAGGCATTCAGGACAGATGAGATCAACTTACCTCATGCCGGGATTCTGCTGTACTGTTACAGTGTTAGCATTGGGTAGCTGCTGCTTTCATAGAATGATGTTCTTAGAAAGAAAACAGTACTTAGGAAAAATCTTTGGGAAATTTCTTGGTAGCTTTGAGTTATGTAATTCTCATAGCTATCTTTAAATAAACCCAATACACAAATGACTAAGACTATATTGATGGTATAGGTTCTTGAGCAGTTAATGATTTAGATAGCAAATAAATAAGCATGACACTCTGAATCAGATCTAGGGAGACTGGGAATAAGATGCATATTTGAGTAACAAATAAAATAATTGTAGGTGAAATCTTTTCCCAACCAAATCTTAATTATTTAAGCTATATGTGTCTGGAAGTAGGAATTAAACCGAGCTGTCTCCTCAGTGTTAGTTATGACAGCCATTCTAAATAGTTATTATGCATACCCCACTGAAAATGTCTATATGCTACAAATAAGAGTTGAGCCAACTCTGAGCAAGTCACCACAACCAACCCTTTAGGTATGACTGCCAAAATATCCCGTTCAAGACTGGGATTCATAGAAATTTGAGTATTTATAGACCTATGTTTCAGGCAAATTGAAAATTATTATTCTTTTGTCAGAAATAACAAGTAACCAAAAACTTATTCATACAAAATTATAGTTTCTTCACTTAATAAATGCCAATGAATCACAATTCAACAGTTATCTGCTGTATGTACTAAAGCATGAAATTCATTAATTATTTTTTTGAAAACATATTCTTTTTTTTTTTTTTTTGCTAAAATGGCTTTATTATTTGTGGCATACTGAATTAGCTCATTTAGATCATGGTCTCTAACACACTGAAATGTATTCCCTGGATGGAGTAGGATATCACAGTCCTTTTGTTAAGGTAGAGTTGAAGTCTCATCAGCAGGAGGATGGACCACATGGAAGTGGCATTACAATGCTCAATAGAAGCAGTGGTTTAGAAAAACAACATCCATGCTACTTGTACTGAAGATGTTTGCCAACAGAGAATTTGTTCACTCACACAGTGCATTAGGGCAAAGTCCTTTGAAGTCAGAGGCCACTGCTTGTACATGACTTCTGGAAAGAAAGCCAGCTCTTTAGTCAAAGAAGCAATCCGGTGTAGTGTATCGATCTGGCAACATCACAGCTGTCTCTAATAAGTGGGATGGAAGGGCCGCCTCTATGGGGCTGGAATTACTTTTCGATTGCTGGGGCCACAGTGTTGGTACTCTTATTTTGCTGTGCCACCTTTTCTGATCAATACTACATCACCCAGCAGATAGTAATTAGGTTTCAGAGAGCCATTCAACAAAGATCTGTGTTGACTGCGATAGACAGAGCCAAGGAAAAGGTCACACAGAATCAGCAGCCAACTAAAAGGTGATGGGTAAAGAAAAGACCCCTTGCCTGAGAAGTACTTAGCTCTTTTTTAATTACTGTAATTTTCAACAAAAGTCAGAGAGTGAGATGATGAAGTGAAGCACTTCCCTCCCCGCTGTTCCTGATGAGGCTTGATAGGCCTCGAAATTACGCATTGACTCCCCGTTTGATTTCTCCCAGTGTTTAGTGCTAATAACCTGTAGGCCTCTTTTTTTCTTTGTACCTCTCAGCCCTGGTGTCACTGCCGTAATTACACTGTGTGAAATCTGTACTGCAATCACAGCTGCCAACTTACAGCTTCACAGGCTGGGTCAGGCTGAGGATGGCAAGGAAAAAAAAAAAAAAAGGAAAGGGGGAAAAAGCTAATCGCTAAGAAAGAGAGAATGATCTGGAAAAAAAAATCCTGCAATGTTGTAATGAATTCTAATAGAATCTCCTCATTTCCGAACTGTGTACAAACATAATGAGTTTCCAGACACCGGCGGATGGTACCTGTGCTCCTTCCTCACATCAAATCTCTACAGAAATAAAATGCAGCAAGTGACAGATATAAATGCAGACATTAGCATCAGTGGCATTTTGTCAATGCAGGTTGTAAGTACAGGGCCTGGGACTGGTGACCTGCAGAACCGTGGAGAATTCTATCATGAAGACTAAAAGGTTTGATACACTTTCCCACAAGTCCCCTATTCTTTAAGCACCCCGAGATGGGACTTAGAAGAGAACATCCAGGTAGAACCTGCTGCTGGAATCAGGACTGAGGCCATGCCAGATCTTTCTTCCTTGGGAAATCTGGACCTCGGGTCAGAACCAACAGCAATCACAAGCACAATGGGTTCTCTAGAAAACCCAGAGTACTCTGACAGACTGTAGTTCTCTAAAGCAACGAGATGAAAATTTCAATTAAAGTATCAAGACAAAGGATCATATGACACAATAGCATGACAATCTGTGGGTGTGAACACAATCATGTAGAACTCGTACAATGATGTAGATAAACCAGACATGAAGAACAGGAATGTCGCATGTCGATTGGATTATTTCATCCTGACTGACAGAGACTTAAGTACATGGATTTCATACAATGTGACCCGTCTTGGAGACTTTAGTCACGAAACGATTCATATTCATCCAACACAAGGAAGGTGAACTTCAGTGGGTAAGTGGTCAGAACTACATATTTAGCTCTTACATGAAGAAAACTGCAAGTTTTCTCGAGATGAAGGTGACAGTATAATGAATCGCTGGCATCATACCTATGCTAATATAATAACGAGTTATAAAAATAACATTTCCCTGTTGCAACCACACGTACAGTAATTGTCTGAGGTTGTTACCCATAGTCATGGTAGAAGCTTAGGTATGTGTGCATATCCCCATGTTTGACATAAGATATGAGAATCAGGGTACATGCTTTTCCCACAGATTCCTGCCACCCACTCAGCTAACCTGTTGATAGTTTCTGTTGCAAGTCTCTACCGTTGAAACTTTGTTTTAGAGGCCAAATAAATCTTCTTGGTGGTTCATTTATCAAGTTGTCTGACCTTCTTATTAGTGGAGAACAGGAAACTCCTCCCTGCCCTTGCAAACTCACACTTTCTTTTCCAGAAGCAGATCTGGCTGCCCTTGCAGTCTTCCCTCACACCTGCTGCCTGTATTGTGAATAACAGCTCCTTTTTCAGTCACAGAGACTCTATGACCTCTGACAGACAGACACAAATCCCAAACATAGGTATTGCATTGGAAAGCAGTGGTGAGAATCTGTTTGACAGTGGAAGGTGGGAATGCTGAGCTGGAGACATCCTGTCATGATTCCTCTGTACCTGGGAACCCAACAGGGCCAGGAGCACACATTCAAATAGTGAGCGTGAGCACCTGCCCTGCACTTGAAATCTCCTGAGTGGGCACCACTGTAGCCTTTGCATCTCAAGTGAATTAGTGGGAGTGTAATGAGCCTGGTTAGAGGAAACATCCAGTTTGGTAAATCATCAGTTCAAACATTTACTTGTATTTTTTTTCAACATAATATTTTTATTGATTCTCTGGGACTTTCGCACCATGCACCCCGATCACACTCGCTTCCCAGTCCTTCCATGGCTGCCCACCCACCTTGTGACTTACCCTTCAAAGAAGTAAAAATAAAAATAAGAATAAAAATTAAAAATGAACAAGTCCAATTTGTGTTGTCTATCACTTGCTGTGCTGCCTGCAGGGTGGAGTGGACCTTTTACTTTTAGTTTTGTAAGCATTCGTATGGAACCAGGTCAAAATATCAGCTTTGCTTCATTAACTCTTCAATAATAAAAACATTTGAACGGTGCTTTGTAGTTTGTAATGAGCCTTTCTTCTGGCCTCTGTTACCTCAGTTGATTTTCTTTCTAGTCCTTGGGGTAGAACATGTTTTTATTGGGATAAATCTGTATTAATTGTGAAAGCAATATTGGGATAGACTACAGGCAATGGTTAGGAAAGCAAATTGTATTGGGTTTTTGACACTGAATATTTGGAAAAGATTAAAACTGAGCAGAAACATATAAGGTGCAGCACTTCAGGGGCTGGAGCAAGACAGTGAGTTCTAGACCAGTGTGTGCTATCTAGTGAGATCAGGCTGGCTTCCACAGCAGACCCATCCCATTCCACAATCACCACCAGAAAAAAGATACACACTGGACATACACTACATAAAACTTTCCAATTTTTAATGTCTGTGCTCCTAAGGGGTTTTAGCTAAAGTGTGGACAAATTAGTGTTATTAACTTTATTTCACTTGGTATGCATTTTTGAATAGTAAATGGCATTTCAGACATAACAAAAATATTCATAATGAAAGTTTTTATATTCTTTCCTGTTGAATTGACTGCATCTGAATCCTGTGCTCTTTCTAGAGGGTTTATAGAAAGTTGAAATGGGTGCCTACAGTCAAACTGGAGGCCAGTTTCTAATTTTGTGAAAAGACAAAATTTCATCAAGACAGGCAAAGCTTGGTCAAGAGGCTTGTTACCCAGTGGGTGACCCCAGTTAACAGTGCAGTACAGCATGCAGGTAGAGTTTTAAGTGTTCTCACTAAAAAAAAAATAAGCATATGAAATAATAGAGTGACTTGGCCATCCCATAGTATATACATATTTCAAAGCATCATAGTATGTATTATAAACAACATAAATATTATATGTTTATATTTAGTGTTTCACAGAATATGCTAGTTACCCTTTTTTTCTCAAGAGAATTAAATTATTTATTGAGTACACATGATAATGGATGATACACAAGCTTCATTCTCATCTGTTATTTTATCTGATACCATTATTCAATTTTGATATTGCATAGGGTATGCCAACAACCATTTTATAACCAAATTGTGGCCTTGCTTGGGTGACCTTTTCAATGGTAAAACTCATTAAAAGTTACAACAGTAACTGGCAGTTTAACAACACCAAGGTTTTTGAAGACAATGGCTCCTTCACCCAAACAACCATAAATAAATTCCAAATGGAACTTGGCGCCACCCTGAAGGAATTCTAACTTCACACTGTTAGGGAAGTTTACCAAGATGGCTTCAAGAGCAGACTAACTTTACACATCATATTTAAAAAAAAAAAAAAAAAAGAAAGAAAGACACGTTTTTCAGTGTCATGATCAGACTATTACATTTAGCAATCAACAGCATGGGTGAAAAAGGTCTACAGTAAAAACCTCTTTGTTGGAATGCTTTGCACTTTCCACAGAACAGAAATTAAATAACCTGTTATACAATTAGTCACAAATACAGTCCTGGAGTTTTTGCCCCCACACATGAGTATTGTCTAAAACATGTCTTCTTTGTAGCAGCTAGGCCCTGCCACCACTGTGTTTGTCTGAGTTCACAAATCTGTTGTAACCTGTAGCTTCCCTGTCACTTCTCTGGCTCTCGTCTCCTGCTAAGCTTTGTTTCCTGGCTGTAATTAGAACCTCCTGCCACTGACATAGCTACATAGCCACCTTGGTTTCATGGTTTAGCAAAGTACTGGCCTCTGCCACCATAAGGGCCAGAGCTCCTGCCTCAAAAGTTCCTTCTCTTCATCAGTTCAAAATTTGAAGACTAATTGTTGTAATTGCCAAAATCATTGTAGTTCTGCCACCTCTAAAATTGTTTCTGTCATTGCCAAATCCATAATAGCCATCCCCACTGCCACCATATCCACCACCACCATGGCTGCCACCAAAGCTACTCCGACCACTGAAATTCCCTCCTTGACCAAAATTGTCATCACCACCAAAACTGCCTCCACAACCACCACAAAAATTTTCGGAACCACTTTGACCTCTCTGGCTGGATGAAGCACTAGCCATCTCTTGCTTTGACAGAGCCTTTCTTACTTCACAGTTGCAGCCAGTCACAGTATGGTATTTCTGAATAACAATCTTATCCACAGAGTCATGGTCATCAAAGGTGACAAAAGCAAAGCCCTTCTTTTTTCCACTGCCTCTGTCAATCATGATTGCTATCACTTCAATTTTCCCATACTGTTCAAAGTAATCTCGTAGGTGATGTTCTTCAATGTCTTCTTTAATACCACCAACAAAGATCTTTTTCACAGTTAAGTGGGCACCTGGTCTCTGAGAATTCTTTTGACACAGCTCTCTTAGGTTCCACAGCTCTTCCATCCACCTTGTGTGGTCTTACATTCATGGCAGCATCCACTTCCCCCACAGTGGCCTATGTGAAAAAGCCAAAACCCCCGGATCTCTTGGTGTTTGGATCTCTCATTACCACATAGTTGGTTAGTGTTCCCCATTGCTCAGAATGGCTCCTCAGACTTTCATCGGTTGTTTTGAAGCTCAGCCCTTCTTCAGCTGTTCCGGCTCCTTGGGAGACTCTGACTTAGACCTGACGGCAAAGTAATGAGAGCCTTCAGACGTGCTTCCTCAGCAGTGTCAAAGAGCAGAAAGGAATAAGATAACAAACATGCCCATGCTACAGCTACTCTTTTTTTAAATTTTTATTGGCTATTTTATTTATTTACAATACAGATGTCATCCCATTTCCCCATTTCTCCGCCCTAGAACTCCCTATCCCATCCCCCCTCCTCCTTTATGCTTTTATACCATTTTAATTACATGCATGTATTAAAGGAAAGCTCTAGGTTGTGGGTCTAGCAATATAATAGATGCAAATAGTTGAGGAACAAGCAAGACAATAAACACAAATAGTCAAAGAACAAGCAAGGCATTAAACACAATTATGTGAACACTTGCGTGATCACTGTTTCTAAGGGCTTATCAGGATGACCATAGTATCTGAGCCTACCTCCCTGTCCTAGCCCAAGGTCATTTTTATGTCTGAAGCCTACTTCTTTGTTCTAGCCTAAAATTTAGATTCCTGTCTGAAATTACTTCTTTGTTCTAGCCTAATGTCAGATTCCTGACTGAAGCCTACTTCCCTGTCCTTGGCCCATGTCAGATTTTTGCCAAGCAGCCCCAAAGGCTCTCCACCTCTCCCCCTTTTTTATTTTATTATCAAGACTGAACCTGTCTTAGGTTGTTCTGACAAGAATGCCTTCCTTACCTGTCATGGAATATGCATTATCAAAAGCAATGCACTTCGGTCTTAAGTTGGTAAGGCTCTGTGCAGAATCTTACCCATCCTTGGCTTGCCAGCCTGTTAATTTAACAACTCTATTGGGGATCCATTTTCAGGTTAAAGCCATGTACTTTGGCTATCAACAGCTACAGCTACACTTATGATAAATAGTGTAATGAAAAATTTTCTAAATAGATTTTGTTTTATTCCTCTGTTTTGACACTAGTGACTAATCAGAGCTCGCACATACTAAGTATACACTGTGTCACTGAACTATGTGCCCAGCCCTAGTTTGTCTGTCTCTAACTACAGTTCAGTGATATTGTTTAATTTTTGTTTTGAAGTCATCATCACTAAGCATCTAAGGTATTTTAAAAAAGTCTTCTCAGAGTGAAAATCTACTCATCAAACACTCATATCTGCTCCTGCTTACAGCATTGAAATTGCAATTCTTTCTGTCTTTATTGATTGTTCTAGATATGAATCACTATGTTTATCAAATTGTAAATGTCTTATTTTATGTTGAAGTTTAACCATGTTTGAAATACATGAGGATTTTCTTCCTTTTGTACTGCATCGTATTCCATGACACATGTCTACCATGCTTTGTGTCCCTTGATGCACCAAAAGATGTCTGAGTTGTTTCCCCATTTCAGCTATTGTAAGTAGCAATAAACATTGTATACAATTATTCTTCTTGCTACTTTTAGGGGTGTGTGTGTGTGTGTGTGCATCTATGTGTCTGTGTATGCCTGATATATATGATGTATGTATGACATGTGTTGCAGTCAGAAGACAACTCTGTGGGGTCAGTTTTCTCCTATCTATATATGAGCTCAGGATTTTGAAATCAAGTAGCCAGGCTTTACTGAAATTAGTTTTACTTGCTGAGCCATCTCACAGGCCCAGTGTAATTTCTTCTTACTGAATAATTTATCCCTTATAATATTAAATTTTTTTAATTGACAAACATATTTTACAAGATAGTTGGGGATTTGGACATGACTGTTTTAGTGTTACTTGTTATTGCTCCTTTTCTGTCATAAGGTAGTTTAGTTATAGTATTTATTATCTTGACTTGAAAGTCTTGCAAATGGTTGTTCCACCTGTGTAGAGAACAGCTCAGATACAGTGAAAAAAGGGAATAGCTCAGAGTGCAGAAACGTATAAGAATCATGGCCAGATATACAGATCCATTCACTTCTTAATATTACTTACCCACATCTAGAGACAAGAAAACTTTACCTTGAGTTTTGTATTTCTTTTTTTTTTTTAATATTCTCAAATATCTGGACTATTTGGTAGTATGCTGAGCCACTTTGGCTTGACTACATTTTTGAAGCTGAGTCGAAGCTCTCAGCTCTGCCTTAGGCAGACTTTAAACTTCTTACTGAAACAGTTGCTCACTACTACACCTGTCCACTCCTGCACTGTCCCTGGCACACATCAATCCCCTAGAGCTGCACTGTGCTTGGCATGTGATTTAGTCAAGATTCCAGGATAAAATGTTTCAAGGCTAAACTTTTTCTTACTTTAAAAAAGAAAGAGAGAGAGAAAGAAAACAAGACAAAATACCTAAATGTTGTGTTAATTACATGTTTAAATGTTTTTATAAATACAATAAGTTAAAAATGTTAAATAACAACAACAAGTTTATGGTGCTAAGAATCAAACCCAGAGTCTCTCACTGTTAGCTAAGTGTGAGAATAAGCCCAATTGGTATGTTGTGAGACCACACCTCACTTCTACTTGATGTGTTCTGCACAGAGCTTGTGAAGGCCATTGGCCAAATGTAACTGTCCCCTCTGTTCAGTGCAATCAAAAACTTTAGTTTCACAAATAACTACTTGTAATTGATTTGATGGAACATTAGCTTTGAACTACAGTTAAGTGAAATGTGAGTTTTCCAAAGGAATGTCATTCCTCTAATTAGTAGAATTGAATTATAGACATTGCTTTCAATTATTATAGTTAAATTATTATAGTTGAAAAACCATAGATTTCTCTTTTTAACCTAAGTTTATACTTTGCATCCTCAATTTTATTCATTTTGTGTATGTACGCAAAACTTACATGTTTCCTGTGTGGAACATCTCTATCGAAACAGGGATCCAGGAAGGTGGCTTTTGTATAATATAAAATAGCAAACGTGCTTTGGAGTACAGTAGACAAGGATTCTCAATCCCAGCTGGTCTACTCTTATTTTTCTCACCTATAAATGGCAATGACAATTCCTTTTGTAGCTACCATGAGAAACAAGTAGTATCCTGTATGAGATGTTTTGTAGTAGCATTCGACTCAGCACATCATTTCCAACTGTGGCCCCGGTTTAGGTAATTTTCCTTGTTCTGCTCATCATGCTGCTGTGACTTGTGTGCCTATCCTCTCCACAGTAGGGGAAGCTCTGTGAGGATTGATGGTCACTATTCCATAGGGGTTAAACATAAGTGCTCAACAGGCATTTTAAAGGACATCATATATGCAAAGTGCCATGCACATGACACAGAACAACCTGAGAACTGGGGCAGATTTATGATGATGTGGATGAGGGTATTCTTTGTGTGCTTGATACAATGCTTGCTTGCTTTCTTTCTTTCTTTCTTTCTTTCTTTCTTTCTTTCTTTCCTTCCTTCCTTCCTTCCTTCCTTCCTTCCTTCCTTCCTTCCTTCCTTTCCTTCCTTCCTTCCTTCCTTCCTTCTTTCTTTCTTTCTTTCTTTCTTTTTTTCTTATTAATCATTTTATTTATTTACATTTCAAATGACACATTAACTCTGCTAAATGCTGTGCTAACTAGTTGGGTCAGTTAATTCAGATGCACAATGAGAGCTTCATTAAGATATATGTCTGTGTTCAGGGCTGGGAATAAGTCAGAGCTGGCTTCTTGGAGGATATAAACCAAAATGCAATCTCTCTCTCTCTCTCTCTCTCTCTCTCTCTCTCTCTCTCTCTCTCTCCCTTCCTCTCTCTCTCCCTCTCCCTCTCTCTCCCCCCTCTCCTCCCTCCCTTCCTCCTTTCTCTCTCTCTTTCTGTGTTATTCAAGGGAAGGGAATATCATATGAAGAGCTGTAATTTGTGCAGCAGCAAGGGTGTGCCCTGGTGTGTGTTTGTGCATATTTTCCTGCACAGGTGAGAGTGCTTTGTGACTATGGGAATCTACTCCTTACACTTGTAGCCTTCTAAGCCTACAGTAATGTCACACAGGAATTGCTGGCAAGAAGGCCCTGAGTGTGATGAAGAATGTGAAGGATATACTTTGAGATTCATAACTTCAAGGTGTGCTTTGGTTACTATGGTGTAGGGAGAATAAGAGATGTCAAAGAAGATGGGAGACAAAGCAGTTAAGGAAGCAGAAGCCAGACAATGATGCCACGGCAAATAACAAGCTTGCGCTTGTATCCCAGTCTTGAGTAGACAGGGGCATGGTCAGAATTATGTCTTTCATAGAAAAAAAGTTGGTTAAAACTAAAAGATACCTATGTTTTACTTGTTCAAAGTTTAAATGTTTGACCCAATATGAGAGAATATGTAAGTTTTTCATAGCTGTGTCCCATGTGGCAGTAACATTTGGATGCATCGGAAAGGACACAGATCACGTGGCTTTTAGTTAAAGCTCAGGGCAGGATCCTTTTGATGGATAAAAGTGAATATTTATAATTAGATTGTAGGACTCAGTTCAGATGACTCCAACTTTATTGGCAGAATCCAAAGCATCGTAGCTGAGACCAGGCCATAGCCTAAAGAGGCCTGCTATCTTCCCTACTTTGGTCCAGTAGTTTGAGACCTCTCTTGCTCCCTCTCCCTCTCCTTCTCTGTCCCTGTCCCCACTCTCTTTCTCTCTTTCTCTCTCTCTCTCCTCTCTTATCCTCTCCCTCCCTCCTTTTTTCACCTCCCCTTCTTTCATGAGTTTCCAGTATTTGAATATTTGACCCCAAGTTGGTGGCTGCTTGTGGGAGGATTGGGAGGACATACTTGCTGGAGGAAGTATATCACTGGTTGTGTGCTTTGAAGTTTCAAAGTTAGTGTTCCCTGTTTCTAGTTTGTTGATCGAGATGTGAGCTCTCAGCTGCTGCCGTGATCTCTGTTGTGATTGGTAATGGGCTTCTGTCCCTCTCAAACCACAAGGCCAGTGTAAGCTCTTCTTTCTATAGTTTGCCTTGGTTGCTATGTTTTACAGCAGCAGCAGCAGCAGCAGCAGCAGCAGCAGCAGCAGCAGCAGCAGCAGCAGTTGCATACTACAATCCTTCTTCATAGGGGCCCAGGGAAATCAGTTAGTGTCTCTACAGCTGTTTGATCTTGTTGGCCTTGATGTGCACACTGAATGCAAATGCTTTGTCATCTGCCTTCACAGCCAATCCAGTGTCCATGCGAACCTTGATGATGACACAGCAGTCAAGCTTTTCTTTCTTGGGTGTAGTCTTAAGTGTTTGAGCTGCTTCCAAAGTCATAGTGGTGTGGTCACCAGACTTGTGGATCTTCTCTATGTGCATGGCTTTCAATGTTATCTCCTTGACCTGGAGAGCCTTTGTATTTGTTTCAGCTTCAGGAGGGACAGGAGCTTCCTTCTTCGCTTTTATTCTTATCTTAAGTGGGTTTGTGCTCACAAATGCAGGTGCCTAGTGGGGCCAGGAGAAGATTTTGCATCTCCTGGAGCTGGAGTTACAGGCTGTTGTATGCTGCCTTCCATGGGAATTTAAAACTGATCTTCGGTCCCATGCAAGAGCAACAGGCACTTCTAACTAAACTACTGAGCTATTTGTCTGGTCCCCAAGAAGGATTCTGAAGCATCCTAAGTTTGGTCACTCCTGAGTAAAGTGGTGTGTCCACAGCTGAGCAGTTACATGACTTGTCATGTGCATGTGTGTGTGTGCGTGTGTATGTGTGCATGTATGTGTTCATGTATGTGTGCGCGTGTGTGCATGTATGTGTGCATGTACAAGTGCATGTGCATGTGTGTGTGTGCGCGTGTGCGTGTATTCCTCTCTCACTGCTCTCCTGTTATAAGGTCTGGGTTGTATTGTTGATAAGGAGGGACTTTAGAGAGCATTAAGCATGATACTAAAAAATATAAACTGCAGATGTGAATGTTTAACGTTCATGGTTATGTTGTTAGTTTACATATGTCTCCATCTGGGAGCACAGGCATGAACACGTGTCCAGGTACACTCACCTGTGTGTACATACTGAGAGTGTTTGTCTGCACTGCCTGTGCCTTCTTTTATGGACAAAGGGTCTCTCACTGAATCTGGAGTTCACCATTTGTGTTAAACAGTCTGGCTAGTGAGACCCAGCTATTTGCCTGTTTCTGTCAAATCCCACCATGCCCTGCTGTTCACAGAGGTGGGTCTAGGGACCAAATTTCAGGTCCTCATTTGCACAGTTAGGACTTTACCCATGCTAGTGATGGAAAACTGGAGTCAAGTGTGATACTGATGTATATACGTGTACCAGATCGCATGGAATGCTTACCTGAAACAGATGGACATATGCATTACTTGCATAATTATCACTGGTTAGTGGTGAGAATATTTGCAGACCATACAGCAATGCTATTAGCAATAGTCACTGTGGTCTATGATGGGCTATTAAAACCAGACTCTTTTGTCTTATGTACTTGAATCCTTTGGCTCATAAGAATGGACTACTAGGTAGTTGTAATCATTTAAGACATTTTAAACAGGCCATTTGAAAATGCCACTATTCAAAGTCAGCAGCCTGTCAAAAAATAAGGCAAAACATTCTTTCTGTTAATATAAAATTTATATATTTTTATATACACTTACATTCCTATGTATATACAAAGAGAATATCTTAGTTATTAAATGTAGACTTATTAGTACCTGGAGTACTTACTAATATCTGTGTTTATTATATTAAAATAAATTAATAACTCTTTTCTGGATTAAAAACAATGACATCAGTTGTTTTCATTCTTAATCTTAGAAACAAAATGGAAAATTGAAAAATGATTTTAGTAAGTCTTTTTAATGGTAAAGCAAAATGGATTGTAGTTTTATTGCACTAGAATTTTTTATTGGATATTATATTTACATTTCAGATTTTATCCCCTTAACTATCCCTACCACCCAGGAACCTCCTATTCCATCCACCCTCCTCATGCTTCTATGAGGATGTGCCCCCACCTACCCCCCAACTCCCACCTCCCCACCCTTGAATTCCCCTCCCCCTCCCACACACACTCGGTGTTCAGCCTTCATGGAACCAAGGATCTCCTCTCCCACCTATGCCCGACGATTTTAGTAAGTTTTAATGACAATTTTGGACAGTTTCTCCTAAACAAGCAATTTCTAAATACCTTTGTTTTCTAATTAATTCCATAAAAAATCAGTGTATGGTAATAGAATTAAAATGTTAAAATCTTGTCTTTCATAAATTGCAAATATGTCTGTAACTACCTAGCTCCTTTCTCCCCCACTGTACTTATTATATTTTCTGATGTAGCCAGGACATAATTAAGAGTTATGGGTGCTGGAGTCAGACATGCCTGGATCTGAATCCCAGCTCTTCAATTTGCTTTGCTTTTGTTTCCGAGCAGCTTCCCTGAGCGCTGCAAGCATCACTTGCACAACTGGCCGAGTGACACAATGTATCCTGACTGTCAGAGCAGTGTGGCAGCAGAGCCCCACCCTCAGGTCCAGCTGCTCTTTATTCTCCTGTCAGTTCCCTTTTAAGAAGCAGTGAATACAGGTAAATATGCTTTTTAAATAAGAAACTAAAAACATTCTGGTGTTGTATATTGGCTAACACTACTTTCTGTTATTTTAAATAAAAATTTAGTAAGCCACAAACCACTTCAAAACCAAATGTGATGGCACTTCTGGTAAATTTTAGATTTTCCTTTAAACTATAGTTTATCTTCTTAATTTTTTCTACTTTATTTTATTTTATTATATTTGTGACACTATGAATCAAACCCATGGCCTCACATATGCTAGGCAAACAGTCTAGCACTGAACAGTATTCTAAGGCCATTAGAATATATTTTTTAAGGATGAGATGAAGTTAGTAAAGAGGAAAGGATATTCAAGCAATTGTGAGGAAATGGGCGATAATAAAGTAGGTAGTTGGTTAGACACATGGAAAGAGGAAACAGAGCAGTAATTCAAGAACATTCTATGTATGCATAGAAGGGTGAGCAGATACTGTAGAAGGTTCAATATAGACATAAGCTAAATCAAACCAGACAAAAGTAGACCATAGCACTCCTAAACTTGCCTTTTTGAGTAGTTGTTATTAATATTTTGACATATAATTTCATTATTATTGATATACATTTAAGGTCTTATTTATCTTTTGGTATCATGTTTTTTCCACTTCCTATATTATCTTTATTTTCTATTAAGCAGAATTAAATATATTACTGAATAATAATGTATAGCATTATTTTAAATAGGTGATAAGTTGATTTCCTAACACTGACATATTACCAGGCTTTTTTAACTTTCCAAACAATATTTTTCATCAGTGCAGTTATCTGTAATTAGTTCATGCAAAAAAAAATCCCAGAGATGGGGTTTGTGGATGTAGGTTCTAGTTCTCTAGGGCTTGATCTCCATTGGTCCTTTTCCCTCTGCCAAGCTGTCATATTTAAGTTTCTCTTAAGGTCATTGGTCCTTAAACTCTCTAATCCTCGTCAGTGTTTTAGAAAGCTGGATGGGAGAACTTATATCATTTCCATAGCTCTAATTGTTTTATTAATAGTGATATTGAACTTGTTTTTTGTTTTTCTACATTTACATTGTGTGTGTGTGTTTGAGCACACACATGCACATACATGTGTGTGCATGTGTTTCTGAGTGTACATGTACTGGAGAAGGGTGACTATATTTGGGCATGTAAGTGCAGAGGCCAGAGGACAAGGTTGGGTGTTTTGCTTATTCCCTCTCCTCAGTGCTATTCTGAAACAGAGACTGTCTTACTGAACTACTTCTTAGAAGATTCAACCTATACATAACTTTGTCTAAGGACATGCGTTTCCAATGTCTAGCTTAGTCATTCATCTGGTGTCATCTTGACTGAAGGATAGTACCATTAACTTGACATTAGACATTATATCTTACCTATCTCTGACTACCCCAGTTCTATACACACCCAAGAGCCATTATTTTAATAGAAAGGGCACATGGCATTCCTAATCATGACAGACTGCACAGTTGGAAAGGTAGAAGCTGGCTACAGAGTCGGGACCAAGTCCGTGCTACATCCCTCACAGAATCTCAGAGGGCTAGAACTTGTGGTTGCTTACAAAAAAAGAGGAGTGATTTTAAAAAGAAATTAAAAATTTTTAGTTGCCAAGTCAGCTTAGTGTGAAGTATCATAGAGTCTTTTGTATACTTCTCTATAAACTTAAAATATTGCTGATTTAAAATCATTGTATGTCAGCTGGCTATCAAATATTGTAATGGTTTGATGTATAAATTCTCTCTTGAGACAAGCTATTCTCTAGAAGCCACATTGGAGAAAAGTAGGTTTTTATCCCAAAAGCCAGAAGGCTAGAGGGGGAGGCCTGGGCTGGAAGCATTGTGACAGTCACCCAGGGTCTCTGAATGAATTTGTGGCACAGCCAGTTTTGAATTGGATTTCTCTCCTTTCCTAAGATGAGAAGTGGTATTTATTTATTTTTCTCCACAAAGAGACTTTCTTGAGACTATGATATAAAAGGTGGAGTTAGGTCAAGACCTCGAGTCCTCAGACTGGAACTGAATTAAGCTTAGATGGCACAAGAGCATGGTATTGAGACACTGTGGAGCTAAGAACCAGAGCTAAGAATGGAGTCCTCCAGTAATCTGTTTGTTTGCTTGTTTGTTTTTCTCATTGTAGTACCAGGCACTTGACATGTAACCCTCCCTTTTGCATCTGAATTGAAAAGAAGGTTAAGTATGGGTTCATACAGGTGTCTACTCCTTCTTAGTTTCTGTGAAGCATCTTGTAATCACGTCCAACTCAGTCTGAGCTGACTGGATCTTTGATGGTCTCACCCTGGCTTACACTCAGTCTCACCTATACTTCTCCCACCCAAAGCTACGTCCAGCCACTTTATCAACTTTACTCAGGGCCACTTTCATCATGCAAATATTAAATAAGTTTATTATTAATTAAAAACAGTGCCCTCTTCTTTCATTTTCTCCTCTTTTCCTAGAAAGCTACTATGTCACACTGATGGCTCTCCATATCTAAATACTCTGATCATAAGTGTTATTAGTCTTATAGGTGTGTGTGTGTGTGTGTGTGTCTGTACGTGCGTGCATGTGCACACGCGTGTGCACAAAAAATATATAAAGTGTATATTTATGCATGATCACCTATCTTACACCAAATATTTTTGATGTTTTATTGTTTTCTCCATTGTCTTATTAACCACCCTGTGCTTTGATCCTAACCTGTCTGTATCTGGAAAAGGCCTATCATATTCTGTGGTGTGGTAAAGACAGATGTTATCTGATGTGGTTTTCTAAATCATGTATGTGTGTGAGACTGATAAGTTACTTTTCTGGATTCCCTCCTTGCTTATAGCTGCAGTTTTACCAAGTTAAAAGCAAGGAGTGAGCTGTAGATATGGCGCAGTAGATTATGGCACCTCCTTCCAAGCCTGACAGCTTGAGTTCAATCCCCAGGATGAAAAGAACCAACTCCTGTAAATTGTCTACTGACCTCCATGTACAAATCATGTCATGCACCACACACAAAATAAATGAATATAAATCTTTTGGAAAAAATACTTGGCCTTAAAAGGGTCTTGCCCAAAGACATTTATAATATAAGGGTCATTTATTAAATAGATATGCTTGTATTTGTTATTTATTCAAATTAATTATAAACCTGGAAGTCTGCCCTTGTGTTTTTAGAATCTTACATACTTTGAATAAATGGTAGCTATTTAGCAAACATCATGATGAAATACATACAATTCTAACAATATTTATATATTTTGAATTTAGTGCATTTTGAACTATAAAGGACCTTTAATCTTAAGTCATAAATCATTGGGATTTCTTTATCTTAAAATGTGATACCTATTAAATACACATTCTCTTTCACAGATAGAGATACACACGTGCACATGCACACCCACAAGGAGAGCCTTTAAAAACTCAATTTGATTGCCTCAAGAACCAACCTTTCTATTTACAGCAAGAACAGATAGAATTCCTTTGACATGCTGACCTGTTCATCAGTTTGATTTTGTACATTTGAACTCGTCAAGCTGTTGCCTGAATGTCATATTTATTTCTGTTGACAAGTAGGAATTCTAAAGTATCATCTCCATCCAACTTAAGATGCAATGGATTCGTTTGTATCTCATCTCTTTTTGCCAAATATTTTTATGTGGCCCCTCTTTATCAGCCTTATTGTCCATTTTCAGAAACAAACGATTTAGGCTAACAGAACTGGGAGTTTGACTTGAACATCAAGTTAGGGAATAGTGTCTTCCCCTGCTCTTCCTGCAGCCACCTCCTGTTCCCATACATAAATGGCAGGCAGCAATGGCTAGAAACAAAGGCTCCCCCAGCCCCTGAATACAGTGACATTCATTCTGGGAGAAGCAGGGCCAGCTTTTTGAAAGCCGACTTCTTCAGCTCGACAATAACACACAATGAGTTATTGACTTGTTTATATACGGAGTCTTTTCAGTAACTAACTCTGACTCCCACAGTCTGGACAAATGATTGATTTCGTGGTTAGAAAAGGAGAGGGCTCCTGCGCTAAACTCTGTAGTGCAAGCCATTTCTTCCCCATTTGTTCTATAACTGAATGGGACCTTATTAAAATGCACTTTTCAAAAAAAAAAAATACCTGCAGCTGTCCTTTATAGCCATGTTTTGTATATATAAATAAGTAATTTGTCCCAGTCTTTTGTATATTAACAGACCATTTGGGAAGCTTGTCAATATATATGAAGGGTTGTTATCTTATTGTTAATGCTAAACTGTACTGCCTATATTGATCCACACGTAAACTATAGATCAAATAATATAGCAGTAGATCAATATTTACTGATGAAAACCTTAGATAAATCCAGTATTCTTATAGGGGCATGCTGATTCATTAAAAACAGTCTGAACAACACATATTGTGTACTCCATCCATTTTCATTGGTTACTCTTTAGAAATACAAAAGCCATGTGGAAAGCCCCAGTTCCAGGACCATGAGAGTTTGGTTGAACTAACGGCTTTCACCCTTTGGCTAGAACTTATCTGGAATGTCAGCATGAATTAGGTAGACAGAACATACCAGGGTGTTCAAATTATTGTGCTTTTTCTAACAATATTAATAATTTAATTGTAGAATGACAATTTTAGAGAGATTCCTGTAAAATATGTTTATCTATCATGTTAATTTTTTACAGGATATTTATGATTTTAATAAACATACTTCAGAATACTTAAGAAGCATACAACAGAAAGGCAGTCAGCTATTAATGACATGTATGAGATAAGATCACCTCTGTTGAGGCTACACTTGTCCAGGTATGGAGCCTGCTTTCCCTTTGAGGGTGTCAATAGGAGAGCTTCATGAACTTGCAGCAATTTGAAGCATCTCTCAGAAATTAGCAGTGCTTTCAATCATAGATCCCATGTTTTGGATCAAAATCTGTATCACTAAACTACATCTTCAGGTACAGAATGAGATCTGAAACCTTGGTGTTCACATTTCAAATACAATATACTCTGAAAAGCCAATGACAACGGAAGACATTTTTCCGGGTTCTATAGTCTCAGGTGTATTTCTACAAACTGTTTTCTTTTCTTTTTTTCTTTCTTTTTTATTCTATTTTCTTGCATTGCTGGGGATTACACCCAGGGTCAAACTCACGCTAAGCAAGTGCTCTCCCATCAAGATAAGTCCCCAGGCCCTTTATGAAAAAAATGTTAACCCTTTGATGGCTTTCATTAATTCATCCTGTCTTCCTCTTCCATGTATCTAACCAGACTTTTTCCTTAAAGCATTTCCATTAAACATTTTTCCTCTTTTCCGTCTGTTCTTGGCCAGTCTCATGATGCTTCTTTTCTAGTTTCTGCTAGTTCAGAGTGAGCCCAGCTTTGCCTGTTTACAAATGCATGGTTTTGTTATGTGTTATCTCAGATCTTTGCAACAAACCCTGGAGAAATGCTGCCTTGTGCATTCATATTAATTTGTTACCTTCTAACCTGGGCAATGACTATGTGAGAAATTGTTTAGATATTTAAAGGGATCGATATAAGTTTAGAACAAAATGACAGCTTCCCCTTAATTCTATTTGGCAGGGCTTTTTTTATTGTCAGTTACACATAAATTTTAGGATTGTTTCTGATTTCCAACTTTTGAAGTTCCTGCCTTCTTTAATAGAAAAAAATAGATCTAGATATTTCAACTTAATTAATAAACTATTTTACATATCTGAGATGAGGCAGCAAATTGGTGGCAACTAGGTTATTTTTTTTAATTGTTGTTTTTTGCTTAATGAGAAACCGTATAATCTGCTCAAAAGTGGCAGAAGAGAAGGAACCCTACTATGATCACCACCTCTTGAGGGCTGAGGGAAAGATGCTGTTAGTACTGCACAATATTAATATCTCAGGTGAAATTTCATCTTCTCATGTGACCCTTTAAATAATTTTCTCTAAATGGTTAAACTAAAAACCTACTTCTCTAGGAATGGCTTCTCTGCTCCCAAATGCCCAGGCTCATGTTTTATCTAACACACTCTGATACCACAATATGATTTTTAAAAATAGTGTTAGCTTATTTACCCTCTGCATACATAGATTAGTATAGTGTTTTTTTTTTAAAGTTGGATTTTGAAATTGGGGTGATTTCCCCCACAACTGTAGTGCTACGAGAGGGAAGGAGCTCTTGCCTTTTGAGAAGTTACTTTCATGCTGTTCCAAATGTCACAGCCCCGGGAAAGCACATTAGAGGCATACTTCTCTGCATGGTGTCAAAGAACTTCATGCCTGGTTTTGTTTTGTTCTACTTGAAACAGACTGCTCTGAAGGTTTTCTCTCTCCCTCCTTTTACCCCTCCCTCCTCTCCCTTCTTTCTTTTTCACCTGGAAATCAATATTTTAAAGAATAGATAAACTCAATGTTCATGGGGACACATGCATCTAATCCCATAATTTGGGAGATGGACAGAGAAGGATTACAAGTTTAAGAGCAGCCTGGAGAACAAGGCACAACCCTGTCTCCTACAATCAAGGGCTGTTGGTATAGCTGAGTGGGTGAGTTTTGTCCTGCACATGAAAGGCTTTTGCTTCTTTTCCCAGCTCTGCAAAAATAAGAGGAAAGGATAAGTTTGAGGAACACTCTCTGGTTTCTGTCTTCCTTTCCCCTCATCTCCTGAGATGAGAAAGCTGCTGAGAAACGATCAGTGAGACTTAAGATCAGACTTCCTCTGTACAAAGACACAAAATTTACATTTTTATAAAGTTATACTTCTGTGGTATATTATTACAGGCACAGGTAGTCATTAGGAAGAATAATTCTAAAAATAGTCTTTTGTGTTGATTAAGAATAACCTGTTTAATTAGTGATTCTCAGTCTAGATCAGGGTTAGGCGTGGCAAATCAATATTTGCTGGTAAAATTCAGCCTACTATCTTAATAAGATTTAAAAAGTCTTATGAAAACAGCTCATTTGTTTATATCTTATCTATTTTATACTGTAAGGGACTGATAAAGATGACTCTCTTTCCCTTCCCATAAAACCTAAACTATTGACAAGTCCTTTATAGAAACATTTATCAGCTATTTATTTAGGCCAGCATTGGATAATCAGAAGACCTTTAGGGCACTCCTGTATTTCCAATTAGATGTCTGTGGGGCTCAGTTGTGTCATATATCAGTGGGCAAAGTGTGCACAACTTGAATACTTTTAAGTATATCTCAACAGCTAGACTGAGGAAGACATGTTATTTCCGTACTTAATATTTATCTCTAATATAGGAGGTATAAATCTTTAGGCAAAGGGAATTAGCTATTCATGTTGCCAAATATGATTTTTTAGGCATACACTTGAGAAAATTTATGCATAATAGCAGCATGAACACACACACACAAACAAAAACCTAAAAAATGTCATTATACATTATTTGTGTAGATCTGGCACTTAAGAGTTGTTAAATATTCCAACTGGAGGTGGGGTTTAGAAATTTTTTAAAAAGCTAGTTATGGTAGCACATGCCATTAATTCCAGTACTCAGGAGGAAGAGGCAGGGGGCATCTCTGTGAGTTTCAGGCCAGCCTGGGCTACAAAGTGAGGCCCTGTCTCAGAGAATGAAGTTGTTAAATACCCCACTTGAGATATCTCTTTGTCAGACTCCAGCTCCATTTGTTTCTAATGGTGCTACTCTGGTGAATGATTCTTACTGTGTGAGCTAATTTCCTACTTCGATGAAAGTAGTATTTTATTTTCATAAAGATGTGAAATGGGCTACATCCATATCTTAATGAATCAGAGACTGGAAATAGTAGGAGAAGAGCTTGATCTGACCATACCACATAAATGCATCAGTTGGAGGTAACCACTGAGTTATTATACAATCTTCTGTATCCAGTATTACAAAATATTGGAAACCATTTTAGCACAGTGGAGTGTATGAATGAATACTTTTGATGTACTCCTTGACTTCTTATCCCAACATAATGGCAGCTACCTTATTCTCTTACCTACAATGAAAATTTTTGATACAAGAGCTCAACCTAATTTTCAAAGTTGTTAAATTGTAAATTCATTTTAAAATATTGTAAACAGCCTTAATCTATGTCCAATTTTGCAACTTAGGAAATTCCATCAGCATTAGACTTTCCAAGCTGTATATTTTAAAGAAAGTTAAAAGTTCAGTATAATAGGTATTTTAACTTCTAAAAATAAAAAAAAAATCTTTCTACTTAATCTAAATGAGCCTTGTTTTTACATAAGTACTTCAAAATTAAGAAAAATTATATTTTGTTAATTTTGTTTGAATAAATATTGCTGTTGTCAGAGGTTTATTTTTGTTATCTTTTAGTTGAACTTAATCGTGAATGAAAAAGAAGCAAAGATCACAGAAAAGGCCATTCTTTTAATGACAAAACAGGAATACCACAAGTCACAAGAAAATGTAAGGAACTTACTTTGCTAACACTATCAAACTCATAATGTATTATATCTTCAAAATTAACAGAAAATTTATCTTGAGTATTAAAGTAAATCAACTCTTGTTAATTCTGAAAGCTTAAAACAGAAAAAAAAGCTGTCCCAAACTGGCAATTATTTTATTGATGTGTGCACCCTGAAAAATTATGCCTGAAAAAACAAATTATGATTTTCCGAAAATCACGAATGTTTTCCCACTAAATTTTACAAGCTATTACTTGAAATTCAGTTTTAAAACATTCCAGTACCAGGAAGTGTAAAGGGTCATTGGACCTTTGATAACTCTTATTTGTATTAACCAGCATCTATAGAGAGAATCCTTGTTCTAGGATTTAGCAATATTAAGTTATCTTCTATCACAAGAAAGCTGTAGTTTACAAATGTCAACCCTGAGAGAGCTAATCATCGGATTCTGCCGGCAATATTGTAATGAAGAACTATTAAATCAAACCTCCCCTCCAAAGCCCATGCTGGGAAGTTGACAGCGTATTCCATAAATGAAATAATAACACAAAATTGGTGCCAGACAAAGGAGGAAAATGATTTTCATGTCGCTTCCTGGAATGCAAAAGCATTTAATCTTCCTGAGGAGTGGGCATGGATTTGCTAGTCTCTGTATACTACTGTGAAAAATAAATCTATAACCAACTTAAAGAAAAATATAATGTATACGTCTAAAAAATAAACTTTCTATGTAAGTTTGACCAATTTGAACACTGGTCAGAGTAATCTATCTAAAGTTTAAGGTTTTGGTATTTTGTTTTTATCTTAATGACTTATCATTTTTTCTAACTTTATCTTTCATAATAGATAATCAATAAGATATGTCAAATTTTCTGCATGAATTCAACACTTAGGTGAAAATGTGTTACTTTTGGGACATGTATTCCCAGTATTAAAGATGATATTGTAAGCATTGATTTGGATACTCAGTAGGGAATATTTTTGCAAAAATTATATGTGACCATTTTTCACAATGCAATGAGTAATAACTGTATAGATTTAAGTTACGGTTTTGGCTTCTTCCACTTAATAGTTATAAGGTAAATGATTAAGTTGCTAGTAATAAATTAAAAAAAAATACCCCTCTACATATGTTTAATCACAGTTGGAGAGATTTTAATGTAAAATAATGACAGATTGTAATCTTGGGTATAATTATGTTTGCCCTTTGATGTATATTTCTAATCATTGTATGCATGTGCATGGTTGTAGGTGTGACTGTGGGGTGGGTGTACGTGTCCATGGCAGGTGTATGGAAGTTAGAGGAATAACCTTGTATATAGGTCCTCATCTTCTACTTCGTTTGTGACATAGTTTCTGGGTTTGCTGCTGTATACATCAGTTAGCCTACAAGCTTTTGGGTGTCCTTTCCTCCATCTCTCACCTCTCTGAAGCAGTGTTGATGTCCACTATCAAAACTGCCTTTACTGTGGATCCAAACTCAGGTTTCCTGGATGCCTGACACATGCCTTCCTGGCTGATCCATCCCTTTACTATTTTATGTAAAATTATAATTTCATTGGAACTTAAAATTAGTGGCAAAGGAAAATGATTATTGTCTTAGATATATAAAGTATAATGGAAATTTAATACTCATCTTTTTCAGAAGCATGATAATATTTGTGTTTATTTGGTATTTCTTTTGTTTAGCTTATCTGTTAATTATAAAAGTAGTGGGTTCATTGTGATATTTTTCAACATATACATATTGACTTTTTTTTTAGCTTTTTATTGGATATTTTATTTATTTACAATACAGATGTTATCCCCTTTCCTCATTTCCCCTCCCTAGAACCCACATCTCATCCCCCTCCTCCTTTTTGCTTTTATACCATTTTAATTACATGCAAGTATTAAGGTCAGTTCTAGGTTGAGGGTCTAGCAATACAATAGATACAAACAGTTAAGGAACAAGCAAGACAATAAACACAAATAGTCAAAGAACAAACAAGGCATTAAACCCAATTACGTGAACATATTGGCATTCTTACTAGCTGTTTTGTATTTATTCAACACTAATGCTTCGATGTTATTTCTATAAAACTTTAATTAGTTACATATCAGGTGCAAATCAAAAATACAGGTTTTTTTGTTTTTTAAATTGAACACATGTTTGTAAAATGATTCAGTTGGTTTAGATGTGTGAACTCCAGTGTTCAGGTTAACAAAAGTGAATTCAAGTTTTAACTGCAGTTTACACACACACACACACACACACACAGAGAAGTGAAGTTTTAATGGAAAAGGGAAGCGAGAAAATTTAGGGAATCTTATTTCCCTATTTTCTCAGCTCAGTTCCCCTTTCATTATTTTGATATTGCTGTGGCTTGAACCCTGGGTGTTTTGAATGGTAGGCGAGTTCTGTACCACTGAGCTGCAACCCCAGCGCCACAGTTTACTCCTATAATTAGAGTTCTGTAGAGAACAGCTACACAGGAGCCTGGATCTCGTCCCCATCAACACCTGCAAACAGGTGAGTTGAGAAGACATTTAAAATGCCTCCATTTTCAGTGGTCTCTTCCCATATCAGTAGATGGGGATCTCAGATTGTAAAGCCACCACATGGGACTGACTAAAAGCAGGGTAGATCTTCCCAAGTTATAGGAGAGTGAAGATAAGGTCATCACCACAGTGCTGAGAGAGGTACCACACATGTCAGATTTCCTGGAGGTTGTACTGTAGCTCAGCTACCAAATCAGAGATACTTAGCTTTCTTTTAGTTCCCTCGATTTATCTGGTCTTCTTTTATTGATTCAATTTGTATTAATTCTCTTTATAAGCTATGAGAGAAAGCAATATATTTGTGAGCAAAACAATGAAGAGATTTAGGAAAATTAAAAAGTATTCACCCAAATCTCTGTGTTCCTTTTCTGGATTATTTTCTTTCGTATGTATGTATGTATGTATGTATGTATGTATGTATGTATGTATGTATTTTGGTGAGGGAAGGATGCTGCATGGTGTACATGTGGAATTCAGTTGAAGAGTTGCTGATTCCCACTATATAGGTCCCGGGGATCCAATGCTTGTTAGCAGTTGCCTTTACCTTCTTGACCATCCTGCTAGTTCCCCTCCTTTCTTTCTCAAAATGTATTTCCAGACTGGCTTTGAACTCGCTATGAAGTTCACGGAGGTCGTAAGCTCATGTCGATCCTTCTGCCTCAGTCTTCCAAGTACTGAGATTACAGGTTTGAGACACTGCATCTGTCTAGAAAGTTGGGTTGACAGACTGTCCTTGATTTGAGACCATCCTGTATTTTTTTTTTGAAGAACATATTGCAAGAATAGAGATAACTATTCTACGTAATGATTTGAAATGATAGTTCTGTGCAAAGTACTCTGGAGCTCTTAGTAATATGGGTGGATTCAAAGTCACAGAGAATTCAACCCAATGGCTGAAGCCGTTGCAAAAAACAGGAGTTCTTCAGATTTGTTTCTAGTAGTGGACAGTCAATATTTAGCAATGTGTAGCACAGAAATAGACAATTTCAATATGTAAGATCTATACAAAAACAGATTAATATTTTGTGCTGGCTATAAGCCATCTTGAGAACTTAATTAAATTCAAGAATTGCATGCATGTATCATAGAGATGTGTTCATACATCCCATGTACACACGTATAGCCATGTGCACACTTGCCCTATTTCAGAAGTTTGGCTTGTTTCCTCACCAGAATATTTAATCTTTGTTTGGTATCTTCTGTTCATTTGCTACACTCCCAAATTCTGTCCCAGTGTCCCTTCTGTGCTTCATTGCTATGGAGCATGAAGCGGGAACGAGTGGGCTTTCTCCCGCACAATGAGATGGTGTGCTTTTTCATTATATGCATGCGTAAGCCTTCTTTTGTGAATGGGACCGATAGGGTCAGATAATGTTTAAAGGGAAAGGTTTTATGTCTCTCAGGCTTCTATGTTTCCACATGGATGCTCTCACACACACATAGATTGAATTATGAACAGACCCATTAATGCAGGGATCACAGAAGGTCAAGTTTTGTCTTCTTTTACCTCCATTCAGTTTGCTTTTGTAGAGAGAAAAAAGGATTTGCAAGGGAAAAAAAGATTTATGATAAAGAATTTTTTAAGAACATTTTTCTCCTTTTAGCAATGTCTTTGATTTGAAAAAGATCATATTGTGTAAAATAATTCAATAATATTGTATCATTTTCCTAAGTTTAGTGTGAGTTAGTTCATGTGTGTAGTTTTCTTTAAGGGCAACATGTTATCATAATAACTGAGAACAAAACGTAGCACTTTGAAGATAAAGGTCATATAAATATGTAAAGTAGCAAAGTTTGAGCAGAACTGAGTGGAACTATTATCAAAATGTCGTTGGCAAGGTTCTTTACTAATTTTTCCCTTTGTTTATGATACAATTTAATCTTTGCTCAGACATATACATTTTCAGTTTTGAATTAAGAAAACAACTGATCATCCATGCCATTGTGGCCCGCAATTACTAACAAATAATCCAATAGAAGCAGTAAAAAACAGTAATAAAGAAACATTTTGAAAGGACAAAGACTTTATCCCCAATGAAAAATTTAAGACTTTAACCAATGGCTCTTTAGAGAGCAAATGACATCAGCAGTTGTATGGTTGGTTGATTTCTGATGTCACATAGAATCCCTTATCAGTTAAAGGGTATGGGTTGTGACAGTAAAACCGGTCATGCATAAAGTGAGCCTAAATCAAAGTCTGGGAGTCTCCCTTCTTTCTCTTCTGGTTTTGTGCTGGTGACTCGCTTTACCGTGTGGTGAAGAACATCAAACCAATGAGAACAGGGTTTGACAGAAAGATTCATTATATGATACAAACATTAAATGCCACACAAAATTCTGTCTTCCCAAGTCACATGATCTTGGGAATGGCTTTAGAGAGCTCCTGTACTTTCCAGAGAGCCTTTGTGTTTAGAGACTTTGCTTTTTGAACTTCGATTTCATCAACGAATCAGAAGAGCAGGCCACCTGGATTGTTTGGTGTTTGGCTGTATGTCAGCCGCTGTCATCTATTACTTTGAGGGGAATACTCCTGTAGGATAAAATATCACCAGCAAGATGAAGCGAAAGTGCTGACTTGCACTGGCTAACTTAGAGTTTATTAAAGGCCACAGCTTATACGGCTAACTGTGCTGTGTGTAACACAACACATTCATATTAGAAGGAAGGCTCCTCCTTAGAAGAGCCACCCATTGGATTTCATAGTTTAAGAACATCATTGTCTTCATTTTTTCTTCCATTATTGGTTTTCCCTAACGATTTACTTCCCTTGTTTTTTTTCTTTTCATGTCTTCTTTTTTTTTTTTTTTTATTAATTTTTTCATTTGCTCTGTTGGGGCTCCGCTCATCACTCTCCCAGGCCCTCTCTGCTGCCTTATATGCATGTGGGTTATCAAACTTGTACCCAGGTTCCTCTAGTTAGACATGAGGGCTTACTTATCAACACTTCATAGGAATTGGCACAGATCTTCCCTGCCAACAGAAACTGTCCATTACTAATGAGTTATACATGGTTGAAAAGATTTAGCAGAAAATGATATATTAATCAATTTTTAGAAATATCGGCCAAGTCTAAATTCTAGTGACTTATCACAAAGTATATATTACATATTATCAAATTATCAACACAACATATATAGTATATATTATCTACTTATATATTAACTGCAGTTTTTTTGTGACCCTCTGCAGTATGTCTTTCCTAGGCTGTGACAGAGGTTGAAGGTAGAGCTGTTACTGCAGTATTGGGGCATTTGCAGCAGGAGCAAAGACCGATGGTGGAAGTACTCTGAGGCTCTTAGGGTGATGATGAGCAGTGCCATCTGCTACTTCTGCTCACAGCATGGACCAAAGTGTGCGTGGTCCACACACACACACACATTTGTGCACACATGTAATAATCAAAAAAAAATGAGTCTGTCAACTTGTCAACTTTTGAGTTAGAGAGGACATGGGAGAGATTTAGAAGAGATTAGTGGGCAAGGATAAAGGGGGAAAGGGAGGTTCGAGAAAGTGATGCACTGTTATTTCAATTTAAAACATTAAAAGAAGCAAGCAAATATTGATGAAGATGCAGAGAAAAGGAAAGACATATACATTCCTGATGGTCATACAAACCAGTCCATCATTGTGGAAATCAATATGAGGCTTCCTAAACAACTGAAAATAGAACTACGATATGAACCAGTTGTGCCAGTCCAAAGAACTCTAAATTTGTTCAAAGAACTTTAAGTTAGCATGTCACAAATAAATGTTCACACCAATGATTATTGCAGAAGTAATCATCACACACACACACACACACACACACACACACACACACACACACACTGTGGAATTTTGTTTATTTATAAAGAAGAACAAAATTATGTAATTTTCAGGAAAATGAATACAACTGAAGATTGGCATGTGTGCTGCTGCTTAGTTTTGTTTCATTGTTGTTTTTGTTTGTTTGTTTTTTGTCATCTTGACACAAGCTAGGGTCATCTGGGAAGAGGGAAGCTAAACTGATAAAATGTTTCTATAAGGATTGGTCTGTAGGTGATTCTGTCAGGGCATTTTCTTTGTTTAATGGTTTATGTGTGAAGGCCCAGCCCACAGTAGTATTACTCTGGAACAGTTGGTCTTGGATTATATAAAAACTCTATCTGAACAAGCCAGTAAGCAGTCCATGGCCTCTGCTTCAGTTCCTGCCTCCAGGTACCTGTCTTGAATTCCTGCCTTGACTTCCCTCTATGATGGGCTGTTACCTGAGAAATGTAAGAAAAAAAATAAACCTTTTCCTCCCCAAGTTGTTTCAGTATTTTATCACAAAAATAGAAAGTTAGCTATTGTTATTAAATTAATCAAGTCATTTTAACAAAGGCAAACACTGCATGTTTTATTTGTAGATGCTAGATTGATCAGATTATATACACACACATACACACACATATAAATGGATATATATGCATCTATATGCTGCCGTATGTGTGTGTGTATTTATGTACAGCAAAAGAGAATAATGGTGAATGATAAAGGAAAGGGGAGAGGCATAAGAAAAAATTAGTTCAAAGGGTATTACATACTTATATGAAAACACACATCCTCACTTAGTCAATGAATATATGCCAGAAATCAGTTGACTGCATAAGCATAGATTAGTTATTTGTGATTAATCTGTGATCAATCTCTATCTTTTCCATTAGTCTGTGTCTGGTTTTATTCCTATACCATGTTGTTTTAGTAACTGTAGCTTTGTGGTATGTTTTGAATTAAGGTACTAGACTCCTCCAACTTTTAAAAAAAAATAAAGTTTTGCAATGTTGGGGAAAAAACCTCAGTAGATGAAATTCTTGACTTGTGAGCAGAAGGACCTGGGTTGTTGCCTATCAGACACATTAAAAAGCCATGCATGGTGGCACATGACTATAATCCAAGTGCTAGGTTGGTAAAGGCACAAGGATCCTTAGGGCTCTGTGACCAGCCAGTGTAGCCTAGTGAGTCTCAGTTGACAATGAGAGTCTCTATCTCAAGAATAAGACTGATGGCTTTTGAGGAATGACACTTAAAGGTGAACTCTTGTTTGGCATTCACATAGATTCACTCACGCATCTACATTTTCAGAAAAAGGCACATGTACACACACACACACATACACACACACACAGACTCACATACACATCTACAAATGTACACATTGACACACAAATTGCCACTTGATACTTCTCACATGTCATTTGACCAAGGCAAATTATTGTTTGTGATGTAACTTTTTTCAACTCCTCATTCTTCATATATATCTATTTTTATCAGTGAACTTTCTTGTATATTTTTTCTATATTTAACCAGTCTTTTATCTTAAACTTTCTTCTAATTCTGATTTTTCAAATTTCCTTCCTTGTTCCTTCAGTGGCTCAATTACCATTCAGTAGATTATTGTTTAGTTTTTAAAGAGACTATTTTTAGATTTTTAAGCTTATATATTTTCTGTAAGTTTTATAGCTGAACCTGTTTGTTTCCTGGTTCCATTGACTTGGAATACTTTTGTATTCCTTTTATCTCACGGTATCTATTGTTGATATTAAGGTATGCTTCTTGGAGGCAGAAGAATGTTGGGTTGGTCATGTTTTCTAATACAGTCTGTATCATTTTATTGTGGAATTGAGACCACTAGGATTCGAGGTATTATTAAATGGTGCACATTAATTCTTGTCATTTTACTGATTGTGTAATATTTTATTGGACTCCTTTTGATTCTATTCTCCTATTCTTTTTGGCCTCTCACATTTGGTCTTCCTTCTCTTCACATTGAAATATTCCTTCAACTAGTCTCTGTAGAAGTGGCTTAGTGGTCATAATCCTTTAGTCTGTTTTTATCACAGAATTTTTGTTTCTTTTTCAATTTTAATGGATAGTGTTTTACATATTTTTGGCCTTCCAACTTCTCCTAGTTTCTTACCAACTCCCTAACAACCAGACTCTATGTTCTATCTCTCTTTCAAAAAAAAGTTAACAAACAAACAAACAAACAAACTTAAAACCAAATTTTAAAAAGAAGATTAAAAAGCTTCCACTGAGGCAGGACATGGTAGCCCTGTGTTACATATGTGCTGGGGCCCCAGTCCAGCCTGTGTTTGCTCTGTGTATGTTGGTGGCTCAATCTCTAAGAGCTCCCAGGGGTCCAGGTTAGTTGACAGTGTTGGTCTTCCTGTAGGGTTCTTATTCCCTTCAGGGCCTTTAATAGTTCCCCCAATTCTTCTATAGAGGATGAGCCTATTCCTGCACAAACTTGATGTGCCAGGGTGTGGATACCCAGGATGGGGGAATCTACATTCTCAGAGGCAAAGGGGAGAGGGCATGGGAGAAATATTCTGGTATGGGGGGTACTGAGAGAGGAGAGGACAGAATTTAGGATATAAGTACAAAAAAAGACTGATGCTCTGAGGTCTCTTTCACTCTCTGTACACTGTATAGTTGTGGGATCTCTGTATCAATTACTATCTATTGCAAAAAGAGCTTCTTTAATGAGGGCTTCAAAATGCTCTAACCTATGGGTATAGCAATCTGCGTTTTTTGTTTTGTTTGTTTTGTTTTTTGTGGGTTTTTTGGAGGGGAAGAGTTGTGTGGGTTTTTTCTAGGTTTTGTGCTAGGTGTATGACCTATCTCTTCTTAGGTTCTTGGCCACTTTAACAGTGTCAGGTATATGTTCCATCTCAATGAGTGGAATTTAAACCTAATAAAAATCATTTATTGTTTATTCCCATAACACTTGTGCTACTGCTACTCCAGTCTTTCTCGCAGGCAAGTTGCTATTGTAGGTTGCAGAGTTAGTAACTGGGTGATATTTATGATAACCGTTCTCCTCTGACAGCATGCAGAATACTTTTCAGCACCATGAACTCCAGTCAGTAGGGGTGAAGTTTCTAGTCATGCACCAGCTTGACTTCTTCCTATTGGATTACATAAGTAAGCATTGTCTTCTGCAATAGGGTTGCATGTTGTAAATTTACCATTGACTTTTACTGAGTGGCCCAATCTCTCTACCTAGTCTTCCAGCCACGAGACTCTTTTCCACATGATCCATTCTGTTGATGGGGCTTTTCACTGAGCGTTTTATTTGGTTTATTGAGGTTTTCATTTCCAGCATCATTTTATCTTGGGTATTCTTACATAGTTCTTTTTTATTAAATTCTATTTTGATATGTTATGTTGACTTCCTTATTTCATTCATCTGCCTTTGTTCTCAGAGTATATTCATGTCTTCTCTCAATTGTTTGAACATAGTCACAATCATTCTATTTAATTCCTTGTCAGGACTATCTTCCAAGTCATGCTCACAGGGGTTCATTATATGTGATTAGCATTTTGTGGAAGAGATTTGTCTTTTATTTTGATATTACTTTTGTTTCTGAACTTGAATTTGTACATTTGGGTTTTCTTTGTTAAGTGGAAGTGCAAGGCCTTGGGATTGTTTACCTGTTTGTGCTTAGAGCTAGGGGAACTAAGGAAGTGTGTGTACCAGAGCCCAAGGTCCAGGGACCTGGTGCTGAGGGCTGTTCAGGGAGGTGGAAAATTTGATCCAGATATTCAGAGTCTGAGTAGTCCTGTCTATATCAGGAATTAGGGAAACATTCAGTCCACCTTTTTATTGATGAATTTAATACATTTACAAGCAAAGTTAATAATAAGCATAAATTTGTACTGATTAATATTTTCTTCATAATCTGCTTGCTTTATACATTTTTTGTCATTTCCTAAGCTTTTTATTATTTGTTTTATGTTAGTCTTCTAACATGTTTTTGCTTTAGTTATTTTGTTTTCTGTATCTGCTTCTTTAGTGAATTTGTATATTTATAGTTTTTAATAATGGCAGTTGACATCCATTGACTTATTTTCCTCTCCTTCCTGTACTCCCTCCCTCCCTCCCTCCCTCCCTCCCTCCCTCCCTCCTTCCCTCTCTCTTCTTCCTTCCTTCCTTCCTTCCTTCCTTCCTTCCTCCCTCCCTCCCTTTCCCTCTATCTTTTCTTTGGCTTTTTTTCAAGACAGGATCTGTCTGCATAACCCTGGCTATCCTGGAATTCACTATGTAGACTGGGCTAGTCTCAAGTTTACAGAGATTCCCCCTGCCTCTGCTTCCATAATGCTGGAATTAAAGGTATATGTCACTATGCCCGGCCTTACTCTTTCTTCTCTAGTGTGAGGCTCCTCAAATGTTCTTCAAGAGTTCCTTGTAGAGTTGGTCTGGCTGTAGTGAATTCACTCATTTTCTGTTTATCTGGTAAATATAGTATTCTTCAATTTTGAGGGATCATTTTATTGAAAAAAGTATTCTCAATAAACATGCTTTCTGTTTTCTTTCATCAGTTTGAATATGTCTATGTGGAAATTTACAAATTATTTTTTAAAGTAGCTTGTTTATATGCATATACTGCTTGTAAACTTTTTAGATAATGTAAAGTGTAATTGATCTCCCTCTCATATATATATATACACACACATATATATGTATATAGGTGTATACATATGTATATGTACATACATATACATACATATATGTATGTATATATACATATATATAAACAATTATGTTTTGCCAAACACACTTGTGTGTGAAAATGCACACACAGTCACACACATAGACACACACTGAGTTATTAGGGAGAGTAGAAAAATAAATATTTAAATCACGTGATTATGATTATAAACTTGTTTAGAATAAATTCTTTGAACTCTCTGAAGAAGAGATAGAAATTACAAGCTTTTTTGGAGAATTGAAGTAGGCTGGGTGAGATACTATATTGCCAGCCGAGCGTTATTAAGAGATTAACTTCTAAGGATACTCTTTTTTGTTGTTGTTCTATGAACATAATATACAAAATATTTAATAATTTTAAACACTTTCATAAGTGATGCTTCTAACATGAGCTAAAAATCACCTTTGTATGACAGTTGATTTATATCAGTATTGACTATTGCATAGGATATTATTTTATGTTCATATATTTCATAAGCAGCTCTACCAATCAAATTTTTTGGGGGACTGGCAACATGAATTCTGTATTGACATTTGGTTCTTAATAATAACATCCAAAACGTGTTCTGTTCTTATAGTGCTGTGACCGTGATTGCATTGGGTGGAGGGTTTATGTTGCCGGACTTCATTTTATTTGAAGACATTTAGGCGAGATGTAGAATTATGTAGTGAACAGAAATTTTATTTATCATACTGGGGTAAACATAGTAAAGAAAACATGGTAAAGAAAGATAGATCAAGAACATGTTAAAATGTTAAAAACAGAAAATGCAACAACAAGAAGAATATACCAATGTACAAAAAAGAAAATATTTTAAGATATAGGCAGAGTCAAGAACTTTCTGGGAAGGACTCCAGTGACACAGGAAACAAGTCAACCAACTGACGAATAGAATCACATGATATGAAAAGGCTTCTGCAGTGGGAAGAAACTGTCACCAAGAAATAGTTGGCAGAGTGGCAGAAAACGTTCACTAATCTCAGAATACATAATATATACAGAATACATAAACTACTGAAAAATAAATTTTTTCCATAAGTAGATACCTGAAGGAATTGAAATATATTTCCAAAAGACAAACGATTAATGGTTAATAAATATTTTAAACCAGTTTTCAACATTCTTAGTTGTTGTGGAAATACAAATTACAATATCTCACCCCAGTCTGGATGGCTCCCATTAAGAAAGCAGTGGTAATATATACTGGAAAGGAAATGGAGGGAGGAGGATTCGTATTTACCATGAGTGGGTATAGAAACTAGTCCAGCTACTATGGTAACATTAGGGAGGCTTCTCATAAACTAAACATAAAACTGCTGTAGAATCTAGCTATCCTGGTTCTGGACAGGCTCTCAAAGGGCACAGATACTTATTTCCACATTTTCATCACAGCTAAGAAGTCACACTTGCCTAGATGTCCACTAACAGATGAATGGAGAAAAGAAAATGTGCTCCATAGAACTTTTAGTTTGCTGAAAAAAAAAAAAAAAAACCAAAATAATGACATTAGCAAAAAAATGGATGGAAAGGAATTTATTATGTTAAGACAAGTATGTCAGGCAACTGACACATTTTCTTTCATGCAGTCATCCTGTATTTTTTAGATTTTTATTTGTTTAAATGATCATGCAAGTTTGTGTGTGTGTGTGTGTGTGTGTGTGTGTGTGTGTGTGTGTGTGTGTGTATTAAAAATGATCATTGGCATAATGCTTACTTCAGGTTGGGAGTTGTGATAGTTGCTGTTTATTGATAAATGTCATTTAGTTCTCAGTATGCCAAGGATAGTGTTGTTATTCTTCATTTATGGATGAGTTTTCTTCCCTATTCTAAGCCGCTCACCTTGTAATTGTGAGATTAGAATTTTAACCCAAGATTTCAAAGTTCACATTAAATTCACTTAATAATTCTAAATTGGCCTAAGTTGATCACTTTACAGAATATGGATAAAGAGGATTTCTGCTCTTCTATTTTTCTTACTATTCTGTATGGACAGAGATTTAAATAAGTGTTTACCACTCTAACTGGAGGTGTGAACCTGCAAGAGCTGGGCCTAAAAATGAGGCAGGCTAAAGCCTCATGCAACAATCAACGTTATTAAAAGCATCAGACAATTTATTCTCTGAGAGTTAAGAAGACTGACCTGAGTACATTGTACAATCACAAGGATGCATGTGGCAAAATCATGTTTCCATAGACATACATGAATAATGACACTGATATAAGCTCACTCCTAGTCGCTACACCTGGGAAGAGCACAAGACACATTCCAGAACAATCCATGTATTGAAGAAACTGAGGTCACAAGTCTCTTGTTGTTTTCTTGGGGTTTTCTCACAAGCACTCAGAATTCTCATCACATGGCTCCATTCTTGGATCATGGCCTAATATGTAAGAATCCAGTTTGTTTCACAAACTATAAATTTATGTAAAGCAATAAAGAGTTAAATAAGTGTAGTTTGTTTTAAATACCAAACTATATAACTTTGACTTTAATTTGTTACTTCAGAGTTCTAAGTATATCTCATTAATAATATATGTGTAAAGGCCATATGTCTTTCCTAAGCACACTGATAGATAAGGAGTCTAGAAATATAAGCATCAAAGGTATGTGTGTTGCAAGACTTTCTTATTTCTTGAAAATTCTGTTTTATTTTATGTGTAGTTAGAATGCTGTCTAGACAAATATGTCTTAAAAGTTGATAAAACCTTAATGAATTCAATATATAAATCAACATTTTATTTAATAAATAGTAAAATAAAATCATCTAAAAAGGTACATATAGTAAAATGAAATATGGTAATAAGTTACAATGAACGTCAAAGTCTAGGGAAGGTCATTGTTTAAGTATTTTGTTTATTTTCTCCTTCTGTTATTGTTGTATTTTTCTTTTCAGGTGGTCTTACTATGTAGCCCTGGTTTTCCCAGAATTCATTATGTAGACAAGGCTGACATCACACAGTCTACCTTCCTACAAAACATTTTAAATATTTTGCAAAGTTATGAGATTTGCAAAGTTATGAGATTTGTGTGTTCTTTTTTTTTTTTTTGCCTAGAGTTAGTTTTTATTCAGCAATTTAAAATGGCTACCTATTCCATAATACCAAAGTAAAGGGACACACACACAGACACACACACACGAGAGAGAGAGAGAGAGAGAGAGAGAGAGAGAGAGAGAGAGAGAGAGAGAGAGAGAGAGAGAGATTGAGATATATGTGTTTATTCCTTGTATTCTCTTTACCTGAGGATAGAGCTGTTCTTAAATTCTTGAATTGAAGTAATTTTCTCCTATCAGGCTAGATACTCAAAGATCTAATAGGTGTGACATCAACAATTACTTCTCGCTAACAACTCTTGTAATTTAACCCTTTCAGGTGAGCATGCTGATGGATGACTTGCAGACAGCTATCAAAAGCATCAGAGGTCATCTCGCTAAGCTTGGCCCCCAATTACAGGCTGGGCAGGAGCAGTTCTCCTCTTATGTCTGCCAACACATTAAAAGCCTTCCAGCAAGCAGTGTGGTCCCAGAAGGCTTGCAACTCAAGGTGGGTGTCACCCTGTGACTCTCACTGGATTCAGGCAGAGACAAAAACATTCCACTGACTTTCAGCTGAATGTCTCATCTTGTCCTCAACAGCGAAGTGTGGCCTGTAAGGGTCAAGAATACTATTCAGAAAATAGCTTTAAAAGGAATTATCTGTGTGTCTTTGAAATTGGAGTTTATAAAACTTAACGTTCGATACAGAAAAGTAACTATAAAAATTAAAAACTTCAGTGGGTGAACATTTGCATACTTCTCAAGGAAATAAAATACTGTGTACATTTCAGTTTCTAAAAACAATGTGTTTGGAAAATGGCCAAGGTTTAATAGTTGACAGACAGTGGCAATAGGAATTGGAAGTGAAAAGGCCGGGTGACTGATTGATGTTCAAACTACATTTCCAGGAAAAAGGATATGTATTGGATAAGTGTGACACATGTCTGAGTTCACTTGGCAAAATCAATACTTAAGAATATACTGAGGGAGAAAGGTGAATTGGTTATTTGTCAGGACAAGATGGCTAAATGTCCTGGGCTCCTCTGTTATTGCACTGTTAGGAGAGAAGAACTCACCTGTCTAAAGCAGATAAAATATAAAAAGCTTAGGAAATATAAAGATGTTTATATTCATAATAGAATATCCATGTTTTCTCTGTCAAGTTAGTGTAGTTCTGTAGCTTCATACCTCATATCTCCAAGATATGTGAGATATGAAATTGGTCAGAGTGCAACCCTTTCTCTGTAGAGGTCTGTCTGGTGCAATCTTCCTCCTGGTCATTTTCATGGGGATAGGATAATATTCCGTTGTATCCTGAACACCCTTCATCTTACACTTTATCCCTGGCATATAATTATAGCAACAAAAAACATTTTAAAGACTGTGGTAGCTTGTGATGACATTCCCATGGATTCATTTTAAATGAGAATATTACCATTAAAAATTGACCTTTTGGCAAATGTGACTCAACGTTAAATATATTGTTTGTGCTAGTCAGCTAAGGATTCAAGGAGTGACATTTAAGGAATCAAAAATAAGGGCTCCCACAGTGCAATAATACTGTTCTTATCAGGTTTCTGGCTTGATCATGGACCATTCTACAAAAATACTTGCTATTGAGATAAACCAGGCAAGGGATTTTGGTCACCTTAATGACATTTACGTCACTGTGCCTTTTAATCCACTATTATATTGGATGTTATACCACTGGGGAAAACTTTTTTCCTCATAAATTCATTGCTAATTCTGAAGAATTTTTATCATATTAGCATCTTAGCTTGACAGTAAAATTTTAATTGCAGACTCTGAACTGTTACTCTCACATATTCCCCCTTTTAGCATGCTTCAAAATTCTTTCCACACCAGCAAATAGGAAATTTATAAGCAAAGGAAACATGTTGTATGATATTTGTAAGTACCTGCTGTGCTATCTAACATAGTAGCTACAATCTCCACGAGACTATTAAAATCAGCTAAATAAAACACCCAATACCTCCACTCATGTGTTATAGACTTTCTTGATTTCAGCACTGACAATTTTGCATCCAGCACATCGGAATGGTTAAATAACCTATCCAGAATTCTCTCCCACACATATCCTGCATTCTCCTACTTTGAGTCCACCCTATACCCACCACAGGAAGACTCAGCACCGTATTCTTCTGCTGCTGCTCCATTTAGTTTCCCCATTCGTGACACTGAGTTCATGTCAAGGCATGCATTAATCTTCTAAGTCCTGAGAACACTGAGTATCAATCAGCTCAACTCTTCAGCCTTTTGGAGTGGTAATTTCCAAACGTGGCTGGAGACCATCTGAGAAACACCAGTGCTCTCTACTCCTATGGATTTGAGTGGAACTGGTTTAGTGTCCAGAGGCTCACTTCAATCAGCTTGTGAACAACAGTTAAAGTATCAAGCATTTTGGGAGCCAGTGGTTAAATACTGGCATTATTGAAAGCATTGGTAAACTTAGAACTGAACTGATCTTATGAAAAGACAGCCGATGCCAGGAAAAGGATACAACTCTCTCACTACATCTATTCAACACAGCTATAGAAATACTAATCAGAACAATTAGATAAAAAAAGGAGATAAATTGGAAAGGAAAAAGTAAAATTAACCTACAGATCATGTGGTCATAAAAGATAGAAAGCAATAAAAGTGTCAGCAAAAATCTGTTGGAACTAACCAATGATTTCAGTAAGCTTTCATGATACAAAATATACAGGTGTTTCTCTGTACTAATAATGAACTAGCCAATGAGGAAAATGAGAAAACAATTCTTTTGGAAATAGCATCATAAAAAGCAAAATTCTTAGAAAATATAACCAAAGAGATGAAATAACTATATACACTGAAAATGATAAAATACTGATGAGGAAATTAAAGATGACAATATGAATGGGGAAAAAATCTATTGGTTGATTAGAAGAATTAATCTCTTTAAAATGTCCACATGACTTCCAAATGACCCACAGATTTAATATAATTCCTATCAACATTCCAAAGACAATTTTAGAAGCAATCAGAAAGCAAACTTCTGAGTCACGATTCCACAAGACGTGGGATACTGAAAGCAATTTTAAGAAGAAAAAATCCATAAGTATCCAACTTCATAATGCATTGCAAACAGAAAAAAATTTGCAAAGTATACATCCACCAGAGGATCAGTATATAGAATATATAAACCACTTTTAAAAACTAATCATTAAACAACCCAGTCAATGACTAATTAAATGAGAAGCACGTTCTCAAAAGATGAAGTAAAAATAGCCAAAAGACACAAAGAACAATCACATTACTAGCCATTACAGAAATACGTATCATAACCCCTGAAGATTCCATCTTAGTCCTGGTATATTAGTCCTTGTCTACACCCCAAGAAGTCCACATCAGAGTGTCCCACGCAGGTTGACTGCAGCACTACTTGTAATAGGTAAATCCAGGAACTAAACAAGGTGTCCATCAACAGAGGAACAATAATGAGAATGTGGTTGATGAATACAGTGGGGTTGTCCATAAAGAAGAGTCTGTCATTTGCAGGAAAATGGACACTACTCTAGGTTAATCTAAGAAGTCAGGCTCAGAAAAACAAATGTTCTATGTGTTCTCCCACTTACAGTTCCCAGGTCTCGTACAGTCACATACAATCATGCATATGTATATACAATGAAGACAGAAGTGAGACAGTAAAAACACAAGGTATCTAAATGGGAGGGGACTAAACAAAGACAAGGGTGTGGACAGCAGGTACAGGAAAGGCATTCGATATATAATAAATACCCGAACAAAAATTTAAAGTAAAATTAAAGTCAAACCACCGAGTAAGCAATGATAACCATCGTGTGACCCTAGAATACTGGTCTCCCCAGGGACTGGGTGCAGGGTGTTCTGATCTGAGGCACTTTTCACACTATAGATGATGCTTTACCATCTCTACTGAGTTGTTCTTCCTCATCACAATCTTTACTGATCCTTTAAAAATATGTTTTAGGTCAGTCTTAACAATAGAACCTTTTAAAAGACACATTACTTCCATGTTTCATGTCTTGCTTTTTGCAATTACCTGGTATAATATAATGGCCTGTTTTAAAAGACACTGCTCAGATATTAATCCCCATTGTGGGAAAGTCCTTTTTAAAAATTTTTTATTGAAACACAACAATTTTGAGGAGTCTCGGGAGAAAAGTCCAATAGGCTATAATCCTATTATCTCTATATCGCAATTCATGTCTTATGTTGCTGCACCCACAGTGCGTATGCACTCTTGTCTGTGTTGTTGGTAGCATTCTGGTATATTTTCTGGCTACTGCAACTTAAAATCTTTTCATGCGGAGGATTCGCAATGCCTTCACCTTCAATGATTGAACTCTCCATGTACCACAGCGTGTCAAGCGCCTCAGGCAACAGGTGTGCCACTCGCTTTTCTCTCTTACTTCCCTAGCCCCCTATAACTCCATATGCCCATTGCTGCCAACACCTCCAGCCACCATGAGAGCATCTGCTGTTGCCATGGCTCACTGACTTCTGCCTTCCTGGTCCTGTGCTTTGCCTGCAACTCCTCCCCCTTTTCACCCCCACAGAGATGCTGTCAGCCCTGTTAGCCTGGGAAAGCAGGATGGAAAGGATTGATGGGAAAGGATATTAGCAAATCAGTAGGGGATGGTGGGGGGAGAGCAACGAGTAGTAAGGTGGGTGATTGTGTCAGAGGATTGATGAGCAAGAGCAAGTGATGTGCGAGTGGGTGGGACGGGCGTGAGGGACGCGGAAGGTGGGTACTCGATGTCTTTTTCACTGGAATTAGTGCTTTCACACACAATTGGATACTGATGCTCCCTGGGTTGCCCTCCACTGCCAGTGGAGGCAGATCCAGTTTCTGTGGCATCCAAAGCTTATAAAATTTGGGGACGATAGCAGGCCAGGCCACAAGGGAAGCTCTCTTTAGAATCAGGACTGGAAGTGGGTTTTTATTTACAGCAATAAAGTAAACCACAAGAAATTTGGTAGTGACTTATAGGCTGAAGGTTTTGCTTTTTATCTCCTGGGCCCAATACTGTGATTATTTTTTTAATGCATACAATGATTGAACACCCTTTTAAGGCAAAGTTAATGTGTCAGTCTTCATAGCCTTATACCAAATTCCCACCATCGTATCTTATAAGCTTGTTCATGTTTTTTTTTTTTTTAAATGGGCTAATTTTGTTACTGGAAGAAAGAATGGTGCCTTTCATTTATAGTATCCCTTGGCCTTTCCTGTGCCCTGGACACTCAGATGAGCTATACAAACACCACAAGAGCACCTCAAAACTGATTAAGATCTTCATCCTTTTTCTGCAATCACTTAACCAAGTTTAAAGCACTCTGAGCATGTTTGCATTAGGAAACGTATTTATGTACTTAAATCTCTGTGGGTCAATTTAACGCCCAAAAGGAGATCAATTATCCATAGAACCATTGAAGGTTTCTTTAAAAAGCTTTTTTTTGGCATTTTTAATTCATATATATATATATATATATATATATATATATATATATCGTATACATATATATATTATGTCCATTTTTTGTCCATTGTGAAATCCTTGATTTCTCTCTCCCATTTGACTATTTTCCCCCAAATACGTGTTTATAGCCCATGAAAAGCTCTGTTTCACCTGTTATTTGAATAAACACTGGGGAAGAACTAAGATTTGACCTAAATCTTAGGAATATTAAATTATTAAATATTAAAATGTTTATTATTAAATCTCAGTAACAAAATTTTTGTCATTATGGTTTCTAGAGTTGCCTTTAAAAGTTGGCCAAAATATGATAGAGACAGTCAATCCTCTTATGTAAACTGCACAGTAGTAGATTAGTTTGGCTACCCATTTTGCAGGTAAGAAAACTGAGATACTATGAGACTCAGAAATCTATGATGTGTGCCTTCCATCCCCTTGACTGGATAGCACCTAAGAGGTGGACACTGAGTTCCCCTCCCGCATCCCACACACTCATCTCCCCAGGGCTGCTTTTGCTGACAGGCTTCTGCAGCCAGATGTAAGTCTTTGTGCTCTGGAAGATCCAATCTTGTCTATCTTCACGTGCTGAACAGAAAAACAGCTTTGGTAGCAAACTCAGGGGAAAGCAATCGGTGCTGGCATTAGCTCCCATGCAGCGCGTGTAGTAATGAGACAGGCTTTGCCTGTGCAGCGCTGACATCCTGGAAGGTACCCAGAGAATTGCCAGGTGGGCAGCCAGCAGGGAAAGTCCATGGGCCAGAGCTGTATTACGGTCCCAGCAGTGGCTCCTACTAAATGAACCACTGAACCTTACTGCTGCTGGCGCTCGCTCGCTCAGGGAGATTGTCCTTCTCCATAGCAGTTAATTTGTTTTTACCTCTCAATTAGCTTTTTCACAGAGTGTTTGATATGCTCAAGTTGCTAAGATTCCCTGCCCACATATGTTCCCCTCCCCGGCATTACCCACTGACACCTATGTTAGTCTGACTCATCACGAACATTCCCAAGCAGAATTCTCTATCTGAATAGCCCATAATGCAGATTGTCCAGTATCTGCAAATGAAGTGATTCAAACCTGCTTAGGATTCTACTCATAGTAGATAAAAATGTTTTTCTATAAACAGTGCTCGTGTAAGTTTTGGTTAATTGAAGCAGCGATTCACATTAGGGTAAAGTTATTGTCACAAGCATAGTTCCTTTAAAAAAAAAAAACTGAGTATCATTAAAAACTTTTACTCTATCTCCAATTGAAAATATAATTTCAGGACTGGGAATGTGGGAAAATTAGTCCAGATTTAGTTCATATTAAATCCTGCAATCTTCATTATATTCAATGACGTAGAATTTGGGATGTGTGACTATGCTTGGTTCATTAAAGGTTCCCTAACATTCTTATCAAAGGATTATATGCAGCCTTTTATTGACCAAATGCCTGTATATAACAAGTTGTATTACATGCAACCCATATACAATGATACTCTAATGAGAGTTAAATATAATTTCAAGCACCTAATTAATCAGAGTGAAATCCTGTTCTCTTTTTCCTCAAGAAAGTCTCATCACAAGGGCTCATTAAGTTCTCTCGATAAGGACACAGTAGCCCAGCAAATCGCCTGTTGATTTAAAGTAGTCACCGAGTGAATTCGTTGAACATTGTACTTAGAGAAAGGAGTAATTTTGTCAGATTATTCCCCATATTTTTAGACACTGTGCTTTGCCCATAGTTAAGTATAGAACTGGAGTAAAAGAAGAGGCTCCAATAAAATGTAACTAGACATTTAAGGGAAGGTACTTAGTCCTTCTAGGATGATTACGGAACACATGAAAGCCACCTTGAAGATTTCAGCATGGTCTTAGGGTTTCATTGCTGTGAAGAGACACCATGACCATGGCAACTCTTATAAATGAAAACATTTCATTAAAGCTGGCTTACAGTTTCAGAGGTTCAATCTATTACTGTCATGATGAGAAAAGCATGACAGCATCCAGGCAGACACAGTGCTGGAGAAGGAGCTGAGAGTTCTACATCTGGATCTGCAGGGAGTAGAAGAGACTGTGCCACACCGGGCATAGCTAGAGCATAGGAGACCTCAAAGCCCACCCCCAAAGTGACATACTTCCTTCAACAAAGCCAATTTACATCATCAAGGCCACACTTCCTATCAGTCCCTGGGGGCCAAGCATTCAAACACATGAGTCTATGGGGGCCATTCCTATTCCAATCACCACAACCATCTTCCATCTTCCTTGACCTTCCTGTCATTCTTATCCCAGTCTAGACTGTCAGCTATCCTTCACTCTTGTTTCCATCATTTCTTCAAAATTTGCTTCTAGGAGATATGTTCTCTGAAATTAAGATAGTTTCAAATATTTTTGGACAATTATTTTCCTTGGAACCACTATATAGGCAGATAAAGGGAAGATCTGTTGTTGAAGCCATCTCATTTGATCTTCCACTGATTCCTGACTGCCTGTCTACCAGCCTTAACTTGGATTCAATAAGCTGAAATTGACAATTATAGCCTATAAAGGGATCAATAAGTGATAATTCTGACTCTTGCTCTCTGCTACAGGTGAGGTACTTTAATTGTGGCAAAGGAGTGAATCTCTAACTGGAATACCATGTCTTGACAAATCTGGGGGAGGGCTACTTTGTAGTAGAGTCTTTTAATTCACCCCTAAAATCCTATTTCATGGGTAACCATCTACTTTCAGTACTTCTAAGTGGTAGGCTTTGCTCAAACATACAATTAATACTCTTCTTAAGTCACCTTTCTGTTTTTTGAGGATGGTATTGAGGGGATCAGAAGTGTGACTTGTGTCCCACATTCTGAACTGCCAACTGGTTCATCTCTGCAGGATTGAGATGTCCATTTCCCACTTTCACAGCTACATTCTCCCTCAACAGTTGCCTTTAGCAGAAATTGAGTGCCTTTTTCTGCAGTGAGGCCTGTTCCTAGCCTTCAAAGGAATGGCTCCTGTGTCTTGACTCTGAACGTGCTTAGTTCTAGATGTGGGCCTCTCTGGCTCCAGAGCTCCTAAGAGAGGTCTGTGACAATGTGAACAGTTCTTCTTTCCCACTCACTTTGCATCCATAGGTACTCATCGTTGCTCCTGAATGTTCCCCAGTGAACTTACTGCAGGCAGTTCTTCATTTCAGTACCTGATCCCAGAGGACCTCAGTCCAGACAACACATAAGTTTATCACAACATTTTAAATTATATCCACCTGAAATACAGCAGGTGATTTTTGTGAAGCTGTATTATCTATCTGTACAGACCCCTTGGTGTAAATCCTGCTGCTGTGCAGCCCCTGACTTTCAGCAGCACACTGCAGGGTCATTTTTCTATTATTGCCTCTTGACAGCATTGCACCCTGAGGCATTTTGAAGCTCAGGCACTTGGCCTTCTGCTCACACCATGGAGGGCTTCCTGGGTGGTCTGCCCAGTGGTTGGGTAGAGTTGGAAACCTGCTGTTCCACAACAGCTAGCTCTTAACCAGACGTATAGTATTAAAGCCAGATAATGGCACTGAACAAGAGCTCTCGTGGCCCATAAAGAGATGCTGTAGGTGATGCCAGGCAAACTTACCAAAGGACAGTATTGGCTCACAAATTCCCATTCGAGTCAGCTTATTCTATATAGTTTAAATTTGAGTCACTGTCTCTATGATATATGTGTAATAAATAGAATTTTTTGGTATTTATTGATTTATATATGCCTTCACAAATATCGCATATGAAGTTATATTCACATCGCTTACTTTACGTTGATAGACCTATTTCAGCGATATTAGCCTAGCCATCAAGTTTATTTCTCAGCCCCACTAATTAGCATCAGCAAATAATACTACTCCGGAACAAACAATAAAAATCAACCGTTTCTTAACCACGCCCATAGTTAGCATTCTGGTTTTCTCCACTGTTGTGTACATTTCCCGTTATTTTTGCCTCTACAGTCTATCACCAGCCAGCCAGTCTGGAGAACTCAGGGCAGCCTCAGGAAGAACGAGAGGGAGAAAGTTGTCTTTTGATCTCCATGTGCCCAGTGGCACCTGAGCCACATACTGTTATTACTCTATTGGAACATTTCACTGACCCCCTCTTCCTCTCTTGGCCTTTATCTGTCTGTCTTCATGTGTGCCTCTCTCCCTCTGCTGCAGTAACAGTAGCTTCCTAACCACACCTGGAACACACCACACATTTCTACTGAATTATTTACTTTGTGCTTTCCTCTGCTACAGTGCTTTGTTATAAGCCTATCTGCTTGCCTCTCCCTCTCATTTCCAAATCACTGTTCCAAGAGGGTCTATCCTGAGCAGCTACTTACCGTTAAGCCCATCTCAGTAGGTGGACCAGGGGTGTGGCCCCTGTTCTACTGCATTGTTTCTCCCTCAAATAGCACTTATCACCTTCCCCCTCACTCTAAACTGTATGTACATGAAGCTAATGTTTAAGTCCTTCAGACACACAAAGAGTAGGCCTATTTTGATTATTCAGGTTGTATCCACATGGGCATGCACTCCTATAAAATTTGCAATAACAATATATTTTAGCCACAAGTGGTTAAGACAATTGCCCCTTTCAATTCAGTTTTTTTTTCATTCTCTTTTGCACCATGCTGTATCAGAGTTGCTATAGAATTACTGAAGTATGGCTCAGAAAAACCTGATTAGGATATGTTAGCCGTTTTTTTTCCGTCACTATAACTAAATGTCATAGATAACCAACATATATTAAAAAATGGTTAGTTTCTCTCAGTTTCGTGAGTTCCAGTCCATGTTGATTGCCTCCAAGGTTTTGACCCTATGGTAAGCAGCAGAATGTGGTGCAGTAATGATGCTTCCAGAATGGGACTCCTGCTGTCCATTCAATGGTGAAGTAATAACAACCTAGGACCTATCTAGAGATAGGTCAGTCCTGCTCTTAGAGGTTTGGGGACCCTCCAGTAGCTTCCTGAGACCCATCCTTTAACATAGAAGCTTTTGCCAGGACATAAGATCTAAACTGTGGCATGGAGGCATATTGAGTTTGGACATAGTGGAATATAATCAGTACCTTGTAGTCAGTTATTTGTATATTCCGGTTGTCTTAGCTGTTTTGATGTAGAAAGATGGCCACATGGTCAGAAAGAGTTGTACTTTCTGCACAGTAGAACAACAGACAACAAAATACAGCTAACAGAAGTCAAGCATGCTATAAAATTAACAGATCCAACTGATTTGTGAAAAACTCTCCCACATTTTATGACTCATAGCTTGAGGAAAACTGAGGACAGTTTTTCTTTTTTAAATCAAGTTCAGACTGAACTCTCAGAACTTTTATGAACTGACCAGACACTCAGGACACCAAGAGAGACCTTTCCAATAGAGAACAACAATTGTCTTTAGTCATGTGACAGAAAGGAAGACATCATCTTTGTCCTGTCCCTGTTTCATGAAGCTGCTTGTGCCTGGGCCATGTGCTTTATGTTCCTTTTGATAAAACAGTTATAGAGCAACCATGCAAAGATGGAAGCAGAGAATGGGTCTTGGAGATTTACTCATGGAGAATATATATTTACAACTTTATTCAATGTTTATGGTGGCTTTTCTCTATGTGCCTTGTATGTATACAATTTGTGAAGTCTTATTCTTCTAAATGAATATTTCACACTGTCTTTCATGTTTAATTCTGCATTATTCTTGCTTACAAACTCCCAGGAAATCATCTAAATGTCAGGTCTCACTACTCTAGGTGTGCCTTCATACACTAGATAGAATTCTTAGTACGTGTGTATTGCTTGTTGTCTGTTCCTCATCTTATGCAGCAGACAACTGCCTCATAAACAGAGACCTTACACTCAGTTAGGATATTTTAACTGCCTGCTCAATACTTGACATTTTGCAGCACTCAATAAATGAACGCATACATCTATTCCATACCAGGGAATCACTAGTGTCAACCAAATTTAACCCTGCTTAAGAAAAATTAATATCAACATGAAGGAGAATGAAAATTCCATGCCACACAGAACATTTTGAGATCACCATGCTTTATGTGTCCAGGGGGTATAGATAGACACTCCTATCTGTAGGCATTCTTCTGTAACTGTGAGCTGTATTACTCAAAAAGATCCAGATTATAATTTTCTAGTTTTTGTTACCTAGAGCGCCAAGGTTAGCCCTGACTGCTTTGGGTGAGAAGTCCTGCTCCACAGGTAAGAATTTAATTTCAGAGCTATAGCAAGTAAAACCATGGCAGTAGCTGATTTTTCTTAAACGAACAATGAACAATAGGAAAGCAAGCTTTCATTTGGGGCATCTCCTCTGCTGTAGTGAGCAATCTGTGTCTAAACACTGCACATTAGGAGTAGAAATACTTGTCACACAAATGAGCACCGAGACTGGCAGTGTGAGTAGCCTAGTCCTCTGAGCTTAAAACCTAAGGGACACCCTTGTCAAAGTGTCAAAGAATTCTGCTCTGAGGAATGGTTGCTTAACTCTGGAATACCTGTTTTTCTCAGGCCCCTGGAGAATTTGGGGGGAATTAGAGCCAGTGTTTCTGTTTTCAGTGCACTGATTTCTTTCCTTGCTTTTTTTTTTTCTTTTTGTCTGTTGGGCTCTTGTTCCCCGACAGAGCACAGGAAGTCTCATTATCAGCAGTGAACAAAGCAGCAGCTAATGACAGTGCTAGGTGTGGAGCAGTGCTCTGCTCAACTGCTCTCAGTTTGGCAGTTAGCGCCCACACTGCCTTTTCCTAGAATCTAACTTGTTGTGCTCCGAGACCACAGTCTAGCAGTCTAGACAAAGGGACATCCATAAGTTCCTCAGCCTTATGTCTACCAACACAAACTGGAACAACCACCTCCCTCGTAAACTCCGGTGTTGTTTAAGAGTTTCCCTTCAGATTAGAGTCCTGAAGAGATTATTGGAATAGCAAAATTCCCCTCCCACTTCACCCTCATTCATATTTGCAAGTTTAGAAGAAACTGCTTACTGAGAATTGTATTGTTACTTAGAAAAGATAGTCAGTCTATGTCCTTCCTTCTTTCCTTCCTTTCTTCCTTCCTTCCTTCCTTTCTTTCTTTCTTTCTTTCTTTCTTTCTTTCTTTCTTTCTTTCTTTCTTTCTTTCTTTCTTTCTTTCTTTCCAAATCCCTATTAGGAAAAGACACTTCAGGGATTAATAATCCAGTACTGCCAGGCAGAGGCTTTGGGCTATCCACCCTGCCACTGTGGCTCTGCAGGGCTCTGAGTGGGAGCATCCCTAGGGTCTTTACATGATTACTCTTTTTAAATCCCCTTCTCCCAATAGGGTGCAGAAGCACCATTGAAGCACATTTATTTCCCAAACTGCATTAAAACTTGCCGATTACGGTTTGCACTGTCTCAGAAGAACAAAAGACACTTTTCTGGTTTTCAGGAAGTTATTCTCCCAACTTATCTTCTCTGGAAATAGCATGAGCTACATGTAAAACAGTCCCACACTAAAATGTGATGGGCATATCAGAAATGGAAGAAAAGAACTTTTGAGGAAGAAAAAAAAAAAAAGCTAAAAAGCAGGGATTTAAATTATTCATTAGGCCTCCCTCTGGCCTGAGTCCTTTCTTGCCTAGTGAATGGAGCACCCTGCATGGATACTCAGTGTGGACAGGGGGAGTGTTCACTTTAGTGGGGCCGTCCTGTCAGGACTGGTTTATTCGGGTTCTTTTGACCAGAACATTTGCCGCTCTTGGTTTTTTTTTTCCTTTTCTCCCAGCGACTGTTGCATAATGCAATATTTTATCTCTGTTTTCAACAACTTGTTGAGTTTGTGCAGTTAAAATGGCTGACCTTCATCATCCGGTTATGTAATAAACCTGTCAGGTTGAATTTCGTTGAGTGAGTCAAAAGGTGAACAGCGCACTGATATCTTTTAAAAACAAATTGAACAAGGAGAATGCAATGAGCTAGTTAACTGTTACTACCTGACCCTTTGCTGATGTTCGCTCCCTTTAAGCATCTGTTGGGACCAGTGCTCTTCTTCCTCCGGCCACACTTTCTTCTATTTTAAGAAGGTTGGGGAATGAGAGTCAGGTGAGACACCAAGTCTAAGGGAGAAATGGAGCCCTTTCTTACTCAGTGCTACTGATTTCACAGCCAGTTACTCACACACCTTCAGACAGTCGGTCACTTGTTTTGCACATGCCCCTTCACATATATATGTCCACAAATATTTATTTCTTTTTTTTTTATGTGCTCATTTATCAGGTATTTGAAAATGGTAAAAGATATCAGCGGGATCTCTGTTTACATCTGTAGAAGAGATTTAGAGTCTAGTAGCCAAACTCAAAGTGACGATACAATGCAAAGAGTGAGTAACAGTTTATGTGAATATGAGCGTTCCCCATATAACTTAGAGTTAATGCTACCACATCTTAAGGCAGCTTATAGAATATAGTCATTTGTTGTTCTGCAAGGTGAGGTTCAGTTGACTGTTGACTCCTGAACCTTAACCTAACCCTTCTCAACCGTCACAATGTTTGTATTTAGAAATATTTCTACACTGAAAACTGGTTTGGATACATCAAGATTGTTTTCCATTTATTCATTCATTTATTTACACTTTTTAGAAAAATGTCATTATATTTGGTGGAGGGTATACTCTGGGCATAAGCCAGGCTCCCTGAGTGACTAACATACAACCATGGTCTTCCATCTTGCTCACCTCGAGCAAATCTCACTGGTTTATGTTAGGCACTCTTACCTTTGCCTATTTCCCAGACAGTTGGGATGCTTTTCTCCAGGCAGAACCAACATGTTCAGGGTCTTTATTTTGGGCTTTTGTCTTTCATAAAAGGACACGGAACACCCCGTTGTTTACAAATTGGGGTTATGCGCCCGAGTGCACACCAGTGTCTTGGTCTCTGTTGCCTCCTCTTTGTTCAGAGGCTCGCTCTTGTCTCTACTCAGTCCAGCACCCTCAGACCTACCTCTCTCCAGATACATCCATAACCTGGTTTATAGAGCCAATCACAAAAGCTATATCTTACTTTGGTGACACTCTCTGGATCATTTGCTGAATCCAGAGGAGACAGGAAAATGTTACTTTAATTTATTTAAAAAAAATCTGGAGCCTTAGCTGCTTTTTAAAAATTATCATATTCACAATTATACAAATCACCATCATACCAAAGTCCTTCTAGAATTTTCTACCTGTTTCCCAACCTTCCCCCACTATTCACTGTTTTACGTGTTTGTAAATACTGAAACTTGATGGGCCTTATACAGGAAATTGTTATTCCATGGAAACGTTGTGTATTGACTAATAACTCACTGAGATTGTGCTTTGCTTCAATCTGCAATAAGTGGGGGTGTGGCTTGCAGAAAATTAACTAGGGGCATCACACAACTCTGTTAGAGAGCACCCTTCTGATCCGCTGTCTGCTCCCTTCTGTGGATGCTTGTCTCAATTACTACTCTAAGAGGTTTCATACTCTACTCAGATCCCAGCACAAATTCTAATCCTGTAAAGGCCCAGTGATGATAGCTTTAAAGATAACTGGATAAAGATTATCACAGTTTTTGGTTTCTGCAGCCCAGTCCTAACCAATGACTACAAATGAAAGGTGCAGAGGCTCTTACCTCCCATAGACTGCTGAATGACCATCCCTGAACACCAAGAAGTGAAATCTGTTGTTAGGGAGATAGAGAATGTGATGATCCCTGTGAGAGTGGATTTGGTCGTGTGCCCTAAGTAATCGGAGCTCAGAGCCCATGTCCTCTGCACAGCCCTGGCCTTTGTACAACCCCCTGCCTCAGAATCAGGCATTAAACCTTTCATGACTTTCTCCTTTACCAAAAAGTGATATCTCTAAGGCAAAAGCCTTGTGATTTAAAAAGATGGCAGATGTTACATGTTTTCTGAAGTCAAAGCAAAGCAGCTAAACTATGAACAGCTAAAAGCAGGGGCATCGGGAGCTAAATGCGCAGCTCTGGAAATACAACATGAAGTATATGTTCGAACTTCCTGTGAGGAAAAGAAAGAGCAGTGCCGGTTTTCACTAATGCCTTCACCTCCTAAGCAGCCTAGGAGAGCAGATGCCGTCATCCTAATTTGGCTCTGTCAGGTAAGAGACATTAGCTTATAAAATAAAAAGAAATTTCATCATTTCCAGCCCTTTAGTTGATGCTGTAACTAAAAGTTTGGCTAACACGGGGTGATTGACATCAGTGTGACCATCATTTACCTTCAATTTGGGCACAGCTTAGCTCTGAGGTTTTCTGTAAGTGTAGTTGTTGGCCACCAAGAGTATTGCACTATTGCACTCAGTCAAGGCTTATGGCCAACGAAGTTAGACACCCAAAATGTTTATGGGCACTGAAATGTCTTTTCTTCCAAGCCATAGCAGTTAGCACTTTTCAGCGTGTCTTTGGCAGAAATTAATGAGAGAGAGAAAGAGAGAGAGAGAGAGAGAGAGAGAGAGAGAGAGAGAGAGAGAGAGAGAGAGAGATCTAAAAGACTACATCTCTGCAGGAACCACAGAGTGATAAGAAATCAAGAAAGTACAAGAACTGACAGGGGAGAGAAGAAAAGGAGGCCTGTGACAGAAGGCTGGGGGAGGGGCCGAGTGATGGATAGTGTGAGGTGCTGAGCAGGGGCAGGAAAGCCGAACAAAGGTGACAGATGATAATGAAAGATGTTTTTTTAAAGTACCCCACATGCCACAGTTCCACTGGATTTACTTTACATTTGAAATGTGTTTTAAATATGAACCCTCTTCATAGTGTAGTCTCTGGCTGCAAGGAGCAGGGCACCGACAGGACTATTATTTAAAATGGGGAGTGGCTTTACCTACTCTCACTCCACTTGTCTTACTCACAACTCCCAGACATCGGTTGCTGAAATCACTCCCAAGGTTTGCAGGCTTGCAATTAAAATACTCACAGAAGAGCTCTAAAAGAACCAGAAGAGCCTGAGAGGCATGCCGATTTTGCAATCCTGTAAGCCCTGGGGGAATTATTCACCCTGCCCCACAAGCCCCCGGGTACCTGAAGCTGGCTGGGGACAGAGAGCTAGCCTGTTGTAACAGCAAAACTTGAATCTGGGCTGGAAAGGCCTAACAAACCGTGCAGCGCAGACATGACAAGCATAGCCCTCATCAAAGAGGATTGTTACCGGGTGTGGAAGCTAAATGCTCTTTCTGTGAGACTGTCACATCTGCTTTCAGGCTCTGTGCCAAAGGGTCAGGGCTCAATCACAAGCCTGTGGCACCCCCTGCTGGTTAAAAGCCCACGCTCATTTTGTTACTTTACACTGAACTAAACATCGCCGTCATTTCACACTTCTTTTAACATTCTATATGAATTTAATTATCATTTGTTTGGACTCCATTTGTTACAGAGCAGAGACAGTTTGTTACAGATGTTCACATAGCTTATGTCTTCCTCCTCATCCCCTTCACCTGCTCCTCAGAATCCACCAGCAGCTTCAAGGTTCCTTCATCAGTTCACAAGGCCTCCATTTTTCTTCAGCCCGGATTTCCGATCCGCGTGGTCAAGAGATTAAGAATCCATTGAAGCTGAAGAATGGGCAAATAAATATGAGATTTTTATGGGAAAGCATACAGGTAGGAGCAAGGTGCTTATCCCGTCTGTCTTCAGTCTTACCCGCCGCAATTTAGCACTAATATAGCAGAATTGAGAAGCCGAGTTAGATTCTTTAAGAATTAAGAAAACATTTTTTTTTAGTGCCAATAAAATGTAAGGAACATTTCTGTTGTAAGACAGCATTGTTTATGGAAGGAATCTCTCTCTCTCTCTCTCTCTCTCTCTCTCTCTCTCTCTCTCTCTCTGACTTTCTGTCTTAAAGCCTTGTCATACTTCTTGAGGTCTGCCTGTCAGCACAGCAAGAGGGATTTGTTCATGTCTGAGTAGTCACCTTAATGACAGCAGATGGAAACGCCACGGGGGGCCCAAGCCCATCACACTGCGGCGCTGCCACACACGGCCCTGACCTGCTTCCTCTCCTCTATTTTTTTTTTTTTTTTTGGGTCCCTTTTTAAAGGAGAAATGGATGGTAATTGAAAAGGATCTTAAGCAAGATTTATGAAGCTGTAGACAACATGATTCCCCAGTATTTCTCTATGTTTTCACAAATAAAGTCTTAACTTCCTAAGCACCACTGACAGGACTGCCAGGGATGAGTGGGTAAGGCTCAGGAGCCCTCTCCTATCAAAGCTGTGCTCCTCCCAGGGCCGAACATTATCTCCCAATAATTACTGGCTATTTGCTGAGCATTGTGTAAATTTTTGAGGATTGGTAAATTCCTGCATAAATTTATCCGCGTTTCTGAAGAAAAGGGTTACTATATCTAGGCACTGATGGGCTGCTCTCTTGTATTGAAAAAACTCTCAGAAATGTATTCTTATTTTGACAGGACATATCCAGATGAACTCTGAAACTGCATGTCAGGAAACTTAAACACACTTTTTTTGGTTCTGTTTTTAATTTTCTCAGTCCATTGTTTAGAGGTAGAATGAAATAGTGTTGCATGCAAGGTATAATTGATCTTACAGCAATGATAACAAAAACACTAGAGACGGATCTAAATATCAGCAAAAGGGGAGCTGATTAGATTTGGATTTGGTATTTGTTCAAATTTTCTAACATCAAATAGCAGTTGCCTTAGAAACCCCATGAAGGTGTCAGGGGCAGAGTCATGCCACGAATGTTGTTTTGTTTGTCCCAATAGAATAAAATTAAGACACGTGTCGATTTCTTACGCTGTATCATTTATAGAATTAGAATGTACATAAGGAATGATAACATTTACACAGTAGGCACATTTCAAGTCAGTCTAAGTTACACTGGGAACAGAATTGTTTTCACAATGATGTAAACGCTGTCGGGTTTTATAGCAGTAAGGATTTTGGCATAACTTAGCAAGCCCTTCTGATGGCAAAGCATGGCTCTAATCAAGTATGCCTCGTTATTTCCTCTTAATGTCACCAAAAAAAGGCAATGTGATGATTGGCTCCATGCTCTATCATATTTTATATAATTCATTATTAAAAAAAGATTGACAATGTATTCTTGAATAATCATATTTGTGAGAACAATAGTAAGATTAGTTAGTAGTTAGTTAATCTGGAATAGTCTAGATAACCAGTTGGTAGTTGTGGCTTGAGAACTGTGTAAGTTCATAGATTTGATTGTGGCTCATTTTTATTTTAATAGGATGATGTAATATTTCTCTGGTTTTGAAAATAAAGCACCAATATGATACAGAGCAAAAGATAACTATGCCAGCATCTTGCCACCAGTGGAATTTTTTAAAATGGATATTTCTAAAACTGTATGGTACATACTTAAAAAAGAAAACACCAAGAAAATACATAGTATTTATCTAGTGAATAGTGTTTGTTTTCAGGGAGTATTTTACTGTGTATAATTTATTTTGACATAGGAGGTCATACTCATCTGTCAAAATCAAGGTTTCCTCCAAATTTTGCATAGTTTGAAATTTTTCAAATACGTGACAAGTTGGAAGACTATTATAACAAATATTTTCATGTTCTTCATTTTCATTCAGCCATTTAATGAGCTTTCCTATTTGTTTATCTCTCCCGAAAGTAATTGCAGTCAATTATTAAAATTTTACTCCTTAAGTGCTTCTGGCAGATTGAAGAACGGGACCTTCTGTGTAACCACACTGTATGCCTAACAGTCCATAATAACACGTTATCATCTGACACCCCCTCAGCAGTCAGCTACCCACAGGTGCTTCAGAGCTCACTGTGACCCAGAGGCTAGGTAGATTTACTCCGCGGTGTTTGCTCCACTTCAGTATCTCTTTTTAAGCTAAAACTTTCCCGTCACCTTTACTTTGCTTCTCTCATGCTTTTTCGAGTCTGAATGCTGTCCTTGCAGCTTATTCCATACCCTGGACTTGTCTGTCTAATCATGATTAAATACAGTTTAAATACTATTGGCAATAATATTTCATGGGAGACAATGCGGGTCCCATTGTAGGGTTAAACCGTAAATATTTGTTATCAATCTAGAGGAAAAATAGCCCGTAGAAGACCATACATTTTATTAAGATGTTTGATATAATAATTCTCAAATTCACTGAAAACAGCAGTATGCTTTGCAATAGTTATGTAAATCAAATTAGGGTGACACTTAATTACGTTTAGTGATCTTATAAAATATAGTTGTTTGTACTTAGTATTATGTGTTTATTTGAATCAGTTACATGGGGAAAATGAATTAGATGAACACTTGTTCTCAGCTACAGTCTTTCACTTTTGCACAGCTTGGATGTGCGATTCTTTTTTAACTGCACATGTTGCAAACATCCTTGGCCACATTATAAACGAGCTAAATAAATTAAAATGTGCATTTACATGTCACTAGAGGAGTTCGAGAAGAAAAGGTTTTATTAGATATCAGTATCAAATACCACAGTGTTTATTTGTGCTCTAATTTCAATGTATATTATACAGGCAGCTTAAATATTTTTTCCCATTTTTCCAGATCTCCACTAAACCCCTTTTTGGCTTCGACCTTTGACTGAGTGACTGCTTTTGACAGAGATGGTATATAAGACCCTTATAACTATTGATGCTGCTCTGCCATTTGCATGTGATGAGTAAATTAACATATATTTAATTAAAGTCACCTAATTCAGGATTTCCCACAGTGAGAGATCTCAAACACTGAAATACTTTCTTGAATTGTCTTAAGCAGTACATGTTATATTGACTTACTTCATGGTCTAATGGGGTCAGGCCTAAACAACTTAGCCATGTCCCTTTGTTTTAAAAGAAAAATTTGGGGACAGTGAACAGTTTCTGTTTTAAAGAAGTCACAATTTGGTTTTAAAAGCTGATTTGTGAGAATAACTTTGTTAATTCATTTCAATACAAAATAGATTTTTTTTGCTCCACATCTTCATATTTAAACGCTGGGTTTATGGGTGACCAGTTGAAAATGAATGCAGTGTACCAGAACCATGAGACAGTGAAGGAAGTCAGGACCCACTGGGAGGATCTGGGAGTTTAGGACCATTTTGCTTGTGACTGCCCAGAAACAGATTGGTATCAGTTTTTTTTTTTTTTTTTATCTCTAAACAATATAAACTGTCAGCTATTCAGCATTGACTTATAAATTAATGGTGTAACATTTTTATTTAATTTTCAAACCATCAGTCCCTGTTAGCATTCTACTACTTAGAGACAAACCAAAAAAGATGTTTGTCCAAACTCACAATACTGGCACATGGCGAGCCAGGATTCCAACTGGCATCGCTGGCTTTAAGGAACGTATGCTTTCCCACCATGCAGTGCGTGAGGATGGAAGCATACTCCATGACTAGTTAAACTGTGACTACTGGGACTAAGGAACTTAGTTTATAATTTATTTAAATTACTTTAAATTTAAATAGAAATATGTAACTTCTAAGTGGCGTATTGGTTGTCACAGCATGCCACCTGGGCTAGGTTGGGTTAGGTGACCTCTCTGTATGGAGCGGCCTCTCTGTATGGTCTCATCTGGCTTTAGTACTGCATAATTTAGCAAATTACATGTCTTTAGTATACAACTAAAAGGATAGAGTAAAGGGCATAACCAAAACCCGAAAGCATGTTGATGAAATTCACTCCTAGTCAGGGATGCTCCATTGCTAGGACGCTAAATCAAACTTGCCTCCTCTTGTTCTCTTTCTCTTGGTAGAAAGAAAAATAATTCATCTAAATTCTTTCTTATTGGACATTTTCCACTCATAGGAAGACTTACTTTGCACACAACAATCTTTCCCCAAGCTATTACATTTGTTGCGAGCCGGCTGCCGAGATGGCTTAGAAGGTAAAGGCACACGAGGCACAAGCTTGGTTCACAAGTCCAACTCTCAGAACCTACTTAAAGGTGAGAGGAATGAACCAGCTCTGTAAGTTTGTCCCCTGACCTACATATGAACACTGTGGTAAGACCTACATTTGACATGGTGGTATGTCATGAATGTATGCGCATGGAACATGATAATAGAAATTTATTAAAGGATTCTTTAGAAGAAAATTTGCCTAGGGCTTTCTTTTGGATTTCTGGCTAGAACTTTAGATTTTCAGTTCTTGCACTACCCTATTTTATCGCCAAGACACTACCCTACACCCGACATAGTCATTTTCGATTTCGCTTCATTGGTAGTAAAGAGTATTGTTTTGTTGAGTTGATAGAGTCCTTAAATATAACAACATAAAGCTGCTTTTATTTACTGCAAACTAAATATGTTCATTTGCTTAATTGTATACTGTATTTCTTTCTATACTCTAAAATGGGTCACTTCAGTCCTTAACAGCCATATTCTTTTACATATTTTTGAAGTTGCATTTACTTTTGTGTATGAGTGTTCTTCCTACACATGTCTGTTCAACATATGTATACAATGCCCACGGAGGTCACAAGAGGGTGGCAGATAGCCCGAAACTGGAAATACAATCAGTTGTTACCTGGCTTATGGTTGCTGGGAATTGAACCCAGACCCTCTGGAAAAGCTGCCAGTGCTCTTAGTCACTTAGAAATCTCTCTAACTGTTCATGTTATTATTTTCATAATTTCTATGGTAGAATTTCTATTATTACTTCCAGGAGTGGGGAGTGGTCTCTCTCTCTCTCTCTCTCTCTCTCTCTCTCTCTCTCTCTCTCTCCTAAAAATTTTACACATGTACACAATTGAATATGATTACATCTACCATTTACCCCTGACCCCTTAAAACTCACTCATCACTTTCCTAAGTTTAGGTTCTTTCTTTCTTTCTTTCTTTCTTTCTTTCTTTCTTTCTTTCTTTCTTTCTTTCTTTCTTTTCTCTCTCTCTCTCTCTCTCTCTCTCTCTCTCTCTCTCTCTCTCTCTCTCTCTTTCTCTCTGGATAGCTCATTTAAGTAACATTAAACTGCCAATTGTGCATGGGTGTGGGGCTATCCACTAAAGTATGGGAAACCTACCAATGGCCACACCCTCAATAATGAATGATTCTCCATTACCAATAGCTTCCTGTAAGGGAAAGGACCTGGAGGACTCATCTGTGCTGGGATTTTGAATGTCTTGGTCTTGTGTAGTTCTTGTGCATGTAACTGCAGCTGCTGAGGGATCATGATTGCCTTTGCCTTGTCATGTCCTAGACAGCATTTAAAAGCACTTCTCCCCACCCTCTGGTTCTTACATTCTATCTGTCTCCATTTCCATGGTGGTCCCTGAGCACTGGTGGTAGGAGAATTAGTATACACGTACTATGTTGGACTGAGCACCAAGTCATTTATTCTTAGTCCTTTGGCCATTTATATGTCTCCATTGACTGCTGCCCACTGCAAAGAGAAACCTTTCTGACCAGAGTTGAGAGCTGCTCAGGTCTATGGTCATGAACATAAACATTTGAAAAGAAATTTGGTAGCATGGCCCTTTAGCATAGTTACAACAGCAGGTTTAACCCTAAGGCCTGTGACTTTCCTATCTATGGACTTTTGACTATTATTACAAGACTAGATAGTAAATGACCTCATGAAGAGAAGACCTGGAATCTAACCATAAAGCAGCTAGTTATTTTGTAACATTTTTTGCCACTAACCCACCAGTAGGCATTTCTTGCTTGGAGGGTTGGCATTATAGCCTGGAGGGTTCAATTCTGGGTCAAATTATTGATGTGTTTTCTTCCTTCTCAGACTATGCAGCATATTCTAACCCTATAAAAGCTAATCAGGAAACAGCAAGTTCCCTGGTCAGCTAGAGACTGATTTCTCTATGCCCTGCATCCCTGTGTGTGGTTTTTAGCGAAGGGTCTTACCATGTACTCATGGTGAGTAGCCAAGGACAATGGCAATCATCTGTGTTGTTTTGGAGATTTCTGGGATCGCCATGATCAGTAATTCAATGGCCTGGCACTGAGATTTTTTTTTTAGGAAGCCATGTCTTCTGGGAGTGACATTGACCATCCACACAGGTAATTCTGTTCCAAATCTTTTAGTTATGGTTTTATTTTGAAATTAGTTTTCTAACTAGTAGGTTTGCATACGGCATTCTTATACAACATTTGCTTTGAAGAACTCATCTACTACTCTAATAATAATCTTCTACTTTATCCCTGTGTGATCTTCTAACTCCATATTCTCTCTTCCTTCTTTTCACACAAGTTCTATTATCCTTACATTTATTTCTTCTTTTAAAAGTTGGATTGTGAGGTAGTAGGGTCATGCTGCCTTTCATATTACCTTCCTTTGGGCTAGTCTCCCCCTTTGACAAACCTGGTTTCCTCATACTCTCATAGCCTTCCTTGTTTAAGCATTTTCTTCTCCAGTATTACACCTCACTGCTTGCATTTGTACCTAAAACCTTTTACTTTCCTCTTAGTGTTTCTCTAACTAAAAACACATCCCTTTCTACTTAGCTGGCCTCCATGTGTGCTCCAAGTTAAGTGTATAAGACAAAAGATGGTAAGCTAGGACTCCCACACTGTGTTCATCCTTCTGGGCCTGAGTGACGTCACCTAGTATAATCTTTTCTTGTTCTACACTTTTAACTATACGTTTCATTTTTCTTTATAGCCAAATCACATTTCATTTCATTTTGTGGATATGGACATTTTTTTTTTATCCATTCACCCCATGATGGACTTTTGGGTCAATTTCATTTCGTAGCTATGGTGAATAGGATAGTGACAAAGGTGACCATGGCAAGTGTCTCAGTAATAGGATATTAGATCCCAAGACTGGTTTCTACTGAACAGCAGGCTGTATAGCAATGGTTTTTTACCTGTAGGTCATAACCTTTTTCAGGGTCACGTATCTGAAATTTTGCATATAAGATATTTATATTATGATTCATAACAGTAGTAAATTATAGTTATGAAGTGGCAACAAAATAATTTCATGGTTGGGAGTCACCACAACATAAAAACTGTATTAAAGGGTCTCAGCGTTAGGAAGGCTGAGAAGCATGCTGTGTAATACGCTGTAACACACCCGTGATGAGCCAGGTCACTGCTTTAGGATATTTTGTTACATTTAACATATTTGTCTATACTAAGAGTGAAACCCAACTTCTTTAGATTTCAGTTTCTTCCAGACTCTCATTAATCTGTTATGCCTCTACTGGCTGTATGAAAAATTTTAAACTAACATAATTAACCAGTGTAAGAATCAAAAGGTTCTTTATTATTCATAGCTTAATGTATTTGTATTTTATACTTGGCAAAGGTGATAGTCTCCACTACAAGCAATTCTTGATTATTTTTGCTCTTCATCAATAATTAATTAAAGATTGAATTCCCATATATCATAAGTAATTACAAGACAAAGTTTAAAATGTTTTCCTACTTACAAATGTTAACATGCTTTATAAATCTTTTGTATCACACCATTCCACTAATAGAAAATACTATTCATGAATAATGAAACTAATAAAAATATTATAGTTGAATATTTTTATTCTAATAAAACTAATTATAGTATCTTATTGTTCTTGTTGGAAAATTTGTGAGGCATTTCCAGTGAATTTTGACTGCATTGGCTAACAGATCCCTGATTGCTTTGAAAAAGTGTCCTCAGAAAGTCATTTCCTACAGAACAAGCTTAGACTGTCTGTGCTGTAACAGGACATATTTTATACATTAGACACTCATCTTTTGTACTACTCTTACACAGTAGACATTTTTTTTTAAATTTGCCTTACAAACAAAAATAGTTTTATTTTGGGCTGCAGTGACTTCTGTGTGGGTAATGACTTCTGTCTACTTCTTGTTACTTATTTCAAAACTTACACAGTATACAGTGTTCATACATGGAAATATTCTCCTTGGATTATGTTATATAAATCATATTGTTTGTCACAATTTTTCATTCAGGAATAATTAATAAGTTGGGGTTCTTTAAGAAAGCTTTTAAGATGTCTATTACCTTGAGCCACCCATTTGTGGACAAGCTGAGGACTTGAATTCAGTCCCTTGGACTCACATCATGCAAGAAGAGAAATTCTAGCAAACTGTCCTCTGACCTCCACAAACATAGAGAAATAAATAATTTAATAAAAAGATGTATGCTACCTCCTTGTATGTTATGATCTGCCTTACTTGTTATACTGCTCTATGTATTTGGTGTATCTAATGGGGATGGATTCTTTAGACGACCCAATTCATTGTTCCTCTGAAGAGGAACAATTCTCTAATGTTTCTTAGCGGAAAAACTTTTTGTTAGATTGTTATTTATGTCACTTATAAACTTTAGCTCTTGAGCAAAAGGAAAAGATTCATTGAGTAGTATCTGTTTGGGCAAAAAGCAGAACTTCTGCCTCCTCAGTCTGAGCCCATTATCTTTAAGACACAATGCAAGGGACACATTACCCTACCTTCTTAATTGAATTTTCTTCACGTCATCCACTGACACTCTGAAATGCATGCTGAAAATCTTGCATTTTTTTCCCTAGAAGCATGCGACTTAAAATAGTGTAACTTTTAAAATGGAAAAAATATTTCAAATCTCATCTGTTTTTTTGATCAAGTTTATTTAGCAAATAGTGTAGTAGCTGGTTTTAAAGTCCTCTGACTTTGAAGTATAGCTGGCATAGGTCTCTTCCTGTTAGCATTCCTGATTAGTATTTTGCTTGGTATTATTTTCCTGTTTGAAATCAGCTTGTGTGTCTATTGCTCACAAAGTTCCCACCACCCTCCCTCTCAATTGCTATCCCAGTCTTTCATCATCTTGGTCACGTCTGCACCCGACACCTGGAATTAGTGATCTTTCTGCCATAGCGAGCTTGTGCAGCAGCTTGTTCTGTGCTTTGCCTGAACCATGTATCTCTCTCATTCATCCCCTAGCCCACGTGGTTGTACTCCACTTTGCATTTTTTTACATGCAGTCATCCAGATCCTCCAAAGAGAGGATGTATTTGCTTTGTATTCTCAGAACTGCTCCCCCCACCCCACTACCATTTCTTTCTTTTGAAAACTCTTTGTAGATTTTGTGATTTGGCATTTTCATTCCTTGCCTTTTGGTTTTTGGGTTGGGAATTCTTGGGACACAGGCAATATGTGTAGGTGCCAATACAAAATTCTGAATGATATACGTGCATACTAACATATGAACACACAATGTGTAGTGTGTGCATGTATGTGTGTGTGTGTTTGTGTGCTTGTGTGCATGTGTGTGTGTGTGTATGCATGCATGTGTGTGTGCACACATGCCTGTGTGTGCTTGTGTATTTGTGTGTGCTTGTGCATGTGTGTGTGTGTGTGCCTGCCTGTGTGTGCTTGTGTACTTGTGTGTGTGTGTGTGTGTGTGCTTGTGTGTTGTGTGTTGGAGGTTTGAGATGAGGTCTCATGTAGCTCCAGTTGCTTGTATCATCTACATATTATTGCAATCACATTTTTCATCTACTGTTTTGGCAAAACATTCCACATCCTGTTGCATCCATGGCGACTCCTTTGCCTAGAACTTAACCTCGATTTATTTATTTATTTATTTATTTATTTATTTATTTATTTATTTATTTTTGTCACCACTCTCTGGTTGTCTCTGCCTCCCCTGTGCCATATCCTAGCCTGGAGTCTGGCACATAGTTGGCATTCATTGATCCTCTCGAAATCCTACCCATGACTGCCTCAGGAAGTCTATCTTGACTTCACCCCTTCCTTAAACTATACATCATATTTTTGGTATTTATAGTCCCAGAAATTTTGTTTTGTGTTATTAATGGTATAACATTGACAAGGCTACTATTTTATGAATTATTACTATTGTTATCACTTGTGCATATCATATGCATGTTTGTGCACTTGCAGATAAAGTTATGTTTACCTTACATGCATGTGTGGAGGCCTGGAGTCAACTTTGATTGTCTCCCTATATTATTTTTCACCTTATTCTTTTTTTAAATGTTTTTAAATTTTTTCAAAACACTTTATTTATCAATATTTGTATAAACATATATACTTATACACATATACATATATAAACAATAATTAAATAATAAGATGTATTTAAAAAGTATGGGCGGTTGGGAAAAGTGAGAAGAATGAGAGAAAGGGGAAAATTATGCAAATACAGTGTTCATATATGAAATTCTCAAAAAGGAATTTCACCTTATTATTAAAGAAAAGGTCTGTGCACTGCACCCACAGCTTGACAATTTGTCTAGGTGAAAAGAACAGCAGACAAATGGGATCTACATCCCTCTGCTTCTCAGCCCCAGTTCTGGTGTCTTTGGGAGCAGTAGGGTTCAGTGGCGGACTTTACTGGAAATCCTGTGATCAGAAAGGTTTAAATTCAACAGTAAGGATTTGCTTGGCTGTTCTTTTTGAGAAGACACTGGAAAGGTTTAATTCAAGGTAAGATCTGATTTAGTGTTAGGAAGACAACTCATGAGGCCCTTGTCTTATCCTCCCTGTTATACCCAAGCTCCCTCAAGGACAGGCCCTGATCTTGCTTGTGTATACTTCAATATTTATATGCACAGAGCTAGCTAAACTGAAGTAAGCTGAGTTAATTAACTCACTCAACAGAGACTAGCTCAACTTAAATGAAAAAAAAAAAAAAGATATCAAACAGATACCAGAGGAATGGAGTTAGAGGGGGCCTCTCTCTCATCTATGCCCAAATGCTACTTTATAAGGTGACATATTCTCTAATATAAAGAAGGGACAGAAAATAGTCTGCAAGTATTCTTATTTGCTAATTGAATCTCATGACCTAGTGAAAATGAGAAAGTATTCACCTTAAATAAATGTTTTTGTACTTTTATTGTTGAAAGGGTACACTGATTTTTAATAAAACTCACCCTCAATAGTGAGTGAAAAAGCAAGGCCTTGATGAACTGTCCAGAAAGGAGATGCTTCCAGAACAAACGGTCCCCACTTAGCTGTGAAACCTTTAAAATCCTTTCAGTAAAGTGTCTCCAATTACTTACAGAGAGGTGACCAGCACATTGCGAGTAGTAATTTAATAACCTGAAAAGGAGTGCTTTAAAGGCAGGTGAGGCAGAGGTGACAGGCATCTACGGGACATTTTATTGTGGAATCTTGGTGCTCACTGAGGTAAAGAAGACAGTAAGAGGATTACAACAGGGGTTGAGGGAAGGGAAAGAAAAGCCAATATTCCTAATGCATAGGTTTTTAAATTGGCTGGAGGTAGACATCTCATTGCCCAGCCCCTGACTGTTCTTTTAAATCTCTTATTGACAAGTAAAACCTTTCCTACAGAGAAGTATCTGGAACATGCAATCCCCATTTGCAATGTGGGCGACCACTGTAACCCTGACAATTATAGCCTGTTGCTCTTTTATCCATTTCAAACCCAGATTTGGAAGCCACTAAGAGTTGAGAATTTGGCATACATGTCTTTCGACAACTCTCCCATTGTTGCTCACATTGGCAACGTTTGTAGATTGATTCAGTTTTAGAGCAATCAAATTATATGTTTCCATCCAACAGATGAGATTTCAACTTCATGGTAGTTAATATAAAAAGCAAATTTGTGAGAAGAATACTAGAGAAATGGCTGTTTATGGGAGAAAAACAGAGCAGAAAAACATGAACTCTAGTGCTTGGCATGTCTTGAATTTTGCCCTAATGGCAAAGACATTTTGTTTATGATCTTTTGGGACCAGGTATTACAGGGTCTTCATAACAATGTTCTTTACAAAAAATATCGAGAAAGTGATTAGGTTTTAATTTTAGAGTTATGGCATATTTATTACAAGTTAATTGGCAAATTCAGTCTTATTGATACTTTCAGAATGCATCCATATTATGTTTATTCTGCAATTAATCTTTGGACACAAGGAGGCTGGAAATAGATAAACACTTGCTCATGACATTGGCCTTTAAATAAACTCCTCAGTTTCTTCCTTATTTTGAGACTAATAATAGAAGCCACTTGAGGTTCGCATATGTAGACCTTAAGTTGCCTTTCTAGGTTGGTTGTATGTAGTTATGTTATTGTTGATATTTTCTGCTCTACTACTTTTTCATTTCTTGGTGGTAATTGATGATGGGAGGAAAGATATTTTATAGTATTTCTTACAGTAGTTCATGTATAAAATTATTTAACTTAACACTAAAGTACATCATCAAAAGTTAAATTTTACACATAATCTCTAGGTAGTAAATACTTTGTTCAAATTGGAGGCTGTGATCTGTGAGTTTCTCCTTCCCTTGTGGTCTATCTCTTGAGGATGTGCAAGAGAAGATGAGTGAATATTGCAATCATGTCATCATCATTAATTATTAGAGAAAAAAATTAAGGAGTTTGAATTGGCTTAGCCTCTCTACATCAGCACAATATATTCAGACCAGGGAGATTGTAATGACCCTTCAAAGGAGACCATGAACATAGGCATCCAAATGAATAAACAGGAGTTCCCTTCTCAACCACGACAGCATTTTCATAAAGGCCTTTCATTGCCAGATAAGACATATGTACTTAAATATCAGAATCAGCACAAATACTTCTAGCACATGTGCACAGTACACACACACACACACACACACACACACACACACACACACACAGTATATTACTTTGTAAATTGTTGGAAATTTTCTTCTCTTAATCCCAATTTTCACAAATTTTACCTCTCACTTTACCCTTGTAAACTAATTGTTCTAAAGATAAGCAGTCAGTTGGGCCATTGAGATGGCTCAGTGGTTAAAAGCATTCATCTTGTGAGCCTCATGACAAAGCAAGGTCCCAGGAACACACATGAAGGTGGAAGGAGACAAACAATTCCACAAAGTTGTTCTCTGACATCTGCTTGTGCTCCACAGCATGTGTGCACATTCATACTCAACACACACACACACACACACACGCACACGCACACGCACACGCACACGCACACACACACACACAAATAAGATAAAATAGGTTTTACAAAGAGATAAAGTTTTTTTTTTTTTTTTTTTTTTTAATAAACTTTTGGGCACACTATAAATATTCACAGGAGAGCAGTGCTGGGGGAAACATACTATCTGGATCTTCTAGTTTCATTCTTAGCTCACACAACTTGTGTTATTACTTTTCAAACTATATGTGTAGATTACCTCATTGTCTTTGTCACCAGAATCTGAGAAATCATTTTCATGGGCTCTGTTCTACCATGTTTTTCCCTTTGTGTTTCCTGATAAGCTTGTCTCTATCAGTGAAAACACTGAAAATTAATTTCCTGTGATAAATGTTTCAAATGCAAAAACCAAAAAAAAAAAAAAAGAAAGAAAGAAAGAAAAAGAAAAAAGAAAAAGAGGAGAATGTGGAGGGAGGACAATGAGTCAAGCAAACATAGTCACAGGAGAAGATTCTTAGGAGTAGTTGTCAGTTAAGAATTGGCAGAATTCCTTCCTTCTTCTACATTTTTTTAAAAAAATAATATAAACGAAGCTGCATTGGTGTGGGTCTGGCTGTGTCTGCCTTGTGCAGAATCACTTGGGAACTGTCCAGCAAAATATCTCTTGAAGAACAGCATGGTGTTAATACTGGGTGCCTTCCCAAGGCAGAGACAAAGAACCCCTTTGCTCTTCACCAATAAGCCAACTGTTAAAAGATTAAACCATGTTGTGGAGATAACAAGAATTTAGGCGCTGGCAGCAGGTGCTGTACAAAGAAGCAGTTGGCAGCATGGGTCTTCTGCCTAATTCCAGTCAAAACAATCTCCTGCCAGATACATAGGCGAGTTTAGAATGTGATGGCAACTTGGAGTGAAGAAGATGAGTGGGAGCGCTACTTTAAATACTGAATCCTGTGGAGGATGGCTTAGCAGAATAGAGTTTATCATTGTTCAGAACCTGTGGGGAATCCCTGTTAGAGGCCAGACACTCCCAGATATCTGGGGGATACCCTGTAGGTCAGACCTGCTTATGTGCGAAGAAGCTGCCACAAAAGGCATTTAAAAACTTTCATTTTCACACAAAGGAGTCATACAACATTTTCTTCTCTTGAGAAAGGTCTCTCTTCTCTTACAGAATAATTATCATAATGCACCACCCTCTGTGATCCCTTGGACAATTTAAAATATAGCCTTAAGAGTTATTGTTTAATTTGTATATTTAAAATCATCTGTTACTCAGTAAATATATAGTATTGTTGAACCTGTAGACTTTTTAGCATCAGAAAGTAAGTTAAATGGTTATTAAGGCAGCATCATTTATCGTACTAAAAGTTTCTATTGGCATAGCTCTGATCCTGTAGATACTGCTCCTTAAAAGCTGTAATTACTTGAGGACAATGCTCCTATAACTTAGGAAGTAAATTTTATTAAGTGTGAAGTAACAGAGTTCCTACAGGTGACAAAAATGGATGGGAATTAAATAGTCAAGTCTAAGCAAGACATACAAGAAGGTGCGAAATGCCTCCCACATGTACAATGACCTCAGGAGATAATGATGGCATGTTTCCCCATCAGTGTCCACCCTTCTCCAGTGAGTTTTCAAGATGAAGTCTCAGTTAATATGTTTTTATTCTCAGGAGTGTATGTGGATTCCTGATCATTCGCTCCACATTTGATGTTTCTATTCTACAATCCATGATGTCACTCTGTGGTATATCAGCCTTCCAAAACCTTCTGTGAGCTAGACCCTAGTGAAACTTTCATTGTCTCCTTGTGGTTCACCTAACTGTGTAGCCTTTACCTGATGTTTTCCTCAGTTTGGCCAAATTTATCTTTTAAGTCTAGTAAGAAATTCTATGATACATGAACTAAAATTATTTTTGATAGTATTTTGCTCTTTATTATCCGTATCAGATGCATCCTTCAAGTGCCATGTCATATGTTATTCCTTCAAGATACTTCATTTTTATTTTAATAACAAAAATGAGCTCATTCTTTTAGATACCTCTAATGAAATTTAATTATTCACATAATGTTTAACATGAAATTGTGTGTGTGTGTGTGTGTGTTTGAGTGAGAGAGAGAGAGAGAGAGAGACAGAGAGAGAGAGAGAGAGAGAGAGAGAGAGAGAGAGAGAGAGAGGAGGGGGTGGGTACAGAAACAGACACAGAAACAACCTCTACTATATGTTTTTTTAAGGCATGAAAAATATTTTATAATTTCTATGCCACACAGCCCTGGGTCTTTGAATATCAGTACTGACAATCAAACACATGATTTGAATTAAATGAGGCTGAGTACTTGTTTTTGAAGACACCTGTTCAGTCCGAAAACCTAATATTTTGTCATGGTTCATTCATTTTGAATAGGTGTGTTGCTCATTTTTTAGACTACAAAGTGAAAGTGTATTCCTCTCCTTGTGATACAGGTGGATCCCAATATTGTTCTTTATGCCTCTGTTTCCATCAAAGAGTACCATTCCTCAAGGAGTGAAGTGAACAGCAAGAATCAGAGAGTACCTGGCCTGCAGCCAGCATGTGGCTGATCACCAAGGTACCAAGAGCATCTGTTCTTGCCAAATGACTTCTCCCTGTTTGCTTCCATGATGTGCTGCTCCAGTACCTGGGACCCTCTTGCATATAAGCATACAAGTGAAAGCATAATAAATTGCTGACTATGCAGAACGTTCTCTCTGCTTTTGATATCACAAATGCAAAAAGATTTATGTAGATCCCCAAAGGGGAATTAAGTGCACTTTTAGATGTTCTGATTAGTTATCTTCTCAGAGTAAACTTAAACCAAACACAGAGCTTGCATGAGCCTCTCAGACAGATTATTTTCATGGTAGGCATCTTGCTCTTCATTGTTGATTTTCACCAGCTCAGCATCTTTGGGTCTGGTAAATTAACACCATGCTAGGTATGTCTCATCAGACATGCTTCTACTTTATTATCTTAATTTGTATGTTTGTTTTTGTGTATCAGAGAATCATAGAATAACAATACACAACTTTATGCTAGACATAGGTTCAATGTCCTTCCACCCCACCACAGATTAAGCATCAGAAAAGTTAATTGGATGGTTTCACATAATGAGAAATGTTTAGATAGCAGTAAGATATCCTGTTATGAATAGTGGTGAAGGAAAATTAAAAGATAAATACAAGATGTGCCCTCTCTTTCCAGATAAAGTCTAGATTTGCAAGGAATATTTTAATAGCAAGACATAAGGAGGCAATTATATTGCCTCATATATGTTAGATTCAATTATAAGTCAATAAAAAAATTAAGTAATTCCTACATAGATCTATAAACTGTTCAAACTCTATACTGAGGATTTATTTTAAAACTGACCTTGAAAGATTGTATGAAAAGTCAGCCTTTAGACTCTATTAACTATTAGCTCTTTTTTCCAATGTTGTCATTATATTAGCATTTTATTCCTGTTAGTGTTAGAAAATACCGCAGAAAGCAACAGGAGTTGGAGGGATTTATTATTTCAAGGTTTTTCAGGTCTCAGTCCATGGTCAGCTGGCCTCTTAGCCTAAGACAACAGAGCATCCATCACAGTTGAAGGACATGGCAGGACAGCTTCTCATCTCATTGCAGTCAGGAAAGAGACAGAAAGGAACAAGGGACCACATACACTCTTCAAAGGCAATTCTCAACAAATTGTTTCTCCACCCACATTGTATCTCTCAGTGTCACATTAACCTATGAATCCACCATTGGATGTATTCATGAATTGGATCAGAACTTACTGATCCAGTCACTTTCCAGTGACAGGATCTACAAATGGAGACCAGGCCTTATACACAAGCCCCTTGACATTTTATATCAAAATCATAGTTCTTATACAGTTTAATAAATCAAGGCTAGTAACAAGAAGGAAAAGATTGTTGGTCCGTATGACTTCATAAGTTAAGCTTTTCTTATGTATTATGAAACCCTGGTTTGTGTCTGATCAACTGTGTTGTTCATGTGTCTATGTTCATGTGTCTGTGAACATGCTGGGAGCCTCTTACTACCAGTCTAATCACATGTGGAATCCAGTGTTAGGAGTTCTCATTCTAAATGAAATGGATTAGATGCTATGAAAAGTCCTTTTCTAAATCTTATCTTCCGTAATTTTATAGTATTTATTTCTTGAACCTCACTGTATTAATCAACTTGTACTATATAACATTTCCCTAAAGTGATTGAATAAAATGCTTGCCCAGAGTGCTGCTTTCCTAGAATCCCTTGTGGTCTAGAGAAAGTTATTTGGGAACACTTGAGACATAGTTTCTTTAACTATAAAGTGGAGTTAGTCACACCCGAAGTAGAAATGAGAAACTAGGTATGGCGTTGAAGCACAGCATCTGATGTTCAGAATGCTCAGCAGTAGGTCTCTTTCCCGTTGTAAGCCTTTCCCTTTCCTGTGCAAACATTTAATCATGCAAGATTGCAAGAATTCGTTGCTACCCAAAACATCTAAAATTATAAGTCATCACATCTTTCTCTTTTACACAATAAAAATCTGAAGAACACAAGTCACACACTCTAAAGGAAACAACAACAACAACAGCAAAACAATGTACACAGAAACTCCCTCTCTTCCTCTTTAACAAGTCCTTTTCTGTGATAAAATACGAAATTTTGCATGCCATAAAGCCCCGTGAGTATGTATAAATCTCTCAGTGTTTGTGGCTCATTTAAAAATGAACTAATTCACTAAGTGGGAAAATTATTAAATAGCCATTTATACATTATTCTCAATTAATTTCCCCGGACTCCTCCCATTTTAGACAAAGAGGTCATGGACCACAGTGCTGTTTTAACCTATGGTATTAAGACCCAGAGTAAAACTTGAAATTGACATGAAGGTTGAGGATTTGCTTCAATCCTCCCAGTTCACTGCACGTGTTTCTCTGTGCATACAGATTTCAAGTAAGCTCTGTACTTATAACTCCAGCAAGTGACACGTGATGGACCCCAAGTCACTACACTGTGAAATATGCACAGAAAAGAAGGACAAATGAAGATATCAAGGTCTGTTTTATTTTGCGCTCAACTGTAAAATGCCACCCTCATAGGACAGAGGATCGCTGCTTCTGAGCAAGGCTCACTGACGGCTAAGTTGTGGGTAGTATTTCACTTTGAGCCACTGTTAATATCCAGAGTTATCCAGGCATAATGACCTCACTATTTGTGACACATTGTTGAATTTTCTGGTTCTTTTAACTTATTTAGACTCTTTTTTCCCTTCTCTTTCATTGGAAGGGTGGGAAGATCCTGAGCAGAGCAATAACTCAGGGCTGCTTGGCTGTTGGTCATCCAGTTCAAGTCAAGACCACACAGAGAACATCACTAGAAGGGCATAAATTACTGCTATGGAAAAGATCATTCTTATGAGCAGTCTGGCTCAAAACAACAAACACTGACTTTGTATATCCGAGTAGGCATATTTTGCAAATCCTGAGCAGATCTTTTGATATACTTTCTGGCTTAAATAGAATAATCACAAAACCTTTAAACTTCGTTACCATTACTATTTTAATCCTGAGGAATTTTGAAAATTGATGCCACTTAGTTTTATACTATGGTAAAAAGAGAAATTTTGACTTCAAATGCATCTATTCCGTCAACAGGCTCTGTGAGCTTTACTCTATAAGCACTAGGATTCATTGCACTGTGTCCATCTGTACTTCAAATTAGAAAAATTAAAATGACATGTGTGTTCTTAATATTTCCTCCGTTTTTTGAACATGAAACACAAAACTGAGAGTAAAATTATGAATATGGAACAATGGTTGACTTGGAACAGACTACACACAACCTCTGTCCATTCTATTCCTCTCTTACAGAATATATGGTTATGGATTTTTTAAAAACAGATGGTTTTTATTAAAACTGTTATTTAATTAAATAGCACTAAGGTAGAAAGTTGACTTGCATTTAATTGCCTATACGTATAGTTTCTAATCCTCTTTCTTACTTACTTACTGTCTGTCTGTCTGTCTGTCCGTCTGTCTGTCTGTCTTTCCCTCCCTCTCTCTTCTCTTCTCTTCTCTTCTCTTCTCTTCTCTTCTCTTCTCTTCTCTTCTCTTCTCTTCTCTCTCTCTCTCTCTTCTCTCTCTCTCTCTTTTTCTCTCTCTTCTTCTTCTTCTTCTTCTTCTTCTTCTTCTTCTTCTTCTTCTTCTTCTTCTTCTTCTTCTTCTTCTTCTTCTTCTTCTTCTTCTTCTCCTGGCTGTCCTGGAACTCACTACATAGACCAGGCTAGCCTCAAACTCACAGAGGTCTTCTTACCTCTTCCTCCTTAGTACTGGGAATAAAGGCATGCAGCACCATCCTCAGCACCAATCACTTTTGATTTAACTTAATAGTGACAAGAAGAAGCCTTGCTGTATTTTAGTTCATAGAAAGTCATGCATTCACCATTTTGGCTGGATAAGGATGCTCATGGAGATGAAACCAGAATCACAATACTTAGGTGTCAGGAAGGCTGGCCCAGCTATGAATAGAGAAAGAAAATCAGTCTGTCCAGGAAATATAAAACTACTACACTGTGATAAAAACCACAATTTACAGAATCATGCTCTCATGTATAAACCCTGGCCACATAGCTTCTTCTCACAATGACTATGTGCTTCTGCATCAGACAGCATCCTAAGTTCTCAGTGTTGCATTGGTGCATTTAAACCTCATGTCAGTCTGGTAAGGTCATTACCATTAACGCCTGTATTGAAGTTCAGAGACAAACCACTTGTTTAAGGTTAGACCTATTATATGGCAGCACAGGAAGACAAACTCAAGCAGTCAGTCTCTAACCTGAAATGGAATCTTAGCCAGGACACTAAGCTTCCTTTAGAGAAAGTTAAATCGAACAGTTGACAGTGAGTGTCTCATGTAACAGAACACCTCAGTGCTTGAGGAGTGGGAAAGGCACATAGGAAAAAGAAATATGTTTTTAAAATCATATATTTTTATGATGAAATATCTGTAATTTGTGTCTTATTAGGAAAACCACTTTTCTCCTTTAGCTTTTGCAGTTATGTCCATTGCTATAACTAGGTTTGATTTATTTACTTAAGTTCTGTCTCTGCTTCCCCAGTGCCAGGAGTGCAAGCAAATGTCAACGACGCCTGGATTTCATATGGGTGCTAGCAATAAAATTTGAGTCCTCTTGGTTGCAGTGGAAGCAGCTTATAGACTGCACCATCTTCCCAGCTACATGAGAATATTCTTTTATTATTATTTGAAAATTCATAAATGTGTACCACGTGCCTTAACTATATCACCTGCCCAGTCCTCCATTCCACCTGCTTCTCTTCCCCAATACATTTTTCTTTTTAGCTAGCCTTATTTTTTTTTAAAATAAGCCACCGAGCCTAATCAGTGCTGTCTATGCGTGCACAACTATGTGTTAACCAGTAAAATGGAAAATCTTCCAGAGGCCACCCCTCAAAGTGACTCTATTTCACATAGTCACCATCAGCTGTCAAGTGGGGCATGCAGTCTTTAAGATGGAATCTGTAACCGTCTTGATCTTGTGCAGGTAACCACAGATGCTATGAGTTGGTGTGTTTAAACAGACATGTGTAACGTGTAACAGACATGTTATATCCAGATGGTAGGCTTTCCTTTCACAGTATTCCTCCCTATCCTCTGGCTTTAAAATTTTTTCCATCTCTTCTTATACTATATTTTTGAGCATCAGTGGGTGGATGTTTATGTAGATAGCCCATCTGTGGCCGAACATGCACAGCTGCTTATTCTCAGCGCTTTGAACAGTTTATGATTCTCTGTATTAATCACTACCCACTACATGAAGAAGCATCTCTCCCCAGTGTTGAGAACTGCGCAAATATATGGATAAAATGATAAATATTTAGAAGACAGTTTGACAGCTTGATTACTTAGCAAAGCAACATTAAGGGATTTCCCCTTGGGTTCATGACATTCTTAGCCAGAGTTTTGACCATGTTCATAGCACAAAGTATGAAGTCCCTCTACCTCACATTAGTCAACAGTGGTTGGCTACCCATACAGTCATGCAGCTATTTCACAAGTGGGCACATTTGTCCTGGTAGGTTGTATTTGTACCGTTAATGATCCAGGATTAGGTAGACCATTGATATCTTTTCTCCCCCAGCAGCCTGCATAGCACCCAAGAGGGAAATAGTTTCCTGGTCAAAGGTTGATTTCTCTATGGTGGCATCCAAATTGAGTTATGTTCCCTGAAGACATTCTTTTTTTTAAGGGAACTGCATAGTAATCAGAATAGTCTGTAATCTAGCAATACAGAAAATATCAACAAATATGACAGAATTCCAATAAGATATATATTCTTTGCCCTCATCATGGTAAATTCTGAGATCAGAGCACTATGCATTCATCTGACTGATCTAAGCCTGTCAAATCTCCTGTCTACTGTGGTGAGGGCAGTGAGACAGTGGAGTGGCAGCTCGCTGTCCTGAAAGCAAGGAAGGAGCGATGTCAGTTTTAAGAACGCAGCAAAATTGGGGAAGTGGATCAGAAATTCAAGGTCATCTTCCAGGACATAGTGAATTTGTGGTCAGCCTAGGATATATGAGCTCTTGTCACTGAAATAATATCTCTATTTGCAAGAAATGCTTTTATAATCTAGAAGAGAATGAAGACCAAGAGGAAGAGAAGGTGGGAGGAGAATAAAGTAGGTATGGATACAGAAGATTCTAATGCACAAATGAATATCGTTGGCTTTTGTACTGATTCATCTTGAAAACTGGGTGAGGAGCAAGGGGACAAATCTATTTCAAGTTAGAGTCAGAATAGCAGAACATTTGAAAAACTCATATATGTGTGTGTGTGTGTGTGTGTGTGTGCGCGCGCGCGCGCGCGTGCGTGTGTGTGTGTGTGCGTGTGTGTGTGTGTGTGTGTATCAGTAGGGTCAAGACGTTCGGAGGTTACTATATCTCTGGATATGTGTGTGTGTTCTTTTAAATACCCCTTTGCCCAAGCATCTAAAGTACTTATATGACTTACATTTTGAGGCACTCAAATTTCATTATGAATAACAATAAATACCATGTGACAGCCATTTTCAGCTATAAGATTTTTTTTCCTCTCCCATGTAGTTTAATATGATTTCAACAAAGACTCGGAATCAAAATGTAGCCCTTTGTAAGCTAAAAATAATAGAACTGGCATTTAAAGTAGCAGCCTGACAACTCTCAAAGACTGCTGTAAACACATCGGGCCTCGTTAGCACAGCTACGTCGCAGTTGCTGTCAGTCATTGTATCCACCTTCAGGATGGCAGGCCTGCTGCACTGATTTTTCTTTTAATATACTTTTTTTTTTGTTCTGTGTATCTGACCGCAATGGATAAAAGGCAAACCAGCTGTGTCATTACCAAGTGACCCGAATAATCTAAAAGTCACAAAAAGACACTTCACCTCAAGGACACTTGGAACACCTTATAGATAAACAGAACCAAAGCTGCTAGTCAGGCTACCAGTGAAAGCGCATGCTGCTTCGTTTTCAGGATATATGGGAAAGATATTTTAGTGTTAAAAGATTTTCACATCTGTAGCACTGGATATAACATTTTGTCATGACACCAACCAGGCATGATTGAGCAGCCCAGATTACACATACATACTTCAGTTTGCTATATTCTCAGTCAGCCATTTCCTGAGGTAGTATCCTCACACCAGCTTCAGCCAGTCCTATGCATTTCTAGTACCTGTCTGATTCTTAAAGGCTTTTGAACTTGCTGCTCTTGTGCATATAGAGTCAGAGGATGTTGAAGGATACCTGTTGTGTACTTTGGTTTGTGCTCTTCTGAGTCAAAATAAACAGTTTAAATTCTTCACCTTGCTGGTTGAATGGATCTCGAAAGAAGACTTTAGATTCTCAGGGCATGTTATCCCGTATGAAATTATCTTTACTGCTTCTATTATTTTGATGTTAGTATTTCAGTTGTAGCTATACCCATGCATTTGCTTTATTATTATTATTTATTATTATTTTACTACTACTACTATTACATTAAGTCTTGCTGGACATGCAGTGATGAATGGCCAGCATTTACCAAGGCAGGTTAACACAGACTGGCTTAAGGACATCTCTGAACACAGATGAGAGTATAGCTGTGTAACTATAGATTATGGCATCAAGCTTACCAGTAACTTTGTCACAAAGCCAGGAATAGACAGACAATTGCCCATGCATAATCTCATAGCATGTGGATTGCTTCCTGCTTTTACTGCATTAACATTGGAGGGGAAACTGCTGGACAATGGTTCTTATTGTCAGGAGATGATGCGACTTTCTACATCCGAACTGTGGCCAGAGGCTACTTTCTTTTCTCCACTATCTGATAAGTAGAATATTTCAGCAGATGCACAAATGGCTGATGTTCAATATCTATTCCACTGATACCCATACCATTTAAATAGAAACATATGCGTTAACAATCAGTAGAGTGAGAATTGAGAGACTTCCTAAGGCAAATTGTCCTGAGTTTCCTGTTAATATGAGAACTTGAAATGGTCTTGAGAGTCACATCTTGAGGGTGATAATACTGTTGTCATTACAATGAGTTTCACTCCTAGATTCCTTGGTGCCCAAGTGGTGTGACTGGAACAAAGGTCTTTCAACCTCAGTCCAGCTTCTGCTGTATTTATGACTGTTGAATGAACAGAGAAATCTTCTTTTTTCATTCATCCCCCCTTCCCACTATTGATGTTGTTATTGTTACTATTATTGCCTTTATTTGGTCTAGAAACCTTTCAACTTGATGTTTATTGACCAAGAGAGGAAAGTCCACTATATTGTCCTATAAATTACTCTAATTAATCATCAACGTGTACCCCTGCATGTTGGATCTGAATTTAACTTTAAAAATATTATTTTAAAGTTAATTATGTGTATGTTTGTTTGTGTCTGTGTGAGTGTGTACGCTCATGTGAGAGCAGAGGCTGAAAGAGGGGGTTAGATTCTCCAGCCCCAGAATGATAGGCAGTTGTGAGCAGTCCCAGTGGATGCTGGGAACTGAACCTGGGGTCCTCTACACTTAACCACAGAGCCATCTCTCCAGCTTTCTGAAGTTGACTTTTAAACATGCAGAATGTCTGGAACACTAAAATGCAATTTTATGCATAGAATTTTGTTTTGTGAGTTGTTACACATTAAAATTGTCTCTTCTCATCTTCTTGATGTGGCACTACATGTCAGTTTTGCTTTTTTAATTACTTTGATAAAACTTAAAGGTATCATATATTAATTTGAGGCTCCCCATAGAAATACTATTAAAAATCTCTTAAGTCTTATGATGATATAAAGCTACAGGTTTCTAGTAAAACTGACTAGGCAGTTGTGTGCTCAGACCAAGCTGAAGTAGTGACATGATACGACACAACTAGGAAACTGGTTTTCCTTTCACAATTTTTTTCCCAATTGTTCACCTGAAGTGTCTCATGTGGTCTTTAACACCAAGACAAAATTTAAAAGCCTCCAAACAGCCAAAAATCATTTTAAAATCTTTTCCACAGTGGCTTTATTGTGAATTTTAGGGTAAGGGCATTCTGATATGTCATATCTACTTATTAGGGGAGAATCTAGTCTCCTATCCTGCATCTAGAGTGGGGTTATCTCTGGCCACATGCATGAATTCTGTTTCTACAGTTGACTGACTATGAGTGTATTTCCTATTATATTTACTATTGGAAAAGGTACTATGATTTAAAAAGCCAAAATTAAAACTTAATTGTTTTCAAGCCAACACGATAATTTAATTTAAAAGCTAGTTAGCATTGGAATATTAGTTACTGATCACAGTAACATACTTTGAAATTTATAAGTTTCATTTGATCTTAAATATGCTCACCATATTTATGTAATGTCAAGAATGGCCTTATAAGCAATAAAATTTTGCTGAGTTCTGACTCTTTATAAACATTATCTAAGATTGATGATAACATAATTTATTTCCATCAAAGCAACACAGCAATGCTATTTTAAAGTTAGCTTAATTTTTTATTTTTTTTAAAAATGTGTGTATGAGTACTGTATTTACACCATTTCTTCTCTCCCCCCACATTAATACCTATGCTTTCTGATACCTCAAATTTATGACATCTTGTTACACACACACTTCTGTACATATATCTATCAGCACACTAATGAGTCTATCTAGGGTTGCTCAGATGTGTATCGTTAGGACTGACCGCTTAGGACTTGATAACCTAGCAGGACGCTCATCCTTGGGGAAAACTGATTCAGACTCTCTCCAGCCATGATTGTCTATAGCGTTAATTGGGGAGAAGTGGAGTAGAAAAGGAAAAGGAAGACAAAAAATACTAAGGATGCTTGAAAAAGCCATAAGACGATAGATTATTTTCTAATCTTATTTAAAACACACACATACACCATATATATTTAATATATGTTAATTATATTTACATTAATATAATTAATATATGTTAATATAATATAGCATAGTATATTTATTATATTATTGTAGTATATTATATGTGTGTGCATATATAGCTTTTTAAAATTGGTTATGTTAACTGAACCACCAAACAGAAAACATGCATGAGATGTACCTAGGCCTTCTACACATATGTAACAGTTGTGCATCTTAGTCTTCGTGTTGGATTCCCAACAGCAGGAATAGGGGCTGTCTCTGACTCCATTGCCTGCCTTTGGATTCCTTTCCCCCTAACTGTGATGCTTTGTTCAGCCACAACAGAAGATGTGCCTATTCCTACTGCAACTTGATATGCCAAGGCCAAGTGATATCCATGAGAGGCCTCCCCTTTTCTGAGGAGAAGGGGGGGAGAAGTGGATGGGAGAGGGGAGGGGAAGGGAAGGGACTGTGAGGAGAAAGGAGAGGGGAAACTGTGATTACAATGTAAATTAAATTAATTAATTAATGAAAAAATGTTTACTCTGGCTGGGCAGTGGTGTCCCACGTCTTTAATCCCAGCACTTGGGAGGCTTAGGCAGGCAGATTTCTCAGTTTGAGGTCAGCCTGGTCTACAGAGCTTGCTCTAGGACAGCCAGCCAGAGTTACACTGAGAAACCCTGTCTCAAAGAAAAAAACCCTACAAAAAAACAAAATAAACAAACAATTAAATAAATAAAAAATTAAACAGTCACTCTAACAGGTAGAAGTTCAGTGATTTTTCCAGTTTTGTGGTCTGGTTAATTTCAGTGAGTTATATTTTATTTGCAATGTGTTTTTTTTTTTAAATAATAAAGTTTAAAATAAAAATCAAGAAAAATTTCTAACTTCTAAATTGATAAACTTTAATCAACAATATTGTTTTTTAAACAATTTCTATGTTTGGTTGATAAAAATATGAGCATTGACAGTATTAGGGAGACACTTCCAGCCTGAAGCTATTTGTTCAGCGTTTTAACATAATTGTATCAATATATTTATAAATGTATTGAGGTGCGTTAAGACACTGAGATTACATTCAGACTATAGCCAGTGATGCTAAAATGTGAATATTACCGCTCAGCTTCAAGTGCTGTGAAAATGACTAGCACTGTGGGCTTTAATCAAAGTCAGACAGCTCCGTGCTGGGGGTCAGATGCTGAAATCCAGAAAGATTGCACAGTTCCTCTCGCTGTCCTTCTGAGCAGCCCCCCTCACCTTTCTGTGTGTCACTTTATTGTCTATGAAGGAAGACGGGAATACAGTAATTTCTCCTCAGTTCTATTCACATTTTCACATTCTGTGTACTGTCTCTTGCCTGTGCCATTATTATCATAATGATAATTTTAGTTTTAGGTCCGACTCAGTAAGACTCTAAGAAAGCTGCTCGTTCACTTTACTAACCTCTGACTTGCTATACAAGGCACCTTAGAGCCTCAATGCCCCATTTCCCATCCGAGGCTGAAACTGAGCAGCAAAAAAGTTGGCTCAAACCTCTAAACTAGGAATTCCTGTTCAGGGAGAATTTGCCTTGAAAGTTAGTTCATTAACATTTTTATGTAAGCATTAGAATGCTTTATGCCTTCTCACATCTGTGGTCCTCTCTTATCCATTTAATTTTATTTCATAGGGCTGGGATGCGGCTTACTTTGGAAGAACTCTTGTCTATCATGCACGAAGAGCCCCAGCTTAGTCTCCAGCACCTCGATAACCAAGAATGGAAAATAAGTCATTCTCCTTTAATCACATCAAACTCTCCTCTCATTCATGGCAGCTTTCTGGAGCAAACCTTTGAGCAGCCTTTAATCACCACGCTGTCGGTGTGCTCATCACCTCAGGTGTTCCTTTATAATATCTTCGTATAGGAAACCAAATGATTTATTTACTGTATAGTCTTCCCCTTGATATGTGAGGATTCATTCTACATGTTCAGTTTTCCAATAGTCCATGGCATCAGCTGGTTTTTCAGCCGTGCAGTTCAGTTTGCACACTGAACTGGAGTTGGTTTCCACAGGGCAAGTCCTTGCTGGTGACCTCAGTGTCAGGAGCACAGATTCAGTAATCGTGAAATTGACTTCCAGAACTAATGAGAGCTCTTTACAGCCTTGGCTCATTTATTGAAAAGGAATACAACAAAGGCAACAGGTGGTCCAAGGAACACAGGACAATGGCTGCTGAGTCCCGGGAACAGGAGCTTTTAATTTGTGGAACCGCCTACATCAACCTTCTGATACATGGGCCTGCAGTGCAGAGTTTTGTATGAAGACATGATTGATTGGCAACGTAATTTTCAATATTTTCTTTCTCTTCCCAGAAGTTGGGAGTGAAGAGAAAATTTTAAGCTTCCATCATGACTCTGTGTTTTAAAGCTAGTGACCAGTTGCTATTCTGGAGCTCAGCAAGACCTGCATCATTAGAACCACAGCTGCCCTGACACCCAGGAGATTTAAGGAATTCTGCATCTAAAGTCTGAAACAGAATCAATGTATTTCTTGTTGTTTTATAGCAATCAATATCCTGTTTTCATCCACTATTTTCTGGAATCATTAAAGTTCAGTGTCTCCAAACTCTGACCCAGAGAGCATTTTTGTATAGATTTCCCTTGATTCTTTTAGCTGGAATGGCATGGAATCCATGTGAACACAGCTTTCTGGGATTCTGATTCGGGACCTTCAGAACCAGACATCTGAGCACGGGCTTGGGAATGCTCGCTGCGAGCAAGCACTCGGTGCAGTCTAGCTTTCTGTTCTCGTAGCAGGGTGTGCGCGGAGGACTGGTGCGCTAAACTGATTTTGTTTTAGAAGAGTGTAGTTCTCAACCTTTGATGTTTCTGTCAAAACTCAGAGGCAGTAGGGAAAGTCCTGTTTAACATCCTGTTACACTTAATTGAATTCATTTTGTCATCCCGTTGTAAAGTTTCTCGATATTAATGAATACATGATTAGTTAATTAGGCACTATTAGCTTCATTACACTTCAGATTTTTTTCTGGCTCATATTTAGTTCAGAATATATGATATGCCTTAACAAAATTTCCAACCATCTCAGAAGGGTTGCTTGAGGTTCCTATTTTGTTTCCATGATGTTGTCTTCTACACCATCATCTTCATCCTTAAACACAGCTAAGCTGTTTTCTTCTCACAAAGAATTATTTTGGGGAGAGGGTGTGGAAATTTCTACATTTTGATCCTCCTTCTCTCCCTCTCTTCCTTCTTCCCTCTCTCCCTCCTCCTTCCTTTCTCCTCTCCCTCCTCCCTCTTTTCCTTTCTCCCTTCTCCCTCTTTTCCTTTCTCCCTCCTCCCTCATTCCCTCTCTCCCTCCTCCCTCATTCCATCCTTTCTTTATTTCATTCTTCTTTGTGATTGAACTCATTTGCTTCCAATCTTCCTGTCCCAAAGATTATAAACATGGGCCTTGGTGTTGTCCTCTACAATACTTGTACTGACAATATTTGATCTTTAAAACTCATAGTCACAACTCATGTGTTGGAAGTACACATGAATGAACACATCTCTCTCTCTCTCTCTCTCTCTCTCTCTCTCTCTCTCTCTCTCACACACACACACACACACACACACAGACACACACACACAACCTATTTTGAGATCCACAGTGCTGGAACAGTAGCAATGATACTGACAGAGCATGGCAGCCCTCTTGCCAGACACTGAAGTGACCATTTCATTTAAACCCCAGAAGCATTTCTGTGTGGAGCAAACGCAACAGTCTATAAATTCTTTTATTTTGCAGACACAAAGGAGTCTCAGAAGTGACTCTTTGCAACAGATGGCTGTATGTATTCTAAGGTAAGCCATGACATTTATTCCTAACAAAAGTTGTTCTTAGATTTGTGCAAAATAAACTGTTTGAGAAAAGGATTCTGTATCTGCACAAATGATATTGCTCTCTGCTTTGAAACTGAAATCTTAGTTTAATTTAATTCAACGGTTGCCCTGGAGTTTTTAATTCTAGAACACAATTTTTAGAAGTGAAAATCAAATTTCCATAATTCATTGACTCTATACTTCAAGATTTGGATCTTTACACTTTAAAATAAAATTAGGTGAGTACCTGCTTGAGTTTTGGACTAAAGGATGCACTGCTACCTTTCGTAGCAGTTTTATCCTCAAGTCCTGGTGGGCAGCCAAGTGCACCGGTGAGAACCTGGGATGTTTTGAGGGTCTCTTGGCAACCCCTGACCAGCAAGTTGAAGGGACATGTATCCCACATCTGTGAGTGGGCTTATTGATGGTCCAAGGTTTGTGGGAGCATAATGCCCCTTTGTGGGAGAATTCTAGTTAAACTACTTTTAACAATATGGTTTTGGGGCCAGAAAGATGGCTCAGCAGTTAAGAGCATTGCAGAGGACCCTGGTTCTCTTCCCAGCAGGAACTCCAGGTCCAGGTAGATCCAGAGCTTCTGTGCTACATGAACACCAGCACCTTCATGCACATACCATCACAGACATGTGTGTGCGAGTGCACACACACACACACTCACAATGCATGCATGCATGCCCACACAAACACACACAGAGATAATTAAAAATAAAATTAAAAAATGCATTTCTGGAATGTTTCCTTACATCTTTTAAAAGCCATCCGTAGTTTGTTCCCCGACTGCTGACGTTGCTGAGCACAGTAGCTCTCAGAAGTGGTTTCTCGCTTCCCATGGCAATGGACGTGGAACAGGACCAAGTCTCACGGCCACCTTTGTCTTTTTCTTCCTCAATACATGTGCTTGTAGTTTGCGGATGAAACATCTCCCACAAAGGCTCTCGTGTCAAAGGCTTTATTCCAAAGTCGGTGAGCCATCGAAACTTGCTGAGAGCACCCTGGCTCTGATCAGTCTGCTGATGTATAAAATCGCACCAATGGGCAGTCGTAGGGTCTGTGAAAGGTGGGTACATGACTTTTCTCTTGCAAGGTATATATCATATCGTGCTGGCCTTTCTCCCATCCCACCATGCTCCTCTCTGGTCATCAGGAAGCGAACACCTCTGCTCTGTTATGCCCTTCAGCCATGGTAACTGCCTCACCACAGGCCCAGAGATGTGGAGCCAGATGACCATGAACTGAAACCCTGAGCCCAAACTCTTTCCTCAGGTTGTTTTTAACGTAACTCCTGTGATGAAAGTCTCTCCAACACATGCTGCAGTGCCTTCCTGCCTGCCTTCCATATTTATGGTGCCTTGGTCCCCACAGGAACATATCCTTAGAAGCAGATGATGCAGGCATTCCTACTTAAAAAATAAGTTAATTTTAAGTAGGTTTAGATTCTAAACTTCATTCCCAAGCACAATCACTGATTTTTCTATCATTTTTAACAAGTTCACAAAGAAAAACTATTTATTAATGAAGCATTTTAGTTGTTGACATGTTTGAAATTTCAACTAGCTCCATGTTTAGTTATACCCAGGTTACCTCCATCTATTTAAGGATAAAATGGAGGATAATTTGGTACTTATTTGCAGCTAGGTCATAAATTGTGTTCATGCCATTTTTTTAAAGGAGGGGATTGCTGCTATAGGATATTACAAACGGATCTTGGCTCCAACGGTTATTAGCTGTGCGGCCTTAGGCAAATCACTTAACCTTTCTAAGCTTCACCTTCTTCATCTGCTAAGTAGAGATATGCTAGCACTGTGAGCATTTGGCACAGATCGTGGCCTAGAACAACCAATTGGCAATATGCAGCTAATAATGGTGATAATAGCAGACAAATTTAAATACATTTATTGCATTTTGTTATGTTGTCTTTACTTACATAACAGTTTTCTTTTTGGTTTTGATGTCAACCATTTCTTTACTCATGTGCACATTTCATTGATATTTGACCAACTACAGCTAAATTAAATATTTAAGCTTGAACACACACATAGAAGAAAATAAACACTGAAGCATCTGACCCAGTGTAGTAGTCTGAGGTAGTTTTAGAAGCATAGAGATAAAGGCAGAATCTGTACAAGAAAAGACAGCGTCTGAGCATGTGAAAATGAAAAACTCCTAAGCAAAAGTAAATAAGGAAACTGGGTATGGTGGCTTATGCCTTCAATACACAAACTCAGAAGACAGACACAGGTGGATCTTTGTAAGTTCAAGGCCAGCCTAGGCTACATAGAGTTCCAGGACAGCCAGAGCTACACAGAGAGACCCCAGCTCAACAAAACAAAAGTAAACAGTAAATAAGGAGATACGGAAAAATCTTTGCGACATCAGCATCAGAGAGTGAGATAATGTCTTAATATATAGTAAGTCTGACAGCAACAAATACATTTTAAACCCCACAATAGAGAAAAAGGAAAGGACATGAAAATAAAACACACGAGAGAAGAAAAATTAAAAAACCCAAGCCAAATGAAGCATCCAGTCTCATTAAAGAGTCAATGTCTGTCAGGCAGTGTGGTAAGACATTCTTCCTGTTAGAGCAATAGTAAACCTGGCAATTGCCAGTCTGATTGGGGTACTGGGGCACACACATGCTTCCCTCTGATTAGTGTTAGTTTCCTGCTATATGTAATAACTTACCTCCAAAACACAGAAACTTCAAACAGCAAACATTCATTGCTTCATGGCTTTATGGGCTGGGAATACAAAGTATCTTCACTGAGTATTTTTATCACCATCATCATCATCAATCACCATCATCACCTTATACACTTAAGTATATTGCCTACATGTATATTTCTACACATTAGGCATGCCCAGTGTCTATGGAAGCCCCAAGAGTCTGTTGAAACTGGAGTTAAAATGGTTGTGAGCCACCTCATGGGTGCTGAGAATCAAACCTGGGTCCTCGGGAAGAGCAGCCAGTGCTCTTATTCACTGAGCCATCTCTTTAGTCCTTTACTGGGTAGTTTTAACTCAGAATTTATCATGAGAATGGACCAATAGTTCAAGTAAGAGCTTCAGACATCTGTGGTTGAATTAAGACTGGAAAGTTGGCACCTAACCACATTCATAGTACTGCTGCCACCAGAGGTGCTGGTCCATCTCTGGCTGCCCCTCCCCGTGCAGCGCCGGTCACAACATGAACATTGGAACAAGAGGAGAAGCAGCAAGGGGAAAATAGAAGCATTGGTGTCTGATAAGGCCATCTATCACCTCTGCCAAATTCTTTATGTTATGTAGACCTACGCTGGCCGACAAGGAAAGGGGCTATACAAAGATATGAATGCAAATGGTACATTATTTCTGAGAGTCTGTTTGGTAACATTATCAACTTTCTTTCAAAAGCCCCACATTTCTTTAATTCAGAATGCCCGCTTCTACCTGTTCACCCTGAAGTGGGAGGTACACTCATGTACCTTGAGAAATGTTGGTTGTAGCCTTACTTAGGCTGGCGAGGCTTACGAGTGACCGACAGGCTGCATAACTACAGCATGGAGTGTTCTCAGGAGTGGTGAGCAGTTAGGTCACAAATCTGCAGGGTAATTTATGATGAGAGATAAAACTACTAATTTCTCTGTAAGTGCCCATGCTTACTTAGCTAGTCACAGTCCCCTGACTTGGCTGCAAGGAATGAAACCAGGCTCAGGTTGGAGGGGCCACAGCAAGACTGAGAGTGTGACAATTTTACTGAGAGCAATTGGACTTTGTATACACTTTATCAGTAAGAGACTGAAATGGCGATTGCCAGGATGAATGTGTTTGCAGTTGCCAGGTTACGATAAGTTTGCAAACCATACAAGGCACACAAGATTAATGTCTAAGAGCAACTGTCCTGCCACGTTTCATGCCTCCTTGACTACCAACGGAACATACAAAGAAACACAAGGCTGCCTGAGTGTCTCACTGCCTGAGGGAGTCCATCAGTCTCTCGGGAACTAGAAGGCATACTGTGCTCTAGGAGCCACGGACTCTAACCTGAAGAACCTGACACATAGCTCTCAGCTAAGCCAGGCCGACTCCATGGTTTTCTGCATGGCATGAGTTGGAAAATATGAGGTAAAAAACGCAATATCACTTAGGTTTGTTTACATTATGCCAAAAATATATGTATAGAATGAGGTCAGAGTTGGAACTTTATCTATAAAATAGATAATTTTGTCCTTCTGTTTTTCTTTGTCCCTTATATTGAAAATTGTATTTTCTTGTAGAACCAATATAGAAAATCTTCTCCACTGCTCACCACGTTCTCCTCAGTTGAAGGGACATGTGTAAGACAGTAAGAGCCTACATAAGAAAAAAGCAACATAGTACACTAGGTGTGATATAAATCTCAAGGTAATATGAAAAAAGTTTAAATCTTAAGCTTTCTTGGTAATGTTTTGGGTGAACTTGGAGACTCAAGAGTGTTTTTTTCTAACATTGTGAACATGTGGACTAGAGAATTTACTTAACTGTTTTTTTTTTTTAAAGAAAACCACAAAGTTGTGTAAGAGTAATGTTTGTGTGTGACAAAGGTTACTACAAAAACACAGTAACACATATGGTCTCTTCAAATTCTTTCTTATTTTAGTTCCCAGAGCTATTTGTATGCATATTCTCAGAAGTTATTATGTATATATTTTCACACATTCCAGGGTTCTCATTTAAGTAATAAAAATAGCATATGTTATTCTTGAAGAAAAACTTCTAGCAATTCATACTAAATAAAATATAAATAAAATTATGAGCAGAAGGCTTATGGTAACACATGCTTACAATTTCAGCCCTTTGAAGTGGAGACAAGATCAAGAGTTTTAGGCCAGCCTCAGCAACATAGCAGGAGTGAGTCTAACCTGGGTTTCTTAGAAACGAAAAGCAAAAGCACTTCTCAATATATTATTCAAATATTATCATTGATACAATATAATTTGTAATTAGATAGATACAACATAACGCACAGCTATGCATATGAGTTTATGATCATAATTTTTCTGCTTGATAACAAAGTAGGACCATCTTTCTATGTTTACATCTATATCAATGCTATGTTTGAAACTTTACTAGATATCCCCATTTAAGCAGAAATGAGCAATGATGCTATGATAAATATTCTTATGCATGGGTTTGTTAACTCAGAGGGAATACACACTTAACACTTTGATAGTCATTGGTTAATCCAAGAGCAGTTCTGCTCACCGTACTTAGCACTTGCATAATTTTCTCCTCCTCATGTTTTTCTGTGTATTTGTCTTTCTTTTTCAGCTTTCCTGTTCAACCAGTGGGCTATCTCTCCAGCCTCCATTCATTATTTTAACCAAAGTTTAAAGGTTTAAGTTATTCAATATCATCTTATGTCTGGGACAGTATAAGATACGCAGTGTCATTAGTTATTAACTGAACTCCTCTTGGTATTTTGTTGTTGTTGTTGTTAGACATTAGTTCCACACTTTACAAAATAAAATAAGAACCGTGTGTAATAACTGAGAGAGTATACCTGGAGTCATACATAAACATGGTCATCACTTTCTGGATTAGTAAGTAAGCAGGGTAACACTGAGCATGTCAGGGACTTTGCTGTGACTCTCCATCTCTAATATGGGCACAATAATAGCCAGCTCTTTCCAAAGCTGTTGCAGGGATGAAGATGTGAGCATATGGCTCACATACGGGACAGTCCTTTGATGCAGTGATATCTTAGAGGCATACTAGGAGGCAAGTTATCCTCGAACTCATAGAAAAGCAAGATATACAATCCAAATTAAAATACTCAGATCATAATTTCCCCCATCAACTTAAAGCAAGATACAATGTGCAGGGAAAGAGATGGGTAAACAGTGCATATAAAATAAAATGGAGATGGGCTGGAGGGCCACATCTCCTAAGTCTTGTTCTGTAGTCTACATAACCTCTATCTGGGCAGCATCACTTGTCCCTGATGGGGAGTGTGTGTGTGTGTGTGTGTGTGTGTGTGTGTGTGTGCAGGCCCACTTGGCCAGTGGTGGTGTTCCAGATGAGCAGATGGCAGATAGTCCCGTGAGAGTCAGCAGGGCACACCATGTGTGGCTGGTTCAACAGTCCATTCCTACTGTATACCCTGCAGGCTGTTTTTTTTTTAATATCTATATATCCAAATTGTTTGCTGCTGTGGTTATTAGTGAAATTAAATCACAGCTCCTCAGTTATCTGTGGTGTATTATTCTTTTTGGGTTGTGTTGACAGACTAATGCTCTTAGTGTGTGCCTGATATAGTGCAGACTGTCTCCACTTCACACGGCTGATTCATCCCCATTCTTGATCCTCTTGTCTGTTATTGAGCAGAATTGAATACTGTCAAGCCATATAGCAAATGCCAATTTTTATATATACACACACATGTTCACAATCATGTTGGAAAAAAGAAACAAAAAATGTAGTTATTAATATGTGAGGATTTTTGTGCCTATGTGTGCAAGTAGTGCTCATGTTGGAGTGTGTGTGTGTGTACATGATGGACATGTGTGTGAAGGACAACATTTGATGTCAATCTTCAGGAGCTACCCACCTTGTTTTTGAGAATAATTATCTCACTGGCCTACAGAATACTAATAGGCTGTGCAGCCAGTAAGTTCCAGGGATCTGTCTATCATCAGCCACCTCCACTGTGCTGAGATTGCTCACATGTCCCGCCATCCTTGGATTTTATTTTTGCATGGTTTCTGGGGATTACTTGCAACTTTACTAAAAGAGACATTCTCCTCAGGCCTAGATATTTCAATTGTTTTATTAAAATAAACATTATCTTTCTAGCTAAAATATCTCCAAATAATCAAACAAACAAAATAAAAACAAACAAACAAAAAACCCAAAGCCAACCAAAGTGATGTGACCTGAAATACTAAATTTATTAGCTAGACCATTTTACTGCTAATTTCTCTGTCTCAGGTTCAAACTGTAGCATATAAGGCTGGAACTGTTTTCAACCTTTTCTTTCTTTCCAGGCTTATCCCCAGTTTGCCCTGACTTACCTGGAAGACTTAACTGCTCCAGTGAATGTGAGCCAGACAGAGGACAACATTCCCCACGAAGCCTGGACCACTGCTCATCAAGAACATTGTGTGGAAGAGGTCAGTGTGATAGCCAGAAGAAAGACAGAGGCACACCTCTAAAATGTGTCTTGAAAACAGAAACTATTCAAGCTGTTGTTTCCAGGAGACAAGCCCAAAGTATCAATGTAACAATGCTGTTGATAGTTTAAGTCACCTAATGGTGCAATATTCTTTTTTAAAAAAACTTACCTGTTTCTACTTTGGGTATGAATGTTTTGCCTTCATATTTACACATGGATTGTGTGTGTGCCTTGTGCCTGTTGAGTCTAGAAGAGGGCGCTGGATCTCCTGGAACTGTGGTCATAAATAGCTACCATACTACATGTGGGTGCTAGGAACCAAGCCCAAGTTCCCTTTGCGCTCTTAGTTGCTGAGCCATCTCTCCAGCCCATACTGTAGCATTCATAGGCACATTTACAGATGGCGATAGCCTATCTTTCACATTGGGATTGCCTTCATTTGTTTTGATTGTATATAAGATCCTGTGCTATAGGAAAATTCAAAGAACCAAGAACCTCTCAATATCCTTTCAGTGTTATTTTTGAGTACACATTATAAACATTTCTATTCAATGAAATTAACTACATTGTTTCTATGTCTCATTACAAGAGTTTGCAGAAGCACATCAACAGTCCTTTACTGAAGCAGCTGCCAGAAACCTCAGACACTTATGTCATCGTGCCAGAAAGCTCACTTGAGGAGACAGAGAGCCTGTCAGTGCTGCTGCTGAGGAAACTGGAAGGGAAACATCCCAGGGCTCCTTCTCAGAGGTAGGACAGCGACAGAGTGCAGCTTCATTGCTCAATGATATCCGACGGTTCCCTTCAGTTTCATGTAAGACCGATTTATTGAAGAATGTTGAAATATCTCAAAAGCCCCCTGGCTTCAATCATAGTAGTTTTAGGGTGACATCTGATGAAGAGAGGTGACATTTATGTGTATTTTGTTGATGATTGATGAATGTAATCATTTATAATGGTACTTAGGATAGATTGCTGCCTAGAATCTCACTAAAACACACAGAAATAACATAATTAAGCAAAGGCACTACTGAGCATGTCCAATTGTGAAAATGCCTAGTAGTTTTTGAGAAGGGCATGCACATTGGCAGTCCTGTTGATTTTCCCAAGAGGAGTACATTGTACTTGCATTTGAGAGTAATAGATGGTCTTCTATAGCAACACTTAACATATTAACCATTTCCATGGCCAGAGGGAAGTAACATCTTTGATTTGCAAAAAATTACAAATCATTCCTGGCTGAAAAATGAAAACTAGTTTTTCATATTCTTCTCAACAGATGCTTGTTATAACTATTGCGTTACTGGTCTTGATGTTGACAGTCACAAGATGACTTTATTAGCTGCAAATTAAGTCTATACTTGAAATAACTGATTCACATGATCTTAAAGAAGTGACACCTTTCTCACATGCACAAATTTAGTTTGAAAGTGTCCCTGACTTTAACTCATCAATTCAGATAGAAGTGTCATTTGTATTTAAAAGAAAAAGGTTGACGACTTTTTTTTAAACTGGAGGGTATTTTACACTCTAGATCATAGAACCCCATCTAAAGTGATACTGTCTTCCATTGACTATTATTTGGATGACGAGGTTCAGACACAGATAGAAAATTTACTGTTTTACTCTCACAGTATGTGGGTTTCCTGGATGGCATCAAAGATCAGGTTCCAGGACTTTCCCTTCCTGATGGTTAGTTTTCAAGCACTCATAAGTCTCCCACTCTACAATGTTTTATGGCATGAGTGCAGGCTATAGCCATATGGCCTGGCCACTCTCCACAGCATGCCTGGTGCCACTCTCATGTCACCATGGTGAAAGTCCCTTGGGAACAGCCTTCAGTGTTTTCATCTAAAAGGGAAACTCAAGCCAATACCAGAGCACCTTGGGATTTGTTGGTTCTGCTTGCTAAAGTTACCACCAGCTCGTCTTCCTAGACTCACATAGCTGAATCTGCTGTCTTTTCTGTAGAGCACTTAGGTTTTATCATCCTGGCCTTAGTTCTCATCCTGGGATCTAGAACAGTTTGCTTCTGCTTTCAGATTTCTGTCACCCCCTACAGGATTTTTGTTTTTCTTCTTTGTGAATCTCTGCCCTGTGGTAATTTACCAGCTTTTTATGTTTTCTGACTCCCCTGGCTGGAAGTATTTTCTCTGAAGATCTAGGGCTACCATGGGTTAAAGACTGGCCTTTCTTACTCTGTTGCTATTTTGTATTCCCTGAGGCAATGAAATATGATAACTGAACATTGGAGAGAGGAGCATAGTAATAAAAATGTGACACCCACCCTCCCCAACACAAGGCACAGTGTTAATAATATATTGTATCCTGGGATTGTTAAATCAGTTGAGATACTTTTAAATGTCTAGGAAATGGGAAGAACAGTTCTGAAAATGTTCTGAAAATAAGCAAATTGCAAAAAGAATATTAAACAAGCATCAAACAATTGTTCTTGCTTATCCTTTGTCACAGAATGTTTGTCCTGTAGTTAGTCAGGGCCCAAATATTTACAGGAAATTTTTCAGAATTAATTATAATCAAGTCACAAATTTTATTGGATTATGGTATTCTATTTATTGCCCATTACTAATTCATAAATTAAACTTTAACATTGGTGCTATACATATGTATGTATGTGTATGTTAGTATAGGAAAACATTTAGCTTTAAATATGTATTTTTAATTGTGTGTGTGTGTGTGTGTGTGTGTGTGTGTGTGTGTGTGTGTGTTCATCAGTAAGGTTCCTGCAGAAAACAGGGGAGGGCAATGAATCCTTTGGAGCTGAAGTTACAGGCAGTTGTGAGTTTCCTGATACTGGTGTTAGGAATTAAACTTGGGTCCTCTGCTGAGTATCTTCCCAACCTCAGAATTTAATTCTATATACTTTCTGGAATGTCTATATTTAGAATGAAGTTTTTGTCAGTAATAATTGACTAGTAAGTATAGCTGTAATTTTTTCATAAGAAACTGCCAAGGGTCTTTTCTCCATGGGCATCACTTGGTTTACTGCTTTTGTTCTTAAGGATTGAAGTACTTTCTGCCCCTCTCTCCTCACAGTTAACACTGGCAGATACAGTTCCAGTTCATTTCTTTTTCTGTTCTTTATTTCAATCCTTCTGAATAAACAGCATAATACAGAAATCACATTCCTCTTATGTTAGAAGAAACCATGGAGGAAAATCAGAATGTGGTATAGCATTTGGTGTGTTGGTGGCTTTGAATCCTAGAGCATCTTGTCAGGTTTGTGTGTAACTCAGATATGAGAATCAGTGTGTCATTTTGTGATATATACATAAATCATTTTCTCAGTGTTGACTTAATTAAAGCAAATCTTACTGTGGATAACGCAGGAATGATTTAAAATTACCTGCATTGCCAAATGGGAAGATGAGAGGAACTGGATGTGGAGGAATCTAGTTTATAACTTCTAGAAGATTGGGAGGAACATGGAAGCCATGATAGTCAACTAGAGAATAGAAAGGGAGATTTGTCCATAGCAGCAGATATTATGTAAAATTAATACAGGTACCATTAGACCATAAATAATACCAGCTGAGGCTTATCAACTTTATCAAGTGCTGTGCACGTCTTATTCAGTAACTTATACAAACAGTAACACAGGGACTTATCTCTGTTTTACTGAGGAGAACCTTGAAACTGAGGAGATTTAATATTTTAAATAGGTTTCTCAGTAATTTAAAGCAGGCCAATCAGTGCCCCAAACCTGTTCTTAGCATGCACCATGAGTGGCTTGACACTCTTTTTATGGCGGTCATCCCATATCTGAGCCCTTCAGATGAGTTTGTTATTTGGACTGGGTATCTTGAAATAAGGATGTTTAAATAAGGTAGAGTATTTGGAAAGGGAAAGGTTAAAGGAGTAGTAAGATGCTTAGCTCTCCGTGAAGGCTAAATAAGAGGCCAAGACCATCTAAGGAACCAAATCTCCAACCTTCCAGTGTGTTCTGCTATAGAGATCTGTAGTCCAGATGTCCTGTTTTACAGAAGCCTAGCTTGAGTTAATTCACCTTAATCCTTTCCTAGTACTGTGACTATAACTTGTCTACATATTTCGTGCTTTAGTGACTCAGCTTTGCACATACAAATTTGGTGGAAAGAAACTAGTAGCTGCTGTTTGTTAAATGTTTACCACACAACCATCACTACTCTACAGATTTATGCTTATAGCATCAAGAAAGATTGATTTCCTAGCTGATCTTACAACTTGATGATGTAACTAATTTCAAAATCAATGAAGATACAAAAACAAATTCAAAATATCTACACAATGTGTAGTTATGAGGCTAACAGAGGTAGGATTCAAACAAAGACCTCTGTGGATCTCTAGGCAGCCCCTCTCCTCTCTACTTTTATTTATTTCATAGCAATATGTGCATCTTTAAAAGTAGGCTAAATTATTGCCAATTTGTTTGTTTTATTCTTTTGAATTTTATTCTTAACATTACCATCCCCAACACACACCCACAGCTCCACATAATCTAAAATAACCAAGAATGATGTCCTCCTTCCTACAGAGCCATTTCAGTTAATTCATATTTCCAACTCGCAGGAAGATGTCTAACTGTTGATCATTCTTTTCTGTTGGAAAAAATTGTTTTCTCATTGAATAAAAGACTCAATCCCCTTATGTTAAGAAGTCTTGGTGCTAGTTTATAGAGGATATATTTTCTTGTCTGCTCTGGTGACTGACACCTTAGCAAAATATTTTTTGTGTACACATTTGATTCCACGCTTAATCCAGAGTAAAATAAATGTCATTGTCCCAGATCTTCGAGTGTCTGGAATGTGTTTGTTTACATTAGTTTAGCCAAAGGACCCCTCAACACTACTTAGATTGAATAGGAGGTGGAGAAAGAGTGGTACATCCAGCAAAGCAGCTGACCCAGCTTGTCACCCAGTGACCTGTGTGTAGCTGTCATCTTAACTGTTTCTGACAGTGTGCCTTTGGGCACATCTGTGTTAGTGGCATTGGAAAGGCCTTTGTTCTTCTCCCACTAGTGACTTTGTGAGCAGTGAGGTCTCTGCTACTGTACTCACGAGCAGCCCCTTTCTTCCCAGGGAAGCGAGCAGCTGCCATGGACTTAGTTGACATTTCTCTTCATGACTCAAGTTGGCATGCACTTCATTCTTTGAAGAGACCAGACATTTAAAAGTCCTTTGATGATTTTCATTAAAATGTACTTTAATGGCTCAATAACAAAAGGGGTGAGCTATAAAATATATTTCATGTCATCCTGATTTTATATTGATAAAGGTGAAGACAGACAGATAGGCAGATGGTTGAGTAATTTGAAGCAAACAGTATCAAAACATTGGCAGTTGTTACTGGGTTTTAAAATTTTATTTATAACGTTTTCCCGAAATTTAATAATCAAATACACTGTTTAAATAAATATAAAATATGTAAAAATCAACACAGGCTATGAAAAGCATTTTTAATATAGACACTTGGCTCATACTTTATTGGAAAGAATATTTGGACTGATATACAAAGGTATGATCTACTTTTTGTTTCACATTTTCCACTAACAATTTAAAAAATAAATAACATGACATTTCATTTGAAAGTTAATCTAGTGTTTAGAATTATTATAATCATTAGGAAATGTAATTTACTAAGAAACAGGTGTTTCTGATCCCCGAAGAATAACCGGTGTTCCCATCACAATCAAAACAGACCATTCTGAACAAAGAATGTCATACTTTAGAGAATTGTTTAAATTAGAATCAAAACTTCATTTGTGCACCAGAATTTCTGAGTCAGTTTTAGAGCCTTCTTGACGTTTTTACAATTGCTGTATAAAGCCCATGCTCTTCCCACAATGAAGCCTGGCTATGATTGGCATGGGGTAGACAGTGAGCATTTGGTGCTCACTTGATTGTATTTACCATTCCAGGAGAATATGAATCCCAACGATATTGCATTGGTCAATTTTTAAAAGGCCTTTCTTCCCCCTGACAGCATGAGGAGAAATGAAGCTTGAAAACAATGGCATGCTTTTTATGTTTTTCTGTATTCAAGTTCCTTCTGGAGCACATCTGAGATGCACCAGTTAAAGGAACTATTATAGTCTCTTGCTTTTCAAAGAAAGATAAATTAACAGTAATGAAAAGTTCTTTAAGCAGACAAACGATGATCATGTCTATGTAATTACAAATTGTAAAAAACCACATATTAAAAATTGAAAGAATCATATTATGATTTTCTTGAGCGTTCGACAGCTTATGATTTATTAGCCTATTAAGTTGTTTGTGTGGTTTACTGTATAGTTGATGATAATCTGTAACCATGTTATTTGCTTTGAACTATTCTCCTGTTTTCTTCAGTAAACATCAACACAAATGTTCAAAGAGCTAATGAATAAACAGGTCAGTTTTAGTAATCATCAGAATCTGCTTTTTAAAGTAAGTAGACTGTTCTCATTTTCACAGACTCAGTTATCTACAATGCATACCAACGATGGTATATGTAAAGAAATTTACTGTGATGCCACTGCCTCTAATTGTGATTTCTGTGGGTAAAAAAAATTCAGCATTAGATCTGTCTTAGTTCAGAAATACTCAGTTTTGAGAGTTTGCCTTTATCCCTTTTGTGATTTGTGTGATAGACTTTCAGAATAGATGAGACCATGTTCTAGAGATGTGACGTTATAAATTTGTTTTCTGATTACAAACTCAAATGCTTTTTTTGGCTAAATTTGATGCCTGTTTGGGTTTTAGTAAATTTGTTGCGTGGGCGCATGCGCGTGCCTGTGTGCGTGCGTGCGTGCGTGTGCGTGTGCGTGTGCGTGTGCGTGTGCGTGTGTGTGTGTGTGTGAGAGTGAGTGTACTTACATATGAACATATGAAGTAGAGAGGCCAGTGTCAGCTTCTTTCCCCATCTCTTTCCACCTTATTTTGACACAGGTCTGTCCCAGCATGGAGCTTATTGAATCAACTAGGGTGACAGGCCAGTGAGTTTCAACAGCCTTCCTCTCCGTGCCCTGCTTTTAAATGGGTCTGGGGATCCAAACCCAGGTGTCTATGCTGAGAGACAAAGTCCCAGATCCCAGTTTTATTAAACTTTTCTAATAAATTCTCATATGCACTCTGTGAATTAAAATTAAGGGGACAAGCAGTATAATTTCCCTCTTTCCTTGAAACAAAGTAAAAGAATCAGACATCCAAAATAGCAGGTGTGTGTGTGTGTGTGTGTGTGTGTGTGCACAAGCAAGCGTGCACACGTGCACGCACATGTGCACGTTGATGAGGATCAGTTCAGATATTATCAGAGACTTTCTCAAGTCAACAATCTTTAATTAACTCGTGTTCTCATTTCAGACAAGCATTACCTAAACCTCTAGCTAGTTTGATTAATTTGCGTTTTTCAAAAGGTAGTCTTCATCTTCCCATTCCCTTCAGGATTATCCTTCCGATGATTTAATGGCTGAGTGGGAAGCACTACTCTTATCTTCTAGAACTTTGTAACTCCCAATGAAAGTGTGTAGGTGCTGAGGAAATAGCTCAGTGTGTGAAGTGCTCATGAGAACAGGAGCCTGACTTAGATTCCCAGCATTCACATAAAATGCAGTGGCAACAGCATATGCCAATAACACAAGTGCTGGGGGTGGGGAGCAGAGGCCAGAGGAGCCTTGGGATTTACAGTCAGTCACTCCAGACAAAATGGCAAACCTCTGGCTCAGTGGGAGCCCCTCTTTTAAAAATTCAGAGAATAGTGATATAGGATATAGTGTATCCCTAGTGGTGTACACTTGAGATCTAAGTTCTCAGATTCATATTCTGCATTGAGGCCACAGGTGATGCCAGGTAGCCTGGTCTACATAGCAAGGGCCTGTCTAAAAAAGCATAACAAAATCAAAATGCTAAAAATCTTTTCAAAATTAGCATTTTGATGGCAATGGTGGTACATGTCCATGTTATTAGCTCTCGGGAGGCTTAGGAAGGATGTCCCTGAGTTACAGGTAAGCCTGGATTGAATATTGAGAGAGCTATCTCAGAAACAAAAATTCCTCATTCTCAAAGGGACTTTTTATCATATGAATGCATAAATATATAACATACATGCATAAACACCTATGTGTACACAATAAAATAATTTAATGGTGATAAGCTGTGATTATGCTTTAAACATATAACTTTATCTTTATCAAATGAAATAAATTAGGTCTATCAAACTACCTTGATCACCAAACTTGAGGATATAAATAAGCGTCATAGTCTCCTCTTGGGAGAGTTTTCATGTATTCTTGGGCTTTATTTATTTGTTTGTTTGTTCATGCCAGATCATGTAACTCTTTTGACTTTTGATAAAGATTTCTGTAGAGCTGAATTTCATATATATTAGAAGGCAAAAAGGTTTGATTGGACTTTAATGACTATTGCTACCTATTATTTGTTTATTACTAAACTTATGCCAAAGAAAATAAAGAGGAAGATAAGTATCGCTAATCTTGGGTCATTGATTGTTTCATCTTCTCACACATTGTGATAATTGTATTTATAAAAGTGGAGTCCTGGTTTTGTGTTTGGAAGCTGCAGTCTAATAGCAGCCACTCAGATGCTCTGGGAGCATGCTTCCATGCCATTGATGGGTCCAGGTATCACCATTTAGTGTGACCTGCACATGCATAAAGGCTGCCACATTACAGGAGTTCGAAAGCTTTCCCGGGGACAGAAATAGTATATAACAGTGATATGTAGGTTTGTTCTTAAGAAAAGTTCCTGTCTGCAACTATAGACTGAAGAGACCCAAATTCAGAAAGACAAAAACCAACCAACCGAACACCAATCACATCCTTCCTCATGTGCAAATCTAAGCCTGTAATGTATACCTGTATGTGTATGTACATCCATATCATCTATATGTACTTCTATCTCTATAATCTCTAATGCAAATGTGGATAAAGCTTAAGAGACTAGAAAGGAGACCAAGAGAGGGTAGTAAAAGATTATGAGGATAGCTGGTGGGCAAAAGGACAGACACATGGGTCATATAAGACCCATGCTGCAAAGGAGAATCAGGAGTAACAGGATGAGGGCAGGGAAGGATAGTCTCTGGAACAGGCTTTATTGGAAAATGGGACATGTATTGTAATTCTGTAGCAGTGACTTCTCCAGGAGCAATTAGAGGCAACCTAAAAGTCTTTTAATATTCTTAATTGTAAATATTTTATGTGTAATCTTAAAATACTAAAATCTTAAGTATTTTAATATTTAAATAAATTTCAAATAATTCAATATAGTTTGATAGATAACAACACTCCTCTTAATTTTTTTTTGTATCTCCTGTTTGCTTTGTTTCTTGGTGCACACAGGATCCCATGTGTGCTAAGCATACTTCCTGCCACTCAACTGCCTGCTTTTTGTTTGTTTATTTGTTTGTCACTGACTCTATTGAGCACTTTAACATTAATTGCATATATTATAAAAGCTTTTCATTTTTAAAAAATCTATCCGGTTGCAACATAATTAAACTTATTTTTGTCACTGTGAAAACTTGACAGTTGAAATAATTTCCAATATCAGAGGAGTTGAGAAAAGTCACCATCCTTGAGTTCTTTGACACATATGTGTTAACTAACATTCAGGGTCTTCTGAATGTGACTAAAACATTCAACATTAGGTAGAAATAGAACACCGATATCATAACTTGGATACAGTGACTGAAAGAACATTTGCAAAAGCACAAAAATTTCATAATTCTATTTATGTACATGTTCACAAATAACACAGGTACAATGATCAAGAACAGGTGAGTGGTTTCCAAGGAGCTGGGATGCTGGGAAAGAGGAGGCTGTAGGTATGAAGCAATACTTGTAGTGACTGAGTGTCTGGTGGCATGTGTGGTTACATATCTGTAAAAGTAGCAGAGACACACAAACATGTACAGACACAGCTGTGTGTGTAACTTGCATCTAAATGAACTTGGGTGATGCACCAATGTTGGCTGTTTGGTTTTACAGTGCAATGTGCTTGTATGACATGATATAAGGCAATGCCTACCCTCCTCACCCAACTCTGTTCAGTCTGATCCTAATTTATTACTCTTATAGGGAAAGCCATATCCAATGGATTCTAAATAGAATTCCCCATTAGAAATACTATAAATACCTTCATCTGCTATGGGAACCAGGAATTAATTTTGAAGCTATTTTGTAGGCTACATTTTTAAAGATGCTAACAGAAACCACTGCCAGGAAAGGTTCACAAGACTTTTCTGTACACACACAAGCACACTTCTCTCCAATCTTCCACACATCTAGAATTTCTCTGAGATGAAGTTTTAAAAAGAAACAGTCCAGTGGTAGATTACTTGCCTAGGATGTGCAAGGAGTCCAATCCCCAGTGACACAAATCAAACCAAACCAAACTAAACCAAACAAACCAAAGCAAACCAATCCAACCAAGCCAACGCCAATAACAAAACCCAATGCAACACCAACTCCCAAAGGAAAATACAAAATACCAAGAACAGAAACTGTAATTGTTGCGGGGTTCTTTAGCCTGGGCATGGGAGTTAATCCGGACAAAGAAAACACCCAAGCCAATAAGGCTTTTTGCTTCATTTTTTTTCAATGAAAATACTAATACTTTGAAGTAGTAGTATTGTTACTATCAGAGGTAGATACCAAGTATTTCTTCAACTTATGACAGTAGTTCCTATTAGCATATTTTAAATGTAGCCTACAAAATAGCATCAAAATTAATTCCTGATTCCCACTGCAGATGGAGGTATTTATAGTATGTCCAATGAGTAATTCTATTTAGAATCCATTAGAAATGGCTTTTCCTATAAGAGTAATAAAATAGGATCAGAGTGAGTGGAGTTGGCTGTGGAGGGTAGGCATTGCCTCGTATCATTGATTAGAAGTAGGCCAGATGCACAGAAACTAAACTAAAAATGAAGAGAAAAAAATTAAAATTTTAAATTTGAAGTCTTTATGCATTTTAACCACAGGAAATACATATATTTAAAAGTGTATTTGGATATATAGAGGGATAGATGGTGCTTGTGTGTGCTTGGTAGAATTGGGCATCCTCTTTTAAACAGACATTTACATATACCTACAGATGAGTATGAGACTATAAATAGGTACAGCATGTAAAGTTTCACATTGTTATGCTTAATTGTCGTATAGAATAATTATCATGGTTCTTATTCTAAAATTAAACAAAAAGTGTATCTAATGTTTCCTTCACTGTATCACGAATCCCTAAACAAAAAGTTTCATACAACTAGGGGAATAACCTCTTTTTTGTTATCTATTGCCATGAACTAAATGCCAGAAACCTAGCTATTCATTGATTCCCAGATCCATAGCTTAGAAATCCAAGGGGACTTAGCTGATTTTTTTCCCTAGTGTTTGCCTTCTAACATTGTTATTAAAGGTGTTGGTATAGTCAGATTTCTTTCTGGTGACCCTGGGAATAATTCCTGGTTGCTAAGCAATTCAAATTCTTGCTGTTGCAAGGCTGAGGGATCCTGCCCTTGTGGGCTGCCATCTTAGGCCATTCCTCAGTACTCAGCACCTTCTATCTCCTGTCCCTAGCTGGGGAAATATTCTGCTTTTAAAGAGATATGGGTGAGCACAGTATGTTCACCCAGCTAATCTTTATATTTTAAGGTCACTTGTGTCTTACAACATAACATTCAGGAATGAAAAGTATACTTGTAGGTCCATGGAATTAGGAGAGGCCATTTCTGGGACCTTTCTGTTTTCAGATTCTACTTATGATACTTCATTCTGGCAAATAGCTTCTTTCGATAAGTTTTTGTTGTTGTTGTTGTTGTTTTGTTTAGCTTCCAACTAACTAATGCCAGGTAGAAAGGAAGAAGGGAAAATAGCATTTGTAGAACACACACACACACACCCGACATTGTATCACATACCTAGCCATCCACCAAAGACCAATGTGCTGGTTGGCACAGGGCCAGATACAACACTCCAGCCCTGGAGCTTGAAAATGTGGGATGGATTTAACTTTATTGGAACCACATGGTGTGACACACTACAGAGGAAGGAACAAATATCTACTCACTCCAAATAGGAAATCTACAGGCAAAAGTAAGGAACCACTGAAGCTCAAGTTGGCTAATCAATGAATTTATTTTGGGCTACTATGAGAGTGTGGACAAGGGGTTACTTTCAGAAACAAAAATGACTCAAAGACAGGATGATGACTCATGAAAGCCAGAAACTTAGAGCTCACTGTGCAGCCTAGTCAATAGGTTAGAGAATGTCTCTTCTAGGCAGCTCATTTGGGTCTGAGCTACTTCTTGTAGATTGTTATCTGTACGCAGGTGAGGTCAGGTGACTTAGTCAGATAAGACTAGAGCCTGTGATTGGACAGTGGAAAAAGAAGGTGGAGCTGAAAGCTTTAGAGAGGGGACAGAGAGAGACAGTGGGAGAAGAGACGGAGAAGATAGAGGAAGAAGATGAACCAGAACCATGTGGTCCTAGGAACCATAAGTAATTGGGGATTTCTTAGATGACTGAATAATTGTTGCATACAACTTGAGCTCACTAGAATGAAGCAGTTGTAGTGAAGTGAACGAAATGGAAGTAGCTATTTGACTGATGTTCAAACTATGCCTTATAGCAGGGACTCATGCTAAACACCAAAGAATAAGAGTCTTGTCCAATTCACAAGAGGAATTGCATAGGTTTTCCTTTACGTTTTCGGGAACACATTTCTAAGACAACCTTAACACCTGACAGGACTTGCTCGCTCTGAAACTTAGTGAAGATGATAAGGTGCTACACAGTTTAGCACAAGCTTATGTTGTGACTATTTCAATTATGTATATTAATAGTTCACAAGTCGTTGTGATTTCCACTATATAGACAAGTTTTTAGACACGTCATGCAGTTCCACCACCTCTCAAAGGCTAATGAGTAATTCAAACTCAAATGAATAGTCTGTATCTCCTATCATTTCCTCATCTGTAATGATTAATGTTGGAACATTGCTGGACTGGGGTGCCTCATCCAACATACTTGGGGCTAGAAATGTTACAAACTTCAGACGTGGGGAGAGGGAGATTCTGGAGAGTTTTCATTGCATCGGCTCTCGTAGGAAGAACCCAGGTGAGACATGGAGCTCATTTATACCTCATGTGTACCACACCCAGCCTTAAATAATTTTATATATTTTTTTGGCACCAATATATTTTGACTGTGTTGTATCATGTGAGATCAGATGTAAAATTTCCACCATGTTGGTGATAAAAGCTTTTTAGTTTTGGAGCATTTCTGGTTTTCGCATTAGAGATGCTCAACTTGTATTGTTTTCATTTTATTTTACGTTGCTCAAGGGAAGAGTGGCAAGTGCAGAGAATTAGAAATGCAGCAGGATGTCGGTACCATTGTGTAAGGTGAGATATGTTAGAATGTCATAATGTCTGCGAATTTTGCTCAAAATAAATAATTGAGCAGGGTATTCGATAACAAATGTGGAAACGAGGCTTAGTTTTTCTGTGTTCCTTTTTTTTTTTTTTTTTTTAGATCAAGTCAATAAATATTTATTGAGTGATTGCTATGAAGATAGCACTAGGCTAAACCCTGCATGGTGGGAAAGAAATGTTTAGCACACCACAACTTAAATGCCCCCAAACTCCTCAAGAAACACTTAAAATATGTCTTTGTAGAAAAAGAAAAGAAAATCCTTGATTGTATGGAAGAAATTTGCGAGTCCTTTACAACCATCCTGTGCTGTCCTTGGAGGTCCTATGAGCATCAGCAAGAGTCTTCGTTTCCTCATCTTAGACAAGGGATGGGCAGGCTAGAGTCTTTTCTCAAGGTCACACAATGAGGGAGAGCTAAATCCATTCCAGGCTTTGGAAACTGCTTTCGACCAGTCTGTGGAGTGCTAAGAGGAGCACTGTGCTCTGACTGGGCTCATCCTTGTAACATAAGTACAGTTGTGATGTAATTAATTGGTGTAAATTTGCTAAAGTTTAAGTTGTCATAACACCCTGCCCTTTCTCTATTGGTACAGATCCTCCCTGTGTGTCTGGATCTGGACTTCTGCTTTTACATAACTGAAAGGAAACGGCATATTCCTCTTTTGTCTGACTGCTCACTTAAAACTTAATCAGATTTAAACAATATTTTTATTTTTAACGTAATTAATTTATTTTGCTTTATGTTTATGAATTTTTTGGCTGTTGGATCCTCTGGAACTGGGGTTACAGAGCATTGGGAGACATTACGTGATGCTAGAAATTGAAAGTAGGTTTTTTTCAAGAGCAGCCAGTATTTTTAGCCACTGAGCAATCTCTCCAGCCCCTCTGGTCAGATTTTAAAAGTCTCCAGAAGGTTGGGTTTTATAGTGAACATCCATTTACACACTCAGAGCCTCAATGTTGTCTTTATATTTATACTTTTCTTGCTTTGTCATAGATTCTACCTTCTAATTTCTAAAATATTTTAAAGGAAACCAGAAGTATAAATGCTTAGGAACTCTTTATTCCATTATATAAGGAGAATTTTAGTAGTGTGACAGCACAAGAGGAAGGGACTATGATGTTCAAACAAATAAGTTCAAGATTATCTTAGGTATCAGCTAGCCGACAGTTGTGTAAAGCTGCAGTCTTTCGGTTGTTTGATTACAACAGCAATCCCATACAGCACAACACAGATGGAAGTGGCTCAGTTGAACAAAGTGGAGAGTCTGGAACTAGACACATGGCTCAGTGAAAAAACACTCTCCTAGAAATTCCAAAGCATAGCTTGACCTGTGACTCCTGTAATTTTTCTCTGTTTTATATAACAGAAAAAAAAATACAGTTTTATTGTTTCAGTGCTTTTGCCTCATAGGACTTATCCTCAGAAATGTCATCCAGTGGCAGTAAAATGAAGTGACTAAGGAAAGACTGGAGTCACAATCACACAGGTATAAATTTGGTCTCTGGCCAGGTCTGCAAAACGAATCCTCAGATGGTTGTGTCATCAGCTGATTATCTCAGAAGGTTGTGAGGATCAGAGCAGATGACCCACCATCCAACAACAGAATCTAGAAGTTAGGGTTCAGACTGGGAGCCAGATTTCCTGGACCCAAATTCTTCATATCCATGTGACCTCAGCCTGATAGCTTACACCAATCTATTTCAACTTGTTTGCTTTTAAATTGTTAAAAATAACAGCACCAATCTTCACAATTAAGTGAATTGACGGTTATCAGGTTATTAGAATGGTATTGGCGCAAAGACAATGCAATGAAAAATGCTCGTTAAGTGAGTGAGTGCTTAGGAACTGTTCTTCAGCATGTAGAAGACACTGTGGGATCTTATCTGGAGTAGCTGCCCCCCACGCTCTATCATTTTGTGTGTTTTCCCTCAGACTACTTCTCACACTCTAGAATCTTCTCTTCATTTATTTGTTGTATCTCATTTTTCTACCTCTTGAGAATCTAAGCTGTGTGATGGCAAAGAAGATATCCTGAACTTTTCATCTCTTCAGGGTGCACTCAGGACCTGAAACATTGCCTAGATCAAACACTAAAACTCACTGCACACTGTCGAATGAACTACTTATCAGACCCAGCAATATAAGTATCAATCCTTCTCAATCTGAGATATACTTGTTTTACTTTCAATGTGATACTCCTACAAAATACTGCCTCTATGCAAGAAGTCTTCATTGCTCATTAATCTTTGTATTCTAACAAGATGCTTACATCCGTATCAAATATCCTTGCTTAGCTAACTTGACATTCATGAAATGCACCAGACTACATATCTAATATGCTATAAATACTTTGAGCCAAGTATAATTGAGGTATTTTTTCTATATCCACATGAACAGATTCGATGTTTCACATTAACCTCAGAAAAGTTGCAAATTCATTAATGACATTGGTTTAACTTTTTTAGATCACAACTCTTTCTTTCTATAGTATGCAACATCCACAATGAAAGAGGATGTAGGATACTATTATTGGTTTTTTGGGGGGAGACAGGGAGGGGATGGTTCCTAATTCACAAAAGCAACTGTGAGGTTAGCTTTTGTGTCACTATCAGGGCTTCTCAGTGATTCGTTATCAATGATTTAAAACATAAGTCAAATTTAATCTATACTAAACTACCTTTGTCCTTCAGCAGAACATATGTGCTTTTTTATCATTAGCAGTTATAGTCATATTTTAAATCAACAGCTCATATAAGTTCTGAAAATTTGTTAATTTATTTTCTGTATCAGTTCAGTGCAAGGCACTTTCTGAATCTTCTTATATTTAATCTCATTTTTAAATATTCTGAAGCAACTTCTATTTTGGCCATTTTTTGTATGCAGAAAATGATGTTTAGCCAATGGCAGTGACTTTACAAATGTTCCAGTGTCTCCCAGTAACTGAAAAAGCTGTATTTCACCCTAGTCAGGCCAATGACTGGGTGAGATGACCTTATAACTTTGGAAACATGAGATATTCTATTTTTTAATCTTTCTTGTTGCACTTTTTTCTGACAATACAGGACTCTGGTGTGTCTGTTTTTGGTGTCTTTCATTTAAAAATTTTGAGATTTGACCATTTTTGCATAATCATATCTCCACCTGTAAGCAGAAAACATCAGTATCAGTCCACTTTCTAAATGTTATAGATTAGGCTTTCTTTATTTGCTGTCTCATACCACTAGACTTTTCTCTGTGTGTATTCAGGCTTTGGGGTGAATTTCCATGATGGTAGCACTCTTTTAACCGCCTCTATTAAACAATTGCATTAATTTGTCCTTTGTGTTAAAAATCATGCAACTAAATTGCTTTTCATCTAATTAACTTAACAAAGGTTTGTCAAACAACTTCAGTAAGACAGCACATATATGACTCTACACATTAACAAGGTAAAATACCCAACAAAAGCAAATTAAGTGGAGAAGAATTATTTAAACTCATGTTTTGAGGAAATATAGTCTATTGTGGTCAATTAAAGAATAGATGTGGCTTTTCATATTGAATGCAGTCAGAAAGCAGAGAGAAAGACGAATGCTGGTCTCAGTTTGATTTCTCTATTTAGTCAGACCGAGACCATCACCCATATTCAGATGTAAGCCTCCTTTAGCCACTCCCGGAAATCCCTTCAAAGACAAATTCAGGGATGTTACTCCAAATGTTTCTGAGGCTTGCAAAGTGAGGGTGAAGGTTAACCACACAGACAGATGCCATCTGTGTGCTTAATATTAACATTAAACATCTGGTTATTTATTTAACATAACTATGGTCTGTCTGATTCTGTAAATACCCTGTGGTATAGTACCCATCCTTCTTCTGAATATCTTTTACTTCCTGAGACATTTCACATATTTTTGGTTGTTTCTTGGGGGCTTCTACTTTTCACACATGATATATCTAGGATTCTGTCTCTTTAACCTTGTTTCTGTAAAAGTAACCAGTTTTATTATGATTATGTGTGCATGTGACCTATGTCGTGACTCTATATTTATTACCATGTGAATTTAGTTATAAATGTTATCCCTAATTTATAAATCAGGTAACTGAGAGACAGGGAAATGGGACTGTCTTGGCTGAAGAGCTAGAGAGCTGGGAGTCAAACCCTGGTGCAGTCACAGTGTGGATATTACATTGCCCCTTACACTGTAAAGCCTCATATTTCTGTAACATGCTTCCTCATATTGTCACATTTAAGTCACTCCTGTGTGTGTGTATACATGTGTACACATATTTACTAAAACCGCTTTTCTCTATTTTCCTTTGTTTTCATTTCAAATTCTAAACTTTAATACAAGACCAAGACAAAAAAAATTTCTAATGTGTGAGGTTTGATCAACTATGAACCATGGCTCAGAATAATCATATAGTACATATTACTTATTATAGAATATGGATTTAAGGAGGAATGAATAAATTAAATATTAATTTTAAAATAATTTATTATATACCTTTTTTTGCACACCAAGTACTACAATCTTGATTTTTTATAAGTATATAAAATTAAAACCTCTAAATGTCTGATGTTATGATATGAAACGTATTTCTTTTATATGCCTCATTTTTTTTCATTTTTAGGTGTTCAAGTTTCCTTTTTCTTTTTCTTCAACAAATACCTCCCTTTAGGTATAGCCAAAAGATAGTGCTTCCAACCACAGAATTGCTCTCCAGGAGGACTGACCTGCTATTAGGCATAGGATTTGAGTGAAATGCACCGTTTGGGTTCTCAGCCATACTCCATGCCAAGAACACTATTATCCATGGAGACTCATTGACACAGAAGACAGCGAGCTTGCTGAGAGGCCAGGAAGCAAAACAGGTCAAACAAAATAATTTTTGGATAAATTCCTGTTCCAAAAGTCTATTATAAAAATCTAAAGTTGACCTCAACTATATTTTGCTTGCCACTTGGCCCAGAGAATCAGGGTCTCAAGTTTGTGATACCCACCCACATCACAAACTATTTTAATTCTGACTATCTTTGAATCTTGTTCTGTTTATCAAGAATTGAAAGGGATTATTGATCATGAGACCATGAACTAATAGTTGAAATTAAAACAATCACTTCTTCCAACACACACATGATTAATTTTGGTGTGGTATTTTTATTTATTTCCAACTTTTTATAATAAAGTAAAAAAAAACAAGCTTCAATATTCTGATGGTGATGAAATGAATGAATAATTTTAAAATTCTCCTCAGGTGTTTAAAATACTCTTCGAGTGCTCAGTCTGACGTGTAAGAGAATTTTCTGTTCTCTGTTGCTCTCCAAATCATTTCAATCTGCCCTCCAACATCTCTCTCTACCTGTGGCATAGGCTAGATGTCATACCTCATTAGAGAAGTTTCCTCATGCTCTAGACAGTGATTAAACAGTAACTCACAACTGACCATAGAATAAGTATCATCAGAGCACTCACCTGCACACATAGGATATCTGGACAACCTTTAAACCAAGGCTCAGGGCCCATTGTGGAAAAAGGGACTGCTGTGAGTGTCTTTTGGATATGTCAGGGCAGCTGCATTCATGGCGCCATAGCAGCTGGGGTTGTCTACACAAGGCCCACACAAAATCAAACCCATCAACAAACTAGCATGGATTCATGAGACCCCAGCCCTACTTAAGGAGCTATGAAAAGTTGATGGCTTCCAGGGGAAAGAGAGTCAATTTTCTTTAAGGTTGTATCCACTAGGTGTAGCCCCTAGGAGGCTGACCATGCTCCAGTGGTTGGCCCCCATAAACCTGAGTATAGGGCAGCAAAATTGGCATCACACACACACACACACACACACACACACACACACACAAATATGGACTTCACTAATTTGGGAGAGGATGAGGGTAGATCCAGAAAGAGTTGGTAGAGAAATGGGAATATGATCAAAATACATTGTATGAAATTCTCAAAGAATTAATAAATATTATATTAAAAATGAATAAATGAAGCAAAATTCTCATCTGAATGGGCTGTAAAACCTTCAATAGTGGGAAATACTTAGCATCTGAAAAGATAAAAATAAGATTTAAAGATGGCCTTGATGACAAAGTTAAATTGATAATGAGCAGGACCTGCCCGTAGGTTCTGAAAACATCACAGAGATAAGGCACTTGAGGAAGTCTCTGGGGAAGAGCAAACTCTGAAACACCCAGTGGGCTCTGCTTCTCACTGCTAGCAACAGGCCTCACCTGTGCACAATTCCATGCCCACCAGATAATACTACCACAAACCAGCTGCACTCCAGAGAGTAAAAACAAAACAGAGATCTAATAGAACTAGACTTAAAACCTGGGACTTTGTAACTATACCTTAGAGCCACAGGGTTCAGCATGCTGGGATGAGTCTGGGGTTGAGGTCAAGCAAGGGTGCCCTCCCTTAATTCAGCAACTAGGGTCTGTGTTGAGTTCTTCTTAAATCGCTTCACTGTAACAGTTGAGATGCCGTGGTCTGCTTGGGCTGCTGCAGTTCTAATGCTAACTCCGGGCTTACCAACCACTCAGCAAGGATAAGAAGCTAACTTCTCTGCCTCTGTGATGCAACATCTGTTGAGTGGCCACACAGAACATGATATTAATACCAACTCTTACAAGCCACTGACAGCCATGTAGTTAGCACATAATAAATAGCTATCAGGAACACAATTTTACTAAAATACAAAAGCAAAATGCAAACTCCTGGGACTTTTTTGTTATTTTGGGGACAGTTTAAAAAAAACAACTAAGAGTAGAACTGGATGGTAGCCATGTCTGGTGCTATACACCTATAATTCCAGCATTTGAAAGGTAGTTGGATACCAAGTTCAAAACCAGCCTCGGCGAAACTTGCAGGGCATTCTGAATTGTATAACAAAACCTTGTACAGAAAACCAATCCAGCTGTACCAAACTAAAGTAAAATAACTGTAAGGGTTAGTGAGTAAAACCCTATAAGGACCTTTCCCTACTTTGTTATTTTTTTGTGAAATGATTCTACCTTGTGCTGTTTTAAACAACATACATTGAGTTTATTTTTGAACCTCTTGTTTTACTAGATATTCATAAAGCATTTGTGTTGTGAATTATGTTTTTAATGTTCTTTTTCAAGTTTAAGTCAGAAAACAGATGGGGAGCACACTCTTATAGAATTTGCTTTCTTTGCTATCTGCCACATAGAGAAAGGTAAATCAGGGGCTAGTGATGGCTTCTTGATTGATGCCATCTCTTATGAATGGTCAGAAGACTCAGGTCTCCTCAGTATGAAATGAGCAAAACGAGCTGGGACTTAACAGCAAATGGGAATTAATGACAAAGAGAGAGCACAGTGAATAGTTTCCTCCTTCTCTGGGTGCAGAAGCAAGCATTCAGTGAAAGCGTATTCCACAGGGACCACTTGCCAGCTCCTCTGCAAGGTGCAGGGAAATACAAGCTTAGACTCAAAGGAAGAGATGCTGTCTTCGGTTTCTATAGAATGGAGCCCCTATAGGACTGCACAGATTGCAGCTGATTGTGGTAGAAAGGAAGGAATTGCTTGCTTCAAAAAGAGCCAACTCCAGACACGAGTGGTAGAAGCTGGAGGATAAGGAGTTCAATGCTAGCGTCAGCTAGCCTGGGCTTCATAAGACCCAGGGTGGGGATAGAGGACACAGGGCACAGGAACTAACCTGCAGAAAGTGCTAAAACAATCTGAGCAAAGAATCAGTAGAAATAATAATTATTCAATAGATTGCACTAGCATAAGTATATACATGAATGAATAAACACAAATTCCAGACAAAAATTGAGGAATGCTATTGGTTTCCATCAAAGGCATTGAATTTGTGAGAGAAAAGCAAAGACCTATCACAGACAGGGAAGACAAAGGAGCTACTGTCACTTTGCACTGTTAGCCTGACTTGAGTCTTGGAAGAGAGAGAAAAACGAGGAAGAAAAGCAGGTAGACTCCAAAGTCAGTGGTTTATCTGGGGTTCTGCACTTGGGCCATGTCCTAGCGCTGTACTGATCAGTGCACATGGTGCTTCTGTGAGATGCCTCAAGAGGAAAATGGGTAAAGGGTGCATGGGAGCTCCGGACTGCTTTACACTTCTGTAAATCCCTGGAGGGAAAGGATTAAAAGTAAGCCTGAGTCTTCTGTATTTCTGAGGTTGCTTAGATACGACTCTGAAACACAGCAGACACGGAAACTTGAATCTACTCAAATAGCTCTAACTACTGCGTGCTCCTAAAGCCTTTCAGAAATATAGTTTGCCACTCAGTCTTTCTGATAGGCAATGCCAGGCTTTTCACTAACTCAGTCAACATGTGTATAACATGCACGCTCTACATGTACATAAGTACATGGCGTTTGGGCAGAGAGGGATATTTTTTTTTTTAATAATATAAAGCAGTCATTAAAAACATAAATGTATATATTGGTTCTTTTGAAGCAATATCTTATGCTATATATAGGTCATGCTGACCTGGAATTCATAATGTATTGTTTGCTGGCCTGATGCTCATGGCAATCCTCCTGCTTCAGCCTCCCTTGTGTGGGATCATAGACAGGCATGTGACACCATACCCAGTCAGAATATGGTTTATAGAAATATATTTGAAGCCTCCAAGATAATGGCTATTCTCACTCACAAAAAGGCCTTCTCAGAATGCGAGTGTAGAGTAGACATTAAATAACATAAAAATAGAAATAAAATAAGCATGAATTAAACAGAATGAGTGCATATATGTCTATATATTACACCTCCCAACACCTACACCAGGCAGTTGTCTAGAATTTCCTTTTGACATGGGTTTAAGTTCTATATCTCTACCCTTGAAGGAGGTCTCTTTAGGCCAGCTTTGTAGAATGGGCAATTTTTGTTTCTGTAATTATCAGACAACATGCAATCTTGTCCATAATGTTGTTGCTGCAATCAGCTCATTTACCACGTGTGCCCTGAAGACAGAGGAAGCGGCCCCTCCCTGAACAGCTGGGATGGAATTGCTAAAAGGGCTAGCTGTCTGTTTTGATAAATAGTGGAGGCCTCCAAGCTCTGCCAGGTGTGTCTTCTGTTGTGGGGGATCAGAGGACGGAGGCGCAGGGGCTGGTACCTTTTAAAATAGAAGATCTGCCTAATTGCAGGACTTGTTTAACTAAGGAACGTAATCGCCTTGGAGGCAATTTGAGTTGATTTTCTTCTCATATAAGCCTTTAAGCCCACTTTATTAAGTTAATTAAAATAAGAAAAAGAAAAGAAAATCATCCCTGTAACTCCACATCACCCAGGAAAGGAATTATACTAAATCTATTTAACCCATTTGTTTCCATGCTTCTTCTTTGTTACCTCAGTTATGCCTCTGGGCCTGAGGTTTGTTTACACTATCTCGGTCTTTTCCCCTATACATCTTTTCACTTCTCTCTTTGAGGCACAGACATTACAGCAACTTGAATTGTTATTTTGTTTTTTGATTATAAAATTATGGCTTCCCTGTAAACTATTCTAATAAGTTCTAACAGGTTGATTATAAAAAATACTAGGGAACATAGTAATTCCCCAAGAGACAAGATAATGTATTTAAATGAAGATGTGCCACCTTGCATAATATTTATGCTTAAAATATTGATGGAAACAAATTGTTGTAGACTGCATCCTTTTGAAATATGTATTTCTGAATCATTAATCTTTGGCAGTATTTTGGAGTACTCCATTCAGATACCTGCCCATATGAACTGTGTGAGTTTCTCAGTTATTGGATTGGCATATAAAAGGAAAGGCAATGGAAGCAGCAAGCTAAGTTCATATGGATTTGGCCCCACATGCCAGGTTCTAGGTAAAAGGGAGTTTGAACCAAGGAAGTCTCACTCCGTCATGACTCTTCCCCAGAACTGAATTTGTATGCATTGTTATAACTATCCTTGGCTTTAAGCACTCAGGAGAATAGCACCGACAGGATTGCAAGCATGTAAAAGATGTCTCAATGCATTTAAAGAATGAGGTCCCCTCATTACTTTGTCTCTAATAACTTAAAAAGAAGAATTTATTGATGGCTAAGTTAAAGGGTCCACACTGCATTTTAAAATGGTGCTAAGGTTAGGATATTAGTTAAATCAAGATTAAGATGAAATGTTAATTTAAGAGAAAATTGCCTTTTCAGATTATAAAACTCTAACCTGAATGTGCTGATTAGTGAAATGATTTGAAACACTGCTTTGTAGTGTTCAAATGTGGCCTCTGTGTCTGTGTGGGATCTGAAAACAGGATTGTATGTATAGAGGTCTCTGCTCTCATTTTTCCCCCTTCCACAAAACTCTGTAAGTGACTGATGCAGGGAGACCTTTAGTATCTTGACTTTGAAATTCTTGTAGAAGCAGCATAAAATCTCTAAAAATTCTATTCATTACTTTTTTCCTAAAAGTAGAAGATGTCTAAAATTAGTCTATCAATTCTTAATTAATTACATAAACAGCTTTTTGATATTGGATATGTTACCAATGTTGTTAGTGGATTTTTAAAAATAATTTTCCAAAGCATTACAAACTTAAGAAGTCATTGAGGACAATAAAGTTTTAAGCTTTCAAAAGAAAGCATTAGTTTATGCTATTTGTGAATCCTGAGGTTTCCAAAATTATTATAGTTCTTTAGTTTCTACAATCTTATTTATACCTTTAAGAACTGACAAATTTTGCTTGTTCATAATTCAAAGTTTTTGGTTTTGTTTTTAAGAACAACCCATATTCTTTCTGTACTTGTAATCCTGACTGAAAAATAAGTGATTCTGAAAACAATTCAGCAAAATTTTAACATGTAACTTTAACACCTTTTTAGAAGGTGTAAAACCTTCAGTCACACCCTGAGGGTCAACAGGGGTGTTATAATTTTGTTTTACTTGGACTGTTAAGAACTCAGATAAGAATAACTGGATATGGATGTGGCTAACCCTGTTTTCTAGTCTCACAAGGAGGGAATTTCCAGACTAGTTTTTTGTTTTTTCTTTCCCTAGAAACAACCTTCTATATTATGGTCATTCATGTCCAGTAATGAGTTAGTCCTCAAATACCAATAAGGTGATATGGGCTGGATGGAAGTTAAGTGTCCCTAAATCCTATGGATTGACCTGCAGGAGCTGCTTTCTGCATGAGTGGAGGCTTCACCCAGGCAGACATCCGCAGAGTCTCCGAGGTCAGGGTGACAGAGGGGGAGTGGGTTTGGCAGTGCATCCGCACTGTCTTCCTGACAGTGTCTTGCTTAGGCAGAGGGAAGTGAAGCGCGCAGGCCATGCTCAGTGGCATTTCCCAGCTCAGCTCAGCTGGAGGCCCAGGCTTATTGCATCAGTGGCAGATACTGGCCAAAAAGGAAATACATAATTTTGTCAAAGTCGTAGATCACACTCTACCAATGTCCCCCCCTCCATCTTCACCCCACACACTAATAGCTCTAATAGACACAGGCTTTCTGCATATTTCAGTCACAGCAGTATCTCTAATGCATGTGTGAAAGGGTCCCTAATTTATGTCTACCAACTGTGTGGTGCCCTTCTTTTGGGTAATGTCATCATCCTAATGGTGTTTCTATTATACTCAAAGGTAGCAAATGAGGCTTATTGCAAGAAGGTAATTGATTTTCACTGAGTGAAAATGTAAATAGCCATAAGAAATCCTATGAAAGATGAGCAGTTTAAAATTGCCAGAACAAAAAGGATGACTTGTATACATGACACTGGTCAAAGTATATAACATTTTTTCTTTTTTTATCTTTTCAAGTTGATACCCACAATACCTGTATTTCACATCATTTTATTTCAAATTGAAGTAAAATTGGGAGAATTTTGATGATTTTGCTTTTAGCAGTTTAACTGTGTACATTATGAAAATTACCATCTTATGGGGAAGGGGCTTCCTTTGTCAGCGTGACTCTGAATAGAAGAAGCCATGAAGTAAATCAAATTCCTTCCATGAATGTGTAAAGATAACACTATTTTTTCCTGGAGTCTTTCTTTTTCTAGCAAGAAAAATAAAACATCTGATTTGAAAAAGGCAAATCTTAAAAATACATGAGCCATTTTTTTGCTGAAAATTAACATAAACACTAGTCCCATTTTAAAGAAAAAAAAGCAAAAAGTAAAATCTGTGTTATTATTCTAAGTATTTGGTAGAATTGTGGAGGTTAAGAACAAGATTCTACATGGAATCAGTTGGGACCAACATTTCTTTTCAGCAAGTGATAAAATTCTGAAAGTTTGTGTGGGACTTGAGACGATTGAGAGGATCTGATACAAATGGATTGCTAAAATTAAGGCAACTAATAACATAATAAAAAGTTCATAAAATTAAACTTGTTTCTTTTTTATTTTTATTTTTTATTAGATATTTTATTTATTTACATTTCAGATGCCATCCCTTTTCCCCATTTCCCCTCCCTAGAAACCCTCTATCCTATCCCCCTCCTCCTTTTTGCTTTTATACCATTTTGATTACATGCATCTATTGTATTGCTAGTTCCTCAACCTAGAACTGACCTTAATACTTGCATGTAATTAAATTTGTTTCTTTGATACATGAAATACAGGCATTTGCATACTGTTAGTCTTAACCGCTGTTGTTTATGGCATCTTCCACTCTCTGAGTCTGAGCTACCTTCTCTGCGAACCACCTCTCAGCATCAAAGCAATGATTTAAAAATGAAAGTCTGTTCTCTGCTTGAGTTTTTCTACTGGTATTTAGATACACTCTTTCCATTTCCTCTATGTCATTTAAAATGATTTGAAATGGACTCTTATTTCTAGGATTATGAAATATGTAATGAGAATGGCTTTGGGTTATTGCTTTAGAGAGTCACCTAATGTCAAAGGAAAACTTGCTTGGAACTTTGAGTTGGCAGAGGGAGAGACCTGCTGAATCTTACTTCTGCAGAGCGTTAGAAAGTGAAACATAGGACTCTGAGTGCCTCATCACTGAAGGCAGGTTGGGGGCAGCAATTCTTTCCTTACAGCAGACATCAGATGTGAAGTCTGTAGCATGTTCCTTGTCCTTTTCGAGGCAGCATTCAGCTAAAGACAAGCTTGACTTAGCTCAGTTCAGTCAGAGTAAACTGAGAGCATGCTACTCACTACATTGTACCATGGGTAGACGAGAGTCTTTAAGATTACTGAGTCTCTAGCCATGGCCATTAGTTTGCCACAGCCTTAGCTTTAGATGAGCAGGACTTCCTGGAGATGCAGAGAGATGATGAATCCTGTCCAGAGCCAAGTGTACAAATTACACTCAGTCAAAACCCCATGCTTAACTCCATTCTTATGGTGAAAGAACCCCATGTATGTGTATTTCACCAGGAAGAAAACTGTCAAATAGATATGTTAGAGCATGACCTTGCAGTTTCTCTATTCCAGATTTGCTACATCATTAACAGTCCTGGGTCTTTTTTTATGTCCTCCCAATCTGTCCTGGATTTATCATGCTGTGAGCAAATAATGAAAATGGGACTGGTTTAAAGGGTACTTCATAATCACTACATTTTCTCTATGCAATGGTGCGAAGCATTCTCTATTTGCTGTGTTTGATAGGTAAGGTGTAGAGAGAATTGCAAACTGGCAAAAGCCATGACAGACACTTCAAGATGATACATATGCTTGTTGCTCAAGACCTTAAAATCATTGAGAAGTAGAACGAGGTAATATTGGTCCACTAGCAAGAAGTCTTTAGGTTGCATACAGAGATGTCTGTATTACTAAAATAATTCTGTGGTATTATGTGCTCACACTAAGAAAGTGTTTAAAGAAAGCTTTGATGACTACAAGACACTTCACAAGGTGTCTTCTTGCTCTATTAAATGTCTCTTACGGTCTCCAAAATCTGAGACTGTGAGTATTTTATCTTACATACTAGATAATATTACAGGATTGATCATTGTAATAATTCCCTGCTTTAGATTGCAAGGAAATAAACAATGCTGTCTCCCCGATGTGTATGTTCAAACTTCAGGTGTCATAAATGGTGCGATTTTCTTTAAGACTGAGCTAAGAGTGGCGGTGGTGGCACAAAGCTAAGTCTGAGTCCTGGAAACTTTAACTCGGGTGCATTGTGAGCATAGAAAACAAGTCTGAAGCTCTTAAGAAGTCATGGCATTTTGTCATTTGACACTAATTTCCAACCCAGCATGCTTCGGTGAAGACTGAAATTAGTTCCAAGTAAAGTGCTGCTAGATTGTTTTCTATCATCCAAAAGAAAAAAATATGCCAACTGAGTCAAGAGAGGCTCTAGAATTTCCTTAGCATATGTTAGGGTATGGAACACCACCCAAACAGCCATGTGTCCCAACCACACAATGGTGATGGCTCTCTGAATTACCGTTTTGTCCATATTGCTCAATTATCTGTAATCCTTTGGTCTCTTTCCAAGCCTTTAACAAGTGTTCTCTCTTCCAGACCAAGGAAGTAGAGACTGACCAGTGGGAAATGACCAAAATCATTTCCCTTGTGATAATAACCATCAAACACATTTAAAATCAATATTTTATAATAATTTGGATGATACCTCAACCTCTGTGCCCTTAGAGCCCAGTGTAGGTAGACCTGTGGGCTTTTGATATCTGGAGGCACATTGGGCAACATAACTATGAAGCGATATTGCTCAACCAAAATGAAACAGAAATGTTTGGATTTAAAACTGATCTTTAACACACAAAGACCAGTTTCCATGCATTAATTAATTATTGATTTTTGAGACAAGGTTTCTTTGTGTAGACCAGGCAACCTTGAATTCTCAGTCAGTCTCCTGTCTCAGCCATTGTTGAATTACAGGAATACACCATCATGCTTGCTTGACTCTTCAGCTCATTTCTTTTAGTCTAGAACAGAATAGTTGACAGTGGATAAAAGTCCAGTTCATAAAGTATACAAATGATGTAGTGGGTATTTCTGAAAAATAGCTCCATGCTGATAGGAAACTGAGGAAGTGTGTAACCAACTGGAAGATAATTTGACACAGACAAATCCAAATAATAGTTAAATATCTAGTGCCATTTTACTAAAGACAAAATGTAAGAGGACATTTCATAGATAGGTTTATTGTTCTTTAAATATTGAACATAATAAAGTTTGCAATAAGTGAATTAAGAAACTTCCTAAATACAACTTTTTTCTGGAGTAATCTTTTTCCTTTCAATAAGGGATTAAAACATCCTAATTTTGTGGAAAACATCAACACTTATACATGAAGATAATCTTCCTTTACCATTGAAGCCTTTCCTAATGAGAATTTACATGCTCTAAAACTATAGAATAAAGTGGTTGAAGTAAATAAATAAGAAGTAAAAGCACCTCAAGTCTCTCGGAAGAGACAGCCAGATGGCAGGGAACTGCAGCACTTGCTATAATTTTATCAAAATTACTATTGTCATAGCATGTTAGCTCTCATAAGGATTTGTGCAGTCACTGATCGCATACAGACAAATTAATTTCAGGTTCTCTCATGTGTAGTCACATAACAGCTACACTTGAGCACGCACAAAAGAAAATGAAATAATCATAGTCACAGAAACTTGAAAAGCAGCACAATATCTTAAGTTTACTATTCCATAACGTCTTGGGATCAGTGATCATCTCTCATCTCTGTTATATTAGACTAAATTGATCTACAGTGTTGCAGCCATTGTGTGGTTTCTGCTATGTTCAGTCTTATTCTGTAAAGGTACGATGTCATGTATTCTATTAGTGAAGAATTGTTATTAAGACAGTAATATTGTAATTCCTACATTTATGGCCTTTCTTTGGCTTTTATGCTTTTATCTTTTTACGTCTAAAAGAATAACAGAGCTTTTATGCTTTCCTTCAGAGATAAATACACATATGAATTCCCGAAGATTAATGGTCTTAAATGATATTTGAATTACGAAGGTTTATTATAGGTTTCAAATACTCTCCTTCCTTTCTTTGTCAAGAATTATGAAAGGAAAACTGGAGACTTTGTGCATTTTATATTATTCTGCTATTCATTTCTAGACAACAATATTAAATTCTAAAGACCTATTTTCTAAGTCAGGTACCCCATTGTTTTGTTCCATAGCTCCGGTTCTTGTGGGATCGCTGTGGCCCACCACACGGTGTATCAGATTTGGCTGTGCCTTTCACACACAGTGGGCCTCAGTTTCTTCTCTTGTGACACAGATGTTTACTGCACAGCCACAAAAAGTTGTGATGAGAACTTAATAGTCATAATAGTCATAAAGTTTTAGCTTTTATGACCTTAAAATGTGTACCTTTCACTACATATTGTAGGTACAAAAATACATTATTATTTAAGTACAAAATACATTATCAGGAAAAGGAGGATGGTCATAAACATAATAGCAAGTATCGCACTGAATATTTACATTCCTTATCCTTTATTTCACCTAAAAAGTGCTACATTCTATGTTCTACACATTCCCCTGCAGAGGAAACGTGCACACATAAATGTAAATTGAGAAAGCAAACTGATCGTGGTGGTGAAGTGGTTACGAGGTTCTAGGACAGTGAAATTAAAACTGACTCCGCCATGTTCTCTTTATTTCTCTGTTATTTTATAATGAACATGTAAAATTTATAGTATAGGAAACATCAATAAACACATTAATTACAGCACAATTAATAAGAATTTAAAGCATTAAAATTTCTGCTAATGAAAATCTTGAAAATCTTACATTTTAGTATCAATATAATATATGGTATATTACAATATTACATTATTGTTTGTTTTGTTTCTTTCATTTTATTTGGGACAGGGTGGCTCAGAATACATTACATAGCCCAAGCTCCTCTTGAACTTGTCATCTTTCTTCTTTGGCTTCCTGAGTGGTGGGATTACAGGCATATGCCACCATGGTTAACTTGCAATATTGACTTTGATATATCCCTTTAAGACTTTGAGAGTTAGTTCAGGGTCTATTTTTTTATTTCCTACATAATACCCATAGATAAGAACAGAAGAAGCCTTTTACTTCTGTTCTCTTATTTTTTCTCAACTCTTGTTATTTAAAGATTTCATTTGACTTCATATAAACTCTGTAATGGTAGATTTAGTGGTTTTATGAAATTCTGTGAAGTTAAAATATATGTGAAGTTAATTTATGCTCATGAAGGTTTATATATTTAGGTCATTCCTAGTTTTTATCATCATGGATTAAGTGTCAATGAGGGTTTTCATTCATGCACACATTTAGGTCATTCCTAGTTCTTGTCATCATGGACTAAGTGTCAATGAGGGTTTTCATTCATGTACCTTCATTCTTTTTAAGAAGAGTTTCTTGGGATACATTTTAGAACTTGACTCATTTACAGAAGTTACAACCATGTTTATAATACTTATGTCTTATGTTATTATTTAGTGTAGGGTTGTACCCATTGATAAGATAACTAAAGTAAGAAAGACTTTATCTCTAGATTTCATCTGAATTGAATGTTTAGATAGCTGGGTTACCCCCCCCCACACACACACACACTCCCACACACACAATTTGGTAGATGTTCAAAAAAAACAACTTGTCTTACCATGTGCTTATTGATTACACAAAACTTCACACAGATATCTTCTTTAATTGTACTTTTTGAATTTGAATGGTACCCCTTTTTGAATCTCTGGAATTTTAAAAAAACATATCTAAGACCCACTGGCTATATACAAGAAACAGTTTACAAAAACTTAATAAGTTTAATGTAAATAATTTTCACAATATATTCAATGCCTGAATTATTTTTCTGGTATAATTGTTTTGCTGGTGAAACTAAATTTCACTTCTTAATACAAAATGATGATATATATTGTAGACTCATTCAATAGGAGTCATTTGTATGTTATTATTCTTAGAAAGTTGCAATTGTGTGTTTCTAGATTAAGTACTTAGGGTGTTTTTCTCTTCAATTTTTTTCTTCCCATCTCTTTCCCTTTTTCATCCTGGCTTTCCTTCTTGCTTTTACTTTTCTTACACTTACTAAATGTCTTCCTTGTTGTCCGTTGTTCTACTTTGACTGTCCATGATGGAATGGTGACAGCAGACAATTACCATCTTGTTCTAAAGTTTATATTGTACTGTCATCTGTTGGTTTAAATGCCTGACAACTGTAAGCTATTGTTTTAATTAGAGGTCAATTCATCATATTATACATATGTAAAGATATATGCATGCATTTTATTTTGGGCAAAACCAATTCAATTCTAATGATAACTTCTTTGTCCATAATTATAAACTAAGGCAGAGACTGGTCACACTTCTGGATAGCTGGACATGAAGCTGAAGACTAGATTGCCTCCCTGCCGTACAGTTATCTCTACTCTTAGAGCCAAGTCTATTGTTCCTTGTTCTTGATTTTTCCTTAAAGTAGTGCCTTGGCTGTGTGGTACTGATAAGCTAATGCTACTTTAGATCTTTCTGCTTTGACTGACTAGGGGAACCTCCTCCTAGCTCACTGAAAGGTTGTTATGATGGACAGATGCTTGTAGAGCCTAGTCTTCAAATGTTTGCATTTTAGGATGTCATTCATCTGAGCTTTCTTGTAGTCATTTTTAGGTACCCAGCATGTGTGTCTCTCACAATCCCTAATAAAGGGAAGAAAAAAAACATCTTTCCTGTCATTGCAGTTCTTATATGTAATTGGGCAGGTAAACCGTGTGTGTGTGTGTGTGTGTGTGTGTGTGTGTGTATGTGTGTGCGCGTGCGTGCGCGTGCGTGTGTGTGTGTGTGTGTGTGTGTGTGTTAAAAAGACACTAGGTAAGCTAATTGTTATATAGCTACTAACAAATATCCAGATCTTCACATACTGTGAAGTTTAATATTAGGGGATACATTAAAAATAAGGCAGCATCAACTAACAAAAGTCTTACAGGTTGACTTGTGTCTTCAGAAGATGTGCTAAAATGCAAACTCTCAAAGCCTGTGAATTTGAACTTATTGGGAAATAGAGTCTTTGCAGGTGTATTGACTTAAAGTTTTCACCTCAAAGAGTCTTAATCTTCATACACGTGGCCATTTACCCTTTGACACACATTCGCTGTGATTGTCATGATTGTCTGTCTGAGACCTTAATGATAAAAGAATATTGACTTATTAAGATTCTTTTATTAAGCTGAGCTATTATATTCAGCAAGTTCACTATAATAACTGGACAAGTTATGAGACTGAATTATTCTAACTCATGTCAGAGGCAAACTGATTGAGGGCTTGGTTTGACTTTCTATGGCCAGTTGGTAGATGGCCAAGTCAGAATTCAAACTCGTGCCTATCTGATGTAAAAAAAAAAAAAACCTTGACTTTGCTCTCACAAGCATCCTCCTTCTCAACATCTCATATCCCATCCCTGTGTTCTCCCGCACACAGGAATCCTCCCTGATATGGTCCTCATAGCACCCACTCTGCTTCAGCATCATCTTTGTTGGATTTCGTTCCTGAAAAGGCATACAATTTAGAAAGTTATCCAAAGGTAGACTGGTCAACTAAAGACTCTTGTCAGAAAACAGAAAACTGAACAATACGTTTAATTTTTTATTTATTTTATTTTTTTTTTTTTACTTTGTATGTGTGTTTAAAAGTTGTAAATCACAGGCTTGGGAGATGAAACAGTGGGTAAAATGCTTGTTGAACAAGCATGAAGACCTGTGTTTAAGTCCCAGAAGCCACATAAGTCCAGGTGCAATAGCACATATCTGTAATCCCAGTTTTCCTATACTGGGATAAGTCATAGGTAGGAGATCCTGCAAGTTCATGGACCAGCATGTCTTACAAAGATGACCAAGAGACCCTGTGGTGAAAGGTGAGCACCAATATCCACAGTTGTCTCTGACCTCCACAGGTGTATCGTGGCACAAAGCACATCTATGAATGCATGTGAGTACACTCGCATGCACACACGCGCGCGTGCACACACACACACACACACACATCATAATTACAGTAATTACATAATTACCTCTAGCTGGATACAAGCATTCTTGATGAAGAATCAAGTGATCTCACTTGCAAAGTGGGCATCACTGGTAGATGCCAAGGTGTTTCACGATTGGAGGCCTTTACATGTATGTTCTGTGTATGGTAGTGGGTGAGCTCATGTATTTCTCCATCTTCACAAAACCCAACTCAAATGGTAACATTCATCTTTGAAACTTCCTACCAGCCTAACCCAAATCATATAAATAATCTGTTTTCTGCTCTTTAAAAAAAAACCATAATACTGTATATCTGATTTGCCTTTGTTAATGATTATTTATTACATGTCAATCTCTTCCACATACATGACTTTACACATGTCACTTCATTAAACTGCAACTTTGCCAAAAATTTCTAATGTTGGCCTTAAGATTTGAGAACTAGTGAAATTGTAGTATCTGAAATAATTCTAATACATTTTTATTCACAATAGTTTTCTTTTTTTAACTATTGACTTGATTAATCTTAAAGAACCACCATTAATTGAATACTTTATTCTTTTAATTTTGCTTTGTTTCTCTCTTTTTAGTTTCAGCAGTCTCATGTAGGTCAGTCTGACCTCATGCTTGCTATGTAGTCAAGTCTGGCCTTGTGCTCTTGATCTTCCTGCATCTATCTCTTCAGGGAATTATAGGCATGCCAGCTACATCTGGCTTTAACTGAGTACTTTCTATATAAAACATACACATGATCCCATTTAACCATTGTTACTATTCTTTAAGGGAGTTATTTTAATCGCAATGTTATGTCTACGAAAAACGATCCATGGATACTAGATGAGGTTTTATGGGCAAAGAGCAGTAATGATGGCATTAAAGCTCACCCATTTTCTAGCTACATTCAGTTTGCTTTCTTAAAAAAAAAAAGTCATGTTTAGATACATTTCACATAGTAAAATATTTTTAAGATCATAGATGTTATAAAAATAACATCATTTTGACTTTTGCATAGATTGTAGATGTTTAAGAAGTTTAGTAGCCTTATTAGTTACTGACCACAGAATACAAAGGTCTCCAGTTATGGCATCTTTGGAATTTGAGAAGGTAATGATTGAAAGTTGCAACTTCATGAGAGAGGTGGAAGAAGTATGACTGTTAGTTACCATTAGATGGGCTTTTCAAGAGGTCAACAAAAAGAGAGAGAGAGAGAGAGAGAGAGAGAGAGGGAGAGAGAGAGAGAGAGAGAGAGAGAGAGAGAGAGAGAGAGAGAGAGAGAATCAAGCAAGTACTAACATGAGCAGCTGGAGAGGAGAACAGAGGAGCAGCTGATGGTCTGGAGGGAAGGAAAGATGAAGGTTTCCAGTGAAAACCCATTATTACTCAGAAGCAACCTTTGATAGAGCTAAAAGCTGTTTAATGAGAAAAGAAGGCCTAACCAACATTTCCAAAAACAAAACAAGGAAATTTTCTAATGCTAAATATAGCTTATAGAGGACCAAGAAAAAGCAGGCATAAAATACTTCTGGGACTAAGGATAATAAAATTTAAATAACAATTGAGGGCCTTCTATAACAATTTCCATTAGAAATACTGATGGGTAGAATATGATTAAACATTAAGATAGTCATTGCTATTAAAGCCATGCTTATAGAAGACTGAGTACTACTGTTGTGTTTCATCTGATTCAATGATGGCCATGAAGTATTAGAGTAAAGACACGATATTAAATCCCATGAAAGGAAAATTGTTGGCATTAGGTCAAGTAGGTAACTTTAGCAGTAGGCTTTAAAGATAGTTTTGACTGGAAAGTGCATTTGTAACAAATAAAAGCTACCCTAAACTCAATGATCTAAGATACGAATCAGTTGATGGTCTAACAGTTTCTAGAATCAGGAATTTGGGTGGCCTCACTATGTGACTCTTTCTCGAAATCTTTTGTAATGCTGTGGTTCAAGCTCACAGTATTTGTCATCTGAAGATCAGAGTGTGGCTGGAGGACCCACTTGTGAGTTCAGTCGTTTAGTGATGGTATCTATCTTGCCAACAGACTTCATTTATTTTTTTCTGGCCACTCAGCCTCATTGACAAGAGTGCTTTCTAGGGTTTATGAGATTTTAACTGGCTTCCCTTAGGGAAAGGAGAATGGGGAAAGGAGGAGAAGAAGGAGGAGAGAGACAGGGATAGGGGGAGAGAACATTATATCTATCCATATGTTCTTAATTAAAATTAATTACTTCCTCAAAGGACCTGTTTTCAGGTACAGTCACGCAAGGGTTTAGAGGTATTGAGGGAGCCATACAAAGCTATAATAAGACTCTGTAAGGCTGTGTTGCTCTTGTCCATTACAACATACCATGTGCTCAGGTCTTCTGTAGTTTCCTGTGCTAACACTTTCTTGTGTTTACAACCAGAGTCACCAGTCTGTCAAGTTGCCTTTGGAGTGGCTAAAACTTCAATTTAAAATTCAGACCATCTCTAATTCAAAAGAAAGAATCATTGATACTGAATTAAATTATGAGACTTACACAGTATCTGAAGGACTAGCTCAGCTCTTCAGAACACTGGCTATGCTTCCAGAGGTCCCAGGTTAGGTTCCCAGCTCCAACATGTTGGCTCAAATGTCAATGGATCCAATGATCTTTTCTAGCCTCCATCAAACATGTGTATAGTACACAGATATGCATGCAGGCAAAACACCTATGCACATAAAATTAAAATGTGTAATCTCACCAACCAAAAAGTTAAGTAAAATTCAGGGACAAGAGAATTATAAAACGATTTGGAGCACAGTAAGTGAAACACTAAATTATAAGGTTGCTTGCCTGGTATCCAGTATGCAGTGTTGTGATCTGTACCTCGGTGATCTTACCTAGTCCACTCCTGCAGCCTTCCCACATGCAGTCTGTGCTGTCTCTCTCTTTGGCTGACTCCACTCAACTCCTTGGCGAATTTCCACCCACCTGTCATGACTAATATCATGGAATCCTCAATATAGGTATAGCTTTATCCTCACAGCTTCCCACATTGCCTCTCCAGGACACCCCGCAAGGAATCCAATTCTGTTCCGTATAACCTAGCCTACTAGGCTTATCTTCAGGATCTTGGCAAAAATTTGTTTGGTCCCATAACTCTTGCGCTTTGCATGACTGCAAACCCAGCATCATAGTGTGGTTACAGTGGCCTCTGAATACTTCGTGACTTATTCTAAGAAAACATCCCCAGAGGCAGCATTGTGAAAGCAGGGTTCCCTGATAAATCTGCCTTCTCAAGGGAAAGTCTTTAATAATAGTTTACATTTTTTTTTTTTTTACCTTGGAGTGACGTCTGATAAATTTCTTATTGTTTCAATATAGAATGTCTGAAATTTCTTAAATGACACTACTCTATCTAACAACCACAGACTCCTCATCTACAACTTTAAATTTTCTTCTTTTCTGGCCCAAATGGCATATCATTCCAAATATTTTCTGTCTGCTTTTTAGAATCCTGATTCTCAACTGCAAACACTAAACACAGCCAGAAACTGCCACAGCCTAATCAGTTTGCTGTCTTGAGATAGCCTTTGCTGAATTAATTAGCTCATGTCTTCTAGGTTCATTCATACTAAAGTTCAGGTGTTGTGTAACAGTTTCCTCTGAGACTAAAACCTTACATTTTGGAGGGAAACATTTTTAAGACAGGATGTTCACAGGGAGGTGAAATAGCAGGAAGTTTTAAGGGGAAGTGAGCTACTGCAGGTAAATGCCTTAAGACAGGAAGTAAGCAACCCAAAATAGTTTCAGAAAATTTCTTAAACTGACAAGATTCTCTAGGCACCACACTTCTTAAGAGTATATAAATAAGCCGGGCAGTGGTGGCGCACGCTTTTAATCCCAACACTTGTGAGGCAGAGGCAGGTGGATTTCTGAGTTTGAGGCCAGCCTGGTCTTGAGTGAGTTCCAGGACAGCCAGGGCTACACAGAGAAACGAGAGAGAGAGAGAGAGAGAGAGAGAGAGAGAGAGAGAGAGAGAGAGAGAGAGAGAGAGAGAGAGAGAGAGAGAGAGAGAGAGAGAAGGAGAGAGAGAATATAAATAAGAAAGACTGCTGAGAGAGGACCTTAAGAAAATCCCAGCAACCTAGAAGAAACAAAATTTGGCCAAACAGCATAGAAAAAACAAAAGCTGAGCTTCCTGAAGAGGCCCAGAACAATGGAGCCACCTGGACAGGACACTCTCTAATCTGTTGCAGTGTGCTCCAGCTTTCCGACTTTTGTGAGCTATCACCCATGCTCTGATGGGCTTTGTTGATGCACCAGCCCGAGTCATTTCTGACCCTGTATGTAACCCTTCACATACATTTCTGACAGAAAGCACAGTGAAGCTCATGATTCACCAAGCTGGACTTCGGTGGCATCCATACTTTGGTCTGTGATGTGCTCTGTATTTGAGTGAACAGATTCTCTTTCAGATCTCTGCAGGAAAATGATCATGCAACACCAGGACATAAACAAAATATTGGCAAATTATTTACCAGAGTGTAACACAGAAAGGTCTCTTGTCTAATTTCCAACAGACTCTTCCCAGGGATCTGTTAGGACGCCTCAGTCGTCATTCATCAGGTAGCCTTATTGCTGAATCTACTATATTTTGTAATCAAGCTCCTTGCACTATCTGAGTTCTATGCAATTCTTCTGGATCAGTAATTTCCTACATCTCCCGTAGGCACAGGTTAGTTGACTCTGTAGATCTTCCCCTGGTGTCCTAGACCACTCCAGCTTGCTCAATTTTATCCTCCACTCTTTCACAAGACTCCCTAAGCTCCTCCTGATGTTTGGCTGTTGGTCTCTGCATCTGTTTCCATCAGATGAAGCCTCTCAGGAGACAGTTATGGTCGGTTTCTGTCTATGGTCATAGCTGAGTATCATTAATAGTGTCTGGGGTTGGCTGTCTCACATGGGATGGGTCTTAAGTCGGGGCAGTCATTGGTTGACAGTTGTTCCCTCAATGACTACTCTAACTTTATTCCTATGCATCTTGTAGGCATGACTAATTTAGGGTTGAAAGTTTTATGGGTACGTTGATGTCCATATCCCTCCACTGAAAGTTCTGTCTGGCTACAGATGTTCTCTTCATTTTCTATATCCTTCACTGTTAAGAATTTCAGCTTGGGTCACCCCCATAGACTCCTCATAGCCTCCCCTATCTCAAGCCTCTAGCTATTCCAGGTTGTCCCCCATTGATTTCCATTCTTACTCTAAGCCCTCTTTTACCCTTCCTATCTGCACATCTGATTACTATCCCTGTTCTCCCTCCTCACCCAGCTCCCTTTCTTCATCTACCTCAGATGACTATTTTGTTTCCACTTTTGAGTGAGATTCAAGCATCATCCCTTAGTCTCTCCTTATTACCCAGTTCCGTTTGGTCTGTGATTGTAGCATGGTTGCCCTGTGCTTTATGGCTAATAGCCATATATAAGTAAATACATACCATATGTATCTTTCTGGCTGTAGGTTACCTCACTCAGGATGATAAGTTTTATAGATTTGCCTGCAGAATTCATGATATATTTGTTTTCCCAGCTGAACAGCATACCATTGTGTAGATGTACCACATTTTCCGTGTCTATTTTTCAGTTGAGGGACATCTAGGTTGTTTCCAGTTTCTGGCTGTTATGAATAAAGCTGCTGTGAACATAGTTGAGCAAGTGTCCCTGTGGTATAGTGGGGCATGTTTTGGATATATGCTCAGGAGTGGTAAAGCTGGGTCCTGGGTTAGAACTATTCACAATTTTCTGAGAAGCTGCCAAACTGATTTACAAAGTGGTTGTACAGATTTCCACTCCCACCAGCAATGAAGAAGTGTTCCCTTTGTTCCACATCCTTGTCAGCATATGCTGTCACTTAAGGTTTTTATCTTAGCAGTTCTGATGAATATAAGATGCCATTTTGATTTTCTTTTTCCCTGATGACTAAGAACATTGAACATTTCCTTAAGTGTTTCTTGGTTATTTGAGATTACTCTGTTGAGAATTCTCTGTTTAACTCTGTACCCCATTTTTTCAATTGGGTTACTTGGTTTGTTGATGTCTAATTTCTTGAGTACTTAATTTATTCTGGATTAGTCGTCTGTTGGATGTAGTGTTGGTGGTGAAGATCTTTTCCCGTTCTGTAGGCGGATGTTCTGTCCTATTGGTGGTGTCCCTTAGCCTTGCAAAAGCCTTTCACTTTCATGAGGTCCCATTTATTAATTGTTGATCTTAGTGCCTGAACTGCTGTTCTTTTCAGGAATTTGTCTCCTCTGCCAATAAGTTCAAGGAAGTTCCCCATTTTCTCTTCTATTAGATTTTGCATGTCAAGTTTTATGTTGGACTTGGGTTCTATGGTGATTGATATTGTTCTATTTACATTCTTCTACTTGGAGAAATTCAGTAATCCAGTTAGACAAGCACCATCTTCTATTTGGAGAAATTCAGTAATCCAGTTAGACAAGCACCATTTGCTGAGATCCTTTCTCCATTGTACGGTTTTGGCTTCTTTGTCAAATATCAAGTGTCCATAGCTATGTAGGTTTATTTCTGAATCTTTGGTTTTATTCCACTGATTAACCTGTCTGTTTTTATGCTGACACCATGTGGTTTTTAAATTTTATTTTTAGTATTTATTTGTAGTGTATCTTGCAATCAGAAATGGTGATACCTCCAGAAGTTCTTTTATTGTAGAGAATTGTTTCAGCTATCTTGGGTTTTTTGTTTTTTCTTATGAAGTGGAGAATTTTTTTTTCAAGATCTGTGAAGGTTTTTTTTTTTTTTTTTTTTTTTTTTTTTTTTTTTTTTTGTAATTTTGATGGGAATTGCATTGAATCTGTAGATGGCTTTTGGTAAGATAGTTATTTTTACTATAATAATCCTACTGATCCATGAGCATGGGAGATCATTCCATCTTCTGATATCTTCTGAATTTCTTCTTAAGAGACTTGTAGTTCATGTCATAAGGGTCTTTCATTTATTTGGTTATAGTTACACCAAGATATTTTATGGCCATTTTAAAGGGTGTTGTTTCCCTAATTTCTTCCTCGTCCCATTTTTCATTTGTATGAAGGAAGGCTACTGATATTTTTGTCTTGATTTTGTATCCAGCCACTTTGCTGGAGGTGAAGGTGTTTATCAGCTGTAGGAGTCCCCTGGTAGAATTTTGGGGGTCATGAATGTATAGTATCATATCATCTGTGAAAAAGCAGTATTTTTGACTTCTTCGTTTCCAACTTGTATTCCCTTGATTTTTTTTAGTTGTCTTATTGCTCTGGCTAGAATTTCAAGAAATATATTGAATTGATAGGGAGAGAGTGAACAGCCTTGTCTTGTCCCTGATTTTAGTGGAATTGTTTTAACTTTCTCTCCATTTAATATGGTGTTGGATATTGGCTTGCTGTACATTGCTTTTATTCTGCTTAAGTATGTGCCCTGCATCCCAGATCTCTCTAATACTTCTATCATGAAGGGGTATTAGATTTTGTCAAAGGCTTTTGCAGTATCTAATGATATGATCATGTGATTTTTTTCTTTCAGTTTGATTGATTACATTGATGAATTTTCATATATTAAACTATTCCTGCATTCATGGGATGAAGCCTACTTAATCATAGTGGATAATATTTTTGATGTGTTCCCGGACTCACTTTGCAAGTATTTTATTGAGTATTTTACATCAATATTCATAAGAGAAATTGGTCTGAAAATTCTCTTTTTTTTGTTGAGTCTGTGTGGTTTAGGTATCAGGGTGACTGTGTCCTCATAGAATGGGTTTGACAATATGCATTTCAATTTTAAGAAATAGTTTGAGGATTATTGGTACCAGCTTTTTGAAAGTTTGGTAGAGTTCTGCACTAAAAGCATCTGGCCCTGGGCTTTTTTGGGGGGGGCGGGGGAAGGATACTTTTAAGTTCCCTAGGGGGTTATTTAAATTCGGATTTATTAAATAGGATTTATTAAATTTATTGAAATTTATTAAATTAGGATTATTTACATAGATTACCTAATCTTGATTTAACTTCGGCAATTTATATCTACCTAGAAAATCATCTTTTTTTCCCCAATATTGTAGAGTACAGGCTTTTGAAATTAGACCTAAGGATTCTTTGAATTTCCGCAGTATCAGTTGTTATGTCTTCCTTTTCATTTCTTATTTAGTTAATTTGGATATGATCTCTCTGTCATTTAGTTAGTTTTGCCTATCTTGTTGATTTTCTCAGAGAATCACCTCTTAATTTTGTTGATTCTTTGTCTATTTGTTTCTAATTGATTAATTTTAGCCTTGAGTTTGACTATTTCCTGCCATCTCCTCCTCTTGAAATTGTCCACTCCTTTTGTTGTTGTTCTTTAGCCTCCAGCTGTACTTTTTAATTGTTGGTAGGAGAACTTCCTAATTTCTTTATGAGGGCACTTAGTGCTATGAATTTTCCTCTTAGCACTGCTTTCATTGTGTCTCATAAGTTTCGGTATGTTGGTGCTCCATTTTCATTGAATTCTAGAAAGTTTTTACTTTTTTATCTTATTCCTTTTTCTGACCCAGTGATCATTAAGCAGACTTGTTCTATTTCCATGAGTATGTGGGCTTTCAGATTTCTGTTTTACATTCATGTAACTTTGAAAACTGTATTTTATCTTTTGTCCTTGCCATTGATGAAGATGATTTTTATTGGCTGCTTGCTATTATCAAGACAACATATTCTCTATTACATAAATTATCTCATTACATTCTATCTGCTGTTTTATGAAGAAAGATTTTTATTTTTCTTCATTTGAAACAAAGAGAGTAATAGAAATGTTCAATATGTTTGATTTTGCAGCAATAGCATGTGGTAGAATATGAAGATATATTTAGGTCATTTGATTCCATAGCTTCCAGTTTTATTAGGATATAGAATGTTCTAGACAAGCAAGCTGTGGTCAGAGCTTTAAGAATGAGCAAACCAGAGCTTAGCCATGAGAATATATGTGTCCTTTATGGGGTAACAGTGTTAAGAAGTAACTCTTGGAGGGTCAAGAATCAGTGAGCAAACAGAGAGACACAGGCTGAATGACTGTGAAGTGAGCCAGTCTTTTGAGGAATCAGTTGACTAAGTATAGATAGAGTTCCAAGAAAGAAATGATATTCTGTATTTTTGGCAATAGAAGCATGAGTGATAAAAGGATAGTATATGCTTTTGATTAGATGATGTCTTAATAGAGGGCTGAAATGAAGACACTATGTGAGTTGGTCCCCATGCTTGTGTGGGAGGCATTTTACCCACTAAGCATCTTTCAACACCTATTATTTATTGTGTCTCACATATAGGAGAACTGAGACACAGAAAAGTTAAGACACATGCTAGCAATTACACTGGTATTAAAAGATGATGGAGGGACCTAAGCTCAGACAGCCGACACTGCCTGAATTCTTAATTTTTGGAGCATAGCACCATGCCAGGCTCTAGACACTGCATCCCACGGACCCATGAAGATGAAAGTCTAGCCTTTCAATTCAGACATTCTAAGTTAGCTTTTTTCTCCAGTAAAGAAATGTACTTTTTGGTGTGCTGAACAAAAATGGAGCAATGACTGACAAGAGTTTATAAACTATTTGGCAATAAAATGCTACACAGCACATTTCATGACGATTTGGGCATAAAAATAAATGGGATTTTTTCTCAATACAGCAATGGTTTGCATACACCCCCTCATACAGGATTAGGAAGATGTGTTTAACTAATAAGCATTTGGACGCTTACTTTTGGTACTCCCTAGCAATCCAGTCTCAGTATTTAAAAATCCTATCTGTTGATACTTCAGAAGTTACTACTCTCAATATCTGTAAGATCACCTAGCATGAACCTAGCCAGCATTTCTCCCCTTCCTCAGCTAGCCAAACAAAGTCAACTGATGGGACAATAAAATATATCTGCTTGATTGTTGTTGTTGTTGTTTTCTGGTTGCTTACCATTCCCTCATGCTTAACACATTTCCCACAATATTGTTTTTTCAAAAACACAGCTATAATTCTATTTCCTCCTTAACATCCATGAGTGGTACTGTAGAGTTTAAGCCATGTTGTTGGGTTCCACCCTCTGTCCAATTGTGCCTCTTTCCTACCCCTTCCAATCTTCACATAGTCCCTTTGACAGCAGGATACACACTCCAGCCTTGCCTTTAAAGACTTTCAAACCAGAAAGGGAAATGTTTGGAAGCATTTAAATAAACAATGCTGGCACAGTGTTCTCTCATTTATACTTCTGTCTTCTATAATTTATTCCCATGGTTCTAAATCTTAGTCCTGTGAAGACAGTGGTGAGAAGTGCATAGAAATACAGTAGGATTGGTACAGGGTTAGGAGAACCACGGGGGACACAACATGAAAAGATGCTAAAGATACTGATGAACTCAGGGAGTCAGGTAAGCAACCCAGGAGGTGATGACTTCATGATTGATATCTCAGCCGGACTTGGAGAAGAAGCAAAAATTACTGAGACACAGGGAGGAAAAAACCTCTCATCTGAAAAATCTCTCTAGTCAAAGTTGGAGTAAGTATAATAGTGTCAGGAGGATAACATGAAGATGGGAGTAGGAGATGAGAATTATAAGTTAGATTGTTGTTTGTTCAGGGATATTCTTTCCGTGTAGCCAGAGCTTGCTGTGAATTCACCATTCCCCTGCCTCAGCCTCGCACACCTGTGTAACATCATGCTTCTGTGATTTTTTACATAGGACAACTCAAGTGTGGCTAAACTGGAGACTGTACAAGAAAACTGAAGAACAAACACAGTTACTTAATGCAAAGAAAACTACAATCATGATTAATTATGTCCCTTAAGCTATGGGTCTCCATGTGTCCTCTGCGAGGCTCCCGCCCTCCCTCTGCTCCTTTGGGAATCCGCATTGTTGGCCTTTCATCCAACAGCTGGGCTCACGGCAGGCTGTCCTCTGTTCCTATTTTGACTCCTGAAAACAACAGTTATGTTAGAACAACATAATTGTCTGCTTCATTTTGTCTGTGATATAATGTATAAGGATCCTCTACAAACATTAAAATATATTAAAAGAATTTAGTTCTACTTTGAACATATCCACCCCAAATCACAATAACCACTACATTAACAACTAACGAGGGAATCATTTTGATAATTATTTCTATATTAGTCAAAGTGTTCTTTCTAATTACATCATTTGTGGTGTAACTTTTATTTTTTGCATCATTTTCATATCTATTCACATTTGAGAATAAGTCATAGGTGGCCTTTAAATTAGTATTCAAACATGAGATTACACATAGGAAATAATTAATTTGCTAGATAAAATTGCTTAATCTGTTTTAGGGAAGTCTAATTTATATGTTACTGACCCCAGTAAAGGCTATTCAATTCTCCAGTTTTTTCTTTGTATACAATACTCACTGAACCTCAAAATCAGTATTTAGGAGACTGAAAATTTTCTGGTATCAGACAAATAGCTGCGGCAAGTAAATCAATGGGCTGTGGCTGATTCTTCCCTGCTCTGTAAAGGGAAAGTGAGCTTTAAAAATCCCGCTAAGCACCTTGCATTGGGCTGTCACCCTCAATGTACCTTGGCTATCCTTGCTTCTCATGAAAGGGGAAGATGGGAAACAGAAAGTGTATCATTTCATTCACACGGACTTGTTCTGGAAGTGTGGCTGTGATATGATTTCTGTCAGAAGCAATCTGCTCCATATTCCTCTGTTTTTGCTTGGGAACACAGAGCAGCCCGTGTTTGCTAACCCTAGGTGCTCAGATGTGCTGCCTTGTCAAACTGCATTTGTCTTCACTTACTACCTGCTTGTTGAGCAGAGCTCATCCTCGCTGTGGTGGCAGAGAGAGCCTTAAGGCTGCTCAGCATCTGTCTCTTCATGTAATTAACTGTAGCCCCGGATAGGGAGCAAAACAGAGATTTTGTGCTGTGAAAGGGTAATGTGTCTAGACAGGACTTTCTAGGCAGAGATAAGATTTGTTAGCATTTCTGTTCAAACAGAAGGGCATGGTTTTTTTGCCTCAAAATAATCCGAAGGCAGAGTGTACATTTGTTCTTAAAGCAAAGGAAATTTTGGCTTAAAAGCATCTTCAAAATTCTTCATGATAACGTTAACCTTACTATACTTTGAGGATATGGACCATCAAGAATCTTCCTCGGATGCAGCTCTGGTAATTGTCTAAAGGGTCAAAAGCTAAAAGGGCTGAAAAACGTAGGAATACGTGAGTTAATAGTGACAAATAAATGAGAAATAAACAACAGACAAGAGAAGCCCTCTTTACAGTAGAACCTTAACCGGCAGATTCCGAAGGGAGGGTGAGGCTGGGAAATCACAGTTTCACAACTATCATATTGAGAATCTATAGATAATACATAATAGATAATAAAGGACTCATTAGTGAATGCTATTGAGGACAATTTATATATATATGCACTACTGATTCTGGGTAAAGGACTTAGGGGTCATTTTGTAATAAACTTTCTATTTTAGATACTATATGAAAACTATCTACCAAAAGAGACTTTACACATTGTTTTGGTTTCCTTCTAAGTCATCAGAATACAACTCAGTCCTACACAGGCATGGCTGATTTAAAAAAAAATAGTACCGGGAGAAATGCTTATGTTACAAAAAATGTGATTCACTAGCTGCCAACAGCACTTCACTAATATAGCATGCTATCCACTAAGTATCTGCTTGCCATCCCAAGTGCCTATAGTTCAGATTCACTGGGATCCACAAGGGTATCCCAGTGGAATGTGAATATATGTCGTGGTTCCATGACACGGTATAAAGTACCATTTGACATCATAGAAAACAACATTAACCTTTAGAAAATGAAGGCTCATGGTTATCTCTGTGTCATTCTTGTTAAGTTTATTTTGCCAAGACAGAGGAAAAAATATCCTCCACTCACAGGATGCTACTGTGTAGCCATAGCAACCTCCCAAACTGCTTGTGAGAAAGAGACTAAAATATTGTAATAAATGAAAACAATATTGAAGACAATTAGCCTAGATTTCCCTGAATATTTTTGGGCTTCATTTAATATAGAGAATGTGATGGCGAACAGATACATAAGTTAACAGAGCGAGTGTCTGGAGCAGTTACTGCTAACCAGGTGAGCAGGTGAGTTGACACGATTCTCTCATGGGTAAGTGATGACGGGCTAGATGGACAGACCCTCTTAGCTGGAGCTACCTGTTTCCCCAAGGACTTCCTTCTGGTTGGTGATGAATGAGTTAGGTTCACTTCACAACCTTAAGTTTCAGTCCTCTGTGATTTGATCCAGCTTGCCAGTGTTGTGAGATGATGTCTGTGTGTTCTTAAGTCAGCTAGTAATCATTCATAAGTTTGATATACATATATAATCATTGCAATATCTATCTATCTATCTATCTATCTATCTATCTATCTATCTATCATCTATCTATCTATCTATCTATCTATCTATCTACCTATATCTATCAAATCAGAAAGTATTTTGAGTTCTTGTGCTTAAAAAGAAATTTGTTAGCCCTTCTACTATGGAGATTGAAGAGGTATACTGGAATCATATTTTCTGGAGTCCTTATTTAAATGATGAGAAAATCAAATTCCAAGGGTTCCCCAGCTGTTGGGTTGTTAGTAGGAAAAGAACTGTGGTGAATTTTTGACTTTTAAGCTCATGTTGTGTTTACCTGTTGCCACATGGATAAAATTGAAGACTTTGTTCAATTTCCTGGAAACAACAGCATAATAACTTTTAATTAGACTGCCTAAGGAAAAGATGAAAATGTATGCAATATTTTAAAGTATTTTCATTTACATAATTTTAGATTCACAGAATTGTAAAGGTAACATGAGGTCCTGGTATCTTTTTGAGTCAATTCTCCCTAGTGCTGACATCTCACCTATCATAGATTCATGAAAATAAAAAATTAACATTGGTACACATAAACATTATAAATAAGAAATCAGCATCGCTACACATAAACCTTATAAATGGAAAGTTTGGTTTTCCACATGATGTTTGTTGTTGTTGCTTATTTGAGATGATGTCTCATCATGTTTCCTAGCCAGTCCCCTATCCACAAGACTTTCCTACCTCAGCCTCCTTATTTCTGGGATTACAGGTTTATGATAACATGTCAAGTAAGTTTCTTTTTCTGCTTGTAGGCCCCATATGTGTGACACACTGCCTTCAATACTCATGTTGGGTTTTCCTTTTAATCTCTTCTAATCTAATACAGCTTGACAATTGTTTCTTTCTTTGGTCCCTAAACAAAGGTAAGAATGCCCTTTAACATGGATCAACTAGAAACATTTTCATGATTAGACTTAACTGTTGGATTTAGGAGCACTATCACAGAAATGTTGACCATCTTCATTGTACCATATGATGGGTGATGATAGGACCTTATTGCTGGAGACGTTTGCTTTGATCTTGGTTTGGATGGTGTCTGTCTCCTCTTCTCATTGTGAAGTTAAGTTTGCCTTTGCCAAATTTGCTTAAAACACACAGTTCAGCCCACTTACCAGGGAAGAGGAACTCAGCTGGAGCTCCCAGAGAAATGAACAAGAATTTGCTAATTAGTCAAGACAACACCACAGTTAGTGTTTGAGGGGGATGCCATGACATTAACAGATACCAAAGTCTCTTCTATTTTTTCTATTGGTTTAATGTTTATTGGTATGGTCTGCAATTATTAGTTATGTCCTATGGTTAATTTAACTCTTATATTTTTTCTGTATTTATTAGTTGGATTTTGTAAGGAAGATCTACTCATCCCCATCCATTTACTTTTTCAATTTATTATTTATATCCAAACTATTTGCATTCACTCTTTGAGAGGTAATTCAATACTATAATTATTCAGCTTTGCTCAGGTTGTAAAAGGTATTGACCATTGGTACCTGTTTGATGTTGGATTCTGTTCCTTTTGACAATCATTGCACTATTTTAGATCTTTCTTTTTCAGTTACTATAAGATACAAAGTTCCATATGGTGTGTTCCTTGCCATAACTGTAGAATTAACCATTTTGTCAGTTAGTTCTGGTTTGTTTTACTGGAAAAGGCTCCTTAGAAACCACAATCTGAACGGTAAGTATGCCCATTTCTGCCGGGCTCATTTTAACTTCTGTTATTTTTTAGATTACTTGTAACCTTTTTCCTTGACAGTTGAACTGGATGTTAGCTACAAGCTGTGGTTGGTTTTCATTTGTGGTAAATACAGTCCAGCCTAACCTTTAACCACTTCCATATGTTGTTGATAATGTGCCTTTATGGTAATACTTGAATATAGACCTATATTTTTATTTCACAGAATTGTTCTGGGTGTTTGGGCTTTGATGTTCCAAATAAACTTTAGAATTAGCTTGTCAAGATTTGCAAAAATATTTGTATTTTTTATCATAAGATTGCATCAACTCTCCAAATCAAATGGTAAAGAATTAGCACTTAATAATATTAATTTGTCTAATTCATGAGTATGTTTTATCTTTTCATTTACTTAGATAATTTTTCACTCATTCACAGTGGTACAAGAGTGGACCATGAGAGCCTGGGTTATAGCTAAGCAATCACTGGAAGGCAGTCCTCCCTCAGAGCTCACTATAGCCTAGGAAAGTTTGGAAACTTATCTTGAACAGGTGAAGTTTGAGAAGTTGAGTTGGTACCTGTCTTGGTCTGTGATATCTTGCTAAATCTGATTTAAAAGGTTCCCTGAAGGCCAGAATGTTACCCTATTGAGGAACCCGTCTCATTTTTTGTTAGCCATGAGGTTTTCTCCACAAGGTCATCCTGAAAAAATCTTGGTCTTTTAGAGGTGATATCTATAATTATTATAAACACAAATACATTATCATTAAAAGGACAATATATCATTTTAAAAATGACCTCATGTTTATCATTTTCATTTTATAGTTAAAATACGTTCAACTAAGGTGTGTTTTTGTTTTTTTCATTTGTACTGAGAGGAGTCTCAGAATGTAGCCCTGGTTGGCTTGGAACTTGCTATTAGCCCAGGCTGGCCCAAAGTCATAGAGATCCATCTACCTTTGCCTCTCAAGTGCTAAAAATAAAGGACTGCTTCACTGTGTCCAGCCTCAACTTAGATCTTCTAAGAGTAAATACAATTTTATCCATGCCTTTCTTCTGGTTCCATAAAGGAAGACATTTTATAATTCACTTTGTGTAAATAAGATGAAAGCACATCATCTTATCAAATGGGTATTTGTTGGAAAAGTATTTTCTAAACAAACTTGTCTTGGACAATATTTAGCAAGTATCTGCAGAAGTGGGTACCACATACATATGAGGATATCAGAAGAAAATAAGGTTTCCACCATGGGGTTTAGTGGCTTCAGCAGTGAATGATAATCCTTGAATAGACACCCAGGTTCACACTTCCTGCTTCCAGCCCTCCTGATTTGTGCATGGGGCCTTTGGTCTTTCTTTCCGGTTATCATTACTGTGTATATTATTGTGTTTTGACACGCATATGCCTAATCTTGGTCTTTCTGTGACTGCGCCTCCCTCCTCCTCAAGGCAGCTTGCTCATGCGTTCTTCTTGAAGGTCTGGGCTTTCATTACAGCCAAGCACCTGCTGCTTCAGGCCTGCCTCCTCTCATTTCAGGGATGTCCTTAGTCTCTCCTCAGCAAGCCCATTTGTCATCTGCCTCATCCCCTGGCAGCACCTATTCTTATACCAGTAATATTACAGCTTTCTCACATCAGCTTTCCTTCGTAATTCTCACTTAAGTGTGCCTGCATTATCCTAAAGAGCTTCCCACCCCAGAATTATTTTGGAATGGCACAATTTCAAGTCCACTGGCCTGGAAAATGTCACAAGAATGGAAAGTTCTCACCCATGCTACTTGCTTGAACGTGGCTTTGAATCGCTGCACCCGCGCAGTTAATGTTAGTGAAACTGTCTACCAGTGGCATGTCTCTACTAAGTAACTGCTGGAATACAATTCCACCCTGAAAACAGCTTAATACCATTAGCAAGAAGAAAATAAACATAGAGCTGCATATAATAACACATGTACTTCGTTATTATTGTGACCCTGTGTCTTCAGACCTCATTAGCCCAAGGTTAAAATAAGGTCACCCAACAAACGCTCATGTTTCCTGGCTAATGGCCTCACCTGCATAGTTCTAAAGCCTTTACCCTTCTGGATCTCATTCCCTGGATCTCCGGGGTTGTTCCTGGAAGAATCTGTGTGGGCTGTCCTCTCGTCTCCTATATTCTCTGATGGTAGATTTCCCTGTGAGTTTGTACAGCTCAGAAGGAAGATGCTCACTATGTCACAAGTGCTTCCACAAATATGGCTCCCCTGCTCCTGGGAGACTCTTCTTATGACTTCTTGTATTACCAATGCTTCCAGTGGCATATAGTGCTATGTCTGTGTAGGTCATAGTCATGGTGCTCAAATATACTCTTTGAGGAATGTATGTTCTAATAAGATTTCATAATAGTAGAATATTTTTCAAAGAAAATAAATGTATTTTACATATAAAAATTCAACTATATATATGGTGTGTGTTTGTGTGTGTGTGTGGGGGGGCCTGTATACCTGTGCATATGTGCTATGGGCACATTATCACTGAGATGCCTTTAGTCACTGAGATTCAGCATTGAGTGTGCCTTATGTTGCACTGTGTCTTATGAGGGAGCATCTCCTTCACATCTGATGTGGGAGCTGGCTGCAGGAACAGTACATGATTCCCATATACCATTTCCAGTGTCTTAGCCTCAATCTCACACATGCATGTCTACATGTGTACACATCCATGCACACCAGTTATGTTCAATTGTTCAAATAAAAGACACAGATCTTCCTTGTGCCTCGCCTTCCCTACAATCACAATATCCCATCTGTCACAACCCAGAAGCCCAAGTTTTTCTACTTCACATTATAAGATTATTTGCAAGCCATCTTTTATTTTTGTATTCCATTTTATGACAATCAATTTTAGTAAATGGGTTTTTAGATTAGCTGGGAAAATAACCTGACTGTACAATATTACATACTACTCAAAGAGATTTTTCCAAGACCTATTATTGGTTATGTTTGAACAGAAATAATTTATACTGTCTAGTACCATAGAAGTGAAAAGTACAAATATGTCTCTTTCCGCTGTATAAAGTGCTGAGGAGAACACACAGCATTAGAATAAACCTTGAGCGAGCATATTTTGAAGTTGTATTGATGATCATGCACAATGAAGATGAGAATAAAAAGAACAGACCCACAGAAGTTCTCCACAATACTCAAAATTCCGTGGATGGCAGCTGACACTCCGATTGACTTCAGGGAGAGAGGGGCAGTCTACGCTGGTTTAACTTGTTTCCTCAGGACTATGAGTGACCTGTCTTTTGGGCAGCTGTTCCCACCACTTTAAATTTAATATGGAAATATTAAAATATTCATTCTTTGCCTAACTTGGGCCATCTGAAGGCCACCTTCTGTCCTTATATTGGTTGGTCTTTAAAGACCCCCAAGTCATAGTCCTCTTCCTGCTTGTGAAATGTCTTCAGTTCTCCTTACATAATGGTTCTTTTCCATCTCTTTTGCTGCACTGTCCTCTTGCTTGTCAGAACTCTGTCAGAACTCCCATGCTCTTTGACTTCTTCCATCTGATATCTACATATTCTATGTGAGCTCATATGCTTCTGTGTCTGCAAGGCCATTCAGAGAGTAATGTGTCTCAAAGTCACAGCCCCAGGTCCCACCTCCTCACATCTGCAATTCAACGCCATGCCAAGGGTTCTACTGGGAAGTGCAACAGAAACCTCAAGCTGAGCATATCCAAATACAAATGCCATTTCCTTTCCCCAAATTGCTCTCCTTTGGTTTTTCCATCTAAATTTTCCTCAGGCAGAATAGCTGAAATTGTCCTCTGTCTACATGCCCTCAGCAAACACAATCAAATACCTCGTTTACCCTCAAGTTCAATAGAAGTTTCTGATTATCATTTTTGTTCAGATGCCAATCTAGTTATTTTCTACTAGACTCTTAGTCCCAGCCACCATGGTTTTCTGTACAGTAGTTGACAACGAAAGCAGTTGACTGTTTACATTTCTACCCCTTGACCTACATCCCTTCTTCATTCAGAAGGTAGTCACATTTTTTTAAAATGAAAATCACACATTACACTCATGCCAGACATTTTCCATCATGTTGAGAATAGAATCTCCTTACCTTGGAGTAAAAGACACTGCAGATTCTTCCCCCAGCTCACCTGACCTCATTGTCTGAGTTCTGATGCTTTGTGGCCCTGCTACTCCCTGATCTGTCTTCCTCTTGAGTATTAAGTTGTTTCTCCATATGATGCTTTCACACAGCTGGATCTCCAGCCCCACAGGAACTCTGCATCCCTCCTTCTTCTTCAGAGATCTTTGATATGTCTGAATCACTCATACACTATCTGTGTGGCATGTTGACTTAATTCTCTACAAAACAGTGTTTTCAGAAGTTTGTTTCTTCATGGTCAGGTCCCCCAAATGAGTAAATGTATCTTTTATTCATGCCAGTTTATTCAGTGCTCAGACAGATTCCTGGAATTGTAGACTTTCAAAAGGTATTTATCAAGCAACGCTTTCTTATTTGTAAATTTTCATTTCTTTAAAATAGACCAAACAAACAAACAAACAGAATCCAACAAATAAAACCCAAAGAAACAACAGACAGCACCTCACTCTTTTAGTCATTGCGTTTTCTGTTTTAAATAATAAGAGTTATTGTTGCTAGGTCAACTCAGGAGGCATACCATTTTAAAAATTTGTGTGTGTGTGTGTGTGTGTGTGTGTGCGCGCTCGCGCACGCATGTGTGCACACCCTCTCATGCCCATGAGTGTTCAAGTTCTTTCAGAAGCCCACGAAAGGCTATTGGATCCCTCAAAGCTAGTGTTACAAGCATTTAAGAGCAAGCAGATGTTGGTGGGTGTTCCAGTTTTTGTGATTAGGAAGCAAGTGCTCTTTACTGCTGAGCCATGTCTCAAGCACTAAAACAGGCTGTTTAAGAGAAATCATATATTTTCTTTTCTTTTATTTTTATGAATGTATATGTTATTTTATGTATGTGCATGTGTGTTAGTGTCTGCATAGGCACAACACACATGCAGGAGCACACGGATGTTATAAATCGGCATCTGATCTTCTGGAACTGGAATTACAGGCAGCTGTGAGCCACAAGAGGTGTGCTGGAAACCAAACAGGAGTCCTCTGCAAGCAGTAAGCATCATAACTACCGAGCCATTTCTCCAGCCCCCAACAGACCATTTTGATAGTGGTTTTCAGTGCAGTGTGTTCTGGTTACTAACAGAACTGTTAATTTTATACTTAGAGTTTCCTTTATTTCTATCTCTCTAAGCACTTATTTGTGTACATTGTCCTTTCCCTAGAAGAAACTACTCACTGTCTACAAAATTTCTACTTTCTTCTTTTCCCTTTAAGATTAGAATTCTGTGGAGTCAAAATTACTAACTGCTTGAGTGTTTGTTGCAGATATAGATTTCCTATGACATAAAAAGTGGAACCCATTATGTGAAATCTTCGAGAAGAGTATTTGAAAGGTATTGACTAAACTATTAGGTGGCTGTTCTTTTACATTTGCATCTTGTCAGTCTCGCTGCCTGAAAAACGAGCATGATGCTCAGAACTGTGGCAACTAATTTGAGATGGTGAGACAATGGTGAAGAAAGAAAAGATAAAGAGATCGTAGAGAAAAAAGAAAATATGTTCATAGTCATAATGAGTCAAAGTCATGCCAAATTTGAACTGACAGTCTCTAGATTTAGGGATAAGCCAGTCATGTTTACTCCATCATTATTTGAGTTTTCTCAGTTCAATGCAACTGATTTGATTTCTCAACACCTCCAAACTTTACCCCCCAGATTTATTATAATTCATGACAGTTTTGTGACAGTAATTGAAGAACAGTCTTGTGCTAAAGAGAATAGGTGGTTTATATTGAGCCCAATAGGAGTGACCATGATCCAGGAACATAGGTTCAGACCACCTTCAATAATATGCTCATTGTGGAAGATGTCCCATGAATATTGATGCTCACAAAACAAAAGAAAACCATTAAATCAATGCATTTACCATATATATTGATCATTGGTCATGAGGGTTCAGAGGAGCTGGGGAGTTTCAGATACTAGCCTATAATAGTCTTAAGTTTAAATTTGGTGAGAGTTTAGTGGTCTGCAATTCAAAAGTTTGCCCAGTGCTCACAGAGAGCTTGGTAATAAATGGTTATCAAGCCAACTAAAGACAGCCCAAGATAAATTAGGCTCTGCATCTGCAGCATTCCACGTCTCTGCCATCTCAAGATGTTCCATTCAGCTTGTCTGTTTGTCTGTCTGTCTGTCTGTCTGTCTGTCTGTCTTTAGGAGTCACAGTGGAGATGTAGAGTCTTCAGAGAACAGCAGCAGTTCATAGTTTCCAATTGCCCAGACCTGAAGTTTAGGAAGCAGAGACTCAAGGTTGGATTTCTCATTTAAATTGGGGCATCAATGTCCCTGACCTTGGGAAATCTTTTAAGGAAGTGATTCTCAAAAATGGGAAGAGGGGTCCTGTAGTGTCTGTACTCGGCCAATGTCAAGGTTTGGCAGAATGTATAGGCTTTCAGGCTTCATGAATCTTCAGGGCAGTCGCTTCCTTTAGGACCAATGGTATTCCTTGCCTGAGTTTGTGAGTTCCTTTCTGTAGAGTTTTCCTCCTTCTCACACTGACCCCAAATGTATGTAGCACATGTGGGAGCACCCTCCCCATCATTTGGGAGGTGCTTGTTTGTTTCTGTGAAAGACAGACTGCCTTTTCACATTGGATGTTATCGTGGACTTTAGGAAAACAGCTGTGTGAAAGCCAGATGACCTGCTCTTAACCAAACAGCTGCTGCACAGAGCTGCCATTGGAAGTCTTTGTGGATGGAGTCATGTCGCATCCATATTTGTTTGTGACATTAGTTGTCTGGGCTCTGAATGACGGCTTCTCCTCCTGATTGAATCGTGAATCACAGTAGATAGAGTTCTGAGCTGGGTGGTTTAAGGCAACTCACTCCATGATCAGATCAAATAGATCTGAGTTGTAGGAATTGCCTATTCTTGCTCATTATTTGCTCAGCAGAAGAAAATTAATTGATTTGTGATGAAAATAACATCTTTTTCAGGCTATTTTTGAAGTGAGACTACTGAAGGAATGGCTTCATGGTCTATGCTGCTGAAAGGTGCATTTATTGATGAGGGAAAGAGCCCAACGCACTATTCAGTGCGCGCGCGCGCATACACACACACACACACACACACACACACACACACATACAGCCCTCTCTCAGGGAGTGACTGCAACTATGGATTTAGACATCTTTATTTCTGTCTTTGTGAAATAAACTCTAAAAACCATGGAATAAACTCCATTTATTTTTGCTCCTTTTACCTCCTCACCTGTACCCTGCACAGTAATTTTACTCCCCAGGACAGCTTTTAAGATTCTAATCTTGTTCTTGTCCAGCACTTTTCTCACAGCAGTATGGAGAACACTGGACTTCCTCCAGTACTGTATAGAAAGGAGAATCTGGCTTGGAAATAAGAGCGCTGTTTATGTTGAGATTCCCTTAGCTTAGCTGAACCTTCGATTATGTTGCCCATTCAGATAACCAGATTTTTACCCCCTGTGGTCTGTTTCCATTCTCGGAGAATTGTCAACAATTTACTTCTGCTCTGGTGATTATTTTCATGACAGAGAGAGAGAGAGAGAGAGAGAGAGAGAGAGAGAGAGAGAGAGAGAGATATTTTGATAACTGAATAATGCATACAGAACTCTAAGCACATTTTTTAAAGATAAGATATGGTATAAATAGTTTCCCTTAAAATGATAAATAGAACTCAGTCACAACTGTAAGCTGGACTGGTGTTTAAATATAAATCACACTGCTAATTTCATTTCAGATAGCATGGGAAAGACCTTTATTTTTAGTTCAGAAGCTGAAGAATATTATTAGGTTTAAAACTGAATATGATTCTAAATAATTTTAATGGATACAAATCATAACCCAAATACTTCTGTTATTTGAGTGGGAACTGGAATGTGTAGAATCAGAATGGATGGACTTGAAACTGCTGATCAGTTAGTGCAACACAACACAATCCCTCTAACTTAAGATGTTTCTCATTCACTCTATGGCATCTTGTTTTCTACAGATTTTCATCCTCACTGTACATATTCATCTATATGCAGTAGAAAATTGGTAGAGATGTGGCGGTCAATAGCTCCTGCTTACTGGGTGAGACACTTGGGATTATCTCTTGAGAATCCTGGGAAGCCTTGCTTCATACACACCCTTACCAGTGTTGAATGTTTACAAGGACCAGAGATTATTTAAAGCAGAGATGTATTGTCATGGACTTTGTTAAGTTCCACATTTATGGCTCTGTGTAAGGAACACACGTAAATGGCATTTCTAATCTATTCCTGTTATATCAGAGAAGTTCACGCCCCGCTCACAGCATTTCCCGACACAGCTGTAGTTTAAAGCCTATTTTTTAAATAAGTGATGCTCAATTTGTCTTTGATGATCCGGATGATTCAGGTGAGATGGGAGCACGTTGGGCCCTTATTTGCATAAAAATTAATCACAGAAAAATGTAAATTGATAAAATTTTGCCTGGCTTTTTCCCCCTATTTGAGAACCCGAGGACGGCTCCCAAAAGCAATCATCTCAGCATGGGGCCGCATTGGATGCTGTACAAATGATCACATTTGTGTTGAATACTCACTCATTTAAATGTCAGCACTGATGGGGTGGTACATCAGTGGAAAAAATGAAAACTAAGTACACAGCAGCTGAACACTATCAAACCCGTGGGCACTCTTTAGAGATATATGATCTAATGTGAAAAAATTGCAGATTAATTATCCTTTTTGCAAAATGGTAATTGTTTTAGTATCACACCAGAAAAAAATCTGCAATTTATTTGGAATCAAACAAAAACCCATAATGTTAAATACGTCATTACATCATTGTGTTTATTAGAAGCCTACAATTAGTTCCTGAGGTTCCTTTGGTCTTTAAAGCTGTGTAATATGAAACAAAAGAATGTTGCTATTAATTTTCAAACAAATGCTTATCTTTCAAATGAGTTGGACTCCTGTGAGAGAGGAGCCAGGCTTACGGATTTTACTGGATACAGCGTGTTCATCCTGATGTGGCGCTGACACTTCTGATAGTATAGGCACAGGTCACTCTGAAGCCAGAAGGTTAAAATGTGAAGTTTCTAGTCAAAGATCTTGGAAGTTTAACACACCCTGGAAGAAGCCGTGGAGCCTTTTCATTGGCAGAAGTCTGCAGAAAAACCACAGTAAAACAAACACTGGAGTTTGAAAGTGTTCACAGAACCTACACAAGAGGAAGGCTGGGCTGCATGGTTGACCTGCATGAGAATCTAGGCACATGGCTTCTGTCTCTCTAAATCAAGAATTTAGAGTAACAGTCAGGAAAATTATAAAATCCTAAAACACTATTTGGTAAAAATGGGTAAAAGCAAGGCTATAGTAACACTAAATAAAGTATGGTGAAAGACCTTTATTGATATCACTACAGTGATTCCACAGCTCATGCAGGGTTTTTGTTTTGTTTTGTTTTTATTTGTGTGTGTGTGTGTGTGTGCGTGCGTGCGTGCGTGCGTGCGTGCGTGTGTGTGTGTGTGTGTGTGTGTGTGTGTGTGCTTGTGCTGCCGAGTAGCTCTCCTTGGCTCCTATGTGGCTGCTGCTTTGGTGATCTCAGTCTACTGTCTATACAGTGCTAGAACTGTGATACAGAGCTGTGCTATAGTGGAGCATCCATTGTAAATGGCTGAAGTTTTGAGCATGTTAGAATAAGAAAGGGAGGAAAAAGTGAGAACCCAGTGTCCCCATTGCCCAGTTAAAGAGCTCCCATTTATTTCCTCCTCCACTCAACTCTGGCAACCTAGTACACACTTATTTCTAAGCTTGAAATCTCTTGTTCTTGGCAGAGTTGCTTTGTGTTAGCTGGCTCAGGGACCAGTCCTTAAAACTGACACTGACCAGTGTCTTAGAGACCAAGCCTACTGGGGAGTTAAACCATGAATTGATCTCTAATAATAATGAATGCCACAAGTTATATACTATTCCTGATATTTAACAATGTACCTTCAGAACTGGAAGTCAGCCATTCAAGGCAGCTCATTATCAGCCAGACACTGCTTTGTGTCTTTACAAATAATGATGCCTTTATAACAATCTACTAAGTAGTAAGGGTCTTACCCCAAGAGTACCATACTCAAAGTCACCCAGCCAGTCCAGACAGTGAAAACAGAAACAGACTCCACAAAGATACCTTCTCTTGCTTCCCCGAATTCATTCCACTGATTAAAGCAGGGGGTCCATGACAGGACCCCAGCTGACTAGGTTTATGGTTAGTAATGATCAGTTTATAAATACATGTTGAGTTTGGGCTCTGTGGCAGACATTGCTCTAGGCATGGAGGACACACTGAGACAAAGTTTAAGGCAAAAGCAGAAACAGAAACCATTTCCTATAGGCTGACCCACATCAACAGGCTGTGACAAGTGGAGGATTGCTTGCTGTGTTTGTTGACTTTGAAGGGTGTTGGGCAAGCACTGCACTAGGAAGTGAATGTAATGGATGCACCAAGGCACCAGGCAATGGGAAGCGCTATGGCTCCTCTCAGAGCAAGCCAGTACCATCCCCTATTAGGCTCAGTCTTGGAACTCTGACTGGGGTGGTGAGGGAATGAAGGACAGATACACAGACATGTATACAGTAGAGCTAGGGTCAGGTAGGGTGTGCTCACTGAGAAAGTGGCACCTACGACAGCTATAGCATGGAATTTCAGCATGTCTCTTAGGTCTCAGGGTTAGCTAGTCTCAATAGGAGGTCTTGGTAGATAACAAGTCTCAGGCTGTACACATCAGGGTAGAGGAAACTGCAGTTGCTAGGTTTTGTACACACTGGTCATTTGCAGTGCTCACATCTCCCAAGGGAAGTTTTGCCATCCATCTGAGCCTGGCTCATATGGGGAAAAATGGCTTTGCCAATTTCCCATTGGTCTTAGGCCTTGGAGTCCTTGGCAGTATGGCTGTAACCATGTCAACAATATACATTCACTTCACTAACTCAGGGTTTACTCTACTCCCTACCAGCCAGAGACTCGGATGGCATGCTAGACTTTGGGGATATAGCCAAGAGCAGGATGGTTAGGAACTGCTTCTCACAGACCTTGCAGTTTAGAAAAAGAGTATAAAAATGATCGTACAATTATTAGCTGAGTGTTACATGGCACTTGTGGTCTGTAACATGAAAAAGCCTAATCTACATAGGTCTGAGAAGGTCTCAGTAAGTCTCCTGATCCATGTCACAATGTCTAAAACACTCACAAATAATGTGGATATCACGGAGTTTAGGGGAATTTCATATTTTTTAGTCACTTCTCATATCGGCATTGAAACTTTTTAAATGATATAGTTAAAACACCAATGTTTGCCCAATAACATCTTTTAAAAAGTTTTTCAAATCTAGTACCACTCCTTTAGAAAACAAAATGACAATATGCATATGTAATTTTAAATGTTAATGTTTTTTGCATTATAGTGATTGCATTTCTAAATATCTAGCCTAAGGAAGTATGCATCCCCAGTGTTTCAGTGCAAAGATGTAGTCATACTTTTAACATTTTATTCATTTATTTACTTTTTGAAAATGTCATACGTGTATACAATGTGTCTTGCACATATCCACCCAACCTTTATTCTTCCCAAGAACATATCTCTGATCTTCCTTCCAAATTAATGTCTTTTTCAAAGACCAAATAAGCACAATTAGTGCCACACCTGTGTGTGTGTATATGGGATCATCCATGAGGTCATGGAGAAACTAACAATGGCCTCTCCTCCTGAAGAAATCTGCCTGTCCTGTCCTCAGATGCCATCAACTGCTATTAGCTTTTCAGCTTAGAGTGGGCCATCAGGAGCTCCTTCCTGGTATACACTAGAATTTTTAACTCTATTGATATTGTGTGGGTCTTGTGAGAGGAACTGTCACTGCCATAAGTGCATGTGTGTACCAGCCATGTTATATCAAGTGAGCAGTCTTTCACAGAGCCCCATCTCTTCTGTCATGTGATTCTTTCTGCCATGTCCTCTAGACTATTGATTGAAGAGATGACATTGAGTACATCTGTGCCTAATCACTCAGAGTCTCTTATTCTCAGCATTTTGAAGAGTTCTAATACTCCATTTATCATTACCATCTGCAATAAGAAGTTTCTCTCATCAAGGTTGAGAGCAGCACAAGGCCTATGAATATAAACATAAATATTTAGAAGGGAGTTTAAACTCATGAGTATTAGCCAAATAACATCAATAGGTTCTTCCTGATGGTCTATGACTTTCCTAGTCATGTAGTCAGGCCATATTTACAATACCAGATATGAGTGCCCTTGTGTGGAGCAGACCTCAAAAGCCCAGTCAAGAGAGTGATTGGTTATTCCTGAAACAGTCATACCTCTATTGCAGCATTGGGCATATCTTGCCTGGTAGACCATTTATCATTGTAGCTCAGAATGGCCTAGAACTTGTTGTGTAGCTGAGGATGACCTTGAACGCCTAATCTCCCTATCTCTACCCTCCAAATGCTGGAACTATAAGCAAGCACCATCACATTCTCCTCTGCCTTTCTTTTTTTGATATTAATATTTTAGCAGTGTCAGTCCAGTTAAGCCAGGATAATTTCTCCACTTTAAGGTCTTTAGCTATGTCTAAAATATAGATCTTTGTTTCATCATATAACACCCACAAATATCAGGGATTACCTGAGAGTATTGTCTGAGAGACCATCTTGCACCTGTCACAGGTGATACTGCCTATGAGATCCTGGAATGGCCTTGGCCAAACAAATACATCTTTATTGAAGAATAAAGAAACTTATTTGTAACTATGATATTTTAAGACTCATGTTGAGAAAAATCTTGAGCAGTAGGCCTTGCAATCCTTATTACACAGGACAATCTTTTGATATACTTAGGTAATGTATTATTCTCGCATTCTCTCATCTTAGGTTTAAGGTTTAAGAACTCAGGAATCTCGAGGATCGGATCAGTGTGTGTGTGTGTGTGTGTGTGTGTGTGTGTGTGTTTGTGTGTGTGTGTGTGAGAGAGAGAGAGAGAGAGAGAGAGAGAGAGAGAGAGAGAGAGAGAGGAAGAGAGGAAGAGAGGAAGAGAGAGAATGGAAACTCACAATTCTCAGCTGAATGTATGTGTTCAGTGTGTGTGTGTGTATAGAATGCATGCTTGTATATGTTAACCAGTTTGCCCTGGTTAATCCCCATCTCAGCTTCCAGAGTCCTGATGTTACGAGTGATGTCCAAACCTGTGCAGATTCTATGTGAGTTCTGGGAATGAGATCATCACGCGTGCAGAGCAAATGCTTTATCCACTGAGCCATTCATAGGTAACTTGTTTATCATTTACATTTGTATTATGTGTCCATGTGTACTCAGTACATGGGTGTAGGTGTTTGTGTGTGTGTGTGTGTGTGTGTGTGTGTGTGTGTGTGCACGTGTGCGCGTGTGACAAAAAAAATAACCTTGGATATCATTCTTGAGTGCTGTCACCTTTTTAAAGACAGACTCCCACTGGCGTGGAGCTCAGGAATTAGGCTGGAGCCCCTCAGATCCTCCTGTCTGCTTCCCTGACACTAGATTATATAAGCAAGTGTTATGAGTTGGAGTGTTTTAATAAGTTTGGGGAGCCAAACTCTGATCTTTATGCTTACAAGACAAATGCTTTACTGTCTGAGCCATTCTCCCATTCCTCTCTGGCTGGGTTTTAAATATAGTTTCTTGGTCATTTATTTATTCAATACATATTCAATGCATATGTAAGAAGTTGAGCAATTCTCCATTCTGAGACCTGAGGGCTAACTTCCCATTTTCTTTTCATTAACCTTTTCAACTCCCCGGAGGAAATCAGTGAGCCTTTGGTTAGGTCTCTGTAGAACTGTGTGAACATTGTGCTTACACTTACTGCTCCCCTGTCCCTGAGACTTCTTTCATTTGCCCATCCCTTTTGGCAAATCGGGATTACTCAAGAATAGAAACTGCCTAGTTCCTTGAGCCTTTGCATTATTAATCCAGATGCTAAACACGTGTTGGATGGTGATTTCCAAAACCAACTTTAGACAAAGGACCCTTGATACTTCATTATGTGTGTAGATTTCCTATTAATATTTATTCTTCCCCATCCCCTCAGAGATTTGTGACCCCATTGTTTCTCCTCTTTAGACAGATAGATTTTGATTGACATGGAACCACTACTGTGGCCTTCTTTCCTTCTCAGCTTTTCCTTATTTATTTTTCCATCATTTTCTAGGATCTTTGGTTGATAGAGAACCCAGCAGACAACATAATATCTACAGACTTTCAAAGATATCTGGAGAAATATGTCTCAAGACAAGGTGCTTTTTAAAAAGCCACTACACTCTTTCTTCATGCCTACCAAGATGTTTAGACATATCCTGAGCAGTGATGGTTAAAATCCACTCCACAATTCTCTGGGTATGCAAATAGAACTGTCTTGGAAAGATCCCCAACTCCAGAGTTTAGAACTCAGGAAAATACCCTTTTCTTCCTCCAGTTTTTTTTATTTATAAGGAGCATATTTCTAGTTTCCTTCATGGCATTTGCTATAATACCTATTGGATGTTATTTTTTCCTATATTTTATCTTTCATTGTGTTGGTTATTTTTTTTTAAAAAAAAATCTTTCCATGTGTAAACTCTTAGCGTCCTTTGAAGTGCTGTGATTTTGAAGCTGTAGAAATCTTTCAGTGGGTAGCAGACTTGCTGTAGGAGCATGAAGTCTTGAGTTCAAATCCCTTAACACCTTCATAGAAAGGTGGGTGTGGTCACACACACCTATACCCCCAGCTTAGTAGGGACAAGGAAGCAGGAGGAGTGCAAGGGCTTGCTGGACAACAAACAGCCTAACTCCAGGCCTGGTTGGAGATCCTGTTGCAAAAGAATAAGAGAGTCAGAGAGTGAAAGGGCAGGCCAGCCAGGGTCCTCCTTTTGCCTCAGTGAACATGTACAGATGCACGCTCCCCTGTATACACATAAACATGTGTGCCACAAAATTCACCATGTTCTGTTCAAGCACATGCAAAATAAAAAAATATATAAAAGTAAATAACTCTAACCTTCCTGATGGTTGAACCACTCTGTAATTGTTTACATTTCCTGTGATGTCTAGCCTAAGCACAAAAAGAGAGCTATGGATTAGTAGACAATATCATCTCCCTTATTTGCAGAAAATGAATATGGAAACTTCAGAGAGTTTACCTGCTAAATATATGACAGACCAAAGCTATCCTTTGGGAAGCAGATCCAGCAGCCAAGCATCTCCTGGGAGGTCCAGCATAAACAAGCACTCAGAAAAAAAAAAGAGATTTTATTTTATTTATTTTCCTTACAAAGCTTGCACTTGGTAGAGGCTTTCCATAGCTGCAAAGAGAACTTGCTTTTACACCAAGTATGAAACCCCTGAGTACAGGAGATAATGATAGGGTTTTAGAGCTGAATATAGATTACTCCTATGGATCCAGAATCTAAATAGCCAGGAAACTCACCCAACTAGAAAAGCAACATAGAGCAGGTAAAAGACATTTTCAAAAAACAAACTTCCAAGAGATGTTACGACTGGCTGGATATCTATTTGTTTTTCCTAGACTCAATACATGCATGATGCTCACACTTACCGTGAGCCACATGAACTCCCACTGTATGATGTAATCTTTTAAAAATAACTGCAATGATCTTTAATCAAATATAATATAAAGATATCAATTGTGTTGAAATAAGTATCATTTTCAGCGTCATAATTGAAACAACTTCTCATTCCTACAAATTCCCAGTGCCTTGAGGTTGATCATGACCTATTATTCTTACCTCTTAATTGATACTAAAATTCAGCTTCTGCTTAAGCTAGTTATCAATGTCAAAGACAAAGCTAAGTTGGGCATGAAATAACATACATGAAATTTTGTATTTGTTATTTTATCCAAAAAACTCCAAAAATAAAATAGAACAATGTTTAATATATAAAAGTTAGTTAGTCTCCAAGCTTTAGAATCACAGAATAATAAATGCTGCATTCCTCAGTATATTGTTTCTGCTGGAATAAATTATTTAAAATAATTATCCTCCAAAAATCATTAACATTAATCATTATGTTTATCTTTAATAGTCAATAAATTGCAAAGTAAATATAGCTTAAAATACTTTCTACATAGTTCTGGTTAAAAGTAAAGAGTAATATTCAAGTTTTCAGCTGTACCTCTAATCTTCTAAACCTTGGGTGGGGCTCAAGGTTTGCTTGTGTGTGTTCTGTCTTTTTCTGAATGATTTCTTCCTTTTGTACAAGAGTCGAACCTTAGAATTCTTCTTACCATTCAAATTAATGGGATCTCGTGGGGCTACCATCAAATCTTATAAAAATGGAATGTTGTTACTGTTTCTTCTACAATTTATATGTTTTTCTTTTTTTTTCTTCAGAGTTTGGGCACTTAATGTTGGTCTCATAAAATGAATTCTATCCATATCAGTGCATGAAATGCATTATTGCATTGTCTGGAATCACACTGTTCACTGTTTTTGAAAAACTGCACCTCTGCCTTAATTAAAGATCGATTCTAAGTGATCTAATCTAGTGGCTTAGATAATCTTAAAAATGAAAATGATCAGTCAAGTAGGTAAATAGGTCTTAATATCAAGCAAAAGTTAAATGATTTAAGAGTCATGGCATGGGAATCCACATTTGACATGCACATTTGTAAGCTGCTGCTGATTGTGTTGGAGTTTGAATATCTATTATTTTTCTAATTCAGACCCAAATTATATATTGCATCATTGTATTACTATGTTCATTACACTTTTGAGAAATGTTATTGTATCCCAAGAGAATATCAGGAGAAAATTCTTTCAACTGGGGCACATTCTGGTCTGTTTTAGTCTGTAACTAAATCCCAAGAGTGCCAAATAATACCTTCCTATTTTGATGCATGCAGTCTCAAACATATGTTCATAGTTGGCCACAATATCGTAGCTTTGTCAAAGACACTGGACTCTGAAAACATCGTGTAAAGTGTTACCACATTCTGTTTCTTCATCAGATGCATTCCATAGGGCATTATTTTGGTATTATGCCTAAAATGATCAGATTAGAATCAACAGAGTTAATATTGGACTTTGTTTCTGAGAAGAGATACCATTCAACCAAAAACATTAAAGAATAAACCTATTTTTTGTTGATTTTGGTTCAGACAAAGCAGGAAGAATATTATAACTTCAAATCATCATTTTATGGATGGAGAAGGTAATCATCAGAGTATATAAGTAGAATTTTGCCCTGAATAGGAAAACCGTCTTCATGCCATGGGCTGTCATGCGGAGTTTGTGCCTGCCTGTGTATTTTCAGCTTGGCTCTTCTGCATCTTGGATGTTTGTTTTAAATAATGCCTGGATTAGAAATACAGTGCCTTGTCTTACACTGGAGGAAACAAAATAGAAGCTGTTATATAGCGGCTTTCCAGGCAAGGAAAAGCCTGTTGTGAGTTTTGCACAAGACGCTGTCTCCATCTAGTGCCAGCTGTCGAGAATAAAGATCTGAGAGCTTTCTGATGCTGTGTTCTAATTTATGTTATGCACATGTACTGTCATTATAGCTGGGCCTGCTAGTGCCATTACAGCCAAGGGTCTGTCAGCACTTCATTTATAATGCAGCATATTAAGAGGTCTATTGCTTTTACATAAGGCTCATGCTGTGCTAGAACTCTGCAGTCTAATGGTGTCTGCTCTGTGTGAATGTTTAACAGTGTACGATGAACTTGACCAGCTCATTTTAGAGACACCCTAATGAGCTGAAGTCACAGAGACACTATAACCGGAATGAAAAGTCTTTTTCTTCCTTGAAAAACTTCAGAAATTGGCTATGAAGTGTGTTTTGTTGTTGTTAGATCCAAGCATGTATATAATATATAACTGCCTTATATATGTGGAGTACAGGTTCTATATCTGAGTCTTCACACTTGAAGATTAGATAATACTTCCTAATGTTCTCCACATGAACAAAATATGTGACATAAGCAATTCAAGAAGTGGTGGAAGGGAGTTTATTTTTGACTCACTTTCCAGAGAATATCAATTTACCCAGGCAGGGACGGCACAGCATCAGGAGAAGGTCACACAGTGGTGCAGAAACATGTGGCTAGTTGTATCACAGTGGCAGACTAGAAGTAGAGAGACCAGATGTAGAGCTGACTGACCAGCCCTCAAGATCTACTTCTATGGTTCTATATTCTTCATTTAGAACCATGTCTGGACACTTCTACAACATCCCAAATGACCACCCCTTGCTAGGGACCAAATATGTAGACACATTAATCTGTGGGAGACATTCAACATCCAATCCATACATTTTATACTGGCCTCCATATGCTCATGAACATCATCTACAGCAAAGTACATTCCATCCAGGTTCGTAAGCCCCCATATTCTTAGCATTCACAACCAATTCTTTTCACACTTCAAAGTCTCTACTGAAACAGTGCAATCTCTTAACTGTGAGTCTCTGTGAACTCCAAAGGAAAATTATTTAAAATGCAATGCTTGCAATATAAAGTGGTATAGAATAAACAACCCCATTTCAGAAGGGAAGAATGAGACATTAAAAAGATCTGACCGAAAACAAGATCAAAACTCAGCAAAGAATCAAGTCCTGGGATTCTGTGTCTAGACATCTGGTAGTCAGCAGTATTCCAATCACTTGTGAAGCCAGGCCTCAGGCACTGGCAGCGCCCGTGGATTCTCTCTTGGGCCTACTTTCCTCAGTCTGCCGCTTGCTTAGACAAATGTTCTGTTCCCATCCTGAGCTCTCCAACACCTCAGGTCTCCAGTGCTTCACTCTCACATCTCTGCACACTGGCTTCCCAGGGCTTCTTTCAGGGAATCCAGCCCTGCTACAGGATCCAGCCACAGTCTTCTTTCAACACCCCTCCCCCACCCCACCGTGCGTGCCTCAGTAACTCCATCTTGATTTCTTTCTCCATGCCTGTGCAGACATAGCCACGCCCCTTTTCATCACTGATGCACCGGGTTCTGTTCATCCCTGGGAGGAGCCCCGGGCAGCTCCTTTTGAACAGGATACCTCTGCAGCTTCTATCATTCTCCTTTAAAATGAAAGCTCTTCAACTCAGTCTACATGTTTGCTCTCTTAATTGGTGAGATCTTGTCCTCAATGAGACACCTTTCCTCTTTACCCAGAGTAAGTGCTTGATCTCTCCCTAAGGGACCTGATCACTTTAACAATTGATCACTTTGCCCAGCTCTCCTTGTCCACATCTGCAACTCTGACCATATTCATACTTCTTTTCTTACCTAACACCCCACGTTCACATCTTTCTGCTCCATCTCCCCCTTCATTCTCATAATAAACATGATAACTGTGGTGCACAGTAACCACACACCACAGCGTAGGTGTTCTGCTGCCTTGGAAATTTTTTCAGAAAATAAACTATTTCATTATATTACAAACACACACATGCAAATGCGTGCACGTGCATTTGCATTATATTACACACACACACGCACACACGCACACACGCGTGCACATGCACATTGTGACAATTTCATACACTATACAATGTAGTTTTATCATATCTTCTCAACACTCCCTGCTCTGCTGATACACACACTTTCTCAACTTCATAGCTTCTTTTTGATACCTGATTGAGTTCAGTGAGTGCTGTCCACATGCTCATGGCTATAGGCCATCTACTAGAGCATGGGCACACCTACCAGGAGCTGCACCTCTGAGGAAAAACAAACTCAGTCTAATTCAAATCCGCAGCACACAAAGTATACATAGATTCCTTGTCAGGATGTCAAATCTCACAAGCTAGGCCTTGAAAGTTCACACTTTTCTTGGTCTTTTGGACATCTAGAGTCAGACCTCAAAGGCCCGCAAAGCTTAGCATTTCAGAGCTCTTCTGTACTGCAGCTTCATACACTGTCAAACTGATCCAGGTGCCTGTAAACACATGGTCAGGTTAACCAATGCCTCCATTTTTCAGTATTGCTTACTTTTTTTTCTAGCTGTGACTAACCACCCAACAGAAGCAGTGTAAGAGTGAAGGAATGAGTTTTGGTCTCTTCCAGAGGCTGTCAGTCCATCTCAGTGGGATGTGTTCTAGTGAGGGGAGTCAGGGTGTGGTAGGCAAGTGCAACTGGTCCCCTCACAGCAGTAGATAGGAGGCAGAACAGGCCCAGCTTATACCCTCCAAGAATTTCCCCTTTGTTCCTACCTAGGCCTATTTCAAAGGCTCTCTTCCCTCCATAAACAGCACCACCATCAAGTTCACCAAGTAGGTCAAGTGTATCAGGTAGTTTCAGTGTACCAAGTGGGTTGAGTGTACCAAGTAGGTCAAATAAACCACCATGATCTGTGTGGATCTTTTACTTCTAAACCACAGCAAAGATCCAATCCTCCACCCAGCATATAACATGACCAAGAGAGTTAGACGTGGTTTAGACTTTTTAATGGCAACAGATCTTGCTTAAGAACATGGCCATCTGAAGAGTTCAATAGTCTGTACACCTGTCTTTGGTGTTTTAATTCTATTTTCCTATCAAACAATAGCCTACGGAAATGTTTATATATTCATATGTTGAGAATATGGTGTGTGTGTGTGTGTGTGTGTGTGTGTGTGTATTGTGTTGCCTTGACATTTCAGGAGTCAATTCTCTTCCTCTACTGAATAGGTCCTGGGGATTGAATTCAGATCATTAAGCTTGGTGGAATATGCTTTCCCCCACTGAGCCATCTCAGTGGAACTATGCCTAAGGTTTGACCTATACTAAAGAGTTTGTTTGGAGGTACAATATCAGTGAAAAGAAAAAATAAGATTGAGCTGAAAAGGGAGAAATAAAGTACTAGAGAGTACATTATATATTTTTCTATAGTTTATAACTACATTCTGTAGTTTATAAATTCATTCTGTCCACCAAACATCCAGGTTGTTATAACTCATATGTCTTGGTGAGATGAAGAGAGATTTACTTAGTGGTTCCTTCTTGGTTTCAGTTTCTGATTAATGTTCTCCACATAATTCACTGTCTTGCCTTCATGAATTATATTATTGAATCTTCCAAGATCTTTCCTAGCTAATTATGATAAATCCATAGCTCATGCCTTATACGGTGGTATTTTATCTCAGCCCCAAATAGTGGGTGGGTGGTCAGCCCCAGGAAAGGAACTCACACTGGCACCTGTTTTGGTGGGTACAAGAAGCGTGTATCAATGCCTTGTTCTGTCTTATAAAGCAAGTGTGGAATTTGGCTCTGCTAGAAGATTCAATGACCGCAATGGTGGCCTTGACACACTCTTTAGCTTGTAGAGTCAGAACAACGGAAAGCCAAGTGAGTTTGCCAAGGCATGTGAACTGAGCCCTGTTCATCCCCCACCTCGTATTCACCTGGGCTTCTAAGGATATCCAGACTTCACAAGTTGAGAGGAGCCCTCAACACTGTTTCAGGAAAAGGTGGGACTGGTGGTCTAGAATTTAGACTCTGAAAGATCAACTGTGGGGAACAGCAGAAAACCTGAGTGATTGAAGTTCTGACTCAGTGCAAGAAGGTAGAGCCTTCCCTACTCCCAGGGTGAGGCTCAGCGGGAGGGCAAAGCCATCCTCTGGTCTATGTGTGGTTGTTGACAGCACGTGCAGAAACTGTCCATCCACTTTGTCCACTCCTCTCTGGATATTTATGGTCTGAAGACAAACCTTCTCCCCTACAGTCTGCTCCCATTGAGATTTGTTAGACCTCCTTGATCCGGCACTACGCCATGACCCCTGCCTTCATGATTGAGCTATTTACAGTAATTGTCCAAATGTATATAATAAAAATGCTGAGATTCTGGGATGATGGGCTGGAGGAGGGGACTACAGCTTCTTGCTTCAGTCAGGCCAATTCTGGAGCCATGCAAAGATGTAGCAATTAACAAATCCAACTTACTTCAATCCTCACTGTTCCCTCAAACCCTATTGGATTGACATTGATGTTCTTTCTTCACTCATTTAAAATATATTTGGGCCAATGTTTTGACAGGTGTGGGTTACATTCCTCATAATTTGTCCTTGGTAAGTACCAGCCCTCCATTTTCTTGCCTCATTGGATTCTCACTGCTATAGTTTTCCATTCACGTTTTTTTTTTTTTTTTCTGGGTACAGAAGGTTCTACAGCTCCTGATTTCATTCCTTCATCTTTGCAGTGTGGGAGCAATTTTTAGTTCTCATGGCAATAGATAGTTATTCTCCAGTCATGACTATCCCATTGGTCTTCCAGTCTAATGCCACGAGATGCTCAGAGTAGCCAACGCTACTAATTAAAGCTTTTATACATTAGTTCAGACTTCTGTATCCCTGGGCAAAAGTGGTCCCACAGAGAAATCAGTCTTACAACATTGCAAAACTTGAAGCTTTGTGATCAAGAGGTTGGATTTTGAACTGGGTCACTGAAAGTAAGGGCCAGCCTTCTTGTACTGTTGGTTTCAGGACACCTAATTATAGTTATCAAAGATAAAATGCTAGACCTTACTCAATCACTACATATATTGACCCTTTAGGATACCAGGCCAAACATTTAAGTGTTTCTATAACCTGCTCTCCTTTTGTTTAGATTTCAATATCACTTCTGCATTCTGGCAAGCCAGGTACTTCTTGTGATGGTATATAATGTTAGAAAAGAGAATCTTGTGGTTCACCGTTACAGCTTCTCATCTGTGAAACAGTTTATTCTGAGGCAATGTTAGGTGTGACATTAAGTCAATGAACATTCTAGTAAGAACACAATGGTCTTCTGGCTTACTTGGTTGTCAAGAGCCTCTTCTGTGGTGTATTTTCTGTGGTGCACATTAACATAAGAAATAAAAATTGAATGCTTTAGATTCTCTAAGTCTATCAATAAACGCTTTCCTCAACATTCCATGCCCCTTAACCATGCTTTCTAGTTTTGTTTTCTCTAATATCCTCAACAGCCTTCCAAACTTCTAGTCACTGCCCACATATCAATACATTTTCACACGTCCTTTACCTATGTTTTCTACTAGGTGGATGCCTACTTGAGATGAGTGGTGTTTGTCACTACTGTTTGTGAATTTAGGAATTGGGAGTACAGAGCAGTAGTGCAAACAGAAGTGCTAACATGGCATATTAAGCTATTTACAAGCCAGCCTTTGAGAACCAGCCTGAGTCTCAACCAGTTTAGATAGCATATGTTTTGCAATAATTTCTTTACTTTTCTGGAATAAAACCCACACTTAAGACAGCAGTGCCATTAGCAATAATAAAGCTAATTAAATAAAAATAACTTTAAAGTAAAAATAATATGTATTGCAACTATGACCTGTCAAGGCAGAGTTCTTTAACATGTGTATGCTTGCATTTATACATAGACTTTCCAGAGTATGGGAACTACAAACACCAAAGTATGTTTCATGTTGCATCGGTAGCTCAAATACCATGAGGGCAATAGGTTGAGCATGAAGGCAAGAGAGTGACTGTATTGATGGACTGTGAATCTTAACCTGGGTGTAAAAGGAACTGTTGGTCTGTCAAGAAAGCTGGGAGTGTGAAAATATGACAGATGTAGTGATTTGAAACGGTTCATCAGCTAAATATCTGGAAATATTTGGGGGAGGGGGTGTGTAGAAGAATAATGTAGAAAAAGCTAGGAGACATGAGAACTAGAAACATCCTCTACTGAACCTAAAGAGATTTGACATGCAGAGGATAAAAGTGCCACACAAAAACTGTGACCAAAGAAGCAGATTCGTGGAGATGTGAAATAAGTACTCACACATTCTTGCCACTCCAGCTTTCAATAGCAGGAGCTTACTACCTTCTGGGGTTGTACTGTAACCCTTGAATGGTTTAAATGTATTGTCCAAAGAATGGATTCTCTATGTCTCTTCATATTCCTTTCCAAGTGATTTCCTACTGTCTTTATATAGCTAATATTCTAGGATCCATATGAGGAAGATAATTCAGAATGTTCAGATGACGCATACAGCATACAGGGTTCCATCAAAGAAAGAAGGGAATTGTCAGTTGGATAGAGGCTCTATTCCAACACTACACTGAATCCTGAGGGCTCTCAGCTTCATATCTCTTGGTTGGTTGGAAGCATTGTCATCTCTTGGTTTCTGTACTCTGCAAATTTTCATTATGATTGCTGGAATGCCCAGGCTCTCCAATGTAAGATAGATATTACATATGGTCTTGATGGGGTCTAGTGGCCTTAGACATTCCCTGGTCTGTAAAGATCATCTGTGCTTGAAAAATATTGATGCTGTACCATTCCTGTAACACTTCTTCTTAGTGATGGATTAAGTTAAAAATATTCCATAATTTTATTCCTAGGATCAATTTGACTCATCCCTAGTGATTAGTCTTCTGCCACAGTATTATATTTTGTTGATTTATATTGATTTAGGAGTGCTATATCTTTAATTATAAGTAACATTGATGTATTCTTTCTTAAATAATCAGTGACTGAATTTATTATAAATGTTTTCAACTTGTCTTAGAAATAATTAACTGGTTTACTCTATCTCCTAGTTTGAAATGTTTATATAGCACAAAAATGCTCTTGTCTATGACCTGTTAACTGATGTGGGTGAGCACATGCTATCTACTTTCTATATTTCCAATATAGAATATTTTTAAAAATTACATTATCAGAAGTTTTTACCAGTAATATTCACATACACATCAATTTTAATCTTTCCTATAGTAAATATTTAGTTTGATTTTCTTTTTGAATTTTGTTGTAATTTTATTACTGTGTACTTATTTATAAAAGATGTACTTTCCTGTTTAAAAAATAATTATTTCTCATATTTAATATTAAAAAGAAATTTACACTAAAAACTAATTTTAGGATTTAAGAAACCATTAATAATTACATCATAATTAGAGATTTTACTACTTTTAGTTATACTTTTTTATTTAAAAAACATTTCTTCAACCATTCTACTGAAGTTTTATTTTCTAAAATTTTTAGTTTTATTTGAATACTAGTTTCTCCCATTGATTTTCTATGGGACAATTCAAATTTTTAACAAAATTATTTAATAGAGTGCTTTGTTAGTTTGGCTTCTCTAGGTCTTTTTTTTTAATGAGATTTATTTTGTGTGTATGGGTGTTCTACTTGCATGTATATTGTGGACCACAGGTGTATGGTGCCCTTGGAGGCCAGAGGTGGCCATTGGAGTCCCTGGAACTGGAGTTACAGATGGTTGTGAGCCATTGTGTGGTGCTGAGACTCAAACTCAGATCCTCAGGAAGAGCAGCCATGCTTGTCACTGCTGAGCTAGCTCTCCGGCCCTTCTATTTAATTCACACACAGCCATTTCCAGTATACATTTTCTCTGACTGTAATTCTGGGTATGTTCTATAAGTTTTCACACACATAATTTTAACTGCATACCAAATAATTAGCTATTGATCATTTTTTTCCTCCAACTGGTAAAATAGCATTTTGAAAGAGATTCTGTGTTCTGTGCTTTTAAAATATATCATATTGTTGAGATTGTAAATATTTGAATTTGTGTGTGTGTGTATATGTATGATTTACCACAATAAATGTAAAAAATTTAAAATGTTATATTGTTTATTTTGTACATGTGTGTATGGACAGTATATATTTGTTCATATGTGAGGGCATACACATGCCTCAATGTGTATGTGTATAAGTCAAAGGTCATGCTTGGGTGTTGGTTCTTCCCTTACACTTGAAGTAAGGTCTCTCTTGCTTGCTGCTACACTGTGTATTCTACACACAAATCTACACACTGAAGCTGTCTGGACTGTGAGCTTCTGGGGAGTATCATATATCTGTCTCTCTTCTCCCCTGGGTAGTGCTTGGCTTTCACACATGGGCTACCATGTCCAGAATTTACATGGGTTCTGAGGATCAAAATTTAAATAATCACCAGGCTTGTACCAACCATATGTGGCTATATTGATGTTTACTTTTTTCATATGTGACAAATATTACTAACATTTTAGAAATTTTTGTTGAGAAAGACATTCTCTGTAAGCAGATTATTTGCCTAACATATGAGACATAAATTTAGGCCCAGTGCTATACACATATACACAGACAGACATAATTAAAATCCACACAATAGCTTGAAACCTGCTGGTGATGTCATAAATCCTCCCACTGTAAGTGTGTGCATCTTAGTTTTTCTTTGCATATCTGTGTGTTCTACTGAACTTTTCTGAGTTCACTGGTTTTTCTATATTTGTATGGTTATTTATGTCATAGTCTCTATAAATGACTCTAACATTTTGTCTTTCCCCTTGGTGTTTTTTTCTGCTATGAAATTGCCAACTTTGGCTCAATTTAATCAGTTTCCTTCCTTTTACAATTAAGTCATTCATTTCTAAATTACTTTATTTGAGTTCTTGTAAATGGCAAATGGCCAGACTGGGAATCTTAATTTATTGTCAGTATTCTGCTTTTATTTTCTGTTTTATTTTACACGAGCCATAAAGCATAAAGAGACCAGTAAGCTCAGCCAGTAGAAACACCCCAAAGTTGACAATCCTCTGTGGAACAAGGTTACATACATGTGGCCAGTCCTTCCCAGCAGCATGCTTAATGAGGTTGTATGACTTTAGTATAAATCTTTAAGTTTCAGTATCTGATCAACCTTCAGAAAATGGCCATGTACCTTTTGAATTTTAATATTTTAAAATGTCTTGTTAATTCTGTCCTTTACTGAAAAGAAGTATAGAAATCTTTCACTGTGAAAACAAACTAATCTGGTATTTTCTTTTTTTCTTGTTATTCTTCAAATTTTACTTCATATATTTTGAAATGCAGGTCTTAGGTACACACATAATCAGAATAGTATATTTCTCTAAGTAAAGTCAGACTTGTCATTATGTAGAAACTCCGTCTACTTCTAATAAGTCTCTGTTATTCGATGACAACAAAAGCACCCCAAAATGTTGGTTATTATATGCCTAGTATGTCTTCTTTCCATCATTTTACTTGTTAGTTTTGTATATTTTTGGAAGGGAAACAATAATGAATTCAGTTTGTTGGATTGAATCCTCTCCAAACTGAAGCCTTTACCTTGACTATCCTACCTACACATGTACCTGATTATATCTTCTTTCTGTTTATCATGCCTCATCTGGGCCTCATCCAGTCCTTTGTTCTTTTATAGTGGCTTTTTTGTCCTTGCATTTTTCTTCATTTAATGGTTTATACATTATTTGTTCTATTTCCATTCTTTTGAAGACTAGTGTTAGTGTAATTACCCTGAACATTCTAACTTGCATAAATAAACTATCTAATGAAAAGTTAATAAGTTGTTTTGTCTTCTCTTTAGTAATACAAACATAGAATAGTTAACTTTGACGTTACGATTTATGGTATGAGGAATTAATTATTGCCATAAGTTTAAGTTTTATGGGTTTTAATATATTAATATTTTGCATACAGTCAATATGTATTTCCACTTATGTTAAAGTTTTCATCTTATATCTCAGACCCTCCCACCTAAGGTTGCTTTCCTTCTGGACCACATACTTTTCATGTAGTTAGTACTTAACAGATAAATTTCACTTATCAAAAATGCTTTTACTTTGCCCTTGTTCATGTGAGACTACGCCCCCAAATTCTTTGGCCATTACTTGTAAAATTAAGGGAAAGAACTGAGGCATTAAATTAGCTAGAGTCAGATGGATGGACTGTATCTTCCAAAATGACTGGGTTTCGGGGTCCTGCTGCTTCTTGAAATGTTTGGGGGAAGAAAGTACTTAGCAAGCAGGGAACTCAAATTAAGCACAACCCATTTCACTTCAAGTCTGCATCCATTTCATTTGAAAGACCCATATTCCCCATCTCATCTTCACATAATTGATTTGGAGATCTGACATTCATATTGTGGAATTCAGAACTGTTTGGGGACTGTGTTCACTACTTTTATTCCAGATTTGACCTCCAATTTTATGTTGTATTTATTGCCTGTAATGTATTTAGATGACAGGAGGATAGAAGTGGTCCCTGACTCCTAAATCTTACAATTTAAACATAGGCTGTAAGAGAATAGAGAGTAAAGCAGAAAGGGGAGACCAAGGCGAGGAATAAAGGTGAAGTGAGGAGAGAGAAGAAACCCACATGGCAAGCTATATGTCGAAGCAGGAAAGGCTGAATGCTGAGGAAAAGGAGTCAGGCTCGGGAGTCTGATGGGCCTGAAAATTGAGTGGGAATGTTGAATCTAGGAGAACCATCACCAACCACTGAACTGAATATACAGTTCTTTCAATTTCATGACAAGAGGCATTCAAAATACAGTGATGATAGACAGAAGAGGTAAGAAATGCAAACGCTATGAAAATACAAAGTTATCTTTACAATATCTCAGCCTGCACTCATGCCAAAAAGCATTGTAGTTGATTGGAGGACCCATTCCATGCCACTTTCTAGATACTATTCATCCTAAAAGGAAACCAATATCATTTAATAAAATGTAGTCAATAAACTACAAATTTGCATATATATATATATATATATATATACATATATATATATATATATATATATGGAGCCCAGCAACTTAAGACATATTAAAGCCCAATTTCATTGGAATACTTTATAGGAATAAACTCTCACTTTTATAATAAACTTTTATAATAAACTTTTTTATAATAAACTTTTTATAATAAACTTTTATAATAAACTTTCACTTTTTTATAGGAATAAACTTTTCAAATCTTGAAGAAAACATATATATTGAGAAATTACAGTTCTAAAGCAAGTAGTATTGAACTTTTTATATTCTAGGATGAAATTATTAGAATTAGCGAGTTTAAAGAGGTTTAAATTTTTTGGAATATATTACAAGATAATAATCTTTGCTAAATTAAAACACATCTATCCAGATAGACCAATGATAAAAGGAAATTAAAATTATAATTTTTTCATTAACATCTACAAAAGGGATCTAAAGATCCCTAACAGGACACTGCATTTACATATGGACCAGGAACATTTTACCAATGATGTATTTAGTCTTTTGAAATTTCATTCAAACTCAGAAACTGTTTAAAGAAAGGAAAGGGGGGGGGGAACAACTTTGAACATGAACAAGCAAGGAAATTGATTGTTTAGTTATTTATCACTAACAAGTAGATGAAGTAGGGCCAATACAATTGAAAAGCTGAAGTCGTTGGTTAAGGGCTGACTTCTGAACTAACACATCTCCCTATGAGCTATGAGTAAAAAAGGAAGGGGAATTATCCACTAAAGGGAACACCGGGGCCCTCCACAGGTCTCCTGACAATGCAGCTGTGCTGTAGCGTGGCATGAACACAGAGAAGGCCAATAGAGAAATAAGTGGGAAGATCGGAATCCCAACCGAGAAAATGGAGGGGGGAAAACAGCCTCAGCCAGCTTAATTACCCATGGTTTTGTTGTCCTTCATTATCGTGAGGCTGTATTTCACTGTTGGCATGAAGGACAAAGTAAATGTCTTGAATGGAAAACCAGACATGATGGCAAAACTCTGTGATACCAGCACGTGGGAAACTGAGGCAGGAAGATTACAAGTTTAAGGCCATTCTAGGTCACCTAGCTAGTACCAGATCAGCCAGGGCTATATAGTGATAGCTTGTCTCAGGAAAACAACCAAACCAAAACCAAAACCAAAACCAAAAAACAAAACCCAAAACAAGGCAAACAAAGAAACAAATCCTATGAGGACAAGAATTAAGATAGTATAATATTTTTGTTACATATACTTGTGGTGTGTGTGTGTGTGTGTGTGTGTGTGTGTGTGTGTGTGTGTCTGTGTGTGTATGTGTCTGTGTGTGTGTGTGTGTGTGTGTGTGTAAAAACCAGAAAAGAATCTTGGGTGTCTATCCTCAGGAATTGTCTATTTAAAAAAATTTTTTTTACATAGTCTCTTCATTAGCCTAATATTAAAAAGCAAGAGGAACTAAGCCCTAATGAGAGCAGCATTCAGTTTATGAAGTTAGGAGAGTAAAGTAAGACTTAACTGTTATGAGTTAGGTAGAAGGCCAGGCAGGAGAGGCTGCTCAGGGGGAGAGTGTATTTCTAGCATGCATACAGCTCTGTGTTTGACCACAATACCATAAAAATGCAAAAATTAGGAAGAAGGAAATAAAATACTAAATTATAAAACAAAAATTGACAGACTAGACTAGATGGCACATGTACACAGAAATATCAAAACAAAAAAATCTGTTCTTTAAAAATATTAAAAATTATATATACACAATTATACTAAGAAAATTTGGATAAAATGAAATAATATTAAGAATAAGATATATATCTCTGATTATATAATCATTATATATTATGTAAATATAGTAAAAGAATATTACAATTTTCCCTTTAATATATATGTACAATATGTTACATATGTTGTACATATAATATATATGTATTGATATTATAAATAAAGGAATATTATAAATAACTTGATCAAACACTCAAATTTTTGGACAAAAAGCAGTATGTTAAAAAGGAGTCAAGAAGAGATGAGAAGTGCTGGTGAGGTGGCTCACTGGGTAAAACTATTTGCCACTAAGCAAAATAACCTGAGTCCCATCCCCAGGACACATACGGTACAAGGAGAGAACTGAACTGACCCTGGTAAATTGTTCTCTGATCTCTAGCATACTGTTGCACACTCAATACTCACACCCACAGTTCCCTCCCAACAACAAAGTACACTCTAATTAAAAAGAACCACAAACTAAGATGGTCCACCAGCCATGGAAAAAGATAAAAGCTAAGTTTCCCCACAAGTACACCATGACATAGTTTTCCTGATTCATTTTTATCAAATCCAGAGGAAACAAACAATTCAAAATTCAAAAAACAAAGAAAATCTTACAATTAACTTTACGAAGCTAAAGAAACACTGATGCCACCTTTGATGAAGATAATATAAGACATTTATATGTTAATTCTCATTGCAAATATTTGCAAACATCCCAAGGAAATATTAACTATTTGAATTCGGCAATCTATAGGCATTGCTGTACACTATTATTAGTTTGAGTGAATTTCAGTTGACCTTTAACCAGGAATGTAAGCTTAGTTTACAACCAGAAAATTAATTAATGTGATTGATGCATAGATGACGAAAATTGGCACAAATACATTCAAAGGAGAGTTCCATGGTACAACACACACCTAGCACTTTACAGGGGCTCTTCAGATCAAAGTTCAGATATTCCTCATGCTACACTCAGTCTCTGAGCTACCACCATACCTCAACTGGAATTCTAAAACACATCATATTGGGAATTCCTTCATCTTATACACAATGTTTATATCCCAAACAAAATTTGAGAAGCCGACTTAAATGTTCATGAAATGGCAGAGGACCAGCAAGAACAAGAGACCAGAGAAGAACAAGGACCAGAGAAAAACAAAATGGAGGAGCCTGCACTATGGAAATATCAAGATTTTTACCTTGTAGAGAATGTCACCAGACATGACAATACTGTGCAAGGTAGACAAACTGACATGACGAAGAGAATGAAACTCACAAGACCTGTATGGGATTATGACATTTTCTTCAGAATGGACATTACAGATGAATGGCAGATGCCACGAGGCCAGTTGTTAATGCAGTTGAAAGGAAAGAAGGAAAAATGACAGGAAGGAAAGAAAAGGAGCGGCGGGAGCAAGCTTGGATGTCCCTGAATATCAGCTTTGATTATTGTTTCTTCCATTTACTCTTGCTCCATTTAGTCTCTGTGGACAGCAATTGTATTCCATGGCCATCCCAGCTGTGCTTGGGCAGCTACTCTTGCTTTCCTTATTTCTCACACATTATGTTCCACTAATCTTTATATCTGCTGTGCATGACCTACCTATCCTTTGCTGCACTAAGGTCAGCATTCTTATCAATGGAGCTGTATCCCTGCACCCAAACAAATGAAATACTCCAGCTGGATTCACACATTATTGTAACTATATCCTAAGGCTTGAGGACTGTTGTGTGGCCTCACTGTGTAAGGGATCTTATGGGATCCCCTGTGGCTCCTACTTTCATTACTGTAAGGTTCCAGTTGATTTCCAAATAAGTTTCTGGTGTTCTTAAAAGTATATAGACTACCCTGTTGAAGTTATGGTTTTATTTTTGTGCTTAAACTAAATAATTAGTAAATATTTGAAGAATATATAAATTAATAATACAAGTAAAAGTATAGATGAATAAATATAAAGTCACTAAATCGTATAACCCAAGTGTCTGAAACATCTTCATCTTACCTCCTCGTTTTATTATGCACTTAAATGTTTCCTCAGTGAAGTCTTCCCTGCTACTTTGATGCAGTTTAAGATGAAATTATTTCAGACTATCGTAAAATTCCTTTTCAAACATTTTCCCTTTCCTTTCTAAAAACACTTCACTCAAAAGCAAAACCAAAGATACTTGAGGTTAATTCACTTCTACGTCTCTAGAATGTTTCTTTCCACTTTTCAGGGTGTTTCTATCCTTTGATACTTAAAAAAAATCAATTTTAAATAAAACGTTAGATACTTTAAAAAGTGATCAATTTTAAATTAAGAAAAATCACTACATTTCTTCTTCATGAGAAACAAACAAATAACAACAAAACAAACAAACAAACAAAATTCAGAACTCTTTGGAATGGCTCAGATATTCCATAGATGTCTGCAGAATGACTCAAGGATTAGAGGCACAACATATTATTTATTAATCTTACATATTTTAATGTCTTCCTGAAGGAATTCGACTGGCCAATAGAAGGCCTGCTCTCCCATGAAGAGGCCAGTAAGTAAGACACCAGAGCAGCGTGTCCCTGTACGACTCCGAGTTTTAAGGAATGGAGAAAAGAAAACCATCAGATCCCTGGTGATTGGCCTGGACAGCTCACTTGGATGGAAATCACAGTAAGAGCAACAACCTGTTCACACTCACCCTTCAGAAGACTTTTCAGGTTTTATAGATGAGTCTCTTCATCCTCAGTGTTTTCTGGAGGAACTATATACTTATTTATGAAAAGGGCCCGATTTGAAGATGAAAACATGTGCACGATTTTATTTAGTTTCTGTATCAGGTGCTTAAATTGATCTCTTCTGTTTTTATCTAAACACAAACAGAAGAATAAGTCAGAAGTAGGTGGCTGAAATTTAAACAGCTCTCTGTATTTTCAATGAGCATTTTTGAGTTTTACTGGTGTGCATAGAAATGAGTGAACTCAAAACGTGCTTATTAAATTTAGCTTTGAAATTGCTTAATTGTTGTAATAATTATTCTTACAGCTTCGGGTTTAGAAACACAGTCCTCTGAAGTGCTAGGAAAGCATTGATCTGTAGTTGAAAGTTAACCTGAATTCAAATAGAACCATCCCAAACATCGCATATTTCTCTACCACGAGAGACAAATCACCTGCTGTATGTTTCTATTTTATGACAAAGGGAATCTGAATCTTGGATTGCTGAAAAGCTTTGATGGAAAGAATGAGTTAAACACATTGTTTCTTATATAATTACCAGCAATGTTACCTCCTGACCCTTCTTCTGAGATATTTAGGATATCTGAGGCTGCTGATAATAGTTTAATATTACTCTCTTCACATCGATTAAATATACTTCATACATCACTGAACAATGAGTAACATTCAGATTGGCTGTCCACTGAACTGCCTGTAAAGATGATAAAGTAAAGAATTAATCTTCAAAGTAAAGTCAAGCCTGAAATTGAAATCTTTGACGCATACATCTCATAATTAGCTCATTCTGCTTGATGTAAGATGTGAGGCCAATGCCCTTAAAGAGGGTCTGACTTTTTCTAAACACCCAAAGTTAACACATCATCCATTCTTTCTACATTTATTCATTTTTTTTCTTATTTTTATCTTTAATTGTAATTATAAGTTACACACAGATAACATCCTATAACCTTATGTTTAAAGTGCTCAGCTCATTAAAGGAATTCAAAAGTATTTAGAGAAGTTGGAGAATTTGAACAACTATCCTGGCAGAGAGTGTCTGAATGCTCTGCTCACGGAACAATGCGTCCTGATTCATCAAGCATTCCGACATTAGAGAGCCACTTGCTCACCACCTGCATTACTTTTGCCCAAATAATTAAAATACGGTGACTTTCACTTGGCAAGAAAACGCTTCCAAACACAGAAAATGTTCCTTTGCTGAGACAGTTTTGTGCAGGATCATCTATAACACACCCCCAGCGGTGTGCAAATACTTGTTAACAAAAGGTTTAAGTAGAGGACTCCCAGTGGAGGAATAAGGACATCGATCCAGCCACAATCGGCCCAAAATGTGTCCTGATACAAGATGTGCAGGGACAAAGATGGAACAGAGATTGAGGAAATGGCCAACCAATGACTGGCCCAAATTGAAACCTGTCCCCTGGGCAAAAACCAACCCCTAACACTATTAATACTCCATTATGCTGGCAGACTGCAGCCTATCATTACTGTCCTCTGAGAGTTCAACCTAGCTGCCTATGAAAACAGAGGCAGAGATCCACAGCCAGATATTAGGCAGAGCTTGAGGAATCGTGTGGAAGAGTTGGGAGAAGGATTGAGGGACCCGAAGGGGATAGGGACTCCGCATGAAGATCAACTGAGTCAACTAACCTGGACCCTTTGGGGTTTCCAGAGACTGAACCACCAAGCAAAGAGAAAGCATGGCCCATTTGTAGAAGGGACACATTGGAGTCTGTGGAATGGTATACCAAAGCTGGACAAATTATTGGGCTTCCTTTAATAGACCCAAGTTAAATATTTTTCAGAAGAAAAGATTTTACTGACACATGGAATGCTTTGCTCTCATTAACATGTAATTATTTATTTATAAAAAGTTATTGTGACTGTATACATACATACACACATACATACACACACACATATATGTATGTATAATACACACACACATATATATATATGCTAGAATAATGATAAAAATCCATCTTAGCACTGTCTTCCTCTGGCCACAAGCCAACCTTCATCCATACAACAACTCACTGTGGGCGGTGTTAAGGGTTTGCTGTTGGTATTGGTTCCATCATCTACAAACCCAGAGGACAGCACCTATCTCTGTATGTCATTATCACCTGCTGTGCAGTTGCTTCCTCGATCAGTATGTGTGCTGCCTGCTCTGTCACATCAAGGAATAAAGCATTAGAGACCCCCCCTTTAATGCCACCATTAAAGGCCTATGGTAGGTGCCAAAGCAGTCCTCGCAAATGAATGATTAGCTGTATTTGATCCGTTTTTCATTTCCTAAAGTGCATCAGTTATTAAAACTGCACAGAAAAGTTCACTGACTTGGAAATTAGAATGAAGCTATATTCCAATCAAGCATTCTTATTCTGATCATTATTGTTTAAAATTTGTTTAGGTGTAGATTCATAGTGGAGGTAAACAAAACATTACAGGGAAAATTTATGTCATCTCTTGTTAGGGTCCAGGAGTCACCCCAGAAACCACATGAAAGCCAGTGAGCTCATAGACAGGTGCTGGAGGTGCAGTCTGGTGGTTGGCCCTGACTCAAGCTACTTTAGACATAACGGTTCATATTGGCCTTTAATTTGATGAGTCCTATGTGACGCTTATGGTTGTGCAATTTCAGAAAATTAGCAAATCCCATATCATACAGAACATAGCAGGGTATATGGTCAGCATGACCCTGCTCTGAGACAAGGTATTTTTCAGTGTCAATGACTGACAGACATAATACAGCAATAATATGAAATAGCTGGTGGGCATGGAACAAAAAGGCTACAGCTATGCTAGGAGCACAAGCCTCAACACTCTGAGTTTTTTTCCAAGTAAATGGATTTACATTTCAGAGTGTTTAGCACTGTGAGAAAAAAATTGCGAATTAATGTCAATAGATTTTCTTACATAAATCACTCAAAGAATACATGTTTATTTAACATGCAAAATCATTGAGTATACAGTATAAATTTTTTATTTAATTATGAAATGTGAAGTTTAATCTTTAACTATGTTAAAATTTGAAACTTTATCTTAAAAAAAAAAAAGGCAGATTATTGGGAGCAAATTGTGATAAGTTAAGGTCTTACCACTTGTCCACACGTTAAGACATGCTGTAGCTAATCCAATGTACCATGAATTTTTCTCAAATTATTTGTTTCAGAAATGTTAAAGCTGAAAGGAAAGAAAAAAGCCATGCAATGAACTATTCTGAAACAGAAAGAAACCAGATTGAATTTCACCACCTTTTGGAGAGGTAAGTGTTTACTCTTTGAAATGCAAAGGTGTTTTGTGTGTGAATACTTGAGCGGTCATGCTTACCAGATAGCACACAAAACATTCCTTTATATAAGGTGTAAATACAATGATTATAGACAATTTCATCGTGTGTGTTAGTGTGTGTGTGTGTTCACGTGTGATGTGATAGGAAGTCAAAGCTATACAATCGTCCCTCAAAATTCAATTGGAATGTCCAGAAACAAGAATAAAAGAGGCCTGGTATTTGACTGTAGATAATCTGCCTTCAGAAGACACATTCATAACTATGTTTTAGAAACCGGTTATTCTCTGCTCTGTGTTTTGATGTTGGCTAGCATGGAACTAGTAAGAGGAAAGAGTGCAAAGAAAACTCCTTACCTTACCCTCCACAACTTTCCCAGAAGGCACAAATTCAGCACTAAAACTAGAAGTCCAGAACAGGGTAAAGGATAAAGGAAGATTAATTAGCTACCCACTCCTCCTCTGTGACCCAACTGTCCTAAAGCAAGACATTCCCACAGGCGAACATTCACTCTAGAAAAGTATGAGTGAGGCACCAGAAGCTGGTATGCCACGGGCTGCACCGTAAGTGCACAGATGTCCAGGAAAACGAGATGGCATCGGAGTAGCTCCTTTGGTATCAGTTAAACCGAAGCAGGGTGATCCCACCAGCTGCTCTGAGTGAGGAAGCTCACTCAGTGTCCACGGCCCATCGACTGGAACATGAAATGATGTACTTCTTACTGGCTTATTTTTTTTCAGGATCCCTCTCAAAGGAATAACTGGTCTCATTATCTGCTTAATTGTTGCAAGCTAAGGTAGGAAATAGGAGTTAGAAATGCTTCTCATTTGTGTCTTGCTGAGAAGCACAGAGTCATCTCTAACTTACACAGTGATACATAATAGCGCCAGCAACATATAGCAAGATCTTCTTTATCCCAACCACACTGTTTAGGAACTGGTCCAGCACATCTGTTAGCTCCGTTGCTCCTTCCCTAGGGTTTAGGTATGGCTAAGGGCAACATACCTATGCTCCAATACCTTCAGTGGCCTCCTGCTGTCCATGAATGAAAACACAGGTCTGTTTTTTTTTTCTTTTTTTAAAATTGGATATTATATTTACATTTCAGATTTTATCCCCTTACCCCATTTCTCCCACACACACCCAGGAACCCCCTATCCCATCCCCTCTCCTCCTGCTTCTATGAGAATGTGACTCCACCTACACCCCCACTCCCACCTCCCCACCCTCAAATCCCACCCCCCACACACACACACACTAAGTGTCCAGCCTTCATGGGACCAAGGATCTCCTCTCCCACCTATGCCCAACAAGGCCATCCTCCCTTACATATACAGCTGGAGTCATGGGTCCCTCCCTTTGTGCTCTCAGGCTGGGGAGCTCTGGTTGGTTGGTATTGTTGCTCTCCTCATGGGGTCACAAATCCTTTCAGCTCCTTCAGTCTTATCTCTAACTACTCCATTGGGAAACCCTTGATCAGATCAGTGGTTAGCTGTGAGCATCTGCCTCTGAATATGTCAGACTCTGGCAGACCTCTAAGGAGACAATATATCAGGCTCTTGTCAGCATGCACTTCCTGATATCCACATCAACGTTTACCTTTTGTGGCTGCACATGGGATGGATACCCAGGTGGAATGGTCTCCAGATGCCCCCTCCTTCAGTTTCTGTCCCACACTTTGTCTCCATATTTGTTTGTCTCCATGAATATTTTTTTACTCCTTCTAAGTAAAACCGAGGCACCCATGCTTGGTCTTCCTTCTTCATGAGCTTCATGTGGTCTGTGAATTGAATCTTGGCTATTTTAAGCTTTTGGGCTAATATCCACTTATCAGTGAGTAAATACCATGTGTGTTCTTTTGTGATTGGGTTACCTCACTCAGGATGATATTTTCTAGTTCCATCCATTTACCTAAGAATTTCTCAAATTCATTGTTTTTAATAGCTGAGTAATACTCCATTGTGTAAATGTACCACATTTTTTGTATCCATTCCTCTGTTGAAGGACATCTGAGTTCTTTCCAGCTTCTGGCTATTATAAATAAGGCTGCTATGAACATAGTGGAACATATGTCCTTGTTATATGTTGGAGCATCTTCTGAGTATATGCCCAGGAAAGGTATAGCTGGATCCTCAGATAATGGTATGTCCAATTTTCTGAGGAACCGCCAGACCGATTTCCAGAGTGGTTGTACCAGCTTGCAATCCCACCAACAATGGAGGAGTGTTCCTCTTTCTCCACATCCTCACCAGCATCTACTATCACCTGAGTTTTTGATCTTAGCCATTCTGACTGGTGTGAGGTGGTATCTCAGGGTTGTTTTGATTTGCATTTCCCTGATGACTAAGCAAGTGAAAGATCTGTATGACAAGAACTTCAAGTATCTGAAGAAAGAAATTGAAGAAGATCTCAGAAGATGGAAAGATCTCCCATGCTTGTGTTTTGGCAGGATTAATTTAGCAAAAATAGCCATCTTGCCAAAAGCAATCTACAGATTCAATGCAATCCCTATCAAAATTCCAAATCAATTCTTCATAGAGATAGAGCAATTTGCAAATTCATTTGGAAATAACAAAACCCCCAGGATAGCAAGAACTATTCTCAACAATAAAAGAACTTCTGGGGGAATCACCATCCCTGACCTCAAACTGTACTACAGGAAATAGTGATAAAAACTGCGTGGTATTGGTACAGAGACAGGCAGGAAGACCAATGGAATAGAATTGAAGATCCAGAAATGAACCCACCTATGGTCACTTGATCTTTGGCAAAGGAGCTAAAACCATCCAGTGGAAAAAGGGCAGAATTTTCAACAAGTGGTGCTGGCTCAACTGGAGGTCAGCATGTAGAAGAATGTAAATCAATCCATTCTTATCCCCTTGTACAAAGCTCAAGTCCAAGTGGATAAAGGACCTTCCCATAAAATCAGATACGCTGAAACTAATAGAAGAGAAGGTGGGGAAGACCCTCGAATACCTAGGCACTGGGGAAAAGTTCCTGAACAGAACACCAATGACTTATGCTCTAAGGTCAAGAATTGACAAATGGGACCTCAAAAATTGCAAAGCTTCTGTAAGGCAAAGGACACTGTCAATAGGACAAAATGGCAACCAACAGATTGGGAAAAGATCATTACCAATCCTACATCCGATAGAAGGCTAATATCCAATATATACAAAGAACTCAAGAAATTAGACTCCAGACAGCCAAATAACCCTATTAAAAAAAATGGGGTACAAAGTATAAGCTAAACAAAGAATTCTCAACTGAGGAAACTCAAATGGCTGAGAAGCACCTTAAGAAATGCTAAACACAAGTCTGTTATTCCTCGAATACCTTCAAGCTGCTCCTGTCTTCTTTTCAGCCTCATCAGATCCCTCAACCCACTCATACACTGAGGTCCAGCCTCCACATTTGTATTATATTTTCAATTATATTTTTTCTTGAGAATTTCATTTCCACTTTTCTTCTCCCTCAACTCCTCTTCTCCTCTGTCAAGTTCATGACCTTTCTTCTTCTTCTGTAATTATTCTATACACACACACACACACACACACACACACACACACACACACACACAAGCCTGCTGGCTTATCTCTGGTCTTAGCACCATGGATTGCCAATAACTCTTCATCTAGGAATCGATCTTCTGGAATTTCTCACATCCATGTTGACATGTTAATTGGTGTGGACATTTCATTATGCAGGTATGGTTTAAGCAACCATACTGTTGATATTTCATGAATGCAGCACCATTATCATGTCTAGATGACACTATCTTAGCAGGCATCCTGTTCTCTGATTCTTACAATCTTTCTGCCCCGCTCCACGGCAGTCTGTAGGCTGCAGGTTGTGTTGAAGGTCTCCCTTCCGGGTTAGACACCCCGCGGTCACTTACCTTCTGCATTTTTACCAATGATGGATCTCTGTAGTGGCCTCTTTCTGCTGTGAAAAGAGGCCTTTATGGCAGGGTGGATGGGTGCTACACTTATCTGTGTGTATGATGTAGAGTATTTAGGATACAGTTATAAATTATATTGGTTTAGAAAAATGGAAGTAGTGGGTTCTCCTCTAGAATCCCTAACCTCTTCAGCCATGGGAGGTTAGCTAGGTTTACAATACTAGGCACAAATTCCCCTCCTATTATGTGGACTTTAATTCCAATTAAACAGCTGCTAATTACCCCTGGCTAGATAGGTGTCTCCACTCCTGGCTAGATAGGTGTCTCCTCCAGGAGTCCAGAATCTATGTCATTCATCTCAGTACCCACAAAACATTATGTGAAACTGAGTGGGTAGGGAATCAATGATAGTGCTTAACCAGGTCAAAAAATTCTTGTTGCAATCACTTCCTGGGGGAGGGAGATGAGGAACTGCTCATCTTGGTGAAGGTGTAGCTTTGGTGTCTTTGGAGAAACTGTGGAACTTCAGCTGAAACAGTAAAACATGTATTTTAGGTAGAAGCATGAATATGAGCTAAAGGTTAAATCTCTTAAGTCCACCAACCAGAGAGAGGAACTGAGTTAAAAGGACACACTGGCCCCTGGGCTTCATTCTTGAGTAATCACTAATGGCCAGGCCTTGGTTCCTTCTGCTCTCTTACCTTACTACTGGAAGCTTTATGTATGCAAAATCAATTTACATGCCTCTTGGTACAGGTGCACTGGAATTTTGAACTTACCTTCTGCTGCTCGGAGACTTTTCAATGAAAAAGGGAAGGAAGTCTTTTCCCTGAAAGACCTACAGAGAGATGAACTGGTAACTGAGGGGTGTGGGATTGGAAATGGAATAAGTGAGCATACGCAAAGGAAAGCGCCCTTCAGTGGGAGGCTTCTATGCTTGCCTTTCATATTCCTTCTAGAATTTCCATGGAGTCAGTCATCCAAAAGCAATGCTAATCAATATACCATTGATGCCTTTGTAGGCAGTGGGCCAGGCCTGCGTGACTAAATATGATAGATAAATAAATATATGTTTATTGAGCCCTTTTTAAAAGCACCCTTTCCTCCACCACAGAACCTAAAGCAGCCTAATTATCCACTTGTGATATCTACCTCTGCTGCTGAAGAATTAGACTCTTGTATCATTTTTAAGTCTATACAAAGTAGTTATTTGTTTCTTTACTAAATAAACAATTTCCTGACGTTCTCAGTTTAACAATAAAGCTTTCATAACTTTCTTCACTATATGCACACTTCAGCAGCATCAAATAAATATGCCATTGGTTGTTTTGTTTTAAACTCTATTTGGAGCCTATAGTGAGCTGAGAAATGGAAGGTTTTACACAGCCTAGTCTTTCCCCCATTTGTAAAATTAGAGATATTAGCTTAGGCAAAAACACTGCTAGCCCTGACTGATGCCTGAAGCTTTTTGAACAAAGAACAAAGCTCATAGTATATTACCAAGTCTTGAAGCTGGATGTGGTATCGATCTGTAATCTCAGTACTCTGAGAGGCTGAAACAGGAGAATTGTTGTAAGTTCAAGGTAAATGTTGGCTATTTAGTGAGTTCTAGGCCAGTCTAGTTTATATACAGAGACATTGTCTCAGGAAAAACCATCACACACACGCATACATGGACCTGTGCGTGCACGTGCACACACACACATACACTCACACAGACACAGACACAGACACACACACACACACACACACACACACACACACACACACACACAGAGGCACACAAGACCAAAGCAAAATAAAACCAAGAGTTTGGCTAGTGTTCTGAAATCTGAGAACCTCTTGAGTCTGAAAACTGCATACTGTGAGCAGTGCATGCATGCATACAGTGAGCGGCATGAGAGGCAGTGGGTGAAGAAGCCTTGCTCTTGCTTTCACAGGCTTTATGTGAAATCTGAATTTTATCTCTTCTAAGAGTTTTTGTTTGTTTTTAGTGTTTCTGTTTGTATGTGATGCTGGGGTTACTCAGTGTTCTATTTTTTTTCCAGACAGGCAGACTACCTTAAAATAAATAATAACAAAAGATAAATGTGGCCTAAAGATAAGTACAGAGGAGGCATCAGGGCACAGGGAGTATGGGTGTGAGGAAGACGAGATGGAGTAGGGAGTATTCACAGTGTTTAACTCACCATTTGGTAAGTGTGAAGATAGTATCAGGACCAGTTGTTAGACTTAGCATCTGTGGGAAAATGGGAGGCCTGTTGCTCAAGAAGGGAGTACCTAAGAGGGTCTCTCCTGTGTCCTCATGGAAAGAGCTATGTGAGTGTGTGATAATGAAAGAGGTGGTGCTGGGCTTCTCTTCAAACAGAGCCCTCTTCAACATGTCATTACTTCTCATCTTTAAGAAACTATACACCAGGTGTGGCGGTGCATCCCTGCACTCCCAGATGTCAGGAGACTGGAGTCAGATTGACTTTGAAGCTCAAGGAAAGACTGGGCCATACAGAGCGATACTGTAAAGTGGGAGAGCAAAAGGGACAGAAGGAAGATGAGAAAGGGAAACAATGTATTTAAGGAAATTTAAGAAATAGATACAAGGAAAATGAAGATGCCACCTCTAACACATTATCCAGAAATTACACATCAGTATTTTGTGCACAATTTTAATGTTGTATAATAAGCTAAAACTACCTTAAAAGAGAACTATTATTTTGATGCAGTCTTTTTAATTGAAATAGAACTCTATCACCTTTTTCCCCTCCATTTTGTACCAAGCCACCCTTCTTCAAAGCCATGTTCCCCAACTCTCTCAAGTTAGTAGCTTTTTTTTCCTTTGACTATTATTTGCAAAAAAAAAAAAAATTCCGTTTTTCCTCCCAGCCCCTGCTGGGATCCTAGCCCTGCAAGAGTGGTACATGCTCTTAACTGCTAGCCATGTCTCTAGCATACATTAATATTTTGTTGTTTATATAATACTACAAGTCCAAGTCTTAATTTTTTTCCAGGAAAAGGCAGGTAGTGAGATCTTAGGCTGTGGTGACTATGTAGTCTTCACTGAAACATCAACAATTGACTTCATTCAAACAAACGGCAAGCCTCTTTCCCAGTAAAGCTGTATTTGCAGAAAGGACCAGCAGCCCACATTGGTCATTATCACAGTTTGACAGCCTTTGGCTACACGTGCATTTCAGTCCTTTTGTTCCTCTCTTTCCTTCCATCTTAGAAAACCTATTTGAAAACCTTTTTATTTGTAATTGACTATGGATCAATAGGAATTGCAAAAAGGTTGTGAAGCACTTTTGCTGCACTGTGTTGTGTTGTATGAACGGCTAGCATCCGCTGGCAAGAGAGGAAGAGGCCTGCAGTCTTAAGGCTTTGCCCACCTCCATGTACTCTGAAGAATCAGTGCTTTTCTCAACAGTTCCTTCTTTTTCATTACTGGGTGGTATTCCATGACACTGCACTCTGGCCGTTCTCCCACTGTAAGGTGTTCCAATTGCTGAGATTACTCCTATTTTGAGGTGTTTTGAATAAAGGTACTTCGACCCCCTACACACCATATCCCAGACTCCTGTCTTTGATAGGTATATGTTTCATGTGGAGAACACTGGATCAATCCTGACCTCTCCATTGCACAACAAAGGAAGCAAGTCTTCCGAAGGAGCCTCGAGTTTGACATTTCCAAGATTAAAACCTTTTGCAGCATGCGCAAGGTGGAAGGTACGCTTTGAAGTTAACTTACTTTGATGTCCTAACATACCTGATGATATTGGTTTCTACTAAAAAATCATGTTTATTTAAACAAGCATCTTGCTGTTCAGCTCTTTGGCCTCATTTATTAAAGTATATTTAACCAGGTTGCATATTTTGTTACCTAATATACTTTGGAAGAGCAAAGAGATTTAAAAAACTCAACATAATCTGTTTTATCTTGGGCAGATATATAATTATTTGTGAGACCCATGCATTCTCATCAAGGAAAATGGATTAAATGTCCAATCACGTTTTAATGTTGTACCATCTGTTTATGTAATCAATCTCTTAGGGCTTTATGAGTTTTCAGTCTGCAGAGACCCAGTTGGCTGAGAGGAAAAAACTTAGAATGTTGATCTTCTTATGTCTGGGCTCCCAGGCTGGGGTCTATGTCTTTGCTCATTTGGCCCAGATAGTATTTTGAGTGGTCTCTATGCTTCCTGCTTAGCTAAGCTTGCTTCCTTCTCTGTCTTGCTTTCTGAAACCAGGCAGTGACCTCTGGGTTACCTCTGAAGTCTTAGCTAGAGAGCCATATCACCCTTAGTTAATTTGGGAAGTTTCCAGAAAGCATCTTGGCAAATCATAGGTCATAGCTGCACCTTCAGAAAGCCAAGCCCATATGCATGTAGCCATGAGAGAGCATGCCACAGAGTCCTGATGTTTCCCTAGCATTTCCACAGTGAGGCCAACATGGGGAAATAGGATTGCTTTTACCTCTGTTCTTGCAGGTTAACACTGAACTTCAACTCCGTGTATACTAAGTGGGAGGGAAAGGCTTGTAGGAAACTATGCATTGGTGCTATGTTTACTGACTTACATGGGTGTTGTCTTAGGAGAGTATGGCATTTGAATGTCAGTTGGCATTTGGGGAGAGAGCCCAGTCAGCAAACTGCTAGCCACTGGGATTGATTGCTAGTATTCTTGGGAACAGTCAAGTACGATGGCAAGAACCTGTGATCCCATCACTGGGGAAGCTAAGACAGACTAACTGGCCAGCTAGATTAGCCTCTTCAGTGAGTCCCAGTTCCTAGAGGGAATCCTTGTCTAAAAACAAACAAAATAGATGGTTTCAGGGGAACAACATAGAGTTGTTCTATGCCTGCCAGCCCCCACCCCCACTTCTGTCTTTGTACTTTTCCTTTTCTCTGTAGCATCTCACTTTTCCTTGTGAGATGCCTTTTTCTCTTATCAAGTAAGGAAAATCCATGACCTCACACATGTATTTGACACCAAGGTTTCACATGCATCTTTCACAGTATTGAAATTTATGGTTGAGTCCCAGAGAACAATCTAACTCTAAAGATATTGAGATAGAGATAGAGATAGAGGGAGAGGGAGAGGGAGAGGGAGAGGGAGAGGGAGAGGGAGAGGGAGAGGGAGAGGGAGAGGGAGAGGGAGAGGGAGAGGGAGAGAGAGAGAGAGAGAGAGAGAGAGAGAGAGAGAGAGAGAGAGAGAGAGAGAGAGAGAATCTCAGGCATCCTGTTAAATAAAGACCAACTTTTTGGTTTAAGGAACGCCCAGTGGCTTGCCAGTGCTCTATAGTCATAAGTAATATGTCTCTGCGATTTGTCTATTTCTACCCAGCTCTTGTTTTAGAAGTCCAAAGTGACCTTGTGTGTGGGGGCAAGCTTGCTGTGAATAAACCTGTGGCAGATTTTGAAGAGGAGAAGCAAGTGAAAGGACTAGAGGAGAGGCAGATGGGAAATGCTGCTTTAATAACACGAGATGATCCCAGAGAGACTCTGTAAGTAATCACTGTGGCTCAAAAGGAACCAGGGCCTTGTGATTGCAGCCCATCCACCTGCAGTAGTGTGGAGCCCAGCAGGGAACTCAGAGAAGTTTCTGAAATTCCATCACTTGAAGACACAGTGTTTTGTTAGTTTTCTAACAGACGAATGGAGCCAGAGCTTGAACCATCACCTTCATCTACTTGGATGGTGTAGCCACAATGTGATGATTTTTAAAAAGACATTGCACTTTTCTTCTCCCCCTCCCTTCCTCCCCCTCCCCCTTACTCCTTCTTCCTTCTTTCTTTCCTTCCTTCCTTCCTTTCTTTTTTATTTAATTTTTTTAGTTCACCATGTTCTGCCCTGGAAAACACTGAGTCATTCTGAGCCATTGAAGTAGTTTCTGGAGGATCTCCGTAGTGTCATCCTTTCAAGACATCGAAGTTCCATCTGTAGACTGTTATCTTTCTAACACGTGGGGTTTTTTTCCACCCAGTTCTTCAGTGAGTGTGTGTCCTGACAAGTTGAATAATAATCTGCTCTCTGCTGCCCTCATCTCTGACTGTCAGAGATGCCATTTGTACCTCATGGTCACTCCCCATGGCACATCTCTTCTTGGTCTAGCATACCAGGTTCTAGTAGGTGACAAGCAGTGACCTGAAGGTGACACAATCCTCATGTCCACCGCAGATACATTCTTCTGCCTCCAGTTCTTGTTGCACACTTGTCTGTGGTGACTTCACCATCAGTACTAGTTTCAATGGTACTGTGCATGGGTGCCCTTGTTAGACTCCTTCTCCCTGGTCCTTCTTGTCTAACCTGGGAATTCTGTGTGAGAAAGGGCTCTGTATCATGTGCTCTACAGACAGAATAAAGGAATAAGTGAGTACATTTCAAAAGAAAGCTCCAGCAACTGCCTAACTTCATTCATCCTTGTTACAAGCTTTGTTCTTTTTAATTTTTACATTTATTAATTTTGCATGTGAGTGCTTCACAGTGCAGGTGGGGAAGTAAGAGGTCAAAGGCTTAATTCGCTCCTCTCTGTGTAGACTATAGGAATCAAACTCAAGTTGTCAGTCCAGGCAGCAGATACCGGTACCTGCTGAGCCATGATTGGCTCACCTTGTTACCAACATAGAAGAAGCCGGTTTAAGGAAACACTTTTCTTAATCTGACCCGTGATTCACCTAGTCCACGTCTCAAAACTACAGTCACTGGAAAGCATCTTTTTCTTTCAGAGACCATTTTCTCCCATGTGGCATCTTCCATGAGAGTTAGGCAAGCAGACACAGTTTTCCTAACAAGCCTTTCATTCCTCTGAAGAATTCTTCTTCTGGCCTGAGTTACCATGCTATACTTAGACAAAACAGGAAGGGAAAAAAAAAGTGTCTTAGAGCAAAAAGATCTGCTTTGTTCCAAATCAGCCGCATCAAGGCCTGGAGTCCTTAAGGTAACAGGGCTTGCAGCGCTCGGTGCCATGTGGGTCTCACCCAAACATCCCAGGCAGGCGTTGGGACCCTGTTCTCCACATCCGGAGGTGTCACCGGCTCACAGGTCAGTTTTGTGGACTCACAATTTTGATGGCTCACAACTCTGCTTTGGTGACTCACTCTTAGAAATCTCAGTCCCTTGTGCACGCTTCCATGCAGAACTGTGCTTGTAGCCAACAGGCCTGAGTCCTCACCGTGGACCCAGTTGTCCCTTTCTGGACCCCATTTTCACTAGTTCCTTGAACTGTGTCTGAGCAGATCGTCTTCTTTATTCCTTTAAATGTTTTTTTTTTTCCAATTTATCATTTAGTTAACCATGTCTTATCATGAAAAGGCATGGTTTTGGCTCCTGTGTTTTCATACTTTCATCCCGTTATCTGTTACTCTCGTACACCCCTCTCTTATCGCTCTCTCCACGCCCTTCTGCTCTAGCCTAGCCACCTTTGTCCACCTCCTTGGGCTTCCGTGTTACCCTCTCTCATGTTCTTCCTTCCTGTCCAGGAAGGTGTCTTTGCTGACAAAACTCTATGTTAGAAAGTTACCGTGCAGTTTCTCTGGAATCCCTCAGTCTGTGTCTGTGGAGGATCTAGCAAGTGAGGACTGAGATGACTTACAGAAGGACATTCGTGAAGCATGCTCTGATGACCTAGATCTACAAGAGACCCTTCTTTCCTTTCTGATGAGATTATAACTTAATTACAGCATTCCCACCTTCCCTTCCCTTCCCTTCATCCAGACTCTCCCATATGCCCCTCCTCGATCTTCTTCAAACCCAGGGCCTCTTTTTCTCACTATCACATGAGTATATGTATGTCCATGTATATTTCTAAGTATACGATGCTCAGTCCATATGTTACTTGTATGTATGTTTTAGGGGCTGGAAGGTGGGTCTTTTGCATCGCTGGGTTCTGGGGGGAGATAAGCCACAAAAACCTTTAAGGAGCTGGATTTGAATGAGCCTGGGCACTGACCGGGCATCCCTGCTGATGGGAAGCCATTTCAGAGCACAGAATTTTGGAATGGCCTTCTCATTTTCTCAACATTGCAGACATTGTCTCTTCCTGACTCCTGAGCCCTGAGGGGATCTACCTCCCTAACCACTCACCTTGTCATATTAGCATCTTCCTGTTCCTCCGATGAGTCAAATGAATTCTCGATTTGCTTTTTGCTTGTTTGTCTTTGTTTCTGACTAGAGTGATCTTCCTCACATAGGGGACTTCTTCCCAGCCCTCAGTTTAACTTTAACACAGCCTCTGAGAAGACACCGAGAGTACATGAGATCCAGGGCAGTGACTCTCCCCTGCAATGAGCTGTTTCCTTCCACCGGGCGGGGGAGCACAACTTATGATTATTCATCTCCGTGTCTGTTATCTTTCTTCTTCCCAAAACAATGAGAGCATCATGAACTGAGAACTTACTTGTCCTGTGTATTGCTGTACCCAACCCAAAGAGTTCTATACCTGGTATACAGTAGATGCTAGATAAATATTATTAAGGGAATGAATAACTAATGGAGACGCAGCTGCAAATTAGCAATTTGGTTAATTAATTATTTAAACAAGACAGTTTTTTTTAAGGCTTTTCTAAAATTGACTGGACTACATTTGACTTACTAGGAATATCAAAGGCTGCTAAATTCCAAGTGAGGGTGAGGGTGGCAGGGCTGCACTTTCTAATTCAAACACAAGGTGGCACTGGTGTATTTTCAACCACTGGGGATAGGCTGCCGTGGGAAGCTGCTTGTGCTCAGGAAGCCTTGGCTACACGCCAATCATATATCCATAAGCAGCGCTGGCCCTGGCCCTTGATAAGTGCACAGTCACATGTGTTAGCATCAGAGTTGATCTGAGGTTCTCTCATTTCATAATGCTCATAGTTACATCAAATTATCACCATCACTTGAGTGTCTGTCTACAGGATACCCCAGAGAAAGGATGCTATCTACCCAGTTGCATGCTGGGGCTGAAGTACACTTGCTGCTTTGCCTGTGTGTTTATCCCACCATTGACAAAACAGTCTTTATAATGCTACGTCCCAGTCCCAACCAAAAAAAGCGTGTTCCAATAGCAACCTAGAGTTTAGAATTCATAGGTCTGAACAGTGGGTGCTAATCCCACCCATCTGTGTCTTGAGCATTCAAACTATCGCTATTGTATTCTAGTGTTTCTGTGTACTTTTCTCAGTTAAAAAATCAAGTGTGCAACTGTGCTTTAAGGCACTTTAGATTACTACCTCTATCGAGAACAAAATTCCTTAACATCCATAACACATGCCGCCCTGTCATCTGGGGTTATACTGCTTCAGGCACTTCAGGCAAAACTAGGACCCACTTTATCCTGGTATTAGGAATGTCATTTCATGTTCATTATGAGTTGTTGAAACTACTGTTTAATGGTCTTAATATAACTTTTCAATATAATATGTGGGCTTGCTTTTCAAAACTAAAATAGCAAAAATGAATATTGTTTATTATGTGATTGAGCGATTTTATTTGTAAGCCTCTACTAAAAGATCTAAATTCTGTACTACTGAGGTATGGATTTCCAAATCTAGATGCCTCTCCCCCCATGAAAATATGATTTACAGAAGCACCAGTATCCTGTAGGCTGTGGCCAGGCTGCATATGAAACCCCTGTGATCACACATCAGCATTCTTAGACTTGACTTCACCCCCGCATCTTAACAGAGACTCTCACGCGAGAGCCCATCTCCGCATGGAAGCCTGTCGCAGGACACTCAAGTACGCTTGGCAGGACCCTTCATACAACCTTGCTACTGATGGCAGCCTTCCAAAGAAAGCAGAGAAAGAGCTCTTTGAACATGTGCAGCCTCCAAAGAAACGAAGGTAAATGTGCGGGAGATTTCTGTTGGTAGGTTCTGTCTGGCCTTGGACTCCCTCACGCTGGTACAAGCACATTCCTTAACATTTCTACTTTGATTTGCTACTGTGTGTGCCAGCATGTACTTTTTTTTTTTTTTTTTTTTTTTTTTTTTTTTTTTTTTTTTTTTTTTTTTTTTTTTTTTTTTTTTTTTTGTCTTGTGATACTGATCAAAGCATCTGGGACTAGTTGGAAGGGGCGGTTCTTTACCGTTCAGCTCATCCTGTGCAGGGTTATATAATGTCTTGGTATGTGATGTGATCTACTCTTTCTACTAAACAGTAGTTTCATCTGCCTGTGAGTCCTGAGAACTTGGAACAGAATTCGAAGCTTTATAGTCATCAAATGCATGTGAGGATAAATTACTGAACACTCTTGTAAGACACTCTCAAGTCCCTCAAGAAGCTAAGAAAATACAGTTTTTCCCTTTAAACATGTGTTCTGGTCCTGACCCAATGAAACGCTAGGGATATAACATACATTGTATTTTTTTCGTCTTTAGACTTTTGCTTAACACTAGAGTGGTTACCAGCACACATGAGTTAAACCATTCCACACATGTAGCAGTTAGCATTAGATCATGCACAGAGCAGGAGCTTAATGGAGCTCCTTAGATTACTGTCGATGAATTCCAATGTTTACACTGTGTCGCACATCTGCTTAAGGTTTTAATGTTCTTAAGTAAGAGATTTATTTAAATGAACTTCCTGGTGTATCCTTATTCTCTTAGGATAATTCTCCACTGAAAATTTTGGAGCCCAGAACCCAGAAGTAACAGAAGAAAAGTATTTCCATTTGTACAGAACACCATTATTTTCCTGTTTTCACTCTGCATGCTTTCTCTCCTCTTCCTTATTTTGTTTGAATTTCACCTTTGTCTTTCTCTGTACCACTTCTCTGCCTGAACTTTCTTACTCTTAGCTGGCAAATGTTCTGTTAGATAAACATTCATTGCTTTCATAAAATAAGCTCAGGATTCCACTTTAATTTTTTTCTTATTAGCATGCAGTGTGTGTGTGTGGATACAAGCCGGTAGAGGCCAAAGAGAGAATATTGCATCCCTGGAGCTGGAATTTGAAGTGCCTTCTGGTCTAGTTGGTGGATGCTGCAAGCCAAACTCAGACCCTCTAAAGAAGCAGCCAGTACACTCCCTCCAGCCCCAGGATTCTACTTTCCATACCAGCTTATGGGCACACTGCTGGTGGCCTTGCTGTTGTGCTCCTGGAATATTTACCACTGCAAGGTTAACAGCCCATGGGGAAGGTCTCAGCAACGGAACTGAGCATCTTGGTGCATGCACTTCCAGGAGCCATTTTCTTACTAATGGTTTCCTTCCTTAGTCATTTCCCAAAGCATAGCAGATCGTGGAAGCTATGTCATCAGGAGTTTGAATACAGAGATGAGCAAATCATCAGCCTCGCTGCTCCTCAGCTGGTCCTGGGAGTACAAGTCTCCAAACCACGTTCAGGCACAGAGGTCATTTTGGTGGAAAAGAAATCTGATGAAAGTCGCCAACACTGGACACACAAGGCAGACAGCAGGTAAACCCATTGCATTGGGAGGTTTACACATCAAACTGTGCATGAGATCCTAAGAGGTCTGGCATGGTCTCCCCACAGCAGGCAGGAATATAGTTGAGCACCTCAGAATTTCGGTTTTACTTGGCTAAAAACTTTTTATCCTAGTAAAAGAAGAGACAGAGGGACAGGAAAGAATTTTAGGTAAGCTACATTCAACTTTACCAGCTGTTAGATTCAGAAAAGTGATCTATTCATTTCTTAGTTTTACCTGGCCATTGGCTCAAGACTAGGCACTCATCTAATTTATGTTTGCAACAAAGAGAAATCAAAAAAGAATTCTAAAGTGTTTCCAGGTTTTGAAATATTTGGAGATCTTTGTTTACCTGTGTCTCCCACTTAGGTGCCTTCCCAGTTTTTCATTCATGAAAATAACTAATAGTTTCTAATCATACAGTAAGTACCACTTACTATTGATCAGATGCACTAACCTAATTAATTGTCTGGCCTTGGGTCCAGATTCAAAATGTTCACAACCTTTTCTTGAGAAGATCAGAAGAAATCGAAAACAACTTGGCTATGTGATTATACTTAAAAAATTTTTACTAATCTTATTGCATATGATAATTGGTTATGTTGAAATAGGAAGGATGTCCAAGTCAATTAAGAGTATATTTAGAGATAAAAATGCAAAATATTTTAATCAGTTTTATTTTAGGTTTTCTAGCAAAAATCTGGAGAGGTAGCTCAACAGTTAAGAGTACTTGTTGCTCTTGCAGAGGACCAAAGTTCAATTCCCCGAACCCACAGAAGAGTGAGATGCAAACTGTCTTTCTAACTCTGGGGGACCCAACATCTTCTTTTGCCCTCCATGGGCACCTGAATGCACATATGCATGCATACAGCAGACATATGTTTATACACACAATTAAAAGTAAAGAAATTATAAATTCTAGCAAAAATTAAAAAGTCAAGTTTCACTTAAATGAAACAAGACAGAATGTGGACAATGTTTAGGTCCATGATGCTTCATTGAACATTTCTATTTATTTTTGTGTACATTTGAGCATTAATTTAACATGGGAAAATAGCTACTTCCTGTTTGTTCTTTATTGCTCTACTTAAAATTCTACCATTACATCTAGTGGGTCTGTAGTGATCTCCTTAGTCTCTTGCACACTCTACAGGGATGTTTAGTCAGGCATTCATGCAAAATACTTCTTAATGGGAAGGAGCTGTGACTTTTGCTGTATTCTCTAAACATCTGCACTGCCCATGGCTTAGGCCTCTGCACATTGGGGCAGATGGAGAAAGCTCTCAGAGGTAGCATCAGCAATCCTGGGAAGGCAGAATGCAGCTTGCTCTACTCTGCACAATAGACAACACACAATAGCCACTGGCCACGCGCTGGTGAAGCTGGAGAGAAACTTGCTGGACAGAGCTGCTAACGTGTTTCTCTACTCCATCCACCAGGGCTGTGCTGTCTGTTTGGTGGGGAGCTAGTATAGGCTGTTTTCTCTACAAATGACTAGGTATATGGACCATAATTCACTCAGTCAGCCGACATTATGTATGCATTAAAGCAAGAATGTACCAAGAGGATACCCCAAATGCAAGGACACTCAATTTTTATAAAAGAAATGCCATTGCATTTTTTTAAAAAATCACATACTGACTCTGACACAATTATGGTGGGTAACTTCAGATGTCCACTCTTACTAATAAACAGATCATCCAGAAAAAAATCTAAATAAAGAAAATCTGAGTTAAATAATATCATAAATCAAATGGACCTAACAGAAAGCCACCCAGTATTCCACTCAAATACTAAAAAAATAGAGTTTATTCTCAGCAGCCCGTGAGACTTTCTTCAAAATTGACCACATTTTAATATGCAAAGCAAGTTTTAGAAAATTTAGAAAAACTGAAATAACAACCTGCACCCTGACCACCATAGATTAATGCTACAGGTTATTGATAGGACCGTTTTAGGAATGGAACTTCAGCAAACTAAAAAGATCAAGATTCTTGTTTCTGGAGAACTGGAGATTCTTGTTCCTAGAGCTGCCAAGGTATATATTATATTTAGAGCATCTTTCTGCCTTGTCTTTCTGGATTATGATAGAGTTCCCATGATTGCCTTTTAAAAATTAAAAATGAATTTTTATCAAAATTTATTCTGATTATAATTTCTGCCTCCCCCAACTCCTCCCAGATATCCACTGACTTTCTACCCACCCAAATCCATACCTCTGCTCTCTCTGTCTCTTTGTTTCTCTCTGTGTCTTTCTCTGTCTCTCTGTGTCTTCTCTCTCTCTGTCTCTCTCATACAAATAAGCATCTAAAAATAATAATAAAATAAGATGAAAAAACACACATACATAAACAAACCAGAATGAGATGAAACAAACCACTAAAAGTAAAAGCACAAGAAACAAACATGGACTTTGACATACACATTCAAACTCACAGAAATCCCACAGAAACACACCCCAAGACATAACATTCTTAAATTTGAATTCAGGCACAGCTGATGTGTGCAGTTGGATATATAAGGGAATGACTATGTGACTCTGACTTAGTGGCTTGGATATGCTTGCATCCTCATCATGAGCGAACGGTACTTCAGAGTCCTATTCAGCATTGTCATTTATTCTCCTGGGTACTGGAAAAGAAGGAGCAGACAGGGAAGTTAAAGAAAATTAGAAAGAAAAATTTACCTAAAACTCTGTTAGCTGTTGGCCCATGAGCTTTAGAAAACTTTAGAAAACTCTAGCCATAGGTAACACTAGAGTCGCTTTTAGACCCTGAAACTCTACAACTTTGCCATCTTGAGGCTATCCTTCATCAAGCCGTGGGACATTGATGGGTAGTTTGGTGGAAACATTTGGCTGTTAAGATGCTTTCATCTTTTCCAATTTTGACTGTACTATTGACTGCTGCTTGCTCACAGCAGAATAAGTATTTACTTTCTATAGAAAACGTGTGCTTACAAAACTTCTGCATAAAGCCCCTGTATGCCAAACCGCAAGGTGGAAACACTGTATGCCAATACTATTCAAATGAGCATAGCTTCAAAGCAGTAAGAAACAGAGCTCTATTCTAGATAGTAAAATGTAGACATCTTGACATCTCAGGTATCAGCACTGCAGGAAACAACACTGCAGGAAATCAACACTCACATTCATTTGAATGTTGTTGCATGCCAAAACAATGAACTATGAAAATGGCTGAACCCAGAGAGGTGAGCTATATAGAATACTCTCTGTCTTGGAGAATCAAGCCATGATACATGCTAAGGAGGCATTTCATAAAGTTGAGTATCCATTTTGGACATTCAGTGGTACCCCATTAAATAGTACTAGGGGAGAAAATATGAGTATTATCATTTTTCACAAACAAGATGGACTTTTAAAATTCCTGTTTTCCAGAATTTTGTAATTCTTCACAATGAAGATGTGTTTTTTTTTTTTTTCTCAGAAAGTTGAATTGGATATCTGGAACTTTTTAAGTTTTATAGAGAAAACTGTATTTTTTAAATAATGGATACTTCTCCATTTTCTTTTTGTTCCTTTATTCTTACATTTTTACATTTTATATTCAAGGTGAGCTATATTTTCAATGGCAGAAATGCCACCACTTGTCTCTAATGTAACCATGTTTAGAAAAATAAAAAAAGAAATAAAGAATGGTTTTTTTATTCAGACAAAAGCCCTGAACATTTATTTCAGTTCTTAAAAATGGTGTAAGAAAAATAACATAAAGGTTTTACTCAGTCATTTGTAATGCTCCAAGATCACTTTTTCTTTGACTATTTGTGTTTATTGTCTTGCTTGTTCCTTGACTATTTGCATCTATTGTATTGCTAGTTCCTCAACCTAGAACTGACCTTAATACTTGTATGTAATTAAAATGGTACAAAAGCAAAAAGGGGGAGGAGGGATGGTATAGGAGGTCTCTGGGGGGGGGGGTGAATGGGAAAAGGGGATGACATCTGAAATGTAAATAAATAAAATATCCAATAAAAATACATTAATTACTGGAAAAAGAAAACAGAAAAAAACCCTCAGCATAAGAGCTGGAGAAGTGGTTCCATGGTGGTGGTGTTGAGAATGCTGTTTCTGTTCCCAGCACGTACACAGCAATTTACAATCACTTATCACTCAGTTCCAGGGGACAAAGTACCCTCTTCTGACTTCCATCTGCACCAAACAAGCAGACAGTATACACACAGACATGTAGCAAAACACACATATAAATAAATAAATAAATAAATAAATAAATAAATCTCTTTTTAAAAAATTTCAACATAGGGGCTGAAAAGATGGCCAAGCAGTTAAAAACACTTGCACACTGCCAGACAACCAGAGCTTTGTTCATAGCATTCACATCTGTTGGCTTATAACTCTAGTTACAAAGGGTGCAACTCCCTTTTCTGTGCTGCACAGGTCTGTTCACACACACACACACACACACACACACACACACACATACAAACACCACAAATAAAACTTTTAACATTTTCAACATATCTCTTGGACTTTAGGGAAATCTTCTTTGGAAACATGAGGATTTAATAGAGAATATATATTAACATATGTATGTATTTATTTTATTCCTATGTGTCTGTCTGTGTGTATGTATGTGCACATAAGCATAGGTGCCTGTAGAGGTCAGACAACGTGTCAGATCTCCTGGAACTGGAGTTACAGGTGGTTGGAGCCACCCAATGTATGTGTTCTTGACTGGTGGACCATGAATAGAGCCCACATCAAAATATTTTTAAAAGCCACAACAGTGCATAATTATAGATAATGATTTCCTTTTATATGCATTAACTCATTTGACTGCCATGGGATACACAATACTCTAATATATAGATGGGTAAATTGAAGCACTGAGTTATTAATACCACACAATATGAAGACATGAACCCAGGATTCTATCCCATGTAGCATAACTGTAAAATCCACTTCACCATCTTGAAAACTTCTCAGTAAAAGCAACATAGGCCATAAAGTGTGGGTTTAATCTAGATATAGAAACTACACCATGATTTAATCAGGGAAAATAGATTATGAAGAATTATTAAACTATGATAAAGCATGAACTATTATTTATAAATTATACTTAAGGTATTATACTGGACATTTGATAATATCTTAATCAGAATATCATACTTATATGTTCTGATTAGCTGGTAGGACATAAAGAGACTTGAATTTTCTCATAGAAGAAATGTATAGAAATTCCACCTACATTGATCACAATATGTTATATAATGGGACTGATTCTGTCTTCTTAAGGACCTTTCACCTGGTGAGTAACCCAGACCTTGTACTGGCGGTGTCTATGACCAAAGCTAAAAATGAAGCCCTTGGCTATCCAGTTATCATTCAGGTAAGATATGCACAGGCCAACAAGAAGCTGTGACCTTTCACGAAGCTGCAGGGAGGCTCTGTGCCTCTTTGTTACAGAGCAAAAGAATAGCTGCCATAGAAGGTTATCTTGAATGTCAGTGTTAAAAATGTCTTTTTTTTTTTTTTTATTATCCTCTGCCTAAACTTCAAATTGAGCATAGTGAGATACCTCTCAATTTAGTTCATTCTGACCAATGGCGACTATAGGCTTGCTGGTCATCTGGAGTGGGGCAGTTACTGCAGTCACACACTGGCAAGCATGAGAAACACTCCCAACAGATTTCATGGAGCTTGCAACCTCTGGGGGTGATGGCTGTGAGGAGCACAGACAAGGACCCCTGGTCTGGGTACTGGGGGAAAAGACATGGTCAGTCTTTTTGGAGGTCATGAGCCCACAGTAGTAATTCTAAGTGACCCACTTACAGAACCTTTAATGCAGGCTTCATTTGAGTTTTGGGCGAAGACCCAGGAAACTCTTTTCTGCCATCCTTCCTTATAACCAAACACTTATAATAGTGGTGTGTTTTTCCTTGCTAGGCCAAGACAAGGCTTAGGAAAATTCCAGTTCTGCCTTTGCCTTCTGTAAGCTCCACCCTAGTTTCCATTGAGCAGAATAATTATCTCCAAATAATATTTGTTTTATTCTATGCTTTCAGTGAAGAAACTTTTCCAGTTAGGAATCTGAAATCAGGACACAGAGTCAGGATGGAGTGAGTCTTATTTAATTAAGTCTTCTGTCCTCATAAACCAGGATGAGGCATTTATTCTGGAGACATAGTGCACATAACATTCCATGCTTCTTGTAGGGTACCTCTTTGACACAGGCCACTGTGAGATTAAGCCTCACCACGTGGCTGCATATTCAGTTGTTTCCTGAATCGTTTGCATATCATTTGCAGATAGTAATTTCACACCCTCCCATGTGTCTGTTCCTATAAGGAATAAACTTAATTGTTAAGTTAATTAGTATTACCTTTTGAGATGTCTTTTAATTGCTAGTAATTCATCATTTTATGTATTAGATAGTAAGTTTGTGAGAAAACATTAAAATGTCAGGTTAATGCTGTTAGAACCTTTCTTATCACCTGAGAATTTAGCCTTTGGTTTACCAGGCCTTGGAGGGAACTCCGTTGTCTGACCCATTTAGTTAGCGATCAGGACTTCTTGATTATCAATCTCTTACCAGGTAAAGTAGTTAGTGTATATTATAATGTGTAAGTGTATATTATAACATGAGGCATCATGACAAGGATTCTTAGAGCTAACATGCCGGCTTGCATCTTGTTAAGTTGAAACTGTTTTTTTGTTTTTTGTTTTTTTAGTTATACTTGAGATAACTCAATAGTGGTATAATTATATTTAAAAAGTTAAATTCAATAGCAATAGAATTAAAATACATACCCAGTTTCTGTGGTATATTCAGCTGAGTTGTTTAAAAAATAGGCTTTTTGAATATCAGTGAAATACATGTTAAATTGTCAACAAATTGCTCTTTTTCCCTTAGTGAGCTGGTGCTTGGGAGATGGTATGTATGTTTGGCAAGAACATAAAAGCAATAGGCAAATTCACATACTGTTCCAAAAAGAGAAGTCAAGTAATCTTTCTAAAAAATGCTTTCTTGGTCAATAACATAATCTTTTAAATTACCTTAATCTATAATTCTTCTAGAAGTTTTTCCTAAGAAATTTTTGTGTATTTACATATAAACTACATGTACACATAGTATATATGTATTTAACTATATGTAATATGTATAGTACACATGTATATGTGTGTTATTATATAGATATCTATGTAAATATATGTATTAATTATTGTATATTATTACATTATTATGTATGAATACATGCATATATGTATATATGTACAAATATGTATGATATGTATATATACATAATATATTCACATATATACATGTATACTATTATATATATATATGCTTCTGTCTTATCTATTATAGAAAATGTTCAAAAAAACCACTATTGAGGATTAGAAAGCATACTATTCCTAATACAAAATGGTTAATATCCTTTGAAAATGTCAGAAAAATTCACAAAATAATTAGTCAAAAATGATGGAATTACAAAATTGTATTTTTTACTGCTTTGTGAATTAAATAATATGTTTAAAATTGTGAAATATTTATGTAATTCTATTTTGATAGTAGTTAACACTGGATAGTAATTTATACAATAAATTCATACAATAAAAACAAATGTTTGCTATGCAATCTTATAAACTCACCTGTCCATTTGAGTCCGTATTTTGTTGCTGTTTTTTGGTTTTTAGAAATATAAACCATATAGCAATGGGGCTGCCAATCAAAAGTGGGATTACATGGAAAATAAGAGAGCATTTATAGCCTTTCACAGCACGGCCTTGGATAAGGAAATCACCGTGGCTAATTTTTCTGGCCTTTGTACGTCATCTGTCACTAAAGAAAACATTGATCAACCTGTAAGTACCAGTTTCCTCTCCCCACAGATGAAAGAAAAATAGGCTCATTTAATAAAGCAAGAAGATTTTTCCTGATGGGAAAGCTTAGATTCATATAAGCTAGGCACTAATTTGCTTATTTCAGACAGGGTCTTGCTACAAAGGCCAAGCTGGCTTATGACTTGCAATCTTCATGTTTCAGTTTTCTACACATGGGATTAAGGTGTGCACCACCATGTATGGCACAAATACTATTTTTGATGAAATCCCTTATACTCTGAAGTTTTCATTAGGAAAGAATGAAAGAAAACTATGAAAAGTAAAGTAAATTAAACAGTCTGTGTAAAACTAATTGTTTTATTGTGGAACATTTCATACGTATTCTACAGCAGACATCAGTACAGTGAATCTTAATTTGCCCACCACACACAGTCAGCTTTCATCAAAATTTGGTCACTTTTACTAATCCCAAATCTGATATTATTTTACCTCTAAATTAAGTATGCAATTTTATAATTTGAACATTTTCAACATTATAATTGTTCCATTGTCATGATTAACAAAATTAACAATTATATTTGAGCAATATAATAACCTATTTTTCATCAAATTTCCTGAGTTGTCTTAATAGTTCATTTTACTATTTGTCAGCTTGAGTGGAGACTCACAGGAGGTCCTCAGGTGGATCTTGTTCATAACCTGGCGCATAGTCAGGCAGCAGGCTCTGCATTTGGATTTGTAGCATCCTTGGCTTGTTTCTTCTTCCCCATGAATTCTATAATTGGGATGCACACAAGAGTCATCATTAGACCTAGGCTTAGCACTTTCCTCAGAACCTCCATCAGTTTCCTGTGTGTTTCATAATTTAGGTCTCTGAAGGCTATGGCCTTCACATATTTGGAAATTCCTCAATCCCTTTTAGTCCAATCTTATCATTATGCTTCAAATTAGTCAATTTTATCCGATTACACTGTTTTCTCCATATTAATTTGCTAAAGTTTCATCAGAATATAACCTCACTATGTAGATATTGCACTAGTCAAAAATATATTTAAAAAAACAGAATAAATGCCTAAATCTTTTTTTGCAATTCTGTTTGTCTGTTAACTAAAAAACTAAAATATATACATTAACTAAGATACACACACACACACATACACACACCATTGTGAGACAGCAGTTTAGACTGAGCTCTGCTGGACAGCTCTACTGGTCTTGACAAGGACTTCTAAAGTTTCTATAATCATCTTGTGGGAATTTTAGTACTCTAAAGACTATATAGTCCAAGATGTAGTCTCTCACGTGCATGGTGGTTGGCAAGCATTAACTCTCTGTTTCACCTTTCAAGAAAGTTGTCTCAACAAGATGTAGTCTCTCACGTGCACGGTGGTTGGCAAGCATTAACTCTCTGTTTCACCTTTCAAGAAAGTTGTCTCAAGCCAGTTCCCTGTGTGGCCTCAGGACTCCAACTTTAGCTGTAGAGTCCAAGATCCACTGTGCAAACTCCTCTCATGCACCTGCTTGTACTTTACTTCTGTTGCCATTGGCCAATGTCAGTGACATAGCTTGCTCACAATCACAAAGAGGAGATAAGTAGTAAAATGCCATACCTCTTAACTAACAGAACAGAAATGTCACCAGTCAAAAGGGCACACAAACAGGATTGGAGTGGTTTTATTATGGCCATCTTTAGAAATAATTTGCTACACTAAGAACCACAGTGGTTAGTTTTCAAGTCAATGCCTATCAACCACAATTGATTTCCAATGATGCTGAATGAGGTCCCCTGTCCCTTTTTATCCATTGCTTGTATTGGTAGCCTTATTATGAACTCCTGGGAGCTTACAAACTCAAAAGCAGTTAAGCTATTTTAATTATCATTCTTTCTAGTCTCAAATTGCACTTCTTTGAGTCAGTTTAGATACCTTCATTTTAGCTTTGGCATTCTTTTGATATTATTCTTTAACTCCAGGATTGATTTAGTTTCTGTGCACAGTAAAATGTTATATACAAGATGTTAGATTGTACTTTTCCTGTCCTTGGTGATGGCACTGGCAATTCTTCAAAGAAATCCTAATTCTGTACAGAAGTTAAGGTTTTCCAGTATTGAATAGTCATTACAGAGTTAAAGAATACCTTAGAATTTCTTTTAATTATTGAGATTCATAAGATAGCTCAACAGATTGGGCATTTGCTGCCAAGCCTGAGGACCTGAGTTCAATTCCTGGAACCTACATGATGGAAGAAAACTCTAACTCCTGCAAGGTATTCTTTGCTCTCCACTCGAGTGTGTCTCTACCCCTAGCATACAGATCCAAGTAAATAAAGCAATGTAAAAAATCAATTAGTAGGAAGCATGATGCATTTGGGTCATAGTTTTAAACTTAGCATTTGACGATGACGAATGTGCTGTCCTTATGCTGTGAAGAGTTCTGTAGCAATACTGTTATGGTTTAGAAGCACCCACATGGAAGCATCTTTCCTCCTGTTTTAGGGATACTGTTACATTTCACCTGACGGAAAGAGAAAAATCATGCTCTGCCTGGCTTGCGGAAGGTCCATGCGGGCCAAAAAGGAGCTGCAAGAGTTGTTTCCAAGGGCTCCATTCTTCTGTGTTTCAGGCTCGAAGCAGAAGTTCTTGCCACGAGGGCCTTTCAAAGTCATCAGTGTTGCCAAGGTACTTGCCGAGCTCTGCCACTGCCCGTGTGATTCGAAACTTGGATGCATTCAGATCCCCCATTGGTCCCCGTTCAGGTTCATCCCTACTCATCCATGCCATCTTCTTCGGATGCACCATCCCACCAGCATTGATTTCTTCTTCCTCATTATAATTTAAATTACATTGTCTTTCAATAGTTCTGTCCAGCCTTTGATGTTAATTGGGCACTTCTGCTAATGCAGTCTACAGACACCTTTCCCTGCTGTTTGTGTGGCTGTTAAGTAGGGAAGAAATCTCAAACCCTCATTTAGCATAGCAGCATTTTTTCCTACATAAATAGGGAATAAATAGAGAAAAGAACCAGTCCTCTGGGAAGCCTGACAGTATTTTCTCTGTGTGTGTGTGGTGGGGTGTATTTGAGGAGGATTTGACATATTAGTAACAGTTCAGGCTGGGCCAGAATTCTTACATCCATGTCTAATACCATTTAGAACTCCTGGGGGTTAGGGGACTAACACTGCCACATTTCTGTGACCTTAACTTAAAGTGGTACTACTAAAAGAGAAGGGGAAAGTCCTTCCCTTCAAGTTGAGAAGTTGTAAAGAACCGGGTAGAGGGGGATCTAAGCAGCAGAATGAAAAGAAGGCAATCCTGAAATGCGGGCAACCGGCCAGCCTGGGGAATCCTCGAGGATCACCTTCCCATCTCCAGACCTCACTTCCCTATCTCCTGGTTCTGATTTATGCTAAAGGTGGGCAGTGACAGGCTGCAGTAAACTCAACCCAAGTGTAAGTAACCCAGCAAGAGAAAAGAACCAGTCCTCTGGGAAGCCTGGCAGTATTTCCTTTGGCACTGGTAACTGGGAAGGACTCCTCTATGTTACAGCAGCTTACTCAGTGCCTGTCTTTCTGGGCTCCTGAGATGGGAAAGTGAGAGAAAGTTTTCCAAAGGATGCTCTGCACCCTCCTCACCCTCCTTGTACTGCTTGGTTTTGTGAGTTATTATAGAGAATGGAACCTCCTTTAAGAAATTCCTTTATGAGATCCAGCTGTAAGGCATTTTCTCAATTAGTGATCAAGGGTGGTAGGGCCCATTGTGGGTGGTGCCATCCCTGGGCTGGTAGTCCTGGGTTCTATAAGAAAGCAAGCTGAGTAAGCCAGGAGAAGCAACAAGCCAATAAGCAGCATCCTTTCATGGCCTCTCCATCAGCTCCTGCCTCCAAGTTCCTGCCCTGTGTGAGTTCCCTTCCTGACTTCCTTTTGTGATGAACAGCAATGTGGAAGTGTAAGCTGAATAAACCCTTTCCTACCTAACTTGCTTCTTGGTCATCATATTTTGTGCAGGAATAGAAACCCTGACTAAGATGCTCCTCATTCATCTTCCATCGATGGATTCCCCCTTGTAAAGTTATTCATTAAGGAAGTAGCTGTAGTGTTATATCCTCTTACTTCAATCCCAAGTTCTCTTGGTCCTGATATCCTTTCTTCTACATCTCTTATGACCCACCTCAAATCCAATCAAACATACAGCAGTGGCTAAGGAAAACCAGAGCAAGCCAGAAAGACAGACAAAGAGCTAAAAAGTCAGTGAGAGAATCAGAAAGAAAACTGAGGAATTCTGACCCAACTCCCTTCCTCCTCCAGATCAAAAATCTATAGTACATGAAGAAGGTACTATCAAGTGTAGTAGATCCCACCCACCTGCACATCCATGCAGACTTTAAATGGGGAGTAGAAACATGACAAAAACAACAAAGAGGAAATAACACGATTCATGTCAACATTCACTCTTTTAAACAAACCAGGTTGATTTATCTTCTTCTGAAGCTGAAGACACTCTAAGATATTACGAGAAGTGTCTGTCATCTTTACAGATGAAGGCACATGCATGCATCACATCTCACAGTGGTGTGGTAGCTTCATACCAGAAGGTGGTGAAAATAATGGCATACAAAAATGGGGATGGATATCGGAATGGAAAGTTAATTGTGGCTGAGACATTCCATGGGGTAAGTGTCTGTCACTAAAATTCTGCGTCTGACCTTAGAGATAATGGTGGTGGCAAGTCCTGATGAGAATTGCCCCACAACTGAGCAAAGGTGTCCCTGTCTATATCCACAAACTTAAGCTGATAGGATCAAGATCTCCATTTTCCTGTAGGGAGTCTTCCTGGTTGTTTTTCTCTGAATACAAAGTTAGAAACAGTGGGAAACTAATGAGTTGATTTTCAACTGGCCCCAGAGCAAAGATGTAAAGGAAGAGGGAAAACAGACTGACCAGGAAGTCTCCACCTCGTGATGGACAGATATCTTTCTCCTCCTTGCTTTCTGTGCACTTCAAGGTGTATGTCACCTGAATGGTCTAAAAAAAAAAAAGCCACTTCATTTAGCATTAGTTACATCTGAACACATACTTGTTGACAAGGTGTTTCACTTCACTTTTAAGTTGGAGCATCTCAAGTTGCCAAAATCTATGATTGCCTTGGAGGGTGAGTAGTACTGAGAGAGAGGAGAGCCCCAAACTGATAACTCTGTCTCTGCAACACACCCGGTACTTTTAATAATGTATTTTATAGGTAAGATTAAATACAATATAGCGTTTCCCTGACAACTCCCCACCACTTCCTGTTTGGTCACCTTTGGAGTTGAAAACAATTGGCTTTTCTTATTAAGATGCTGCTGTTCAGATCAGGAGAGATGGCTCATCTACTACTCTTGCAGAGGACATGAATTTGGTTCCCATACCTCCTGGTGGCTCACAGCAGTCTGTATATAACTCAGCTTCCCAGGATCTGACACCCCCTTCGGTCCTGGTGTATCTCATGTGCACACAGAGATGCACAGTTATGAATATAATTAAACGCAAAAATACATCTTTTTCAAAACAAAAACTCTCGCTCAATGGACAAAATAAAGCACAGAAGTTAACACCAAGATTTACCTGAGGCTGCAAAGCTTTTCTCTCCCCCCTCTCTTACCCTCTCTCTCCCTCTCTCTCTTCTTCTCCCTCTCCCTCTCCCCTCCCCTCCATTCCTTCTTCCAACCCTCCCTCTCTGTCTCTTTTGGTTTTTGCCTTGTTTGTTTTTTTACATTGTGTGTGTGTGTGTGTGTGTGTGTACATACATGTGCACAATGCAACTGTAGATGTTAAATGACAATCTCAGGAAAATTATTTCCTCTTTCCACTACAAGGGTCCCAAAAATTAACTTTAGGTCATCAGGTTTGTTGCAGACATTTTAACCCTTTAAAGCATCTTATTGGCCCACAAGGTTGGCTTAATTTTTTCCCATCTGCAAAAATGTGTTAATGGGTGACAATGTGTGACATGTTTTGGTTAGTAAATTAACTATTTGCTTATTTAAAACCATTCACCAATTTGCAGTATTAAAATTTTCATATCATATAACAAAATGAAAGTAGATTTCTAAATTACAGACTTTAAATGAGACATTCTGGTAGGAAATATATCAGCAGCTAGGCTTCAGCTTTAGAGCTAGGGATATTCAAACCCAGCTTTAACTCATGTTAAATTAGAGCAATAAAACATACAATGTTGCCTGTAATCAAAACTCAACATCAATAGTTAGTCAGTGTCTGTTTTCTCAAAATAAAGGATTTTCTCAGATTTCTACAATGGCAAAGACCATCTTATGATTTCAATTGTCATTATTATTTAATGTTAGTGTTTTTAATATATTATTTATTTTTATGTGTTCTACCTGTGTGTAAGTGCAGTTCACCCTCAGAGGTCACAAGAGGGCACTGGATCTCCTGGAAATGGCGTTATCTGCAGTTGCAAGACATCTTGTGGGTAACAGAACCTGGGTTCTCTCAACAGCAGCAAGTGCTTGTCAGTGCTGAGACACCGCTCTAGCTGCTCCTATTAGTTCCTTACCACGTGTGTTGTGTAGCTTCTTGCAGAATGCACAGAACGACTTCAACTCACCAGAGCAGCTTCCAAAATCTACACAAGAGATGGAACCGCCATCTTCACCTTGCACGACTTGGTTCTGTGGGCTATAGGTGAAAAACTTACCCAGAGACACCCTAAGGGGCAAGAGAAAAGCATGGAGTCTGTTGGGACAGAAGACATAGCTGTTCAAAATGCAGAAGGTTGGTTAACATCTACAGAAATCGATTGGTTTTATCTATGCTCCACTATGAAAAGGTTAAATATGATTCATTTAGTCACCACAGCAAGAATTTAAAAATTATAGCCAGCAACTTTGGTAAATGGTTCAAAGAGTAGACACAATGAGATTCTCATGGTGTCCTTACCTTTCTGAATAAGTAAAAAAGAAGAAAGAATTTATATTCCAGTTTTAGAACTGAAAAGATAAATCAATTCATAAAATTAACAACATTAGGCAATTTAACTACTTTGTAAAGCACTAACACTTTTTGTTCTAAAACTCAGAAGCCAAACTGACTGGGAACACTAAAGAAATTGTTGCTAGATCAGTGTGGGTCTCCTTCTACCACTCAAGGTTTCAAATAACAGATCTGCCAGTTGCAGCCGAATGACAGGGCACGTTCTGGAACCCATCTTCACCCCAGTTCCACCGTTCAAAACTGGGTATAAGCATAATCACTCTCCTTACAGAATTTTCATGAGAAGCAAATGAATATAGTGTTGATACAAAAATCATAGAAAATTTTATATTAAAGAGAGTAAAAGATAGTTGGTTATGGCGCCATTTTGAGTAATCATAACTAGGGTACCAAATCTAGGCTACACTAAACTCCATGTTTCAAAATGGAAGCAGTTTTATAGTTTCACAAAACAAAGAAAGTCACAAATCAATGCAAATTTAGAAATAAATTGATGGCTACATGAGAGAGGGCTTGAAATGGAGGAAGCTCTTTCATGAGCAAGCCCAGGACACTATTCCATCACATTCTTAGGATTTGGATGAGAGGGAGTTAGTGGCCTGGGTCTGTTAAGTTAATAGGTTTTAAAATGTTTTTGCCTACTGATCACAGGATGTTAGTTCAGACACAGGGTTATGTGAAGAATGGCTGTTCTGGAGGGTTAGACCTAACTCAAGATAAGGTAATTAGCCTCTAGACTTGCAACAATCTCTTCACAGTACTGAAATTCTAGTTGGTGCACTTCAGACACAGATTCTTCTCAAAAGTTTTAGTTCACTGTGGAATGTATTTGCTTGTGATTTTGTTTCCTTTCTTTCTATTCTATTATAATAAAAAAATACAGTGTGAGGAGCATTTTGTTATATCAAAGATGGGTGACCTACTAATCATCCATAAATCTCCCTCATTTTGTGAAATCTTAATATGTGTCTGTTTGCCCACTTCTTGGAAATCAATCTCTTTGAGACTTGACTATTACTCCCTTCCTTTTTGCACCAGCTAAGAGTTAGCCAGGCTGTGAGGTCTTGTGAGGTCTAGCTCTCACCAATGGGACAAGACACAATCATCACCTACATTAGAGTAAAAACTTAAGTCTAATTCCCACCCGAGTGCTTGCTCACCCAGCTCTGGTAAGCTTACACCCTTTTGCTGAAGTCAGTTAGTTACAGATTCACCTGTGTTGTTTCTTTGTACAATTCTGGAGATTTCCTTTTTTAACAGACTAGGCCATTCTAAAAATAAAATGTGTTTTTCACAGAGAGTGGGGAGTTCAAATCATGCCATTCACAGCTTTGGTTGACTACTGATCAAGATTTGCATCTTCTAGAGGGACAACATGCTGGGTTGTCACATAGAATAGGCCGGAGAGCCAAAGAGCTGTGTGAAGTCTCCTTTATAAGGGCCTTAATCTCAGTCATAAGAAAAAGAGCTCTTATTTTAAAAAAACCAAAAAACTAAAAAACAAACAAACAAACAAACCAGATCTTTCTAAAAATCCTACCTCAGGGCTGGGGAAATGGCTCAGTGTGTAAAATGTTCTGTGCAAGCATGAAAACATGTTCGGTTCCCCAACACCCATGTATGACAGCTAGGCAGGGTGGCACACACCCGTAACCCGAGGGCTGGGAGGTGAAGATAGGTAAATTATGGAGGTCTCACTGGCCAGCCAAACTGAAAGGCCAACCATCAAGTTCAGTGTAAGACCCTGTTTCAAAATTAAGATGGAGAATGGCAAAAGATGCTATCCCCAAACCAATCCTAGGCAGCAATATGTACCTACACAAGTAATCATACCTAAGCACCTGCATATACCATGTAAATAAGTCAATGAAAGAACCCCACCTCCTAATAACACTGTGTTGACCATTAATTTTCTCTATTTTAGGAATTTAAGAGTGAGCACATTCAAAACACAAATGTATAAATATGCATATATATGCATGTTTATAGATATATTTACTTGAATGCATCTTTAATGTAATTTACATTTATTTGGTATTTGGTCCTTATGAATATGAGCATATATTAGACCAGAACTTGTCTGGTACCTTTCATACATTCATAACTTTTGTTTATCACAACTGTTTATATTATAGTATTTTATCTTCTCCATGAGTTTTAAGAAACAATGATTTGAACCCTGGATGACTTTCAAAGCATGCAGCTCTGCCTCACTTTAGTCTTTAAAGAATCTTCATCTCAAACATGCTTCTTTCAAATGTTTCTTTCAAATGCTGGTTTCAAATCTTTTTGGAAGGACAGAGTAATGCCTCTCATCACAACTATCAGAAAAGTGTAGTTTTGATGGCATCCCTCCTTCTCCCATATTTCAGAACATATCATTGAGCAAGGCAGGGCCCTTCATTGGACTGCTCCTGTATGAAGTTGAGTGTTGGGATTATGTCAATAATTTCTAGAAAAAGCCTTTAAATAAATTGCTGCTGAAATTCAGAAAAATCACAGATTCTAAAATCACCTAGCTTTGCCTCAGCCTAACTATGTCACTAAGACTCAAATATTTTAGTCACTTTTTAAGAGTTTTTTCTGAAGAGACCACCTCCAGTAGATAGACAGATAGACACGGCCCTCAGTTCAGGGATGGGACCATCCACACATCTCAAACTTTTTGATCCAGAATTGTTCTTGTTTAAAGGACATGCAGGGGCAAAAAAGGATCAGATACTGAAGGAAAGGATATCCGGAGAACATCCCAACTTGGTATCTCTCTGATGATCAGGCACCAAACCTGACACTATTGCTGATGTCATGCTGTGCTTGTAGGCAGGAGCCTGGCATGGCTGTCCTCTGAGAGGCTCAACCAGCAGTTGACTAAAACAAATGAAGATATTTACAGTCATTGGACTGAGGTCAGGGAACCCCACGGAAGAGTTGGGGGGGAAGGACTGAAGGGACTGAAGGGGATTACAACTGCATAGGAAGAATAATAGTGTCAACTAACTGAGTCCCTCAGAGCTCACAGGGACTAAACCACCAACCAAAGAGCATATGTGGGTTGGTCCATGAACCCTGCTACATATATAGCAGAGGACTGCCTTATCTGGCATCAATAGGAGGGGATGTACTTAGTCCTGTGGAGGCTTGATGCGCCAGAAAAGTGGGATGCTAGAGGGGTAAGGGGGGAGTACTGGGTGGTTGGCTGGGAAGGCACCCTCTTAGAAGTGAAAGGGGTAAGATAGGGGGCTCTTGGAGGGGGCTGGGAAGGGAGACAACATTTGGAAGTAAATAAATAAAATAATTAATAGAAGAATTATTTCATTTCTTAAAGTGTTTGATGGGATATCCAATTCTTTGGTTGTCTATGAAATTTTGGATTAAATGTATGTGTTGGCTCCAGTTTGAGTAATAATTATGAAAAAACTAATTCATAAAGCATATTCATTCATTGTTAACTGACAAGAGTAAATGTGCCCCTTGTTTCCCAGAAAACTCAAGAATGAAAATGGAGAGCAGATTGGATTTTGTGGAGAGGGTAGATAAGTCCCTGCTTGTTCATGTCCTCAAAAGCCCTGTTGCTGTTTGGGTGTCTTGTGGTGAGCTGTTTCTGCCTCTAAATGGTAAAGCGTTTTGTTTTGCTTCCTTGTAAGCAGTGGGTAGAGAGAGGGAGAAATATATTTTATGTCATGAGAAAATGAATTAAGTGTGTATAATGTCACCATAATAATATCGTATTTATGCAGAGAGCCAATTGGTCAATTAATACGTGTGCAAAAATAGCTGTATGCATTTATTTTCACCATTGCTTGTTTTTCTCTTACTGGAATGGAGCATTCTGCACGGAGAAGTGTCTGATTTAGTTGATAAAGAGATGCTTGGTGTATAAGGCAGAGAATAATGGCATCCATTAGAAAATAACAAATGAGTTTAATTCACACTGAGGACGACCTGTCTGCACATTTTCATTTTTAAGAATTGCACCCTTTAGGCAGTAGGTGGATGTTTAAAAAAAATGAATGGTCTCAAGCCAGGCTTTCATCACCGCCAAACAGTTGGAAGCAGGAAATGAAATATGGCTATTGCATATGGTAAATCTATACAATAAAGTAGTTTTGATCTCAGTCCTGGACCACCTCTTTCCATACAGAAATGCCCTAAGCCCCCTCATCATTCAAATGAAGGTTCTTTTAACAGCCCTTACCTCTTTTAATTACATCTTTCTAATTCAATCTGTCTTTTAGAGCAGAGAGTTCTTTGTAAGTTATTGGTGCCTATGATAAATTACTTTTGATAACAGAGCACTATGCAAAACATTAATTTTTTATTGTAGCTCCATGGAAATCAGAAAAATTAAAGAAACAAAACTGGCTGAAGAGGGACAAGATTTTGGCTGATTTGGACACCATGAAACACAAGATGCGACAGCTGAAAGGTCAGTCTGGATGAAGCCGGTCATTTTGGCTAACTCCAAATGTAGCAACAGCTACCAATAATTATTTTCTGCTTTCTACCAAAATAGGCAACCAGTACATGCTGTGTAAACATTATGCTATGTAAGTTTGAACAAGGTATAAAAAATCTAATAGCATAACCATTTAGTACCAATTTTGTATCTGTAAATTTTATGTTAAAAGGAATACTCCATGACATACACTAACAAAAAAAATTAGATGTCGTCTCTTTTTGCCTTTGAAATACTCCTTTAATTGACACAGTAGATACCTTAGAAATAAATAAAATAGGACCTATGGAGTTAAACAAAGTCTTTTGGTTACTCTTTGGTATTTTATTGACGGGGAGTAAAGTTTACTTATGGGACATTTTTCATTTCAGCAATTAGGACAGAGCAGTACTAAAGTCTTCAAGGTCACGATCAGTGAGCCAAGGACTCAATACAACATAAGTTACACTTTTCATAGTGAAAGCAAACAGTGAGCATTGTGTGTCCTCTTGCACTGTTTTCACAGAATCTTAGGTTCCTGACTGTTATAACCATTCCAAGCATATGAGATTCAGGTGATTTCTCAGAGACAATCACTGGCCTGTGGACTTGAGTTGAGAAAGGAGTGCATTTCGATCTTTGTAATCAATGTCTCAGAATTTTGTCTTTTGATTATAAACACCATCTTTTGTCTGAAAGTCTATGAACCTTGCTTCAACCACAGCACACATGGTTCTCAATATAAAAGGCAACTCTGGCTGTGGAACAGTCAATGTCTACTCCGTGTCCAATGTCATTCCAAGAACTGACTCCAGCTGTGAGAGAAAGCATTGACGACTACCCAGACATCTGCTCCCCATACTACTAGACATTGTCACTTGAGTGTTACAGGGACAAGTCCAAACTAAAGCTGTCATGTCACTCCAATGCCAATGCATCTTTTTCTTCTCAATCTGTGGAGACATCTATCTCCACCATCCACCCAGAGATTCTCTCACAGGAACCTGCAAGCAGTTCTTGTTATCACACCCCTCCCCTTCCTCAAGTGAATCTTTAGAAAGTCCTGTTACCTTTTTCATTGATCTCCTAATGGATTCCAGTTTCTTTAAGTCTGTGTTGCTTAGTGTTTGTCAACTTGACAAAAAGTAGAGTCACCTGGGAAGAAGGAACCTCAATGGAGGATTGCTTCCATCAGACTGGCCTGTGGGTATGTCTTGGGGCACTTCCTTGATTAGTGACTGATATGAGATAGCCTGGCCTACTTTGGGCTATGTCACTCAGGGCAACTGTTCCTGAATTTTATAATAAAACTGAGCAAGCCAGGAGAAGCAAGCTGGCAAGCAGCATTTCTCCGGGGTCACTGCTTCAGCCTTCTGCCTTGTGTTCCTGCCTTGGTTCCCCTCTATGATAAGACTATAACCTACAAGTCATATAACCCTCTCCTCTCCAAATTGCTTCTGGTTGGTGTTTTATCCAGTTAGCATCAGAGAATTTAACTAGAAGAGTTTCCACTGTCTTTATTCAAATTCAAGCACATCGTCTATTGATTGAGTTAGTAGAACAGTTCCTAACTGGTCTACCTGCTTCAAGTCTCGCCAGCATCCATTTGATGGTCACCAGCTTTTGTTTATTTCCTCCCCACCCCCACCCCCACAAAGTGGGTCACTTTAGTCACTCACAGTTGTGGAACTAATAACAAAACTGAGCACCAGTGAAGATGACTTTCATTCCTGGTCAAGGATACAAGAAATGGAAGATAAAACTCAAATTCTTAACCTTTGAAAGTTGGAAAGTGACAAATATAGAGTAAAATAAACAAAGGGGGAAGGGGTTAGTGGTAGGGAGAGGAGCTCCTAATGGGAAATAGCCATATCTTTTTGGGAAAAGAGCAGGCACTTTCAGGATCCACTTCTCTTTCCACCTCCTGTGATTCCTTCAGATTGTCAGCACAGCAGCTATCAACTGCACTGGCACAAAAAGGGTGTCTTATAGCATGCAAATGGCATTATAATAGTCAGAGGTTGCCTGGAGGAGGCACTCTGGCAGCCAGCAATTTTAATAAGCCTGGATTACAGCTATACATACAATCTTCAAAGATAACTAAGATCATGGTAGGTCAACAATTGGCCCACCTTCTCAGTACTCAGGTAACATGAGCAAGGGTGGGACTCTGGAATTGAATAGATCCTCTAAGACACAAAGGTGTGAACATAGCCCAGTATAAGATCTGCCGAGGTTCCTTCATAGGCTAGCATCCTTAATAAGGCTGGTGCTTCTCAATACAGACCTCCACGCTCTCCCTTTCTGCAATGGCTCATGTCTCCTTGCTCGACACACCCTTTTGAATTTTCTTTTAGAACCCTAGGCTTAGTATGTGCTTTAAAAGTTCTGGGCTCTTGAGAGAATTTAATTTCTTCTACTTTCAGGCTTTCTCCCTCTTGGATCCTCCCTCGTTGTTATTATTAGTTTGTTCTCAGAGGTTTCTCCTCCCCCACGTGTTCTACTTCCGGCATAAAGCAGTTTGTTATATCTTGAACTTTCTCTCCCATAGCCCTCAAGATATTATTTTAATTACTTGTTCATGGGACTGTCCCCTTTAGGTGAGAAATGTTACACCATTCTAATATGTTCTTGACTAGTTGTAGAATGATTGAAAAGGGAAAAAAATGAATGAAATTTCAATCCATTCACTTCAGGGAATTTTTCAAGCCTCATTTCTTTATTGACTTAAATCAGTAGAAAGCAACATACTGAAAACAGCATCTGGCATAATTGCTTTTGCTGAATCCTGGTTTTATATTCTGTCTTTAGCTTTTGCTATAATTTGCAAAAAAAAAAAAAAAAAAAAAAAAAAGACATTTAAATGTAACTTGGTATCATCCATTGTACCAACACTGAATCAGTCTATATTTGGTTAGTGAATGTTCATTGTGGAGTTACTCAACCAGATGGATGTTCTCTTCAGATTTGATGCTAATTCTTGTCTCCACCTAAAAATTGGTGTGTGTGTGTGTTTGCTGCTTTTGCACACAAGTTAATACACAATTATGTTTTATTCTGATGAAAGCCCTATACTAGTTGTGAGAATTATCAGCATAAATCATAGCCAAACCTTGGCTCAGGTAACTGCAATTCCAATTTACTAGGGTTCTCGCCACTTTCACACACGCTTACGCACACACACATGCAGAGACAGAAACAGAAACAGAAAGACAGAGAGACAGAGAGCATAGTCTCTAAATCATGATCTCCTTGCCTCCTACATACTGAGATTACAGCCATGGACTTCTGCTTACTTCTCTATATCTTCAGGGTAACTGAAACAGGAATCTGTTTCTGACTGACTATTCCCCATTACTGCAGTCATTGGTCATTGCAGAATGTGCTACGTAAAAAAAACAAAACAAACAAAAAACTATTGAATTAGGCTGGTTTACTTTGTAAGCATGATCAGTGCTATTAATAATAGTAATTATTTTGCAACCATTTTGTGCCATGTAGCTAATGTCAAATAGTTATTACTTGGTTAACCCACAATAGATAATAAATATTGGTACCTGGGTCCTAGAGAAGACAGTTTATTTCCTGACTTGAATTTTAAAACTAATTAAACTGTGTATTAAATATTAGACCAAATTATCACTGTTGCTACACATTACCCAGTAGATGTGCTAATCAGAATTTCTCCCAGACACAGATATTGCAAATGGTGTGTGTCTGAATAGGGAGTGGAGTGAGGAGAAGTGAGGCGAAGGGCAACACAAAACAACAGCAAAGCACTCATGCGCTCCAGCTAGCTTGGAAGAGGAAACAGGAATCATCAGCTTGTTTGGCCCAACTTCCAATAGGAGAAGCCGTCTGCCATCAGCAGGCTCCACTCACTTGAAATGAAGTACTGGGAGCAGGGAAGAGGCATGTCTCCAATAGCGAACTTATGGCTATCCCCCAATACCATGTAAAATAAAGCAGAATAAAAGCAGAATATATGGAAACTAGAACAAGAAAATAAAGTCTTCTATGCACAACCCCTTTGCTTGGTTTCAGGTTGTTATTCTTATATATGTGAATTATGATAGATTATGAAAGCCTGTCCTCTGGCTAAAACCTTTTGTGCATTTTTATGAGCATTGTGCTGCAAATGCATATATATATATATATATATATATATATATATATATATATAGAGAGAGAGAGAGAGAGAGAGAGAGAGAGAGCTTAGGACCTCTAGAAGCAAGATGACAGAAATAAATGCCAAATAATCTATTTCTTTGGTTCCAGCTTTCAGCTTCTGGCCCTCAGCTCTCTCTGTAAATGATGTTATTGCTGAACTCTGTTTATCTGAACAAAATGTAAATGTCTAAGGTGCATTCTAAATATAGCTGCTGGGGTAATATGTGTTTCACAAATTAATATTGTCTGCACAGAGTGAATAAAATTGGACAAAACTGCATTTTTATGGATTTGTGTTGAGCAAGACTACAGTGGTCCACAGCACTTTGCTTAGAGATGCTGTCACTGTCTCTTACTGACTGATTGAGCCAGTCATGGTTTTCACATCCAGAGATGGCACATGGGATGTTAGTGGGCATGGCGTGCTCTGCTTTACCAAAGACTTCGTTGCAGGAACTTACTTTTCTTGCTGGATAGTCTCATAAACTTTACCCGTGTTTATCACCTCCATTAATCCTGAATTATGTTTAGAGTTTTGTTTGTAGCCATCATCGAGGGTCTTCAAATCAACAGGGTCTTGGAAACAAAGTAGAGACTGCACTTCATTTCCTAGTTTTCATTTATCCACCTGAGTGTGGCCTCCTCAAACCCTCTTGTCGCATCTCAGGCCAGCACCACCTGTCAGTTTCCCCTTTCTTAGTTTGTTTTTTAAATGTTGGGAATCAAACCCCTAGCCTTGAGTATGTGCAATAAGCATGCCAACATTGGGCTGTGCCCTCAATTATTTTTTATTTAATTTTTGAAAGTTTGAGACAAACGCTTCCTAAAATTGCCCTAGCTGGCCTTGCATTTGCTCAGATAGGCTTCAAACCAGCCATCCTTCTGCCTCATCTTTCATGGAAGTTTCAGTTTCTATTATTTATATACTGTCCTGCACAGTCACAGTTTATAGATATAATTTTTTCTTGTCATTTGCCTTTCCTCTTGAGTTTGAAGCATAACTTTACGGAAACATAGTCCCCAAAATACACAGCACAAAACATGGCTTGTGTGCTTCTGAACAGTAGGAGATTCAGTGCTGAATGAACCTTCAGCTCAGAAAGAGAAAACAGTATCATATAAACGTGACTCTGTGAATATTTTACAAGGATTCAAAGTGGTCTGCTTGAAGGAATACAAAGGTTTGAGTCACTACACTTGATAAGTTACACCTGCAGTTCCTCAGAATACAGTGTTTCAATAAATAGTTTTCTTACTCAAGCCTGTTAGGCAGCAAAGGGGCTCAGCAGAGGCGTCAGAAGCAAACTGTGCTCATGGGGTATCATTAGATAGAAAAAAGGGGGGCTCCCGTCTCTTCTGTTAATATTATTTTAGAAATACTTAATCCCCAGGCCGTGAAGCTAATTGTGGGGGAAGGCTTGTTATTAGTGCAAAGAACAAAACATATGTTCTGAGACTGGGAGATATGATGGGAACTAAGTAAGGTCATGAATTCTATTTGACTAAATTACTGCTGAAGCAGATCGCAGATGCTGTGCGAGGGCCAGGTGGAAGTCAGCACGCTGTCGTCCTCTTCCATCTGTAGAGTCCAGGCCGTTTAAAGACCCATGCTTTAATACTGTTAAATATTATCACCTTTAGGCAGCTTGGCTTCTAGGTTATTTTTAGTATTTTAGCCTGTGTTTCTGATTGTGGGTAGAAAAATTTATGCATAGAAAGTCAACTCAATTCCTCTGAAGCTTGAAAGCCTATCCTTAGAAACAGCATCTCTTGGGACTCCTTTCCAGGGCGGCGAGTAGCAGCGTGTCAACCAGCCACGATGGTTCCCACCCAAAGTCCTCTGCAGCCAGTGGTGGTTGAAGGAGGATGGACTGAGCAGACTCAAGAGGAAATGAAGCTTATGGAACTGATAAGACAGACAGAGGTACATTCCCTGGGATCCTAGACTTTAAAGATCCTGCCCCTTTTAGCAGCATTTAAAAGTATTGTGTTGAATTATTAAATCATGCTATTAATATGCTCTCGGCAACTGAGCAGTTATGACCACCATAAGCATATGCCAAGCACTGAAGTGGCATTTGGAGAGTAGGTATCCTGGAGACAGCCAACTCACATGAACGTCTGTTTTGTTTGAATGGAGACCAGAAATTACGACCTTAGCAAAGAGGAGTAAAAGGCCCAGTGGATACGTACAAAGGTAATTACACTAAGTGTAGTCAAGTTGAACCTTATGGCTTCATCACTCATGATTCCTGAGGGTATGACAAAGTATGTAAAAAGAGCAAGGAGTACAAAACTGATTACAATGGAGACATTCAAAGGAAAGAAGACAAAAAAAAGTGGTTTCAGCCAATTGGTTAATCAGTCAAGATTGCCAGGCATAAAAAAGTTGAGAAGAGAAAGGTCAGCTGTTAAAACAGGACTAGGGATGGAGACTGGGGGAAAAAACTGTATGCTTTGTGAATTTTTTTATCAAGCTATATGTTACTATTTTAATGGGGCTTCGTGGTGTGTGTTCAGTGCAAATTTTAAATGTATGTCTAAATCAAGGTGACTGGAATGAAGAACTTCGCATTGCTAGAGACTTGATACCTAGCCAAGCTAAGAAGGATAAATCCCAAGTCAGGGAGTGAGTAGCCATGCATTGAGCTTGGATATGCTTGAGGCAGCATCAAGAGCTGCCAGGCAAGGACTTGGCAAAGCAAAAGGGTGGCAGCTGCATTTCAGAAACTAGTGAGCCAGGACGTGATACAGTCGCCTAAGCATCGCTTAGCTAACGGAAATGAAGCACTGGTTCTAAATCAAAAGCTCACTTGTTAGTTGCAAAGACATCTCCTGTAGGAGGAACACCACACACATGTCCGGAAAAAATTTTCTCAACATTGCAAATGAGTTAAATGCTTTGTCAATGTGAATCTATCCGTGTTATTACCTTAATAGCTGTTGACACCTTTAGTGCTTCATGGAAGCAAGGGGAATTCACCCAAGTATATGGCAGGAGAGGCCTTGGCTTACTAGAGTTGTTTCAGTATAAATTGAGATTACATGACATTTCTGGTTTCCATCACATCTCTTATACATACCAGATTGTTCTCCACAAGCAGAATTCTCTGGACTCTCCTTGACAGGCACACCTTTCTGAAAGCCAAGAACTGCAGTCCAGACGCTCTCTGATCGAAGCACAATGTAAAGCAGAGGGGCAGCACAGCCTGTACCAGGTTCCCCGAGTGAAACGAGTGTGGGCTTATCAGAATGGAGGCAGACCTGACGACGGCACTTATGTCCAGGCCAGTGCTTTGTCAGAGGTAACTCTAATGTGAATATCAAGTAGGCCTGGAATCAGATATCAGCTTTGACATCTCTAGATTGGTAGATCAGACAAGTTAATGAACTTTTCTGAACCTCATTTTCTCATTTGTCCGGTGGGAATCATACTTTCCACACAAGGCTGATCAAATTATTAAACGGGCTCACATGTGTGAACGTTAAGAAGTCTAAAGCTGTCTGATATGTGTGCACATTCAAATAGGACAAATGGCTGACAGAGATCATTGCCAATTGTATGCACTCCACTTAAGAGAAGGTGTGGTACCTCAAGCTTCTAGTCCCAGCACTTGAGAAGTGGAGGCAGGAGGATGAGGAGCTGAGGACTACAATAGTGAATTTAAGGCCATGTGGGGTTGAGTGGGACCCAGTTTATTTTTAATAGTTATAATAATAATTTAAAATGTTTTCCTCATTTGCTCTGAATTTCCCTCACAAAAGAGTTATTTCTAGCCCCTGTTGTAAATTATTCACTAGATACGTTCTTTATGGGAAAAGAACTGTAGTTCTTAAAGAAAGCCTGTCATGTTCTTATAACTCATCATCCTGAACTAACAGAATTTCCACTTCCCAAGAATAAACTGTTGGCTTAGGAGGAGACAAGCAGTGTTTTATAAACTGTAATTTGAGGAATATAGATCTAAAGTTTGACATTATCTTTAAATGTCTTAATATCTTCTAAAGTTTGCCTTCATCTTTAAGTGGAAACTTGAGGCAAGTGGGTTTATTCTTCTGAAGTCTTTCCTGCTGCAGTGACTCTGCTGATAGAGCCTCACATGCTTTACTTTGTGAAGTGTTTGCATAGACTTTCCTGGGAGGAGAGAGATTTCCCCAAAATAATGTTGTCTAAATAACAAAGCGGGGATGGGGAGGCAAAAGGGAACAACAGACAGGCCTAGGGAGGTTCATGATGCTGATGAAGGCTCTGGAAAAGGAGAAGCATCTCAGCTGAGCTCAGCTCTAAGGCTGCTCCAAGTTCTAAGGGAGGGAGCCTCTCTTTGAGGGTAAAGCAGAGGTGCAGCCGCATCTCTGGCTCTCCTGCTGCACTTGAGAAATGAGAAGAAAATGTAGAACATTCAAAGTGAGCAATCAAGGGAAAATGCCTTGCACACCTGGAGAACAGGAAGATGGTTACTTTCAAAGGACGGGTTCCTAGGAGAGACACTGAAGTGTGGCTAAATGTCCCTCTTCAAATTGATCTCTTTAGAAGCCAGAGTCAGAGCTGTCAACGCTGCCACTGAGAGAGCACTTAGCCTTGCCAATCATGTAGTAAAAGAATACGTGGGGATAGAGTGGGGCTTGCTGATGAAAGGAAAGGAACCTATCCGACAAGGTGACAAAACTTACAAGAGACTTTCCAGAGATTATACATGGAAGCTAGCTTTTTGATCCACAGGGCTCACACTGTAGAGTATGAAATGCACTCCATATCTAGAGTTCTATAACCTTATACCTTTTTTACACATGGAAGCCATATTGCTAGAAGCTGTGGACGTATCATTCTAATTTACATCAGTGGGTAGTGGGCAGTGTAATTGACAGGTTAACATCAATAGTAGACAACACTTTGTACAGGATCTCATTAAATTATGATGTCAGAAAAGACTTCTTACACTCATAGGGAAGTTGTTTAATGTAAATTGTTACATTACCAAACAAAGCAATCCATTATGTAAAAACAAGTATATGCACTTTAATGACATTCATAGCAATATTGACTATATTTGACAAGATTTTAATTATACACCGTTTTCTTTGTTGCTATCTTTATTTTTATTCTTGGTAGTAAATTTTATTATTCTAGTCTCTTGTGCAACACTGCAACATTTTATTTATATAAGTTAGCATAAAAAGTATTGGGTTGGATCCTTCAGGGAGTTTTCATACATTTGTGTGCCAAGCTTTGTCCTCAATTGTTCCCCCTTCACTATCCTCTCCTGTACCAGGTCCCTTCTCCTTCCCACTCCCTAACCACTGCCCTCCTACCCTCTTTCCACTGGTCTCCTTTCTTCCCAGTAAGTCCTCTGTTTTGTTTTCCTTTCACATGTAATCCTTAGACCTCTCTAACTCCCTTAAATTCCAATCCCTTAAGTTCCAATCCATCCCTCTCCTAATCCACTGTATGTTTGTAGGTTCCGTGACCTACAAACATAGACAAATATGTATATGTATGCACATATATAATTTTAAAATTAGGTTCCATGTATAAGGACAAGCAAGCAGTATTTGCCTCCCTGAGTCTGACTTCTACACCTAATGTGATTTCCAGCTGCACCCACTATTCTGCAAATGCCATGATTTCATTTTTCTTTATGGCTGCATAATATTCCATTGTGTATATTGTATACCACACTTTCTTTATCCATTCGTCTTCTGAGGGGTAGACATCCAGGCTGGTACCATTCCATGCCTCTTGTGAATATGGATATGTTAGTACCTTGGTGGCATGCTGACTTGGTGTCTCTCAACTATGTGCCTATGCTCGTATAGCTGGGTCATTTAGTTCAAATTTTCACTTTTGTGAAGAGTCTCTGTATTAAGTTTCACAGTGACTGCACAAGGTTATATTCCCATTAGCCAGGTATAAAGGTTCCTACCCCACTCCCATCTTTGCCAAAATCTGCTGCTATTTGTTTTCTTCATGGCAGTCATTCTGTTTTCCCCAGCAGTTAAGAATATAAAGTATATTTTAAAATATTTGCTGGTCATTTGCATTTCTTCTTTTGATAATGTCCTGTGCAGCTCATTAACTCACTTTTTGATTGAATTATTAGACTTTGGTACTGAGGTGGGTGCAGGCAAAGGGCCTGCCTTTGTACTTTCACGATCTCCTGAGTACCGGTCACCTACAGGAGGGATGAAGCCTTGTGAATGTCGTGAAGGTCATGTATGCCCCTGGGACTTCAGAGGTCTGGTGCTCCACATCGGCGAATGACAGAGAGGGGGATCCAGAATTTAATCCACCTGCTGGCTCAGAGCTATTAAACCACACTTTAATCCTCAAATGAGATCTGTCCCATGTCACTTGTGATGGGGATATCTTTCTCTATGCACTGTTCCACTGGAGCCAGCCTCCCACCACCTGCATCTTTCAGCTTAGGAGGTGTCTTCTTCCTACAACCACCTCACTAGGTCTTCCCCACCCAGGAGCTCTGTCAGACCAAATCAAGATTCCCCCGCCTGAGGATAGTCCCTGTTCTCAGGCCCACAAGGTAGCCAGTTTTTATCAATATACTCTGTTTCAAAATAGCACAAGGTCACTGTCCTGAGTCATATAGTATGATAAAATTGGATTGTTATCCACTGTTGACTATATCCCTCAACTAGATTTAAAGCTCATAAAGACTTTGGGCTTGTTCTGAGGGTGAGATTGTCTGTTTCATCCAGGTTACATTTTGGAAACAGTTTCTGAGTAAATTTTTTGGCCAAGGAGCTGTGCCATGGCAGCTGTGTTCAGCTTGCGTGTCTGAGTAATGGCACACGATGCCTTCGCTCTTTCCTGGGACCCTTTCCTTCTTTTATGGATTTCAGGATCAGCTTGCCTCTGCTCGCTTTTAAAAATAAAGTGTACTTTCTTTATTCTTAATCTTTCTTTTGCCAGCTCTCAGGGAAGTAGCCTCTAATCTGTCATTCTGTCATCTTACTAGGCTGTCTCCTCAAGGTGATAAAGAATATGAAAATATATCCAGGCAAATGGGTACAGAGAAATTGACGCTCCCATATGGATGGAAATTGAACTTTTTAGAGAAGAGTTACTTGGTTGTAAGTTGTAGAAACAAGTGCACTTCTGAATGTCACTGAGACAACATATCAGACAGGCTTTTGGAGAAAGGATTTGTCTCAACTCACGGTTCCAGTCATCGCTGGAAGTCCACAGCTGGGAGTTCACGGCGACAAGAGCATGTTCTGTTGTTTGTCGTATTTCAGTAGACAAGGAAGCAGAGAAAAAATGGGGATGGCCATGACTTCCAAAGGCCCACCTGTAGTGTCCCCAGCAAGCATTGCCCTGCCAACTTTTTAGTCGTTCTACAAACTACTGCCACCAGGATGAGAAATAGGTGTTAAAGCCCATGAGACTGAGAGGCGACATTTCACACTCAAACCACAACATATCCCAAGAACACCTTTTATGAACTTATGCAAAGGTTGTTTGCTAGAGATATTAATCACAGAAGTAGTTTCAATAGAGAGAAACTAGTAATAATTTTTAAAGTTATCAGTCGGAAATTGGGTAAATGAGTTATAGCCCATAGGATGGAATATCATAACTCAATTAAAATCAGCTTTAAGAGAGAATAAAAACAACAAATATGACTGAGATGCACTAAGTAAAATAAACATAATCTAAAGCATGTGGAATTAAATTCTAAACACACATACATAGGTAAATTGAAAACAGCATTAGAGGACTTGACTGCTCTAAGCCTTCTCTTTGTATTGGGTCATAACATGGCTTAGTTTTATTTTTCTTTCTTGTGTGTTTGTGTGTTCTGTGTATTTTTTTTATGATAATATGAAGATTGTTCTTATAGGATACAGAAACCAGTCATCTTCTCAGAGAAGGACTAACAAATGTGATGAAGGTCAAGTTAGTCGAAGTTCAGTAGGGCCTTCAAGGGAAGGTTTGCCTACCTGAGACAAGGGGGAAAACTACAAAGGAATCCATTGCCCCCTCTGACAGATCTTGAGAAAGGGCTATGCATGGACAGCTTCAGCAGGGATAGGATTAGGCTCCACGCAAAGGCATGAGTGTTTGAGTTGATGCAGTGTGTTAAATAGATGGTGCTTATATCAAAGAATAAAGAGATAAAGAGAGATATTACTATTTGAGACATTGTTTGAAAGTGACAGGCATTAGTCCACTTGGACTGTGTTGTGGTTTTCCCTCTCAGGCTTGGTGTTTGAACACCTGGTTCCAAGCTGATGGCAGTGTTTGAGAAGATTATAGGGCCTTTAGCAAGTGAAGCCTTCCTGAAGGAAGCAGGTCTCTGGAGGTGAATCTTGAGACTTGATAGATGGCTGAGTGTCCTATTTGTGTCTGCATTTCTGAGCATGATTACACCTTGACCAGCAGCCCTGCTCCTGCCACCATGCTTCCCCTCTGATTACTGAGGGCCACCTTCCAGCTGTTTCCGCTCATGGACTTTCCTTTGTGTGTAGGGAAAGGGAACTCTGTTGTTTCTTCTTATAAGAAGCCAGCCCTGTCAGGTTGAGCTGCTCCCTCAAATCCATGTTGAATCTTGTGCATTTCTTCATCTTCAAATATGGTTGAATTAGAAATTAGGACTTTAACCTGAATATTTGGGGGAGGGAGCAGAATTGTCTGTAACGTTATTTCAGACTAAAATGATCAGACCATAGTTTGTCTCTGAAAAGCAGAAAGGGTTTTGGGGAAACTGTTTGGGGGAGACATGCCACCTTGGCATGAACAGCATTATTAGAGAAGTTGGCCTCACCCTCCTCCTTTCCCATGCTCTATGTTGTTTTTAAATTAGGAGGTTTCAGGGATTCTCGGTGATCTGTAAAAAAAAAAAAAACTGTCCTCACAGGCTATCTAGCTATAAGGAATACTTCTGGAAAACAGACTGTGTAGGGAAGGAAGCAGTGGGAAGGGTAGAGCTCAGATGTCACACAGGATGCTAGCTAACAACACATTGCAAAGACAGCGGCAGTCTCCATGGCTGGACTTTTACTGGAAGAATGGGAAACAGGCGCATTACAATGTACTTCTCTCTACCTTCAGTATGGTGAACCCCCCAGGTGGCATTCGAATCTCGGGCAGCACAGACTCTCGATCTACCATGGCTATTGTGGATGATTTAACCACACATTCTCTGAACATTGCTAGAGCAACACTCATCTCCAGCTGGGGTTGATTTATCAGTCATCATAGCACCAGGCAGCTCTCTCTCTAGGGCCAGTGGCTCTCTTCAGGACCAGCATCCTTTTCTGATTTATGTTTGCCCAGGACCTTCTTCCCTAGGCTGAGACATTTGTCTTCTCCAATCTCTGTGATGTGTCTGATATCACAGCATCTTAAAATCTCCGTTTGTTCTCAGCTAAGGAATGGCTCTGAATGCTGGAGTAGATGCTTTGGGAATAAGAAATGGGTCTTTTCTCTTTAGATAAGCAAGTGCCTCATGCCCACTGCTACACATGGTGGGTCCACATGTCACTGTGCCTAGGATTACTTTTCTTCCACTGTATTTTTTGAATGTCTAATGTTAGTAATCAGAAAAACTATTCATGCTATAAACTTTACTTATTCACATATTCATTTAAATGCACTTATTTTTATATTATGAGTTTTTAATTATTTGATTGACCAAAGCTTCCTACAAATAAGGTTCTATGATGTTCACACAATAATTTTTCACATCAGCTGAGAAAAGCTATTTCTTACATTCCGGTACCTATTGTATATAACTTCTTAATTACAAAGTAAGTTTTATACTAATATTTCTCTCATTCCATGATTCTATCTTTAGTGTTTTAGTTGATAAAATTTAAAACTACCTACAAGGGCCTCTTTGAATTTCTTTCAGTTTCACAGGCTTTTCTGATTGTGACACAGAGGACAGGTTTCTAGATTTCTTCACTATTTGTATTTTTAGTTCTTTGGTCATTAAGTAAAAATTTAAAGCTATTTTGTCATGTTTAAATTTATGATCTACAGTTTATTATATTTAGAAGTTTGTTAAATGCCAAGATGCCTCCATCTGTGGAAAAATTAGGCTTACATGACATCTTCTCCAAAGACCACTGAAGTCTCTCATGTTAAACACGTCAGCAAAATTCATTGTGTGTTCTTTTTCCCACCTCTCCTTACCTGTGCCCAATAATCAAGCTGAATGAATATTTAAGTAGGGATAGAGCCCTCTCAAAAGCATTGCTTAAGGATTGAGATGTGGTGCCCACCATTCATGAAGCCCTGAGATCACTCTCAGTGGTGCACACCTGTAACTTAGCATGCAAGAGGTAGAAGAAGGAGGACCAGAAGTTCAAAGTTGTCATCAACTAAGTAGTGACTTTGAGATGAACAGCCTGCATTATATGAAACCTTGTCTCAAACAGTTTTAATAACTATTTTTGAGATATTTGTCATCCAAATATGGCTCTCCTTTTGTATTTCAGTTGCTGGATGATTGCACTGCTCGTCTGAAAATGTCCCGCCCAGCCAAAACGCTTTATACCTCAAATGGGGAACTCATTCGGTCGTGGGATGACATAGAGAGGGGTATGGCTGTCTGTGTGTCTGCAGGACATGGCTTTATAACCTCAAAAGGTACAGGTGACACCTCATTTTTTATGAAAGTCTTGAAGAGTTAAAGCACTCAGTCTTCCCTGCACAGTCCTTGCCTGTTGAACTTTTAAACAATGGAGGATAAATTTTAATAATTACACTCCTCATGATGGGTTCTTATGAAGGTGAAGTTTATATCTGTGTGTTCAAGAAAATCCAATGCTAACGCTGTTTATTTTAAAGAACTCATTCCAATATCAATGAGTCTTGGGCTGTACCCAGGCCTATTTACAGAAACACTGAGGTTTGATGGAAGGCATTTTCTTAGTGATGAATCTGGAGAAAAGTGAGGTTTCTGTTGCCATCTTACTATTCAAATTATTTAAAATGATGCTTTATTAATGGAATTTCTCAGCTTGCATATTTCCTTTACTGTTGCAAGAATAATCATATGCTAGTTTCAATACAGTATTTCTTACTCATTTCCTTTGATAAATGACAGAAATGGAAAGGAAATATGTTTACAAAATGAACTCTAGTCTTTTATCTTATTCTAAAGAATTTAAAGTCCTTTCTGTAGGAAGGTAGATACTAGAAAAACATAATCTTCAGGAAATTCCAGAAGACATTATTTGCACATTAAGTAAATTATAGGATAAAGAAGTAAATGACCTGACACCCATGTAATAAAAGTACTAGAAGGTTTTTCTTTTAGAAATGCACCATAGAATTATTACTATGTTATACATAAGGTGGGTAAATGGAAGGGTTTTAAGACAGGTGGTGATATACCCTCATATTTAGCCCAGAAAAGACAAAAATAGAATTGCTCATGGAGAATTGGAGAGACACATATTTTTGGTATGTCTAGCACTGTTCAGAGGGATGGCACAAAGCCTTCCTCAGCACCGTCATACCTTGTTGAAAAGGTCCCAGTCTTTGTGTTCTGTGTGTTCTGTTTTTCTCTCTCCCCGTCATTGATTGGAACTCTAGCTCAGAATGTTGTCCCTTAAAAGCATTCAACAATGGTTAAGTTGTAAAATTTTGTAAATATTAGTTAACAGCTTTCTGTATTCTCAAACTACACATCTTATAAAAATAATATATGCAAAACTTTCTTTCCTGGGTGTCTTCACTTTATTTGTGAACATGAAAGCACTTGTTACTTTTTTTATCGCTCTAAATCCCTAGTGGTACAGCTCTCCATGACAGAGAACGCCCCAAAGCGAGAGGAGATTGCCAGTCCCAGGTCACATGGCACCTGCCATCAGGAAGCAGAGAGTAATGGGCACTGATACTCAGCCTACTTTCTTTTTTATTCAGTCCAGATCCCTAGAACATAGGATAGTGGGGCCTGCATTTATGATAGGTCTTCCCATTTCACTTAGCCAAGTCTAGAAACTCTATCAAAGACATACCAAGAGGTTAGGTGACTCTAGTTCCTGTCTAATTGCTGCCAATATTAACCATCACAATGAACACCCCTCAAATGATCACAGTCAGTGAAAAAGTAAGCAAATGTGTCATACAGCAGGAGGCTCTGGCAAAGTGTCCTCTGTACTTGCACCATTCAGTCTTTCTCAACATGAGCCTCCCTGCCATATTCATTGGGTCTGACTGATAACTAAAGCTAAATCTTCTTGAGGAAAGCAATTCCAAAGATGTCCAAACCACAAAGGAAACTCCAGGTTACCTTCCCAGCAGCACTCTTGCTCCCAATAAAGTCTGTGAGGGGGATTGAGAAATGTGAAAATTCAAATATTACCTCTCTACTATTTTTTCTCTTTGCTGTTTACAAGTCTGTGTGGACAAGCATTTATTTTTGAATCTTCAGTTTTATAAATGCACAGTTCTGTGAAGGTGAAGCTGGCCCATGTCCTGTAGATGTGGCCGCCTTCATGGTGAAGGGTTTATGGGTTTTCCAAATTGCCTAAATTAGTGTGTCACGTCTGTTTAGGAAATATGATCAGTCACAGAATCAGTTATTTATTCCTTAGAGCTTTATTTTATTGATGCCGTTTTGTTGTATTTATGAACTAAAATAAAAATAACCATCTAATAGAAATCTACATTTTCCAAATACTTTAAAAAGAAATAGAAATGCTTTTGGGTGCTTTCATTTATTATTATAAGGTCTAACTAATTAATCATTCCACTGTGATTTACTAGCTAAAATACCTGTAAGAAACTAAGACATTCTGAGAGCCTCAAGACATGATAATAATTTATTTCATATACAATTTATTTCATATAAAAAATCATTTAACAGGTAAATGTAGTCACCAAAGGATTGCCTTGTTTTTTTTTTTTTGTTTTGTTTTGTTTTTGTTTGTTTTTTTTTTTTTTGAAGATGCATTTCATTTGGCAAAACAAGCTAGATTCTTTCAGAATGGAATACTTTGCTCACATCCTTGGTACAGTTAGGAATGTTTTCTGTTATTTGCAATAAAGCCTGAATGCTCTTCATGAAGCTTTGATTTTCATCTTCTCAATGGGCTCAGTCTCTTTCAAGCACTCCTATGTTAGCTTCCTATTCAGATGTTATAATACCTAGAAGGAAGCACTGTGGGTGCCTCCAATTGCATGACACCCAAAGACCTGCAGACTGTGGGGGAAGAATATGTGTGTAAGAGTGCAGGGTGGGAGCCAGGAATTGCTGAGGGAGCTTAAATGCCCTCATAAATCTGCATTTGACATTGACCTGTCTCTGAATGTATGCATATGTGTACATACATGTGATATATATGTATAATATATATAATATAATAATATATGTTTCTTTTAACAGAAAAAAAGCGAATGTTGGAAGTGAAAGCAAATTATGTCAGGATCCTAAGGCAGCATGGCCCTGAGGCAACAGACATTGTGGTGTCACCATCCAGGAAGCTACTGTCTCTCCTGCAGCTTCCCAGCTGACTTCAACCAGAACCTCCTAGCTTGTGCTGGATTTTACTCATAGAGCTGCGTGTGCATTCTCATACGCTCCTGTCATATCCTATGCCATGATAACTCTCTATCCCTCTTAACTTGTACACAGTCTTGTACACTGCATTGGGATTTGAACCTAGCAGTTGACCATAGAGTGAGCACTGTGCCTATGAGCTGTGCCTCCAGCTCCCTCCTTTTAAAGATTCTTAGTTTCCACATTTTATGTGAGGTAACATTGGATTCCTCATGCGTGTTCCTGGAAAGGCAACAAAACCAGACAGATAGTGCACGTAAGAAGATCATCTTAGGTGAACTTTCTTCAAGAAAATAAAAGCAAAAACTTCTAGTTATTGAAAAGTAACATTTGAAGGGATCAAGGAGCATACATGTGTGTGTGTGTGTGTGTGTGTGTGTGTGTGTGTGTGTGTGTCTGTGTGTGTGTGTGTATAGATAGGACATTGATAATAAAATGACTCTTTGGCCACCTAACCCTAAATTTGACTCCAAGTGGCATTTTTCTGGATTCATCACTCTGATTTTTGATCTTTTGTTAAGACCTCTCACATACCCAATAAAACTGGAATGGCTGGCAGGTACTGAGTCCCACAGAAATCTGTCTCTCATTCTCTCCCATTTCTCTTTAATTTCATAGGCCTCTCTTGAGGCACAGTTGGATGTCGTTCATGCGAATGAAGGTGGGTAGTTATAGTAAATGACTGGCAATAAGATGTCATAGACTACATCCCCAATACAAGAACAAATGATATTAATGCAATATCTCAAAGAAAATTCACATAAGGACGGGAGGTGTGAGTGTGTGTGTCACTTCTATAGGACGGAAGGAATTTCCCTGTTAATTTGATCCTAGGAAGAACAAAGAACATGTAGGAAACATGGCAATGTGAGTGTCAGGCCTGAGGTTGGTTCTGTTGCGGTGGGATGCTGCAGGGAAGCGCCCTCTATTCACCACTCAACTCTTCCTCCTGAAAGTAAATGGCAGCCTGGCTAGGTGTATACAAAACAGCGGGAAGCAGGCTCCCACCCCAGTCCTCCACTTTAATGAGTGCAGGAAGACAATGTATCATTTCCACTGAAGGGAGCTCTTGGTAACCTCTGCAAAAGGCCTGGTATTTATTCCCACTCTGCAAATCAGCAGGGCTGCTTGAATAAATCCCTGCTGCCTAGGACCCCATGGCGGTGAAACCTCATGTGTTAGATGAACAGCTGTTGGCCCTTTTACAACATTTGTTGGTGTGATGTTACAGAAGCGAAAGTGGTCCAAGGTGCAGTGGCAGAAGATTCCATACTCCAAGACTCGCTTGCTTTTCTTCTTTTGTTAACAGAGGAAATACATATTTTGAAATAAACAGGAAATGTTAAGGAACTTGCCTACAGTTGGAAAGTGAACCATCAGGACTCCCAGCAACTATTTTTTCCCTTGCAATGAAAACACTTGATCACAGTCCCAATAAAGAAAAGAAACTTTTTTTTTCAAAATTCTATGAAAATAAATGCATTTCTGTAGGTGCAGAAGCACCTATCATTTACTGCCAGGGAAAAGTTGCTTTGCTATGAAAATGGCATCTTTCACCCTAGATCAAATGTGCAGATTCCTTGTAAAGTACCCCCTGCTGCATGGGAGCACTTCTGAAGCGAAAATTGATAATATCACACAACGCCGTATCAGGCACCAGGAGACATCAGGCAGATGCCTTACGTGAACTCCACTATTGCCAGTAAATGGGGTTTTAGATATAATCTAACAGTCATCAACACATCACGTTTTGCCAGCAAGCAGCTACAGGTACTCTGTAGATGACAGCTTGCCTAAAATATCTGTGGTATTCACAGTCACCTCTAACTTAGACTAAAACAGTCCTAAGTTTTTCCCTATGATTGCCTCTCTCCACTGGCTAGGGTTTGACCCATGGAGTAGGGGGAGGGGCAGTTTCTCCACTGTGGTGAGCACTATAGAAAAGACTATTTCGATTCAGTGAGTCCTAAGCATTTGATAAATGTGTCATTTCCTCTGGGGACATGTTTATCACATTTGAATCATTTTCATACATATGTCAGATTTCAGTATTTTTTTATCAGTTGAAACCATTTATTATCAGATATTAAGCAAACCCCTCAAGTCCAAAGTCTTCTCCAGAAATGTATTCCCTGCTGGGTCACTACCCTTGAGGTAAGCCAGGTGTCAACCACTGATGCCTAAACTAGTGATTACCTTCAAGAGAACTGGAATTCTCTGTCAGCCTCTGGTTTTTGTTCCCTGATGAAGCTGCCCATTTCTAAGCAAGTTAACAACATGACATGTTTAAAACTTTGACCCATGCATGAGGTTAAATGACTGTGTATAGCTAAACATTTCACTTGAGTGTTTCTATGAGCTTTATGAAACAGAACTCTGTAATGATTCAAGTCACCAAGGCGTACAGAATAACTAAATACTGTTCTACAAATCAATAAAATGAAGATAAAGCAAAAGCAAAAGCAAAACCAAACCAAACCAAAAAAAATGGTAAATATCCCTTAGAAACTATGGCTGGAAGCTGCTGTGGCCTTTGTGCTAACCTTCAGGGACAGCCCTAGTGTGCTGAACATCACAAAGAGATTTCTGATTCTCCAGTGCAGCAGTTTAGGGGGCAGATCATTTGGGGGGGGGTGTAATCATTCTTGATGGTAACAAAATCAGATGCAAATGTTCTCAATTAAACAGAATTTGGACCATTGGACAGCGATGCTCACTTGTGTCCATTAAACCAGTGACTCCAATGACCCCAGTTTCCTCCTGGCTCTGCACACACTGTCTTCCCTCCAAGGCTAGGTAAGCACAAACAGAGAGCAGCACTTTCTCTCTCAACACAATAAACTAGGCTTTTGCTTACACAGCATGGTTTGAGGCTGCAAAGCCATAAGCAACCGCAAAGTGGGGTGGACACTGCCCACTCCAGACTAAAGCTGCTAAAAGCCAGTGGACCTTCCAAGTAGTTACTCAGAGTGCTCCCACTATCTGAACCATAGGATCTTAGAAACAGGTTGTCACACTGTACCACATATGCAAAATAGAAATATAGCAAGTGTTGGTGCTCCTGATGCAACTGAGTAGAAGGAGAGAGGAAGAGCAGAGGCCGAGTGTTATATTCATAGGGCAAGTGGAATGGTGTTTCTAGATTGAGTGTACTATTGTTCTATGTGGTCCATAAAACACTGGAAGCTGAAGGGTTTCAGAAGGATACTGACAGCTTAGAAATACAAGGAAGGTCTGGTCAGGCTGCTGAGCCTGTTACTACCTAGTTAACTGTTCAGCAGAGAAACCAAATTGAAAGCTGACTTTGATGCTGAAACACAGTTGTGAGTGCACAAGACTCTTGAGTCAAGAGCACAAAGCAGTCATTAGCCTTGTCTGGCTAGTCCATCTTCAAGGCCACCAATGGTAAATGCATCTTCTCTGAAGGAGAGAATCTGTTGGGATTCCCAGATTAGTGCCTCCCGGAGTATGGGACTTTAATTGTATCTGTTTTCTTCCTGTCACTGTTTTTCTTCCCCGCTTTTTTACTCCTTCTTGTCTTTGGTCTTTTCTCCTCTGAGAAACTTCAAGTCTGATTTATTTATTTATTTATTTACTTACTTATTTTTTTAAAAAGTTCAGCCAAGGAGGTGATTTAATTGGTAAAGTTTTTTTTTTTCCCTCAAAGCATAAGGACCTGGGAATTTGATCCCTAGAAGCCACGTAAAAGAGCTGTGTATGAACATTAATAATGATCAGTGTGCCAAGATATCCCTGAAGGTGCAACAGTGTTACTCCATCTTGGCAGTCTAATTGAATTTATGGCCTGCTCAACAGAAAGGAAATCATGCCTGGCGCTGGAAACCTAGGTCGACCGATGTCATGGATCTTAGAGAACCTACTACCAACACTTTGTCAAACCAGCATCATGCCTAGTTTGCATTCATTTTAATTACTTGTGTACACAGCTAATGTAACTCTCACCTCTCATAGAAGAAACTCCCCTTTGCAATAGACAGAAACCGTTACAGAAAACCACAATGGGTTAAAATGAAAAGAGGTGATAAATGGTCAACGGGCAAATCATGTATATACTAGAAACAGTAGATGATGGGCCTTTGTGTTTATGTATTTATACCCACACACCCACACACCCACACACCCACACACCTACACACCCACACAAAGCAGTCTAGAATTTAAGAGGGAGGAAAGTGAATTGGGGAAATGGTGTAATTATTTTAATTAAAACAAACAATTTTCAGCTGGGTATGGGTGTGCACAGTTGTAATCCCAGTGCTGGAGAGATGGAGACAGGGTTGGCTGGCCAGCTGCCCTACCTGTTTAGCTACAGGACAATAAGATATCCTGCCTCAAAATGAGGCAGAAAAATCCTGAGTAACAACACCCAAAGTTGTCCTCTGACCTCCTTCATGTGTGTGCACAAATACATGTGTGCACACATATGGATAGATAGATAGATAAATAAATAAGCAAACAGACAATCAAATAGAGATCCTTTACAGAACAAGGTATTACTAACTTGGGGATGCTTCCCTAACAGAGTTCTCATATTTCAGTATACACAGGAAGTACAGGGGACGCCTGCTTTGAAATGCAGATTCCCATGCTTCATGACAAAAGAGTTATGATCCCTATGCCTGCATGGGGCACCTGAGAAAAAGTGTGGAGAATTGTCAAAGTGGAAGAAGCTTTATCAGAAGTTTCTGGCTTGTCAAGAGTGCTGTTTACAGTCAGCTAGCTGCCTAAGCTGCTAGTCCCAATATAAAGAACACTCTCCAGTCCCTGCTAGACCCTTTGTGCTCTCTCTCTCTCTCTCTCTCTCTCTCTCTCTCTCTCTCTCTCTCTCTCTCTCTCTCTCTCTGTGTGTGTGTGTGTGTGTGTGTGTGTGTGTGAGAGAGAGAGAGAGAGAGAGAGAGAGAGAGAGAGAGAGAGAGAGAGAGAGAGAGATTGGGCCTAACTGCCCTTGTATGTGATGGAAATATTCTTTCCTTTTTTTAATTGGGTTATTAATAATAATAGGAGTTTCAATATAACGTAGGCTGGCTTAGCGCTCATTGTGGAGCTCAGACAGTTCATGAATTCATAGCAATCCTCCTGCCTCAGTCTCAAATGTGCTGAGATTACAAGTGTTATCCACTATGCCCATATTTAAGTGGTTTGGGTCAGAACTAACCACCTAACAGTTGGAACTAGGCCTAGATATTGGAAGGCTAAGCAGGGAGTCTGGGCATGGGAGCTTCAATTATGAACTGTGCAGCTTCAATACTGATAAAAAAATTGCTATTTTAAAGGTCACAAGAATAATGTCAGAACCATGGTACATATATAAGCAGATGGTAAAAATAACCAGTTTCCTAATACATTTTTATAAGAAGAGGGGGGGTGGATTTCTGTTTTCCACAGTTCAAAGCCCTCCCTCAGGGTAGGAGCTGGCTACTTGGGCAGAGAAGGATAATCCTTTCTAGCATTTGCCAGCCTCAGCTCATGGGCATGTCCAAGCCATTTCTGTAGAAGCCACTTTTTTGTGTAGAAAACACAAGAAAAATTTGTACTTGAAAGATTTGATTAATGAGTCACATATTTACTTATGTGTACATGTGTATATCTGTGTCTATCTGTCTGATTGTCTTACTCAGACTGTGTGTCTTTGTGTATGTGTCTGTGCTTGTGTCTCTATGTGTCTCTCTGGGTGTGTGTGTGTGTACCTGTGTGTGTGTCTCTGCATGTTTCTGTGTGTGTATCTGTGTGTCTCTACCTGTGTATGTCTGTACATGTGTCTTTGCATGTGTGTCTTTCTCTGTGTTGTTTGCATCTCTCTCTGTGTGTGTGTGTGTGTGTGTGTGTGTGTGTGTGTGTCTGTGTGCATGCTTTTGAAAATGTGAAGTATTCAAAGGTGAATATGACACATGGGACTTCTATACCCATGCAGTGCATGGTGTGTGTTGGTAGGAGGCACTTAAAAGTTATGCAAGTCCAAAAAATAATCATATGCAATAAGTAAGATGATCAAAATTACCTAACAAAATGAGTTAGAGATTGGTTAGAGGACAGGTGAGGGGTGTGTCACTGAATGTATGATAGAAAGCCCCCTTCACACTCTGGGACATCCATGGAGAATTGCTATCTATAGGTAATGTATAGTCCACATGGAAACTTTATGGGATCCACATCTTTGCATACAGCCAAAGAGATGTATTTGAGGAGCTTATGCAAACAGCAATGGCCCAACAGCCTCAGTAGGGAGCCACATACTGGGTTCTCTGTCTGGCTCAGGAAATGAGTCTACAGCAGAGGTAGATTTCCACCTGCATCTGCTTGCAAGTCTTGCGATGAATAAAATGACACTCCTAGTTCCTATGGCTGTGAAGTTACTTACTTTCACAATCAGTTTATGGGATGAAACATTCCCATAAACTAGAGAGTAACATAAACATTCTCCAAGTCTCCACTGTGCAACTGTATCCCTAGCCTTTCTACTTTATAGTTTCTTCTCTTTTTTAAAAATTGAGAACTTCATACATGCATACATACATAATGGGTTTTGATCAAGTCCACTCTCCTTTTTTCTCCCTTCAATTCCCCCCTGTTCATATTGTCACTATCCTTTCTCACATTTATGTACTCTCCTCCTCTTCTCCTTCCTCCTCTTCCCCCTCCTCCTTTACTTTGTCATTGTCATTACTGCCATCATCTACAGAGTCCCTTTTTATCTCTGCCAGTATAGACATAGGGCCACCTGCTGAAGCATGAATAGCCTCTGACTACATGTCTGAATATAGCCATGGACCACATGTCTGAAGAAAATGGATTTTTCTCTCAGCATCCAACAACTGCTAACAGTTTCTCAATTAGGACAGAGATTTCCTGGCCACATGCTCCCACCATGCTGGAACTTTGTCTGGCATGATCTTGCATAGGTCCTGTTCATGCTGCTGCAGTTCCTGTCGATTCATATAAGCAACTGCACTGCTGCACTATAGCTAACCACTACCCCACCTTTTACAAGTTTTCTGCCTCCTCTTCCCTGATGATCCCTGAGTTTTGAAAGGGAGTTATGACATAAACGTTGCTTTAGGGCTAAACATTCCATAGTTTCTTTTTCTCTGCACATTGAGTTGGCCTGCCAGTTGTAGGTCTCTATCACCAATTAATTCTGCTTCCATTTCTTTATCAGTAACTGGATTCATCTTTCCAGAATGAGGATCATATATGTCACCCTAGTCTATGTCTTTCAGTAACTTTTTTCCTTTTGTCAATTGGATATTTTACTTATTTACATTTCAGATGCCATCCTCTTTCCCCATTTCCCCTCCCTAGAACCTTCTATCCCATTCCACCTCCTCTTTTTTGCTTTTATACCATTTTAATTACATGCAAGTATTAAGGTCACTTCTAGGTTGAGGGTTTAGCAATACAATGGATGCAAATAGTCAAGGAACAAGCAAGACAATAAACACAAATAGTCAAAGAACAAGCAAAGCAATAAACAAAGTTTCCTGAACACTCCCATGATCACTGTTTCTAAGGGCTTATCAGGATGACCAAAATATGTGAGTCAACTTTCCTGTCCTAGCCCAAAGTCATTTTCATGTCTAAAGCTACTTCCTTGTTTTAGTCTAATATTTAGATTCCTGCCTGAAACTACTTCTTTATTCTAGCCTCATATTTAGAATCCTGCCTGAAATTACTTCTTTGTTCTAGCCTAATGTCAGATTCCTGCCTGAAGCCTACTTGTTTGTCCTTGGCCAATGTCATATTCCTGCCAAACAGTCCATTTTCTTGTCCTTGGCCCATGTCAGGGTCTTGTCAAGCAGGCCCAAAGGCTCTCTGCCTCTCCCCCTTTTATATTTCATTAATAAGACTGAGCCTGTCTTAGGTCATTCTGACAAGAATGCCTTCCTTACCTGTCATGAAATATGCATTATCCAAAGCAATGCACTTCTGTTTTAGGTTGGTAAGACTATGTGTAGAATCTTATCCTACCTTGGCTTGCCAGCCTGTTAATTTAGTAACTCTGTCTGGGGGTCTATTTTCAGGTTTAAACCATGTACTTGGCTGCCAACATGTTGATGTTGTTAAAGACAAGCTTTAACATGATGAGCAGGAATAAAAGTATTCCCAGGACAAAAAGGGCTAGCATGATCAAGCTATATATGCCATTTTTGAAGCTTGACCAAAATAGAAATACTGACCTCAGGCCATGGATAATTTTATCAGCAGGATCTGCTGCATCAACGCTCAGCAGAGCAACATTCTTGAAATTCATAATCTCACTATGTAAAGTTAAAACATCCAGAGAGGTGTTAGAATTATGCCAAATACAATGTAAATGTCTTTAAACTTTTTCCTAATTACAATGACTACCACTGTAAATTTTAGAACTAACATGAATCCAATGGTATTTGGTTTGACACTTGAAATGGCTCCTTACCCTTAAACTCTGAACCTCCTTCCAATAATTTGAATAGGATAGAGTATCAATTCGTTATTTCAAATGCCTATCTAAATCCTCTTGTATAGTAAACACATTAGTAACATTTTTTTGCTAAATGATTAACAAAAGTAGCTGTCTTAACTTCTTGTGTCAAAACAATTGTAGAAGCAGTGGTGCTAGCAATTAATGTAATTAAAGCTGTTATACCAGCAATAATCAGTCCCACTACTCTCTTGCTTCTGCTTAAAGCCTGACTCACTTCTTCCAGTACTTGTGAGCTATTTTTAGAATATCAAGGTTTTATGATACTCAGGACACTAAAACAAAAGCTGGTTGATAGACCTCCATAACGGACATTCGGGTTTCTAAACACAAACACAATTAGAAGGTGTACAATCAATGCAACTTACATTAAATACTGTAGAAGAAACAAAAGTAATTTTAACTTGACAATTAAAAGAGCCTTAACACATCTGCTCACACCTGTCTGAAATCCAGATCCTGCCCCAACTTTACCTCTTGCTAACATAACATCATAGAGAACTGCAGCTAGCTTCCATATATGCCTCTAAAAATGTCCAGAACCAGACTTCCAAATGAAGACTGTTATTTCCAATATTGGATTGATTTCTAGACCAGTCCATGTTTGAATCTGAATAACTGATCACATTTAAGAACAATACAAGAGTCATTATAACCTCTCTTTTTGATTCTTCATTCCACAAGGTCTAAAAACTTGAGGTAAGGCAGCTTGTCCCATCAGGGGTATAGGTAAGCAATGGTAGGTCGGGGACATATGTCCAATACAGCTTCCCAGTCACCATTGTCAGGACCCTCACCTTCAGTAACTTCTTGTCTTCAATCTGAAGGACAAACTCATCTCATGGGCTCTCTGGGCCTTGTAGATGACAAATCCTTGGATCAGCAATCTTGGCCTCCATCCTTTACTCACACAACACTGTGTTTCCCACATCCTAATCTTCCCCCACCTGGCATGTTCTCTCTTACTCCACGCCTGTGCACCATCTTTTCCTGCAGCTCTCTCAGCCCATCTTTCTCAACTCCTCCTTTGACATGGCAGTTGTGGGAACTCCCTTTACCTCAGGAGGCATAAGCTTTCTTCTCTTGATCTGCAAACTCCTTTCCAGTCAGGCCAGGCTCATTCAGATTTGTGTTCCTGGGACCTGCATATTCTTTAGAACATGGAATGACCATTTGTTGAATTGATGTGAGATTTATGGTAACTTTTTGGCTAAAAAGCTTTCCATTTTATCATTTTACCAGGCATTGACATGTCTGGTTTTTAATATGGCAATATATTGAATGAATATTTAGCTTTCCATGCAACTTCCTTCTCCTCACATGCATTATCACATCAATCCATAGAAGATGTCAGAATAAAATAAGTTAATGCTTGTTGATAAGACACTGTAGATGGACTGCATTTTTTTGCTTATGATCCCTTCTTTACCAACTGTACCATTCAAAACACTTGTGATACAGGCCTGATATAATGGAAAATACACTGTTCTCATCCAAACTCATGTAGCTTTTCTTCCCCAGGCAGCCCAGCTTGGAAGGGAAGACATGTCACTCCCTTTCACAAGCGTGATGATTTGTGGCTGAGACCAGAGAAGCTGCTCTCTGAACCAAATGCCCCCTGGTGCAGGCAGGCTAGGGAAAGATGAATGGCAATATAAGACAAACATCTGAATGTTTCATATTAAATTAGTCCCACAGAGCAGCCAGAATTCTCATTCCATAAATCACTGAGTAACATAAACTTGCTCCCAGGTTAGATTGCTGTGACTTTGGCCTGCAGTGTCATAGATAATCTGAGAACAGTTAAACGTTTGTCTGAAATAGTAATCATTTTCAGCATATTTACGCAGTGGTGCTGAGTGACCCAGACTGATCTCTATGGCTAGAAACAGCATGCAAATGGGAGTCAGCCAATTGAGGAGATTCCCCTCCCCCTCAAAAAAGAGTCACTGTTTTTCAAATTCTGCTCTGAAATCACCATGCACCCTTCAGAAGGTACACCCCAAAAGAGTTAACATAAGGGAGCACCAGTGTGTCCCCATCCCTTCAGTAAATTGCAGTCACAGTGTCATTATTTTTAAGCCCATCCATACCTGTTTTGCTCTACAAATCACAGGCTAAGAAAGGAGTTGCTTGTGCCAACATACACATTTCTTCAATGGTCAAGGTTAATTCTGAAAAGAGTTCACGTGTTCTTGGATTTGGCCTGGTTCTCCCATTTCTGAGATGACATTTGTTGCCATCCCAGATATTTCACAGACTGAAAAAAAAATATTGGTCTAGGGTTTAAGAGACTATCCAACTTGCTGCTTGCTAGCTGAGGGTCTGTCTGTGCTGCTGATGCTGCCTCTCTTAATTAGATCTAGATTTAAAAGACTCTTCTGACACTGTGGTGAGATGCAAAGGAAACATAAGAGTCAAGGCAGCAATAATTCCAAGTAAATTATTCCAAGTAAAATCTCTTAAAGTCTCTCTCTCTCTCTCTCTCTCTCTCTCTCTCTCTCTCTCTCTCTCCCTCTCTCTCTTTCTCTCTCTGTTTCCCTTTCTCTGTCTCTCCCTGTCTCCATCTCTCTGTCTCTGCCTCTTTATGTCTCTATTTCTGTGACTCTGTCTCTCTCTGAATCTCTCTGTAAATCTTTTGTATATAGAGTCCTCTAAAATCACTTTTCCTCTTAGAAGCCCAGGCTAAGTGTGCATAGAGCCACAGGAACTCGTGGCTTGGCTCTGTGCTAGCCAAGGACTTGAGATGGCTTAGGGAGAGAAAGAGCTCTGCACTAAGGCCCATACTTGGCTGCTGTAACACAATAGATGAGGCTGAGTAATTAATAAGGAATGTAATTTTATTTCCTACAGTTCTGAAAGCTAAGATGTCCAAGGTCAAGATGAAGCCATCGGTATCAGGTCCAGAGTTTTTCACCTTGTTGTCACATGACATAAGTCAGGAGAGTAAGGACATAAACCTCTGCTCTGTACGGTTCTCGTAACTATGCTCCACTAGTTATGAGAGCAGAGGCTCCTGACCTGAATACTTCCCCAAAGTCCCACCTCCTAATGCTATTGGGGATTAAGTTACCAGCACATGAGTTTTGAATGACATGTTCAGGTCTCAGCAGTTTTGCCACCACACAGGTTAAGTCACCTTATCAATGTATTATCTCACAATTCTGAAAAACAGAAGTCTAAGGACAGGGAATGCACATGGCTAATTCCCTCTGCGGACTAAGAGTCTGTTCCTTGGTTTCTCTTTGGCTTTTCAGTGTCTTGGGTCTTATTATTTGAATATTTGTGGCTTGTTTGTGTGAATGACCTTCTGTTTGTGACTTTTTCCCAAATTTTCATGATGAAACCAGGTCACCTGTGTAACTCTATTAAGTGCTGGGAAATTTTGAGGTTATGCCCCTGCAGAAAAGCTCTTTTGAATAGATTAGTGCCTTTATAAAAGAGGTCCCAGAAACTTCCCACCTGACTCTGTAAGGACATAAGAAGATGGAGTCATCTGTGAACTAGAATGCAGGCCCTCACCAGGCACAATCTTCTGTCACTGTGAAAAGACCTCCCAGCTTCCAGAAATTTGAGAAAGAAGTTCCTGTGGTTTACAAGTTGCCCAATCTAAGGCATTTGTTATATTACCAAAATAAACTAAAACAACTGTCAACCTTTATCATTCCTCTTAAAATATCACCAAATCGCTCCTATCTCTATTTTGAATGCCAGGATCTGAATTTTCCCACTTTGGTGAGGACAGTGGGTATGCTGGAACCCAGCATATTCTAGTATGGCCTCTTCTTCAGTAATTACATCAACAGGGGTCCCATTTTTAAGTCAAGTTACCTTCTGAGGTGCCAAGGGTCAGGTCTTTGACATGAGCATTCTGAGGGGGACACAATTCAAGCCACACAATAGTAACAAAAGTTCCATGTCCCCCTCCCAAGCACTTTGCCAGAGGAAAGCACCCTACCATTTATTACCACAGCCTTTGAGAGAGCCTGGCAGCCTCTCTCTCTTTTTCATGCTTTTATGTCTTTCTTGTTCCTCACTAACACCAAAGTCTGATATTAATGGAAAAACCATTAAAAAAAAGAGAGAGAGGAAAGAAAGAAAACCTATTATCTTACGAGATAAAGTGAGCAACCCAACTGTAAGAGCAAGACTTATCGATCAATTTCAGTCAAACCTTGCTTGTCTGACATTTTGCAGCAAATGAATATGTTTTTATTGCCTGGCTAGATAGTTCAGGCTTCCGGTCAGTCTTAGCAAAGACCCTTTTTATAACATTGACAAAATTTTACCACAGAGCCATGAAAACAATTAGATTTTATCACTCACATCAGGCCTGGAAGCCCCTATAAATTTTCAAACCTTACCAAGCTTTAATGTTTCTGGTCTGATAAAATTTTTAAATAGCACATTATATTGAACTTCGTGTACATATACATGTATATAAATAAATGTGTGTTTGTGTATGCATGCATGTATATAAAGATATATTTTTTTTATCCCCTTTTTATCTTACAGAGAAGAAAGCCTTGTCTGCTTCAGGGAAAAAAAACTGTAACAGGGAGACCACTTAATTAAAGAAATTTACTTCTGAAAAAGGAAAGCTGCAATTTATCTAAGAGTTTTAATCTTAAAATTTATCTTCAAATTAAATGGATTTTTTCATAGTAATATTTTGAAGAAACAACATTGGCAGATACATTTGGACAAAGGTCATAATTGAGAGTGGTTTTAGCCACAGAAACTTCACATTTGGGTGCACTCCTGCATATACATCCTACCTAAGCTGACTGTTGGAAAAGCAAATGCATATATACCGAATGAGTGCTTTGTCTCCCTAGCCAGACGGGAAGCAAGGAGAAGACAAAAACCCTTGGTTTTATTTACTCAGGCTGAGGCTCTACCCACAAAGTCTCCTGGCCAATCTCATCAGCCCTGCGCCAGTACACTGGAAAGAGAGGGTTCTGCCATCTTCTTCCCTTGAGCTTGGATTCACGCTGAAATCACTGATGGAAATAGAGAAGATCCACCTGCTGCGTAGAATGTTGATTCTGTCAGCTGTTCAGCTGCCACAGTCCTGAGTCCAGTTAAAGCAGTGTCACAGCCAATGATCCTTTATGCTTCTCAGAACCGGTCAAACACTATGAAGAATCATGGCATAAACTAAGTAAGTCATGTTCTAAAGACACATCTCTGCTGATTATATACTTTGGTTTCAAGTACCAAGTCTGAAGAAATACAAAATGTTGTATGAACTATCTTAAATGGTTAGACAGAATTTAAAAAAAAAAAATCACCAGACTGCAACAGTCTTTCAAGCCATTTGGGCTTATATTGTCCTTTAAGCACTTTGAAAAGCCACAGTATAAGGAAATGCATCTGCAGAAAATGTACTGTTTTTAAAATACACTTTCATGGGGTTCAGGGTACCACCTGAGAGACACTAATAAACTTTGCAATTTCAGACATACTGATAGAAAAGAAAGGCTTCTGATATCCATAATCTTTGATGCTTGAGACAACAAAGTTCTATATCTCTCAAATGGCAGATTCCCAGATACATTTCAGAAGGAGCAAATGCCAACTTGAACGGTTAGTTATATGTTGTTTTGTTATGTCATAAACCACGATGGCATTTTAGCATCTTTGGGTACAGTTTTTGCATGCAAGAAAAAAGAGAAAAGTCTAGCTTCTTTAAAGGGTGCTGTTAATTTGGGAACATTCTTTGAAGAAATCCCTTACAACCTGGAAGGAAGAAAAGATTATTATGTTGACATTCTTCACAATGAGGAGGCCATTTTCCTGGCCATTCTTCCAGGAAGAAGGGAAACAAGCTGTTTTCTCTCTGTTTATCAGGAGAGTGATACTCAGAAGAATGGGAGACTGAGCACTTTCTGAGCCTCCATGGTAACCATTCTCTCTGGAGGGAGAAAATGGGACACCTTGTTTTGGAAGACCCAGAGATCTCTCCCTCACTCTCCTGTATGACATTTCTCTTTCTGGGGGCTGGTAATGCTGGCTAAACACACAAATAATTTTTTGATCATTTTATTCCATGTCAGCCTTATAATTACTGGACTTTCTATGAGAAATCATGAGTGAAGTACTTCCAGACTCCTTTTAAAGTATTATTTACAAATCTTTTAGAATTATAAGATGTTTGTTGCAGGAAATATTAAAAAAGAACTGCAAGTTTCCATGATATTCCCAGCTACTCTCTACCCACGGTCCTGCCTAGGCTAGCCTCTGTGTGGCAGTATTCCCAATTCTGGTTCACTTGCCTCAGAGCTGACTGTCTGTACCTTCTCAGCCATCTACTCCCTGTGGTCAGTGGTCTCAAATTCTAGAAACTCAGTAAATCAAAACTTGAGAAACTTATAATTAATCAGTCAGATTTATATATCAATAAATTTTCAATTCACAAGATGCCCACACAATAATTTCAGAGCCAGTTGATAATGATACAAGCTGCTCACCTAGACTAGACAAGTTATCCCAATTATTCTGTCCCTATATGATATTATAGCTACCTGTGGCTATTTAAAGCCACCCGGAATCTGAATCGTCCTGTTCATCCTCCATCTTCCTCTTTCCCTCCTCCTTCTCCTGTGTCTCTCCCTGCCTCTGCAACTCTTAACTCTGCCTCCCTTTTCCCTGTTCAATCACAGGCTTCTTGTTGTATTAATATTTAAAGTGATTGGACAGGGAAAATTCTGCTACAGATGCTTGTATGGGAAATTATAATAAGTTGTGAGTCAACATCACTGTCACTGGCTAGAGTTCCCAGGTCAATTAAAAACACTGGAATTAAAATTCACGTTTCCTTGTATGTCTGCTCTGTCCAGTCTCTTTCTTCTCAGAGCCTGAAAATAGTCTGAAATAGAGTAGGTGCTCATTAAACCTATTAGACACTAAATGGCAACTACGTATCCTACAGTGTTCCTTTCTTCACACTTGTAAGACATGCTAGCTTCTTCTACTCAAAGCTTTTTATCATTGGATCAGTAAATGCATAAAGAAAAGCATTTTATGTCCATTTTTAAAAAGACGAACAGTATTCAAAATTTTGCATGTATACTAGAGAGAAGAAAAAAAGGATTTTTTCCATATTTGGTTCATAGCTAGAACAGACGTCTGTAACAAACAACAGACAAGAGGAAAGCAAGCAGAGGCTTATTATCATGTAATCTTTTGCATAAATGGGATATAACAAAAGAATGTGCAATTAACAAAAGAGTGTGCAATTCTCAAATGGGAGAGGATTACAGGTTTAAATCCTGTCTTCAACTGAAAAGAAAAGGACTATGGAAACACCAATGAAACAAAGGTGGGGTCATGCAAAGTCAGTAAAGGACGTAAAGGCTGTTATTCAGTTTTAAGCTGTATCGTCTCCATTGTCAAAAATCTCCAGACACCAGTCTCCATTGTCAAAAATCTCCAGACACCAGTCACAGTGCCTGAAACGCTGTAGGCAGAGGCAGGAGAATCACTTGAGACCAGGAGTTCAAGATCAGCTGTATTCCAACATCCCTCTCAAAGCAAAACTTTTCCTGTTTTTTTTTTTAAAAAAAAAAAATGCAGGGACTAAAATGGAATAGAGACTAAAGGAATGGCCAACCAGTGACCAGTTCAACTTGGGATCCATCCCATGGGAGAGTACCAACCCCTAACACTATTACTGATGCCATGTTGTGCTTGTAGACAGAAGCCTAACATGGCTGTCCTCTGAGAGTCTCTACCAGCAGCTGACTGAGACAGATACAAATACAGCCAAGCATTGGACTGAGGTCTCAGGACCCCTATGGAAGAGTTAGAGGAAGGAATGAAGGAGTGGAAGTAGATGGCAACCCATTGTCATCTAACGAAGACCAGTGGAAGTTTCCAGAGACTAAGCCACCATCCAAAGAACATACACGGTTGGTCTGAGGTTCCCAGCACATATGTACCAGAGGCTGCCTTGTCCGGCCTCAGTGGGAAAGGGTGTGTCTAATCCTGTAGAGACTTGATACTCCAGAGTCGGGTGGTGCACTCTTTCAGAGGTGAAGGGGGAGAACTGGCTGAGGAGGAACTTGAAAGGGGACAGTATTTGGGATGTAAATAAATAAAATACTTAATTAATAAAAAATATGCTGACTTAAGAAAAAAAAAAAAAAAAAAAAACAAGCAAATAAATCTCTTAGACACTCTTCTTTCTCTCTGTTCCAGAAAACATATTCAGGAAATTTTCTTTACAGGTATAAATTTCCTTATAAAAGGGGTAACTTGGGCTGGTGAGATGGCTCAGCGGTTAAGAGCACAAACTGACCTTCCAGAGGTCATGAGTTTAAATCCCAGCACCCACATGGTGGCTCACAACCATCCATAATGAGATCTGATCTGATGCCCTCATATGAGCCAGCAGGGCCTGGATCGAGAGGGGATGGAGCAAGAGGGAGAAGGAGAAAAAAAGGGGGAGGGAGGTGATGGTAACTTTAATTCTGATTTCAGGCTTTCCTGACCCTGTTTTCCATGTCTAATTTCTCAGAATAATCCTTTTACCAAAGATGGATCATGGGTCTGTTTTCTAAGGATTCAGAAGAATCACTGATACTTGTAGTGAGGAAAAGAAACCATGATCTCCTTGCTGGGAATTGAACCTAGAGCTTTGCATATGCAATGTTTTACTATAAAACTACACTACACGCCCTTCACAAACCAAGGGCAGAGAGTTGAACATAAGGCTTTTATCTTATTCAAATTTTAATTCAGGAGAAGGAAGCAGTCAGTGCCAGCTGAAAGTGAAGAACCTCCACACTCTAGGCCACAATACTACCAGAGGATTCTGGGAGTCCCTTTGTTGTCATCAAATGATATGGGGAACATCAATATTCCCTTTTGGGATTCTTACTCTCATTATTAATAGAATTTAAGGATGGACTCAAACAAATTAAGTACACTTTTATTAGCATTAAAAAAAAAAAAAAAAAAAAAAAAAACCCCAGGGCAGGCAAACTGAAAATAACATTAGTTGTGAAGATGGAGCCTTGTTATTCTCAGCTCTTAAAGGGAAAGTACTCTGTGTACCCTAACACAGAGGAAATTTCCATTGATTGATTACCTCAGGTTTATGGAATTCATTTGACTGAGTGCTGAGGCTATAATACACTTCTAGCTCTCTTGGATACTACTCTCCTAGTTAAAGCATAAGTTCAATCAAAAGGGCAGCTAACAAATAGCTAAGTGATGTAGTTGGAAGTATCTGCCAAAGGCTCACCAGTTTAAGGTCCACTCTCATCCTGTGATGCCACTGGAAGGTGAGGGACCATTTAAAATTCATGTCTCAATAGAAATCCTATTAGGAGGAAATTATGAGATGGGAACCTGAAAGGAAATACTTGGATCCTTCTACTTCATCTTGTCTTCCTTCCTGGCCTCTTTGAAGTAAGCAGTGTTGCTTGCTCATCCTCTTCACCTGATTCTGTCTCTCCAAGACCCCAGAATAGCTCAACCAACTAACTATGGACCCAGCCCCCTGAAGGAATGCTCCACAATAAACTTCCATCATTTTAAACCAATTTGTCACAGTGATAGAAAGACAACATAAATAACTGGTCCCAGAACTGGGACTGTTGATGTGACTACACCTGACATTGCAGTTGAAAAGAAATTTTAATTGATGTGTGACAAGAATCCAGAAAATGTTGAAGAAGCAGATCACAGGAGCTGTAAGCAAAGCCCAGTGGATGACCCTAGGGAAGGGTCAAAAAGCCTAAATTGTTGAGAGGAAGATGGACAAGAGTGATTCTGGTAGAAATGAGGATTATATTGGAAGCTGAGTTATAGGTAATGTTTATACGGCCTGACAAAGAACGTATCTACATTTTGTTCATGCCTTGATATTTTATAAGACTTACCTTAACAGTGGCATACTACTAGTTTAACTGGTGAAGAAAGTTTTGAGACAGAACAGCATCAGGACATGGCATAGATATTTCTGGCTGCATTTAGGAGATTTACTACAAGAACTGAAGGAACAGGAATATGAGATGCTTGCTGAAGGAAGCTGCATAACACAGGAAGAGCCTTGGGGGGTGGGCAGCCATGTGGGCTGCAACTGTCAAGACTAGAAAGACAAAACTACCTTAATCTTTCTGTGTGTGTGTGTGTGTGTGTGTGTGTGTGTGTGTGTGTGTGTATGTGTGTGTATCTTATCTCACCATTGTGTGCCACAATATCATACATGGAAACTTGTTTTTTTTTCCCTGTGAGATTTTGGTCTTGCTTTAATCTAATATTTTCTTTTAACACTTATGCTTTCCTTTTGGAGAGGAAAGTTTACCCTGTGCCAGTATGAGTAGGAAATATGGAATTTGTTCTTTTTATTTTTCCAAGCTAAGTCTTTGCTTTGAGTTCCAAAAACTTTGAAACAATATTTTTTTTTAGAAATGCTGGAACTGTTAAGAACTAGTCAATTCTTATGAATGAACTGAACATATTTTGCATTTAAGATGGTATGAATTTTTGGGACTTGAGACACGGTGCTATACTTTGAATCTGTAGTATGTCCCAAAGGTTCATGTGCTTAAGTCTTGGTTATTGTCATGTTGTATTATTAGAGGTGACAGATCCTTTAGGAGGTAAGGACTAAAAGAAAATTAGATCATTGGAGACCCTTGCAAAGAACATTAGTGCTGGGTATAAAAATAAAAACATTATGTATTGTGGTGGTTTGAATATGCTTGGCCCAGGGCGTGGCACTATCAGGAGATGTTGTCTTATTGAAGTAGGTGTGGCCTTGATGGAGAAAGTGTGTCACTGTGGGGAGTGGGCTTTGAGACCTTCTTCCTAGCTGCCTAGAAGGCAGTCTCCTCCTGGTTCTCTTCAGAACAAGATGTAGGACTCTAATTCCCCCAGCACTGTGCCTGCCTGGATGCTGCTAGGCTCCCAGCCATGATGATAAAGGACTGAACCTCAAAACCAGTAAACTAGCTCCAATTAACTGTCCTTTATAAGAGTTGCCTTGGTTGTGGTGTCTTTTTACAGCAATGAAAACCTTAACTAAGAGAAAGAAAGAAAGAAAGAAAGAAAGAAAGAAAGAAAGAGAAAGAGGAGAGAGAAAAAGGAAGAAAGATAAATAGATAGATAGATAGATAGATAGATAGATAGATCCCTTCCTTCATCTGTCTTTATTGCCCACCACGAGGTGTGCACTCCCTGTCTCAGTATTCTCTTTTGTACAAGGGAGCCAAGCAACTATAGACTGACTGACATCTCTGAAACCAGAGGTCCAAATAAATCCTCCCTTCTTTTCAGACATTCTTCCTGTGCATTTTGTCATAGCAAGAAAACACATAAAATTGCTGTGTAAACAACAAAAATACCACTGACAGGATAGGAAGGACTAGGACACGTTAATATTTACTTTCAGAGTAGCAAATAAAATATTTGTGAATATCATAACTGAAGACTCCAAGAGCTATGTGCTTCCGCAGGCAGAAGTACTTCTTTAGACTAAGGTTGGGACAGGGTGGCCTTGGGATGCTCACCTGTTCTTTCAGTGTCTCAAACATAGACTGGTTCCACAGAATTTTCAAACTACAGATGACCACCACCACCATCAGCAGCAGCAGCCTCAACAACAGCTCCATCCATAGGGAGTGGCACCATTAGAAAGTATGTCTTTGGAGTAGGTGTTGCCTTTTGGGGGGAAGTGTGTCACTGGCTGTGGGCTTTGAGGTTTCAAGTGATCAAGGCAAGCCCAGTGGCTTTCTTTTCCAGCTGCCTGTTCATCCAGATGTAGAACTCTCAACAACATCTCCAGCACTATGTCTGCCTGCATGCCACCATGCATGTTATCATCATGATGATAACATACTAAACCTCTAAACTGTAAGCCAACCTCAACTGAATGTTTTCCTTTATGATAGTGGCCATGGTCATGGTGTCTTCTCACAACAATAGAATACTAAGACAGACCGAGTCTCCTGGCACAGATGGGACAGAATGAATTCTGATGCTTAAAGCAATGTGCTAAACTCCTATACTAACAGCCCATCACTCATTTGGTTATCCAGAGTGTTTTTTTATCGAGTATCTGGGAAGCTCTTAGCATCTGCAAGTGAGGCAAAGGAGAAGATGAATTCAAATACACACACAGCCACACTGTTCTTTTGATTAAACTCCAGAGAAAGTTTCTTGCTGCTCTAAGTTCCCAGGATCGCTGTCTGCTCTGTGAACTTGAGCAAAGGAAAGTAAGTAAAATTTCTGTTTTCTCCATTTCTGGGTTAGGATAGCAACACATTTGGTTTAGATTAAGCCCATTGACTGAAGCATTGTTCTTCACCTCAATACACATGACCTCATCTAGCACTGCCTTATCTGACCCAACTGCTCTCTAAAGCAATAGAGCACCCCAGAGGATGGCAGGTCTGGGGGAGAAGGCCAGTCAGGATTAGCAGCCACATGCACACAGCAGGATAATGTGGGTTTTAGAATAAAAGGAATGGATCTGGAAAATCCAATCAGGAGCATTTATGTGCATTTATATAAACTTTTTTTGCCTGAATCTAAATTATAGAGATTTTATTAGCTCTAGTAATTAGCCAAGCATGCAGGCAACCCCACTATGTTGTTATTGTGTAATATCACACTCCCTAGGGTCCACTTCTCTGCTTGTCTGGCTCCCCGCATGAGCCTGCATCTCCTTTATTTTCTACCATAGGGGGGCAAAATTTTCTTATCAAAGGGCTCACTGTTCACATTGTGTGACTCCCCTCAATCAGGAGGCAGACTTCTTTTGTTAGGGATTTTATAGTTGTGTTACCCATTGCATAAGAAAGACAGAGCAGGACCTGGTAGTTCATTTACAACCTCAGGCTGTCTGCTGTATGTGCTGAGGACTCTGCCATGCCTGGCACAAGGTGAACATCAAAATCATCCATGATTCATGGTGTTTAACAAACTCTTGATGATCCAGTTACTGAGCTGAAAGAGAGCAGAAGAAAGTGCCCAGAATCACTGTTAAGTGGTGATTTTATTTTTGCTTTTTGTTAATGCTGGCTTTCTAGCACCTTACTACCTCCCATTCTTCTTCTTCTCTCATGGTCTGTAACCATATAATAATAATAATAATAATAATAATAATAATAATAATAATAATAATAATTTATCCCATCATTACAGATAATCCTGGTACAGAAGATGTGGGCTATCCCTCAAAATACTTTGGATAGTTTGAATTTTTCTTATTGTTCTTTTCCTTAGAGTGAACATACACACACACACCACATACATATACACACAGCACACCACGCTACACACACAAACACACCAAACACACATACATGCAAAATACCAGACCACACACACACACACACACCACACATAATACACAGACACCACAAACACATGCACACCATACCACATACATACACACCACACCACACTACATACATAGACAGAAATCTACCACACACACACACATACATACATACATACACACACATACCACAAACACATGCATAGTATACCACATACACACGCATAAACACCACACCACACACCATACACACACACACACCACATACACATAACACCACACCACACTACACACACACACATGCACAATATCATACCACAGTACACACACAAACATACAAACCAAACACACACAAAACACCATACTATACCACATACATGTACACACATGCCACAAACACATGTACACCATACCACATACACACACACTATATACATACACACACAGAAATACACCACATACACACACAGAGAAAGAGAGAAATACATCACATACGTACATACAAACACAACACTTACACATGCAGACCATACCACAAACACACACACACACCACATCCATACATCCACACACCACATCCACACAGCACCACACCACACACACAGTATCACACTACACATACACAGTATCACACCACACTACACAAACACACACAGTATCACACAACACTACACATACACAATATCATACCACACTACACACAGACACACACACCAGACACCCTTTAGATTTAAAACTGAAGACGAAATTGCTGTCTTGACATAATGATACAGTATATGTAGTCAAGAGATTGACTTCTTTCTGTATTTGTATGAATATTTTCCCAGGAGCTTTTAGACACAAGCTTTATTACCATTTTGGGTAGTTTTTTTGTTTTTGTTTTTTCATGAAGATAATCTCAAGGAAAAGTTCAATAAAAATGTGTTATTTTACTGAAGTCAACTTTTCTTAACAAAGTCTAAGTTAATTTTCTTTGCCTTACAAGGACATTCAAGTTGTCTCCTGAAAGCAGTTTTAGAAGTCTATGAAGTTAGCCCCAGTGGCATCCAGGGGCAAAAACAACAAAAGCAAACAGAAACCCCCTCCCAGCCGGGTCAACTCCATTGTGTAAATGATGATTGTAGTTGGGTTCACTGTGACTGGCTGACTGATGCTCTTGCCTTTCTCTGGGGTGGGTACAGACAACAAGCAATGGGCACAGTGGCAGAGACACATGAAAGCCATCAAGGTTGTCTAAGACTAACTCTCAAATCTTCTACACAATGTTAAAGGATAATAGGCTGGGTATTTTTTAATGGTTTCTCGCCATTTACCACACAAATAAGTCTCATTTTAAAAATGTGTTTTCCTACTCTGTAATGACAAAAATGTTAGATAGTTCCCTTAAACTCAGGAAGACAAATTAGCCACAGAGAGTGCAGAATCAGTCTCTGTGGCCAGTTTCCCTTCAAAGAGACTGTCTGCTGCATACACAATATTCTGAATTTGTCTCTCTCCTTGGGAGAAAGGCTGCTGTAGAACCTTTCTGCTTATGTCTTTGCTCCTGGTCAGAATCGATTCCAGATGTGGGAGGGAAATACTGGAAAGATTGTGGAAAATAAAGTGGAAATGAAAAAAATCCCTGAAGCCATTTCAGTGTCGATGACAGATGAGGTCGGCATTTTCAGTTTAAGCAGTGGATGTGTGGGGGGCTCAGAGGCCGTTCAGTCCTGTGAGCATTTAACAAACAGGAAAGACCCCCGCTGAGTACCAAGCCTGAACCCATGCTCCGTGTGCCCAAGACCCTGGCATTAACACACTCACATTAATTACATACTATATATTCTGTAAATAAACCGACTTTAAGTCTCTCCAAATATACTCATAATTTATGCATTCATAGGCATTTTAAAACCTTCTAATTACTTAACTTATAGGTATTTCGTTACTTGGAGAGAAGATATGAGAGAAGTGTTCACAGTGTGTAAGTCAGTTGAAGAAGTGACAGCAACGCGTGTGTATGTGTGACCCAGACAAGGTTCTAAATATGGATTCTGACACTTCCTCACTTAGCTTGAGCCAATTATTGTCAGTGACCATTTCCTTAGCTACAAATGAGTACTGAGGTTTTAGTATTTACTGTAGGTGGGTTGTGAGAACCAAACGAAAGGACATAAAGCACTTAGCCTAACAGCTGACTCAATAAAGTCAAGTCCACTACTCTCTTGTCATGGCAGACATTCAGCCAGGAGATGATGCCTAATTGTTCAGCGTGGTGTGACATTCATAATCTCTAGTTGTAGATATTTTATGGCTTGTAAGACATTTATAGCATTTCTGGATGCCTACCTTTCCAACTTGCATTGCTGTTTCAGTAAAAGTTCTTGGTTTACAAGTATAAGTTCATTACTGACAACAAAAACATCCAGACCATCTCTTGAAAAATAAGAGGTAACTCAAAGAATTGAAGGATCAGTGGAAGGCATTGATATAAACAGGAAACCCACAGAGCAGAAGGCAAGAGACTTAGAAACCTTGGACACCCCAGACAGCTAGCCAGACGAATTAATGGCTTCCCATACTTCCCTTTGTTCCTAAGAGATCATTCTTTATTAGCCAGGCTTTTACACGCTCAAAGCCTGGTTGTAACAAGCCTGGCTGTATTAGGGACCAGAGAAAGAGAAAGATCTATAGAATAATGTCTGAGTTTTTTTTTTTTCTACCTCAATCAGATTCAAGAGGGAACTGGGGCACTATGAAGAAGAAATGTGTATACTGTTAGCCAAAACACACAAGTGCTCCTCGAGGTTTCTCTAACCTGCAATGCTTCCCAGAGCTTTGCTGTCTCACTTTAAGCTGCATGCTCTTAGGTATAATGGCTATGTTGCATATTCCAGCTGATAAGATCTGGAAAGGAGTTTCTCTTGAGTGAATCTTAGAGTTCGTGGTGTGAGTGGTGGAAATCCCATACCACCCAGTAGGAAAGGCAAAAAGAACGGGGACAGGTTGACTGTCTTCTTGTATTTTTTTTCTTCTAGAAAGAAATTTCTTATCATCTCTTTCCTAGGATGAGAGTCTAGAGACTGAAGGAGCACAGAGCACTTATTCAACTCAGCTATTCAGCTGATGAAGATAATGTACCCGCCCCTCCCCCTGGTGAACCCAGTGACCACATTTCATCCAGATTTCAGTGCATCCACCGGGAACGTTAGCACCTTCCCACAGCAGCTGATTTACCTTCTGACAGTGCTGAGGAATATTGTTCCACATATCCGGACCTGAAAAGTATGTGACCTATGTTCATCAAAGTAGACTAGTCTTGCATTCAGAGCTACAGTGGGCAAGTGTAGCTTTTCTTCCCGATGAGGGGATCTGTCTATGAATGACTAACGCAACCTTTCTTTAAGGCTGACACCTACTCACTCTGTTCTTGGACAACATGGCTTCCTAAAGCATCACCTAGCAGTTTTCTTTAATATTTCTTTCATTTGTATTAACATCTCATGTGTTTTTCAGAGCAAGAGACATTCAAATAAAGTTTATTATAAGCATCATAAAAGTCATGGTAGAAAGTAGGTGCCCGTCCTAATTAAAAACTCATTAAATGCCAAGCGTTGTGATACTTTGGGTATTACATGGTAACACTCCCAGAGATCCTGTTACTCTTGTTCACAGGTGAAGAAGCTGAGCTTGGAGGTGTAGTCACTACTCAAATTCCTACCAAGGGTAGGTGCTAACAGTGGGATTAAGATTTCTTGAAACCTCGCACTCTACTCACTTCACTATACTTCTTAGTAGATTAATGCAATTAACACTTTCTTGTCTCCCTCCCTCTCTCCTTCCCACATCCCCCTCTCCTATTCCTTCTGACCTGTTCTAATGAATATTACATCGACCTTCAGTAAATTGTCCAATAATTTGTAATAGTGCTATATTGCCTGCACATTTTCATTTGCACATAACATTTTCATATACATTTGCTCTGCTGAATCCTCGCAGCTAAAAGTACATCAAAAGTAGCTGAGATGTAAGAAGTGTCACACCTAAACTTTCATTATTAACTCCATGTTACTCAAAGCCATGGTGCTCTTGGGCTTTGTCTAATAGTTTGGAAGTCTTGCTGATACATGACTAAGGGTGCCAAGAAAGCTGCAGGGAAGTTGGTGTGTGTCTGAGAGTCTAGTACATGTAGTGCCTTAAATGAAACTGTAGAGTCAGCTCAGTCCCTACCACCACTCCCTATTGAATCAACCCTGGGGGATCTGCTGAGTTGGGATACTCAACTGACTTTTCTGTTTGGTACACATACATACATTCTGATTACTCCTGTTTGGTTGCTTTGGTTGGTTGGTTGGTTTTGTATGGCTTTGTGGAAATGATTGAAATCATTCATGGAAAATGACTAGTTCTCTATCTGATTGCAGGTATGACTAAAATATTCTCTTAATGGGAGAGAGAGAGAGAGAAGAGAGAGAGAGAGAGAGAGAGAGAGAGAGAGAGAGAGAGAGAGAGAGAGAGAGAGAGAGGAGAGAGAGAGAGAGATAGAATACTTGTGTTAACTGAGATTCCTAGATCAAATTGTTTTGCCACATTTATTTACAATGCTGTGACAGTTCTGGAAAGTGGGGGCATGCCCACCCCCACAGTAGAATATAACAAAACACGCAGGTTTCTTATGTCCACCACAGAAAACAGAGTGAGAGAAAAGCCAGTGCAAAGCATTCTGAGGTGGTTCCTCTCTCCCTGTGCTTTCTCAGGGCCTGGCCTCTGCAGTGGCTCATGAGCAAGCCTCATTCTGTGGCTTCTCTGCTCATGGAGGAGGGTCCAAAGACAGCTTTGGAAAGTCAGCCTTTACAATACATAAATGTGCATTTGATTTGCCGAAGACTGAAAGGGGTTTGAAGGATATCTTTAAAACTGTCATTGTTTTGAATTCTCAAATCTCGGTTTTCTATTTGCTTCAAATCATGATCATTTTAGAAAAAAAAAACAAAAACAAAAAAAAAAAAAAACAAAAAAACAAGCTTAATCAGTTTCTCTTTCCAGTGATACCCATGATAACTCAAACTTTTCTGATATTCTTTTAACTCTCCCTTGGCATAATATTTAAAGATAATTCCAAATTTCAGTCCCCTTCAAGTTGAATCTATGCTAGACAAATAATGTCACCTTTTCAATGAAGCTATTCTACTGGCTAAGATTTGTCACTTGAACCTTAAGTTACAGGAAGGAGATGCCAATGACAACTCCTACAGGATCAGTTGTTTTTCCTTGCTCACTCCATATAGCCCACTAGGTGGCGTCTCAGCACACAGAAAGCCAGATTTGTATGCTAGCGGTAAACCCACTACATGATTTTTAAAATGGGTTTTAAATTGCATTGAACTATATAGTTGTAATAGTGTTGAAACTCTCAGCATTTGTGAACTGGAAAATTTGCTGGGGAAGGAGCTGTATTGCAGTATTAGATAAGGGATGCTCTAATAGAATCCTGCTGCTCTTTCTGATAGAGTGTGGCTTGGAAATTGTATCCCAAGATAGAAACACTGGTGTAGTGGCACCCCGTCAGGTAGATCCAGTTGCCAATGTGGCTGATGAGAAGAAATAAACCACTAGAAAATGGGGCACAAAGGGCATCTAAAAACTTAACAGACACTGAGGGTCATTCTGGGCCAGACTCAGAAACACAAGGAGGCCTTTGTCTTAGCCTGTTTTGTGCCGCTAAAACAGAATATCACAAGCTGGGTAATTTATAATGATCAGAAATTTATTAGAATGGAGATTTATTGGCTTACAGTTTTGCAAGCAGGGAAGTCCAATATAAAGGTGCCAGCATCTGGCAAAGGCCTTTAATCTGTGTCATTACGTAGAAGACAGTGGGTGGGTGGGAGAAAGGGAGGCAGAGGCAAGAAGCAGCAACTTGACTCCCTTTTGGAAAGTGCTCAGAAAGCAGAGGGTCTGGTGCATCTCAGTCCAGAGCATTGTGACCTACCGAACCACAGCTCCAAACTTAAAAAATGATCCTTTCAAATGACAATGTCAAGAGTCTCATCCAAGAAGGAGGAGGAGTCTCCCTTCCCAGTACAATTTCAGAGTTTCAAGGGTTACAGACATCCATATCCCCCCTGGTCTTCTTCCAATACCAGTTTCTGGTTTCAGGAAATGGAAATAGTCTGGAAAAAGAGGGAAGTAGCCTCGGAATAAAACTGACATGCTGGCTATATATCTATTAAAGGAAACTGATAGAAGTTGTCTCCTCCACCTTAGTCCTCTCAGGCTTCTCTGTGAGTTTAAAATATGTCTTTTTCTTTTGGATTTCTGGGCTCATCTCTGAACTGTCTAGCAAGAATCCTGCTAAGTCAGTTTAAACAATGTCCATATCTGATTACCTGCTGTTTCTGATCAGGAGGTGTTGAGTTGGGTTATCACATTTCTTCCCCATCCCTCCTCTTTCCTCCGACTCATTTTTCCATCCAAGAGCCACGCCCTGCTTCTGAATCATGTTCCCGCTTTTGCTTACATTTGGAGTTAAGCTCTATCTCTTTGTTCCCTGAGCAACGACATCACAGAAGTCCTTACAGCCATTTCGATGGACTTGGTAACGCTTACCATCCGTTGGTGTCATAAAGAGTTTTTAACAGTCTTTAAACTATGGCCTTATTCTCTGTAGAAATCTACCTACTTGGCAAATAGAATTTTAAAAGGAAATTTGTAAAGGTCTTTTGCTTTCTCTGAGATTTAATAAAACTTGTTTCATCAGCTGTCTGTGTGCTTTGCAAAATATTTACCATGTTCATTTTTAAAAAAAAAAAGATTTCAACCTTCCAAACAATTTGACTCTTAAGGTCACAGAATTTTATCATGATTCTGGTGGTTGAATAAGCACAGCTTCACAAACCTTTCCTGTTTCATCCATCCTTGCTCTTGTTACATGATACACCTCCCAGTCCTAATAGCTGTCCTCCTGTGGATCCCAAGTTCAGGAATGACAGAGTAGCTGGTTAACTTGTTCACTGCTCTATCTTCAAGATGGTATACAGCACTGCCTGGTACTTGGCGGGAACAGTTTCTGAAGAAGCAAAACTGAATATCCAGTGGTGAGGAACAAATGTACTGATTTCTAAGCTAAAGGCTTTGAGGCAGTTATAAGGGCCCTTTTTAACATAACAATTCTAAATTACTCCTTCATGTTATTCCCACAGACTTCAGTCTCTTACAGTGGTGTTCTCATCCTGTGCTTCCAATCAACACCATGAGCAAATTTTATGAAAGGTCATGACCTAGAAGTAACTGCTGGAGGTATAAGTCAAATCAACATATTTTATTTAGATAACATTTATTGACCCCCAGCAGATATGAGAGTGGGAGTCTCCAGAAAATAATCAGAGTTTTCCCCTCACTAATGTGCCCCCATATGTACCAGGATTTATCAAAATGTTTTCTCCTTTAACTTTAATGTGATATATGTGGATGGATGCACAGGAGATAGCATATTTTATGAAACAAAGGTTTCTTATAACTGTTGTCACAAAAGACAATATTAGGAACAGGACTGGAGCTTTTTACTGCATCTGGCAGGAATGTCTCATGAATGAGAGATTTTTCTTGTGAGAGGGTCACAAGCTGAGTGAGACCAGTGTTATAAAATCTGGATTGGAATCTCAACCCCACCACTTCCTGTCTTGAGACCTTGAGTAATGTACTTGACATTTTTTGAAGTAGTATTTTAAGAAGTGTAAAAGTAGCATCTATCTAGCAGGATTCTTGGGAGGGTTAGATGAAATCATGTGCTTACATTCTGGCTGATCTAAAGCGAGAGACCACTCAACACTCAGCATCACCCTTCTCTTTGGTTTTATCTGAGTGTCTTTTCTTAGACATCCTTTTAGTCACTGATAAAACAAGTACGCTGTAAGCTCTCCATATATTTGGGAAACTTTGATACACACCACCACCACCACAATGATGATAATGATAAATACAAATTTTAAAATGTTTCTGAATTTATGGTTATAGATAAAAATAATTGTTCTGAAGTATATACAAGATGACACATTTTCCTTTTTCTTCTTGGGCTAACTTTTTTTTTTCAATAATTATAAGATTAGCTATCCCTTTTAATTTTGTATTTATTCATCTGCCTATTCAACAGCTGTCACTGCTTAGTAGTAGGCTTTGTGTATTTGGGGACAATATCTCTGAACTTCTGTAGTTGAGGAGGAGGAATGAAACACGCACACTCGCCTCACTTTATGAAGAGGTAGAAAGCAATGGGAATCAGAAAGAGCAGACACACCGCACTGGAGATCAGAATAATCACTGCCACTTCATAACAACCACTCAGAAATGAACACGCAAGCGGGAAACCTCTGCTCTTCTGCTTCGTGAAATTAGAAGCCTGAAAAGAGACAGGACTGAAATGATAAGTATTTTGGGGCCATATCTCAGAAGCAACTATATCCGACCCTCAACAAACCTTGCATTGACTAAGGAAATATCCTGAGTAACAATTTTAAAACCCAAACAAATCATCATCATCAAAAAGACATCAACAAACCCAAACATCACTTTCCTACCTAGGTAAGGATGCTTTGAGTTGAAGAATGAAAATGAAATGTACATTTATCACCAGGAGAATAAAGTGCCTTGAGGGAGTGTCCAGGTAATGTATTTTGATTATCTTGTTGGTTGTTGTCTCTATAATGCTTGACTTCCAAAGGTTAGAAATGGTGGTAACTCCAGCTTCCATCATGAAAGTGTGGAGAGCCAGCCCTGCTTCTTGTCTCCTAAGTGGTGACATTAGCAAGAAAGAGATCCCCTTCCCTTCCTTTTTCCCTCTGGTGGCCCTGATGGGGTCATGAGAGCAGAAGAGCTGGCCCTGCTACAGCACTCAGGAGAACAGGTCTTGTACCCAATCTGGGCAGCACAGTAGAGCTGTGGCAACGATGAGCTGGTCCTGAGGATTTGAGGTTGAAAAATCTGGCCCTGCATCTTGTCTGCCATGTCGTGACATGGGCAAGATGCACCCCCCCATGCCCTTGCCTCTTACACTAATGGCAGACAGGAGAGCTGGCCTGAAAGTCATCAGAGTTGGAGAGCTGGCCCACTCCTCACCTGAGCAGCTCAGTAGAGCTAGACCTGGATGTGGTTTTCCTGTGATCCAGCCCTGAGGAGTGTGGGAGTGTCAATTTTATCAGTCACAAAAATTAAGATAATTATCTCAACCTCAAGTTTTGATTTTGGCCATAAAATATAGTTTAAATGTTGAGCACGATGCTTGGCAGTTGCTGGTTAGCTGTTGATGGTACAGGACACTAATCTTAGCATTGGGAAGCTGAGGCAGGGGAATTGTGAGTTTGAGACCAAACTGGGCTACACAGAGAGTTCTAGGGCAGCATGGGGGTATATAGTCAGACCTTGTTCTACTACTGTTAACCCTCACCAAAGAAAAAGAGATGATTTTTTAAAGACAGGTTACCCATTCACATTAAAGGCAGTCAAGGGACCATCCAGGTACATGCAGAGGACATCCATACTAATATGGTTGCTGGGTTTCCTCTGGCTAGTTCGTGTATGTACTGGACTGGGCTTTCCTTCTGATGAGGACTTCTCCAAGGCAAGCTTTGGGATTATGAATACACTTCCCAACTTCCATTCTACTTTGAGTACAGACCACCTAGGCTTCTCTCTACCATGTGCTGACAATCCACATAGCCAGGTTAGTGAGTTCAGCCAAGAAAAGATATTCTTAGACAACAAAACAATAAAATTATTTTTGTCATACTATCGAGAGGCCTGCTTGGTGGGTAATAATTATCACTACAGATTGTACAGCAAATTGGTGATGGCCTCGAGGTATGTCAGGGTGTTTGTACAGTAATCAAAAGGCATTGCTTGCACTATTCCGACTCAACCAGTCTCCCTGCAGACAACAGCACGAAGAAAGAAACAGCACCATAAAAGATGTATTCCAGCTGTATCCAGGACAGATAAATCTGGGGGTTTTAAGAACAACAGAAACACTAGTTTTTTGGGGTTTTGTTTGTTTGTTTGTTTGTTTGTTTTCCCTCCAAGGGAGAAGGCAATCCTGTTCTCTACAAAGCAGAGACAGGACAGGAGTTTTATGGAAAGCAACCCCTTTGCTCACATTTCCCAGTTTTGGTTGGCTCGGTATTTTAAGCTTCCTTGATAACACTTGGAAATAGGTGGGATGGCTCTCACTCTGTTGCTGCTTGAGTGGCCAGAGCCTGCATGCTCTTCGGCTAATCCTCATTCCTAAAGCAAAAGGCACCAATTCCCCTAAAATCTCCCACCCCTGTGGTGGTGGGACCACATTTCCACATCCTCCATCACTTTTCGGAAGACCTGGTAAGATTTTGTTTTGCCTTTTGCATTTCGTCTTCCGGTGCCCTTGGCTTAGGTCTGAGTGGCTGAGCTCTGATTGGATCTCAGACCACAGATTGAGTTCCTATGAACTCCAGTGAGAGCTGAAAGAAGAATGGAGTGGCAGAGGGACTGGTGATCTTTGACCCCAGCCCATTGATGGCTTTTGTCATCACTGTTGGTGGCTTCTCTGAACAAGAATGCATTGTCTCTCTGTCTATTGTGGACTGGCCTTTACAGTTAGTCTTCACGGGATGTAACCTTTAATCAGAGATGTGTTCTTCTACCCGGGGCAAAGGTGGCTGCAGAGAGAGATGAAGCAAGTTAGCAACACTCTGGTGTGGGGGTTGAGGAGGAAACCCTAGGGGAAATGATCATGTTAATTAAAGTTCAAAATGAAAAATCGTGGGCTCAGTAGTATGTATTAAACTCCTACAATGGTTGTTGCATTTAATCCTGTTGTGATGCCCTGCTTTTCAGAATAAAAAAAAATTATAACCTTGAAATTTACTCTCATGGTTTTATTTTTTAATAGTCAATAAGCTGGGTGGACCTGCGATTTTACAGCTTTATCCCAGGCAATGGATCAAGCAGTCTGAAACTGTAGCTACATGTTGGTATAAACCTCAAGTTGGGAAAGAAGCTGAATCCTAAATTGACTTTAGAATCCCTTCCATCTCTCTGGAGTCAGGAGGCAAGGATATCTGTGTGCAGTGTCCCACTCTCCAAGTTTTTGCCTTCCTTTAAGATTTGGGTGGGGTCGCGTGTCTCTGACTCTTCCCCTGAAAGAGTTTCCAGATCTGTCTGAGCTCTTGGAAATCACTTCACCCAAACTATCCCAGGAACTACTCAAAACAAGGCCAGTGCTAAGTTTTTTTTTCATTTTACAGATGAAAACTTTAGTTCAGAGAGGGTTTGATCTAAAATCACATTTCTAACTCAGGCTAGGCTCAGCGCATGACTCAGAGCCTGTGTCTATTTATTTTCCGTGTAATGTTAATGTTCCCTGACTAAATTCTGTATGATAAACATTATTAAATAGTCTTCCAAATCTCTACTTTTTGTTTTCTTCTCTTGCATGTTCATGTAGGTTAAAAACATTTTCTTTCATCATTATAAATTCTTAGATCAAACAGAGGTCCACAACAAAGGTAGAATAAGATGAGAAAACTATATTAACATATATAACATACTTTTATATGCACACACACATATATATGCATATATATGTATATACATATATATATATCAATCATATAGATGTAGCAATCAAAGAAGTGACTTTGAACTCTAGCCTACAATGGCATCTATAACAAGAGGAGTAAATTACAGAGAACTAACAAGACCAAGAAAAAATGAGTTTGAATCTGTTTAAGCAGTAACTGTGGGAACCTGCAGCAGATAGAGTTCCTGATGTAAGTACCTGGGGTACTTAAAGGTAGAGTTTCTAACAGTGCATTCAGTGGTCAGCTTTCAGCTTCCCTCACAGACTTGCAGAGAGAGAGAGAGTCCAGTTCTTCTTTGTCGGCTTCTTACCTGCTTTCAGCTCAGAAACAACTCATTTTTGAGGCTGGCATACCCTGGTCCTTCCAACCCTGCAGACCTTCCCCAGATTGTTTTTGCTGACAAAAAAAAATCTGTAATATTGTTGGCTTAAGTTAATTTTGTAAATAAACTGTCAGTGAACTTGGAATTTGGAGAAATTGTAGAGGATGGGGATTTTGTCTGTATTTTCTCTGCTCCTGGTCTCTCACACACACCCTCACACAGAGGTGAGTATAAGTGGCAGCTACAATAGCTTTGAGGGAAGTGCCTTCTATGGCCGGCTGTCTTACAGTAGCTGTCTTGTTTCCTTGGTTAATTACTTTCTGTTGATATTTTCTTTAGATTCTGATTCTTGATGCCATAAGAGTTCAAAGGAAAAGGAGAGATTTCATGCTGAAAGTGTGAAATCTTGTCATATTTTCCTTTGATTAGTGCCTAGGGCAGAGTTTCTCTTTTCTTTAATTCACATCAAGTCTGATTCTCAGACCTTGCTACTTTAAAGTGGTAAAAACCAATTCGACCTGGATAATTAAGAGAGCCCTTTTCCCTTTCAAAGTAAACGCTAGTTGAAAGTTTCCATGGTGTAGAAAATAGAAAGGGGACGGAAGTGGAAAGGACAGACGAACTGCTGACCTCTTATACAAAGCCAATGGAGACCTTATGAGATAATACTTCCAGCATGTAAGCCAGAAAAGCAAGAACTGATGAGAGAGCCAGGCGCTGTTGTGAGAAGGCATTGACTCTGAGCCTTGGCTCTGGGTAGTAAGGAGAGATGAGCCTCTTGTAAGAATCTAGAACCCACATTATACCAGACTTTCAGGCAAATAAACCACAGGTGAAAATGGAATTTTCCCAAGATGTCAGACAGAAAAAAAACTGGAAATGTTACTTGGATGAGTAAGCTTTAAACAAGCTTCTGAGCACTGCTGTAGGCGCCTGTTCTGGACAGCAGATACAACAGCAAAAATGACTACGAGGGACACATGATCATAACTGTAAACCAACCTAACAACAAGCTATAAAGTCTAATCTACTACAAGTATGGATGTTAGGGGTAACCTGAGGACACACAATATAAAATGGAATTTAGCACATTTTAAAAAATTAAATATATTAATGAAAATGTAAAGAACACAGATGAAAGCTGAGGGAAACTAAGACAGAGGGAGACAAATGGTGATGGTGGCTGATGGTGATTGTTGCTGAGTTCTGAGATTCTAGAAGCACTAAAAAAAATTGAGGGTGGGCGATATTCAGTAGGACAATGGACAGAGCTTCCTTGAACATAGGAAAGATACTAACCAATAGAGCCAAAGAGATCAATGTATTTCATCTTCATCTGATGAAGACCATGAAAAAAGTGAAAGTCTTGAAACCTGCAGTGATAAAGACGGTGAAGTACAAAGGCCCAATCAAGCATGTCTCTTAGAAGACAGATAGAGCCGCCCAAGTGCTCAGACAAGGCCACTGTCATCCTAGATCTCAGTAATCTCTCAAATTATACCTTCCAAGGAAGACTATGTACAAATCTCTTCAGGTGAACACAAGTAAAACCACAGCTTCTATCTCAGTAGATGTTCCCTTACTAAGAGGTGATGATGGGACTTTTCTTCTGAGAGAATTAAAATAATCCCCAGAGAAAAATTCATGGCTTCAGGAGCAATTTCAAGCAGTGAAAATATATAGATATGGAGACCTACAAATGAGCACTGGTGTGTGAGTGAACAGTGGGGTTTAATATGTTGGGTTATAGCAAAGATACAGGGAAAACCCTGGAAAACGCATGAACATAAGGAGGGACTTGAACATAAGGGAGTGACTCACAGGACAGAGAAGATACCATTTTCTATAATAGTTTCAGGAACATTGTAATGCCACCAAAGAAAACTTTCCCATTCCTAAACCACTTGAGAATATGCAGACCGGAGGCCCTGTCACCCCGAGTTCTTCTGTATGTTATTCTACCAACAAAAAATGAAGTAACATGGATAAATGGTGTCCTTTATCCTCCTGCCCACTCAAATTTTTTAATTATCCCAATTCTCTTGCTTTTTTGCATATGTATATATGCATATGTAGATGTGGGTTTACATGCATGCCTGTTGGGTTCTGTATGGAGGCCTGAGATTGACATCTGGTTTCTTTCTCAGTGACTCTCCTGGAAAGAAGTTATAATGAAATTGTAAAAGTAATCTTCCATCATCTATCTATCTATCTATCTATCTATCTATCTATCTATCTATGTATCATTTATCTATCCATCTATCTTGTGTGTCTGTTTCCCATTTGATTTTCCATGTACTTTTTATTTAGAATTATTTAACTAAGTGGGTATAATCGTATTTTCATTATACTGATGCTCAAATTGTCTTTGCTTTTACCAATGGGAGTCCTGCCAGGTTGATTTTGTTGTCTTGAGTTATTCTCTGATTACTTGCTTATTTTATAGCATAAAAGGGATCTTTCTAGAATCATCTTATTCTTTCTTTCTAGCCTCCAAAAGATTTCTCTCACCCTGCTCTGCTTCCAACTCCTCATGTAGAGTCATATCCTGGCCAGAAAGGGGATTTCAATACCTTACTATCTGCCCTCCACATCAGCACCCTGAACCAGAGTCTTTCTTCTTGACACTCTAGCCCTACATACATGGATATCTTCTTATCCTGCTGAGGTCCCTTTTAGAGAGAATACGCTCCCCCATCTCCACAAACTCTGACATAGCCTATAATCTTTTACTTCAATGATATTTTCACACTTATTCTGAAAAGACTCCAGCATCTTGTTCCAGGAATCTCCAAAAACACCTGCTCCCCTGATGTAGCTCAGCATCCTATTCCAGTTTCCTGTGACAAATTGGACTGACCCTGCTCACCTCATGTAGATATCCCCTCCTTCCATGTGTGCCCTGCCACACCCACCTTGGTCAAACATTAATCTTGCTACGCCTCACCTAAATAGGGGTACGTGTGGGAATTGTGTGTAGGGGTGGATGGGGGGTGGGAATCATGAAAAAGGAATTAAAACTAGAAGGAAAAAATAGGGAGAGAAGAGGAGGGAATAAGAGAAAGGACAGTTGAAAAGGAAGTGCGAAAGAAAGACATTTATATTTACATCTTGTTAAACAAAAATACATGGCACAGTTTTAGAATGACTTCTAAAGGTAAAACGTATGACATCCAAACAAGTAGAAAAGAAATGCTAAAGTAAAATGCAAAAACCAAATCCACCCAAAGAAGGCAAGAAAGAATGAAACAGATAAGAAACAATATTGGACACATAGAATGTCCTACATTGGTATAATTTAAATTCTTAGCCTCTTGTGCAAAGAATGGAAATAAAGGGCTGGTGCAGACTCACAAGAGCTGCAAGGAAACTTTATTCAAAGTGAAGCCACAGAAAAGTCAGATTACATAGCAAGAGAGCAGTATGGTCCATGTCTGGGAAGATACCCAAGGGCCTCAGGTTACTGTCTGGAATCTCCTTGTATGGGGTCTAAAGGAAAGAGGGGCCAGTCGGATGGTTCTCTATTTTGATTGATGATTGATATAAAATCTACTGCAAATTTCCTCTCCCACAATGCATCTGATTTTTAATCATCATAAGCACACCCAATTTTGCATAGGCATGAGATAGCAAATAGGTGATTATCTCTCAAAGTTTGCTTGAGGGCATAGTTTTGCCTTACAGTGCAAGCAACCAAAACCATTTCTAGATGGGTTGACTTTATTCTTCTACCCAGATATAGCAAAAACATGATCCAATAGCATCTGTCTAAATTTGATTGCCATTAGGGAAGCAGAAACTTACTCACTTTTTAGAGAACAGTGTGTGAATAGCTCGTTGCAGGTGGGGGCCCTATGCTGTTAACAAGTTACTAAGTACATTTTGTATGTGTGTAGTATATGCAGGTAAGGACCTATGCTGCCGAGTGCATTTTTTACTAGAAAGGGTTGTCACCTGTGTACAGCTCAAGATAAGTTGGGTTCCAGCTTGCTTAATGATTCTTCATTTGCAATTCTACCAAAATCATAAATAGACAAATAAATACATAAAAAGCCATGTGTAACCCAGCACTTGGGTGGTCAAGGTTGGAGGATTAGAAATTGTAGGTCATTTGTAGCCTCATAGTCACGTTAAGGATAGCCTGGGCAACATGAGGCCCTGTCTTCAAAAACAAGCAACCAACTGATCCACAAGATACATAACAAACAAATAGGATTAAGCTGGACATAAAAACAAAACCCATCTGTATACAGTTCACAGTAGCCTGGTCTAAACCATTAGAATACAAACAATTGGAGAAAGTCCTGGAAACTGCTTATCTCACAGATGAGTGGATTTTGTCCCCTGCTCTGGAGGAGCAAGAGGTAGCAAAGCCCAAGTGATGAACAAAGACTCTACTGGGGATGGTGACCATGAATAAGGCACCCTTGTTTTGGTGCCTCCAGGGAACTGCAAACAAACAGTATGATGAACCTAAAATGCCATTGTTGTATTTTAATTACCCTGTAATTATGCCCAAAGCAAATGCTTCACGCACACTAGGGATGTGTCAGAAGGGCACAGGAGCCAGTGTGGAGGGTCCCACAGATAAAATCAAAGTGATGTCATAGCCAGAATCAAAATAGTGCATTCCCTAGGCCAGCTGGCTTCTGCCTAACTTTGGTTCTTAAGACTTGAGGCTGATTGATAGCAGAGGTTCTTCCCAACAGTTTCAGCTGCACTGTCGCATTTCAGGCCGTCCCCAGCTCTAAGGGTCTGACCGCCACCTGTGGCTCCTCTTTCTTATTGTTTCAGTTTGTGTGGGTGGCAATGATCCTGAACTGCCCCCTTTCCCCTCCCCTGTTTCTTTGGTTCCCTCCCCAACTTATGATGCCCCCCCCCTATTGTCAATCTTTAAACCACTTCCTATCTAACTTCTCAGGTCATCTGTCATCTGTGTAACTCTTTGCTTGGGTTGAATTCCCTCTGTTTAGATGGTTAAAGTGTTTTCTGTTTTTCTAGTCAGACTCTGACTTGACAGTCCAAATAAACATTGGCAAAAGGAAAGATGGTGTAATTGTGTGACCATTAGACTTTAAGACAAAAAGCATGGGTCAGATGAAAAAAATACATAATTATAAATTTTATGTATCTAATAACCTTCAAATATATATATATATATATATATATATATATATATATATATATATATATAAAACAAACACCAAGAAAACTGCAGAGAAAAATGGACAGTCCACCATCAGATGTTGAACACATTTCTCTCTGTAATTGATAGCTCATGCTGTCAAGGGAGAAAAATATGGAAGATTTGTGACATATAATTAAGAATTCATATAGAAGACACATATAGTCCGCCACACAAGGACCTAGAAAGCACATATCTTATCCAAGCACACATGGAACCCAGATTACACTTTTGGCCGTAAAAGAAGTCTTAACAAATTTCAAAGACCATCATATGACCATATGCCCAACCACCACACAATATGTTAGAAATCACTAACAAAGGAAAGATTAAAATCACCTCATACATTCAAGAGAGAAAATCCACCTGGGAAAGAGAACAATTTTCACTAGAAATCAAAAAATACTTACAATTGAAAAATAATAGAAAAAGCAATAATATCCTGAAGGAAATATAATGCCATATATACTTCTTCTACAAAGGGAAATAATACATAAATGTAAGAACTTGAGTAAGTAGATCAAAATAAGATGAAATCTAGGAAAGAAAACATTAACAATAGGAGACAAAATTACAATAAATATAGGAATGTCTCCTCGCCCCTTCCCCCTTCCCTTCTCCCTCTCTCCACGTGCTCATGACCGGTCTCTATCTCTTCTCTTCTCTTCTCTTCTCTTCTCTTCTCTTCTCTTCTCTTCTCTTCTCTTCTCTTCTCTTCTCTTCTCTTCTCCTCTCCTCTCCTCTCCTCTCCTCTCCTCTCCTCTCCTCTCCTCTCCTCTCCTCTCCTCTCCTCTCCTCTATTCTATACTATTTTTAAAAACTAAGAAACAATATTTACCAAATTCTATCATAGAGTTAAAAAAATTAAAACAAACAACACCACAACTCACACACACACTAGACATGACATCTTAAGATACTCTGGCTATAAGAAATAACGTTAAAAACAATAAAGAAACAACCCTTCAAAAAGTAGCAAAAGAAATAAACATCTACACATAAAAATGTGTGTTGATATAAGGTGTATTAGCAGATGAGAAGATGTCTCCTTTAATTAGGACCCAGATAATTGTAAGTTAAGCCTTTAATACATTTGCCTTTGAAAATCAAGAGAATGGTGTCGTTTTATTGTGTGCTCATCTCTAGTGTAATAATGATGTGGAATAACCAGACTCACCTGCTGTTGTGGGAATGGAACCCTTCTGATATATAACCTTGACAGGTATGTACCATGCAACAAACCCATTCATTTTCTGTGCGTTTCCTGAATTCAGTGATGCACACATACACCAATGAATGTGTGCAAATATGTTTGTGGAATTGTTTTAATGGAAATTATTTTTAGGGCAGTTTTAGGTTCACATCATTGAGTTGAAAATAGACACCTTATTAGGTGGTTCGTGTTTTCTGTTCAGTCATGTGTATGAACAAAGTCAATTTTATTTCTCATTTTCTAGGTTCTACACGTTATTTCCGTTTCTTGTGTCTCTGCATTAGTCTGTTTAAAAGTGGCAGTGGTTTGAGACAATCTTGTTTTGCTCTTGATCTCATCACAAGCTTGATATTTATTTATTGGTTTTTGTTTCTGTGTTTATTTCAAGCAGAGGTGGCTTTACTCCATTTCTAGTTTAATGGGAGGTTTTATTAGGATAAAGTCTTAGGTTTTGGTCAAATGAGTTTTTAAATCTATTAGTATGATCATGTGACTTTCTTCATTAGTATATTGATAGGGTAAGTTACACTGATCAACTTTTGAATATGGAGCCCACCTAGTATGCCTGGGATAAATCTTACACCTAATGTATAATTATTTATACATGGTTGAATTTGATGAGCCAATATTTTATTGGGTGGGTTTTGTTTATGTTCATGAGATCTACTAGCTGTTTGTTTGCTTGTAATCTAGTTTGGGCATAGGAACATTGCCAGCCTCATAAGTGAATTGGAAATTATTCAATTTGAAGAAGAAAATGTTGCAAAGAATTGGTATAATTTTTTTCCTTAAATATTTATAGAATTTGTTAGAGAAATTCATCTGGGCCAGATTGCTTTCTGCTTTAGAAAAATATTAATGATTGACTCAATGTCTAGGATAGTGGCATGCCTATTTAAATTATCAATTTCTTCTCCTGTGAATTTTAGCAGATAGTATTTTTCAAATAATTGCTACATTTCATACAGGTTTTCAAGTGTGGGCCCAATGTTTTCTTAATAAATAAAATAATTTGAAATGGCTCATATAGCCAGCAACTTTAAAATAAAAAAAGAATTATGAACTAGTACTGTAGTGATATGAACCTGACCATGAGAACACATGATCCACTCTGGGGCTCTTGGCCTTTGTGTTTGGTTTTCCATTGCCACATTCTTTTCACTTTTTAAAAAATTCACTTTACATCCTGATCACTCTCTTCCTTCCTTGTCACCCCCTAACAAAATCCTTCTCCCATCCCCTCTCCCCTTCTCTTCTGATAGGGTAGGGCCCCCCCTCTCATTATCCCCCAATCCTGGTACATGAAGTCTCTGCGGGGCTAACCACATCCTCTCCCACTGAGGTCAGATAAGGCAGCCCATCTAGAAAATCTTATCCCACATACAGGCAACAGCTTTTGGGATAACCCCAGCTCCAGTTGTCTGGGATCCATATAAAAGCCAAGTTGTACATCTGCTACATATGTAGGGAGGCCTAGGTCCAACTTGTGTGTGGTTGTTGGTTTAGTCTCTGAGAGCCTCAAAAGTCAAGTTTAGTTGACTCTGTTGGTCTTCCTGTAGAGTTCCTATCTCCTTCAGGGCCAGAAATCCTTTTTCCAACAGTTCTATAAGAGTTCCAAAACTCCATCCACTGGTTGGCTGTAGAACTCAGCATCTGTCTGAGTCTGCTGTTGGATGGAGCCTCTGAGAGTACAGCTTTGCTAGACTCCTGTTTGCAAACACAACAGAGCATCATTAAAAGTGTCAGAGATTGGTACATGCCCATGAGAAGGGTCTCAAGTTGGGCCAGTTATTGGTTGGCCATTCCCTCAGCCTCTGCTCCATCCCTGTCCCTGAATTTCCTGTAGATATGATAAATGTTCAGTCAAGAGTTTTATAAGTGGGGTGGTGTCCCTAAAGCTCCAATTAGGTTTCTTCCTGGCTACAGGGGGTGTAACCCCAATTCTGTGAGTCATAGCTAAGGCCAACCCCATTGATTTTTGGACATCTCCCTTATCCCAGGTCTCTGTCATTTCCTGGAGATTCCTCCCACCCCCCTCTGCCAACAGTTGTAGATTTTCATTCATTCTCATAACCATCTGTCAACTTCTCCTCTCCCTCCCCAACCTGATCTTGAACCCCCCCCATACCCTTTCATCTCTTCTCTTACCCAGTTTTCTCCCTCCTTTCACTATTTTATTCCCCCTTTAAGTTAGATTCAAGCATCTTTGCTTGGATCTTTCTTATTGTTTAATTTCTTTGAGTCCATGGAGTGTATCATGGGTATCCTGTATTTTATGGCTAATATCCACTTATAAGTGAGTACATACCCTTGTATGCATGTCCTTTTGGGAATGAGTTACCTCACTCACAATGATATCCTCAAGTTCCACTCATTTGTCTGTGAAACTCATGATGTCTTTGTTTTTAATGGCTGAATAGTATTCTATATTTTCTTTATCCATTCTTCAGTTGAGGGACATGTAGGTCGTGTCCAGTTTCTGGCTATTATGAATAAAGCTGGTATGAACACAGTTGAGCAAGTATCTTTGGAGGATGGTGGAGCATCTTTTGGGTATATGTCCATGAGTGGTATCGCTGACCCTTGAGGTAGAAGTATTCCCAGTTTTCTGAGAAACCACCAAATTGATTTCCAAAGTGGCTATAACAAGTTGGCACTCTCACCAGCAATGGAGGAATGTTTGTTTCCCTTGTTCCACATCCTCACCAGCATGCGCTATCTTCTGAGTTTTTGATCTTAGCCATTCTGACTGGTGAAAAATGGGACCTCATTGTTGTTTTTATTTGCATTTCTCTGATGCCTAAGGACTTTGAACATTTCTTCAAGTGCTTCTCTGCCATTTGAGATTCCTCTGTTGAGAATTCTCTGTTTAGCTCTGCAATACATTTTTTTTTGGGGGGGGGAGATTGGGTTATTTGGGTTGTTAGTGTCTAACTCCTAGAGTTCTTTATAAATTTTGGATATTAGCCCTCTGTCAGATGTAGGATTGTTGAAGATCCTTTACCAATATATAGATTGCCATTTTGTTCTATTGACAATGCTCTATAGAAGGTTTGCAATTTTATGAAGTCCCATTTTTCAATAGTTGATCTTAAAGCCTGAGCCATTTTTGTTTTGTTCAGGAAGTTGTCTCCTCTACCAGTGCATTTGAGGCTATTTCCCACTTTCTCTTTGATGAAATTTAGTATGTATGTTGAGGGCCTTGATTCACTTGGACTTGAATTTTGTGCAGGCTGATAAATATGGATTTATTTTCATTTTTGTATCTGCAGACATCCAGTTAGACTGTTTCTTAAAAACGCTTTCTTTTACCCATTGGCTGCTTTTGGCTTCTTTATCAAAATTCAAGTGTCCATACATGTGTGGGTTTATTTCTGGGTCCTCTATTCTATTCCACTGATCAACCTGTCTGTTTCTGTACCAACACAATTTTACCAATGCAATTTTCAAGCACTATTACTCCATAGCAGCACTTGAGATTAGGGAGGGTGATCCCTCCAGAAGCTCTTTTATTGTTCAGGATTGTATTGGCCATGCTGAGTTTTCTGTTTTCCTACATGAAGTTGATAATGGCTCTTTCAAAGTCTATAAAAACTTGTGTTGGAATTTTGATAGGGATTGCATTGAATTTGTGGATTGCTTTTTGGTAAGATGAACATTTTCACTATGTTAATCCTACCTATCCATGAACATGGGAGATTTTTTCATCTTCTGATATCTTCTTCAATTTCTTTCTTCAGGGACTTGAAGTTCTTTTACTTGCTTGGTTAGAGTTATACCAAGATATTTTATATTATTCATGGCTGTTGTAAAGGGTATTATTTCCCTAATTTCTTTCTTGGCTCATTTATCATTTGTATAAAGAAAGGCTATTGATTTCTTTAAGTTAATTTTGTATCCAACCACTTTGCTGAAGGTGTTTATCAGCTGTAGGGCTTCTCTGGTGGAATTTTTGGGTTCTATTATATATTCTATTACATCATCTGCAAATAGGGAAACTTTGGATACTTTGACTTCTTCCTTTCCAATTTGTATCCCCTTGATCTCCCTTAGTTGTCTTATTTTTCTGCTAGAACTTCAAATACTATATTGAATAGCTAGGGAGAGAGTGGGCAACCTTGAATTGTCCCTGATTTTAGTTGAGTTGCTTCAAGTTTCCCTCCATTTATTTTGATGTTGGCTATTGGCTTTGATTGAATTTAGATATGTGCTTTGTATCCCTGATCTCTCTAATACTTTTAACATGAAAGGGTGTTGGATTTTGTCCAAGGCCTTTTTCAGCATCTAATGAGATGATCATGTGACTTTTTCAGTTTGTTTATGAGATTGATTATGTTGATGGATTTTCATGTATTGAACCATCCCTGTATTTATGGGATGAAGCCTACTTGATCGTGGTGAATGATATTTTTGATGTGCTCCTGGATTCAGTTTGTGAGTCTTTAATTGAGTAGTTTTGTATCAATGTTCATAAGAAAAAATGGTCTAAAGTTCTGTTTCTTTGTTGAGTCTTTGTGTGGCTCAAATATCAGGGTGACTGTGGCTTCATAGAATGAATTTGACAGTATTCCTTCTGCTTCTATTTTGTGGAATACTGTGAGGAGTGTTGGTATTAGTATTTCTTTGAAAGTCTGGTAGAATTCTGCTTTAAAACCATCTGGCCCTGGCCTTTATTTGGTTAGGAGACTTTTGATGACTCTATTTCTTTAGAGGTCCTAGAGTTGTTTAAATAGTTTACCTGATCTTGATTTAAATTTGGTAAGTGGTATCTGTCTAGAACATTGTACATTTTGTTAAAAATTTCCAATTTCGTGGAATATAGTCTTTTTGAAGTAAGATCTAATAATTATTTTTATTTCTGATTTTGTTTATTTGGATACTGTTTCTCTGTCTTTTCAATAGTTTGGCTAAGGGTTTCTCTATCTTATTGATTTTCTCCAAGAACCAGATGTTGGTTTTGTTGATTCTTTGTGTTGTTTTCTTTGTTTCTAACCGATTGATTTCAGCCCTGATTTTGATTATTTCCTTCCTTCTACTCCTCTTTTGTGTGCTTGCCTTTTATCTTTTTTCCTTTCCAGAGCTCTCAGATGTACTTTTAAATTGCTGGTATGAGAACTTTCTAATTCATTTATGGAGGCACTTAGCGCTATGAATTATTTCATTAATTGCTTATCTTCACTCAAATCGCCCTGCTGGAGGCAGTGCACATTCATCACCACCTGCCCAACGTTCTTGATTTCTGAAAGAAAACACACACACACACACACACACACACACACACACACACACACATACACACAGCCTTATATTTAATATGCCTGAATCAGCTCAATGGATGAGCCATTCCCAAACTTCTGCGTTGCTAATGCCTCCCCTCCGATACTCCTGAATTATTACTTACTAAAATCTATATTCTATCTTTGATACTCCAGACCCAATTGGGAGAGGAGCCCCTGGGGCCAGTCTTCCCTGGCTCTTACATGGTTGTATGCTTTTGCCCCTGCAGCTTTAACCCTGACCCTCCTGCTTTTCCAGCATGGCAATTCTAAGATCTTTCTTCGTTCTCTGGTTCCCTTGCCCAGGAAATCTAAAGTCCCACCAACAAATTTATTTACCAATTAGAATCAGCTGGGGGCAGGGACCCTCAGCATCTCACACATGGGATTCTCATGCAACTTGGGAACTCATAATTCAAGCATTGAACCAAATCCACAACAATAAACTTTTCTCTTGGCACTGATTTCATTGTGCTCCATAAATTTGGGTGTGCTGTGCCTTCATTTTCATTGAGTTCTCAAAAGTCTTTAGTTTTTCTCTTTATTGGTTTCCTGACTTAGAGATCACTGAATAGAGTTGCTCATGAGTGTAAAAATTTTCTGGTATTTCTGTTGTTGAAGTTTTCATGTATGCTGTTCTGATAAAAATGCAAGGTATTATTTCAATTTTCTTGTATCTGTTGAGGCTTGCTTTGTGACTGTGGTCAGTTTTGGAGAAGGATCCATGAGGTACTGAGAAGAATGTATATTCTTTTGTGTTTGGGTGAAATAATCTATAAATGTCTGTTAGGTCCATTTGATTCATAATGTCTGTTAGTTACATTAGTTTTCTGTTTAGTTTTTGTTTGGATGACCTGTCCATTGGTGAGAGTGGGGTGTTGAAGTCTCCCACTATTATGTATGGGATTCAATGTGCAATTTAAGCTTTAACAATGTTTCTTTTGCAAATGTGGGTGGCCTTGTGTTTTGGGCATAGATGTTCAGAATTGAGATACCGTTCTGGTAGACTTTTCCTTTGATGAATATCAAGTGTACCTTCCTGTGTCTTTTGATTAATTTTGGTTGGGAATCTATTTCACTAGATATTAGAGTGGCTACTCAAGATTAGTTCTTGGGTCCATTTGCTTGGAAAACTTTTTTTCCAGTCCTTTATTTTGATGTAATGTCTATCTTTATTGCTGAGGTATGTTTCTTGTATGCATTAGAGTGATAAATTCTATTTTGACATCCCTTCTGTTAACCTGTGTCTTTTGATTGTGGAATTAAGTCAATCAATGCTGAGAGATATTAATTAGCAGTGGTTGTTATTTCCTGTTATTTTTTTGTTGGTAGTGTGTATGTGAGTGTGTGTGTGTGAGTGTGTGTGTGTGTGTGTGTGTGTGTGTGCTTTCCTTGTTTTTGCTGGTATAGAATTACTTATTTCCTGTGGTTTCTTGGATGTAGTCATCATCATTGGGTTGGAGTTTTCATTATAGTATTTTCTGTAGGGCTGGATTTATGGATAGATATTCTTTGAATTTGGATTTGTCTTGAAATATCTTGTTTTTTTTTTATCTATGGTGAATGAGAGTTTTTCTGGATTTAACAGTTTAAGTTGGCATCTGAGGTTTTTTGTTAGAGGTTGCAAATATATATTCAGGCACTTCTAGGTATCAGAGTCTCCAGTGGACAATCAGGTGTAATTCTGATTGGTCTGCCTTTGTATGATACCTGGCCTTTTTCCCTTGCTGCTTTTAATAGTCTTTCTTTCTTCTGTAGATTTTATGTTTTATTATGTGCCAGGAGGATATAGTTTTTCTGGTCCAGTCTAATTAGTGTTCTATAAGCTTCTTGTATGTGTATAGGCATCTCTTTCTTTGGGTTGGGAAATTTTTCTTCCATGATTTTGTTGAGAATATTTTCTGGGCCTTGGAGCTGGAAATCTTCACCTTCTTTCATTCCTATTATTCTTAGGTTAGGTCTTTTCATGGTATACCAGCTTTCCTGGATGTTTTGTGTTGGGAATATTTTAAATTTAACATTTTCTTTGACTGATGTGTCAATTTCTTCTATTATATCATCTATGCCCGAATGTCTCTCCTCCATCTCCTATATTCTGTTGGTGATGCTTGCATCCATTGTTTCTGTTCACTTCCCTGGGTTTTCCATCTACAAGATTCCCTCAGTTTGTGTTTTCTTTATTGTTTCTGTTTCTGCTTTCAGGTCTTGCACAGTTTTTTTGTTTTGTTTTGTTTTGTTTTTATTTCCTTCACCTGTTTAGTTATATTTTCCTGTATATCTTTAAGGGATTTGTTCCCTCTTTAATGAGCTCTACCTGTTTGATTGTATATTTCTTTATTTCTCTAGGAGATTTATTCATTTCCTCTTTAAAGGCCTCTATCATATTTATAAGAGTGGATTTAAGGTCATTTTCTTATGCTTCAGTTGTGTTAGGCTATCCAGAGCTTGCTGTAGTAGGGAAGCTATGCTTTGAAGGCATTATATTACCCTGTCTTTCTTTGATTGTGTTCTTTTGAGGGCCTTTAGCTATCTGGATGGCTTTGCTATCTGGTTGTTTCTCTTGTAGTAGGAATATCCAGGGGTTAATCTTGATGGTCTTGGTATAGTAGGCTTCCTTGGGCTGTATGGTTCAAGATCTGCAGGTCTAATAAAGGTGAGCAGAGAAGTGGCAGGAAAATGGAAGTCCAGAGGGGATAGCAGGCTGCTTAGGATAGCTTGGAGTGCCCCAGAGGACTCCAAGAGCAGACACCCTTCTGACTTTTTAATTATTTCTTAAAAACTTGTGTTAGCATATATAGCTTTATCATGCTAGCCCTTTTTGTCCTGGGAATACTTTTATTCCTGCCCATCATATTAAATTGTTTACCATCAATATGGTAAATTGCCAACATCAATATGTTGGCAGCCAAAGTACATTGCTTGAAACTGAAAATGGACTCCCCAACAGAGTTATTAATTTAACAGGCTGGCAAGCCAAGGACAAGTAAGATTCTACACAAGTAAGATTCTGGACAAGTAAGAGCCTTACCAACCTAAGACAGAAATGCATTACTTTGGATAATGCCTATTCCACTATGGGTAAGGAAAGCATTCTTGTCAGAATGACCTAAGACAGGCTCAATCTTGTTTATGAAATAAAAAAGGGGAGAGGTGGAAAGCTTTTGGGGCTGCTTGGGAAGAATCTGACATGGGCCAAAGACAAGGAAATGGGCTTCAGGCAGTAATCTGACATTAAGCTAGAACAAAAAAGTAATTTCAGGCAGGAATCTAAATCTTAGGCTAGAACAAAGAAGTAGGCTTCAGACATGAAAATGACTTCAGGCTAGGACAGGGAAGTTGACTCAGATATTTTGGTCATCCTGATAGCCCTTAGAAACAATGATCATGGGAGTGTTCACCGAACTTTGTTTATTGTCTTGTTTGTTCCTCAACTATTTGCATTTATTGTGTCGCTAGTTCCTCAACCTAGGACTGACCTTAATACCTGCATGTAATTAAAATGGTATAAAAGCAAAAAGGAGGAGAAAGGATGAGATAGGGGATTTCTAGGAAGAGGAAATGGGGAAAGGTAATGACATCTGAAATGTTAATAAATAAAATATCCAAAAAAACTTGCCTTAGATGAAATTTTAATACAATAAATTGTATATTATACTCTGTATTTATAAATTTATTTTTATATCTCTCTATATATACACACATAATTTTTTATATTTTCAAATCAATTTTCACCCCCTGAGGTTGCTGTGTCCCTCTAATGAAAATGCATAATTCATTCCGCAATACAGATGGATATTTAAGAGAAACATATATTAAGTTCAAAACAAACATATTGCATAGTATGTTACTTAGGATCCAAATATTTTGGAAAGAACCAAGATTATAATAAATATAAAAATTTCTTAGTTGCTTCAACAAGGTAAGTAGACAGAGGAATGGATAAGTAATCCAGAATAACTTGTATTCTAGATGGTTTCATAAACTACTTGGTTAGAACAATGGTGCTTTAAAATATTAATACCATTTAAAACACACACAAACACACACACATACACACACACGTGTATACTATCTTAGTTACTTTTCTATTGCTTTGATAAGACCATGACCAAGGCAACTTATGACAGAAAGCATTTATCTTGGTAACTTGGGGCTTACAGTTCCGGAGAGTGGGTGACATGGCAGAACCAACTTTTCAAACATTTGAGCCTATGGGGCCATTCTCATCTAAGCCAACACTTATTCTCTTTGCATTCTTTTGCAATCATGTTACAAAATAATTGCAACACAATATGCTCAGTGACAAGCGTCTGTAAGTAGATACAACAGAACATAGAGTCAACCACTTACAGATTCAGAGAGATCTTCAGAGAGAGGATGTGCGTGGACAGAGTTATAAAGTGTGCATGGGAGTTTTCCTATGAACAGAATTTAGATACAAAAAAAAAAGCTTAGACTTTAGATACTTTAGAATACTTAAGTCAGTGGGGATGTGAGACACTGATGCTTGATTAATACAGAAAGATTAAAACCACAGCAGGATGTTCCTTCATGATGGTTACTTTCATACTTAAATGTAGAACACAGTGTTAGACTGAACTTTTCTTGTAAATGAGGTTACCAGCTCCACTTTAGGGCTTCCAGTTCTAATCTTTGACTACACAAGCTCTGAGCTGCTTTGTCGTCTGTATCAGCTCAGCCTTCTTCCCACTTGCCCTTGCAAAATTGTTCTTTCTCAAAGTTCAAGATATTTAATCCTTTTGGGCAAGGCTTCACTAATTAAAGCCCAAACAATCTGAAAAGTAAATTAGTATTTGGGAGCCCTGGGCACCATTCCATGGCTCTTGATGTGACACTCCAAAGGCCTTCTTTGTTTCAGTCTGAGCCTCTGTAAAAGCCCCTTTCTCACTTCGAGACTCTTCCCTCCTCTTGGCTCCGGTTTGGCTCAGCACAATGCCACCTAAACGAAGCACGTCTTTCTCAGGTCACGTGCTTTCTTTTTGTAAATACTTGGGACACATGCCAGACACTCGGCTTGACTGCCTCTTGTAGTTACTTACAAATATAATTTCTCAGACAGAGACTATAGATGCAAAGTGCATGTTTGGTACAAAGAGCAAGGAACTTCAAGTGAAAGAAAGTAACCCTTGATGTACTGCTGGGCATAGCTTAAAAGAAGTCTTAGTTCACCTTTGCCTCCCCCATGCCCGACCCTTGGGGCCAATTTCTATTTTAAGATACAAAATCAAACTGTCTGGGAAAGTCGGAGATTGTAGGTGTGGATAAGGAAAATGGAATCTTACAGACACTCACTTCATGAATTACTAACAAAGGGCAAGAGGGGGAAAATGGCAGGGACCCAGGGACCCAGGATGTCCTGATCAGGATTAAATGCCTTGATTAGACTGTCTCATTTCCTCAGTGACAAGCCTTAGCTTCTTACCTTTGATAGGCACCATTTTCATTTAAAGACTTCCCATTGTGGTAAATGAAAAGTAATTGCAGTGCCAGGCTTAGAGAATCAATAAGGGGAAAATGCCCATTATTTGGATTTTCCGCTCCTTAAAAAAAAGCCAAGTAGCATGTGTTATGTAAATGAACAAAGTTTAATAATGTTCAGTTTTATCCTCTCTGTCCTGTTCAGACAGACAAAATCAAAGCATGTCTGACTGGCTGAAGATTTTTTTTCTGTTTATATCCTAGTATTAGTTGTGGCTTTGAAAGTAATTTAGGTAGACTTCTACATAACAAAACAGCTTCTTCCCTCACCTTTCAAAAAAAAATCCAATCCTGTTGTGTTCTGATGCCAACCCAGCTTTTGGTGTTAGCATCTTCTGTCTATTTAGAAAGCATCTAATGTCTCTTGACACACCTCTCTCTGGATATGCTAATCACTCATCAGCTCAGGACCTTTGGTCAAATTCAAGTTAACATCTGAACTGACCTAGAATGTTGGACTTCAGCCACTTGTGTATCCTATTTGAGTTTTTAAAATAGACAGAGTAGCATCCAGAGATCTGTTGAAATTGGCTCTCCTTTTAAATTGTTTAAATTTGAATTTGGATCAAGCCCTCACCTCACAGGCCAGTGGAGCAACCCATAATAAGCAGTCCCATCCTTGATCCTTGGACGACCCTGGGAGTTCTCAGGGGGCCTACGTTTCTTGTACAGCATCTGCTTTACTTCCTTCCTTTGGATCTTCACTTTCACACCATCTACCCATGGACCATGGGGCTTTTCTCTTAGGATCGTGCAGAGGTTACGAGCACAGAGTCTGGGGTCACTTGGAGGTGAACAATTACTCATTCGCTTTATGTTAGTTTCCTCGTCTATACAAGCAGGCTAAAAGAATACTTCTCCCATGGATGGTAGCATTAAGTGAGCATAAAGCACTTGGAAAAGGAGATGCTTCTGATAGCTGTTACTCTCCTGCATCCATCTCTCCAGAGGGACACATACAGCAACCCTGCTGTGGTGGTTTGAATGAAACTGGCCCCCATAGATTCATAGGGAGTGGCCATTATTTGGAGGTGTGGTTTCATTGGAGTAGGTACAGTATTGTTGGAGGAAGTGCATCACCTAGGGTGGGCTTTGAGTTCACAGATGCTCAATCCAGACTAGTGACTCACTCACTGCCTCTTCCTGCTGCCTGCTAATCCAGATGTAGGACTCCAAGCTACCTCTCCATGATGCAGTGGACTAAACCTCTAAACTGTAAACCAGCTCTAATTAAATGTTGTCCTTTACAAGAGTTGCTTTGGTCATGGTGTCTCTTCACAGCAATAAAACCCCAAGACTCTGGCTGTTTTAGACATTTTTGCTGGAGGATCATAAGTTCAAGGCCAGTTTCTACAATTTAGTGAGATCTTGTCTCAAGGTAAAAATCGAGAAGGGCTTAGGGCTGTACCTCACTGTCAGAGTTCTTCCTAGCATGCTTGAGGCCCTAAGTCAATTGTGAGTGTCGTAAAGAGACACTGCCTCTTCTGCTATCCTGTAGGGCCTCTGCAAGGACAGGGTTTCAGTCTTCACTGCCTGATAAGGAGCACAAATCTCTGCTCTTCTTGGGGCTTTGATGTCTTGCCAGAGAACTTGAGATCCTTTCTTTTAACCCCTTCCTCACCTCTTGACCTTCCTCTTTCCTTCCATTTACACCCTCCCACCCTGCCCCCCAGCCTCTATTGCCCTCTCTTGAACTCTTCAGGATATTGAGGCCCTCTGGCTGTTTTCTGAACTGCATTGCATTTCTCTGCCCAGGCAGATAGCTCAGGCCACACTTCAGAAGCACCAATTCCTGTACCCTGAGAAGACTGGATAGCTCAGGCTATCCTTCAGAAGCATCAACTCTTACACCCTAAGAGGACTGCCCACACAGAGTCACTTTTCAAAAAGAATCCTACTCTTCAGAATTAGAAATAGTTTCTAGCAGCTGTGATTTGAAAATGGATACTTTCTCTATCCTACTATTATTAAAACTAAGGGCAATTAGCACGATTGCTTCATAAGTTTAGTTATGAAACAATTGTCTCCTCACAGGACTTTCTGTATCAGTTTTCTTATCTGAAAAAAAAAGATTAAAAAAATCATGTATGCAAAATCATTATAATGTGGTGCCTAGCACTGTGAAGTTCTTAACTACTGGTAGCTACTGTTATCTCCACTAATGAAGAAAACCCATCAGTGCTGGCTTCTTGCCAACGTGGTTGACCCATGGTAGGAAAGAAAGAGTGTGGGTAAGCTTACATTTGATTTCAGTTTGGTCGGTTAGTTTAAAGTTTATCTTCTGTGTTTTTTTTAATCAAGCACTGTGTTAGTTAGCTTTCTAACTCAGTGACCGAATTCCCTAACGAGGAAGAAAGGTTGATCTGGGCTCAGGCTTTCAGAATCTCAGCCCAAAATTTCTTATCCCTATTACTTAACAAAGTTATGGCAGAGACTGTGCAGAGAAAGAGACTGTTCACATGGTGGCCAGGAAGTAGAGTAGGAAAGGTCCCCATTTGCTCCTCTAGGCTTTCAATGACTTCACTTCCTCCCATTAGGTACCACCTGGTAAAGGTTCCTTCTTTCCACAATAGTGCTAAGCTGAGGTCCAAACTTTTAACATGAGATTTACAGGGGCCACTCCAAACTACCAAAGCTATATGCTTAATAAAGAGTAAACTTGTATCTTTGGTTTTAGGGATGAGAGATATGAATAGAAAAATCAATAGGTTAGTTTTATAAAAAACCTATGAATATTTAAGAATCAGGAAATTTTATGTAAAACTTTAGACATGGAATTTTTCTTTTACAAATGAGGTCATTAACCTGAATCTGGGAATAGAACCATCAGACAGAAATGAGAATTGTTGGGTTCTCAGACTGTGGCCTTTCAGTGTGTCAGAGGCTCCATCATTCTGTGCTTTGTTCCTTTAGCAGCCTCATGAGTGACCTAGACGTACATCTGGCATCATTTGAGTTAAGTTTAGTAGTTAACCAGTTCCCACTTCACAGGACTTGGGAAAAAATTTCAGAAGACTCTATTGAGCCATCTCTCCAGTGCTACAATAACAAAAGGCACAAATTCCTTCCACAACTCCATGTGGAACAGCTGTTTTAGAACTGCCTGCCTGCTGGCCCTGGCCACTGTCAAGTAAACTGAATTGAAAGACCCTGTACAATTGCTCAGGTCGTTTACTCTGAGAGCTCTATCTAGGTTCTGAAATGTCTCTAAACATGTCCATGGCACAGCTAAGGAGTCTGTGGTCACATTCATGACAGATCTGCTTAAGACATTTTCCAGAGAGCCTTTCCTTGACTTGCTGCAGGAAGATACTAACCAGCCTCCCCAGCACCAATTCCCACAGCTTCAATTCATCCTGGATTCAGCTGACAGAATAATCTGCTTCCAACATCGATCTTATTACAACCCTCACCTGCTCAAGACCCTACAGAACCTCCCTCCCCGTTACTGATACTTCTATTCTACCTTTTGCAGTCCAGCATTCTAGGCTTGCATCAATTGTGCTGTTTCTACGGACCATGTCCAGCTTTATCCAAGTCTCCTCGTGACACAATTCTTCTGCTATAGATAAACGTCTGGGCTGTTAGACCTTCCAAACTCCTATCCATGTTTTACCTGCCAGAAACCATCTCTAGATTTTATGTCAATCTAGTCACACCTATTTCTTTCTCTGTTCCCATATCATGCATGTATTCAGTAAGTATGTGTCCTTGAAATTAGTCCAGTCTTCATTCTTGCCCCAAAGACACAATCTTCACAGTAATGTGCATCACTTCCCAGTTTTGTGTTCCTAGAAGATATCACTAATCAATCATGGTGCAGCCTCTAAAGTTTTGCTCAGTGTTAAGCTCTAGGAAAATAGAACAAATGTGGTTACACTGGGATATGCTACCCGGTGTATTTGTGATTCATTTTTTTTAAAAGAACATCATTAAAATGATAGTGGTAGAAGAAAGTTCAGCAAGAAAACTGATACAAGGAAGAGGGACTTTAGTTTTTCCTGAATTTTCTCCATGCACTTCAGGTTCCTATATGTAGTGTGAATAGGTCATGGTCAATGTACTCACATTCAAATGTTGGAGATATACCTTACTGGCAAAACATTTGCCTAGCATGCACACGACTACAAGATTATAGACCTCCATTACATGCACACACATACATACACACACTTCACACCACATACACAGTAGTTAATATTGGTTACCTACCCCCTATTATTTGTTTCAAAGGCTATCTGGACTCTCCTGGCAATATTTAATCTCCTGCAGCCTTGTACACCCTGTTAATTTAACAATCAATGAGAAAGATGTCCCACAAACCTTCCAGAAGTCAGAGAGAGTTTCCTTGTGCTTCAGTAGATCGGCTTGACTCATCCTTGTCCCTGTCCCTTTACATGTGAGTATGTATATAAACAAAAACTACTTGACTATAAACTGAAAAGTAAGGCAGAAGCTGCTACAAGATTTGAAGGATGCTGGGTATTCACTTTCTAAATGATTATGTATACTTGACTACTGTTCTGATGGTATCACAGTGGATGAAGGAAATTTCATCAAATCTATGAAGCTTGTTCTCTATTTGGGGATACAGAAAATAAACAAATGTGAACATAAGACAACAGGGGAAAGTCACTGCACATAAAAATGGAGATTATGATATAATAAGGACTATGAGACTTTAGAAGAGATGGGTGTTTTGATGTGATCCTTGAAATTTAACTAATGCAACTAAAGGTAAAATCAAGCAGAGGTGCTGTAGGAAGGAAAAAAAAGCATCCTGCACACAGAGGGAACAGTAACTGGTAAGTTTGAGGGTCAATGAACAGAAAGGAAATGAAATGAGCATCGGAAGATGGGTGGGTGATGAGGCCCCATTAAAGGCTGGGAAGTGGAGACAAGGAACTTACATTGTAGGGTATTTGGGGTCTACCCAAATAAAAGAGCAAATAAAACATAGTGCTGCCATAAAGAAGAGTGGGGTAAAATAGGAGATGGTGTTGAATATTTTAGATGTTAAGAAGAGAAATCCAGCAAAGAATTACTACAAAAATCTAAAGTTAAAAATGGAGGCATCAGTTGGCAATTTTAGGCACCAGTAGCTGTAGGCATCACAGGAGTAAGGAAAGCCACAGGAAGAGATGAGAAAACCAATGAAGTTTAGACACACAAGTGATGTCTTCACAGGTCTGACTCTGTGGCCTTCCCCACAGGAGCTGGGTGGCCTCGTGTGTACAGCAGCTCTCTTCCAAATATGTTTTTCCTGTGGTTTGACTTTTTGCTGAACTCCAACTTTTCCATTTTGAATAGGACTTTTCTATTGCATTTTAAACGTTGCAAGTGTTTTCCATGCATAGTCTTCTAAATATATTGACACATCAGAAAGGTCAGCCCATATGGACCGCCAAAGCAAATGCTGAGCTAGCCAAAGACAGAATTTAAATTTATCTTGGATTGTAGGACCACCATGGCCTGACTACCACATCCTGTCCCTTCCTGGGCTCATGGAAGTCATGAGAAGGCCAGTTAGGTCAAATCCTAAACTGAGGCCTCTGAGGACCTGAGTCAGCATCCCTGTGACGGGTGCCAGACATACTGAAGGGTTCTTCCCTTATTGATGGCCAGCCTGATTAATCTGGCGCCTAATCAGACTCCTTTGAAGGGAGCTCAGAGGGCAATGTAAGAATAGCACACCTGTTTCCACTTGACTCCAATCCTGAAATAATTCTGTGGCTCCTACAAGATTTGAAACAAATTAAATTTGAAAGGGCAGAGAGGGCAGCTTTGAATGGCTGGCTCTGTGGAGAATGTGGAGTTTTGATCCAGGAAATGGCTGAATTGAGCTGTGGCAGCTGGTATGGTGTCAGTACAGGATTGTGACTCCAGCCTTACACAGTGGCTTCTTCTAACCTGTTATCCCTGGCATCAAGCTACAACTTTCTGGCCTTTGACAGCATAAGAAGGTTATAATGGTATGACACAAAAAACAACTGTCAAGAGGGGGACAGTGTTAGTGCTATTTGTGGAATCTCTGTGAAGACCCATTTAGCCATAAAGGGAAACAATGACAGGCACCATTCTACACAGCCCACAGGAAGATTATTGTTGAGCAAGACACTTATCATTCCTTCCATCAAGATACTAAAGCCTGGAGAATCCTGCTGCTACCAGCAAAGCTGGGGTGTGGAAGGCAGGGCTTCCAGGCCAGAGCTCTACTTATCCTTATCTTTCAAGTGGGCCCAGGGTGAGTCACAGGAAGTGTTGTCAGAAGAGTCCCAGGCCTGCCTCTACCTCTGCAGAGCCTAGAGGTTCTGGATGCAGGGAGTGGGAAGCAAGAGTAAGGCAGTTTCTCCATCTGGACCACAGGTCCAGAAAGTGCAATGATATGAAACTGTGTCTGCAGGCTTGGGATAGCATGGGATTCCTCTCTTCTTCCGCTGCTCACTCTGTAGCCAGAACCACTTAGCAAGCATTGCCAGGTGCCAGGTAGTGCGTTTCTAGCTCGGTAAATGGGCCTTTCTGTACTCACAGACCTGTCACTTTGATCTTCACTGTAGACACAGCCAGATGTGATCCTGTGGTAACCTGCTTCCTTGATCTTTTGCCAGTAAGGGGTTTGATGGAGAAGCTGAGCAATATGAGGCCACTGTTTTTTAAGGTATCTGTTACTAATACCTCCTCGGCAATGGAGTTTTCCTGCCTGGGACCTGGGGCACCTGATTAAGCACTCCTGTTAGCCCCGGTCTGGCCATGGCTGATGTTTTAAAGCCTCTCTTCATCCCTTTACGCAGAAAGAGGAACTAAAGGCCTGATTTGCCAGGCCACTTTGACCTTTGCTTCCAGATCCTTGAGGGCTGGAACATTTCAATGAGGCAGAGCGCAGAGATCTCTCTAATGAGGTTTGTCAGGACCTGCTGTTTGATAAGGGGTGGATTCGGTGACTGTCAATTTCCCTCCTCACTGATGTTCCTGTGGCCTTTGATAACTGAGATCACACACATGGAGGCGTGTCTTTCATGTTCCCCAGCCTCATGGGCAGGGGTCTGCCAAGCCATCATTAATATGCACCTCAGTGTGGCTGGTAGGAAAACGGATGGGAAATAAAGAAGCCGAGGCTGCCTTTTACCAGAGCTCAGTAAACCCATCATGCTCAGATGTTAAAAAGGAGAGTGCTTGCCAGGAGACCAGAGAACCAATGAGAGTCACTTGCACAGTGGCATTCTAAGATCAGAACTATTTACTGTTGCCTTAAACATGGAAGAAACTCCTTAAATCTTACCCAAGCTGGAATCCTCCCCAGCCCTCTGCTTCCTTACCAGACACTGCTTTGGTGGGAGGTTTGGGGTTGGGGTCAATTGTGGAAAATTTAACAGACATTATACAGGGCTGGAAACAAGATATAGAAATGAAACAGAAACTGGTTATGTTCTTTATTTATGCAGAAGTAACTATTCACCAATGTTAAGTGCCATCTCTGGAGTGGTATTCTATCAATACCCCCACCCTTTCTCCATTAAGGAAAAGGAGCTGGTGGTTCTTTTTTTTTTCAGGGGTCAGGGGGCTTAGCATTAGTGTTTAAGGGCAGTTCCCCACTGCAGAGGGGTGATTTCTCAGAAGATCCATCAGCAGAAGGACTGACATTTAGAGATCCAGTTGATTCTAGTGCACACGGCATGTTTCATACCCTCCCCACATTTCTTCCTTTCTGCCTGGGTCGTGGCCCCTTGAGGTGACAACTAACTACCTTGAGAGGGTTGATATCAGGAGCTAAGGAAAGAACATATGAAATTCTTCCCATAAAATCTAGCACTTCAAGGGGCAATAGTATTAATGGCATTTGAATGGTAGTACTTCTCCACCTGTGATCTCCCCTCCTCTGACTTACGCTCCTTAGCAATTGCTGGCGTGAACTTTCAAAAAACGAAACTCTCATTACGCCATGCCTCTGCTCAAAGCCCCCAGGTGATTCCCTACTGCCTGCAGAAGGATCTGAGACATCAGCCTGGTCTAATCCTGCCTCTTCACTCTTCCCCCAGTGGCACCTGATAAATGTTTAATAACCAGTACTCTGAGGGAGGAGAGACAGGAAATTATGTAGGCATGGGCATACTCTATTATAATGTTGTATTATATAGCAGATGTGTAGCAAGCCCACAGTCTATAAATAATAAGTATACAACACCCCACTATAAACTCTATACCATCAGTTTAGTCATAGCGAATGCTTTTATTCACCTTTGCTAAATGGTGTCTGTTATCAACCTCTAGCTGAAATTAATGAACAGGTGTAGCAGAGACACAAACATAGGTGACGTTTCCTTTAACATGTAAGATGAAAGCAAAACACTGAAGCTTCACTTGTTCATCAAAAATTTATCCTTTTATCTATGCCAGAAATTCACAAATATCAAAGGAGTATTACTATTTTGCACAATTTACAATGCAATGGCTATTAAAAAAAACTTGCTACCTAGTATCACTTTCTCTTAGATGATCAAAAAAAAAAAAAAAAATACAAATCAAGCCTACAATGGTACATCTGCCCATTTCTATGGCCACCATAGTATGGCCAGTTTCCAAAATGATACCAGTAAAGTTTCTATCTTCTCCATGTACATTAGCTATAAATAATATGGATAAAAGTAAATCAGGTTAAATGCTTAGTGACCAGAGTTGCATGTTTATTGCCTCTATTTTAATATAATTTTATTCTAAAATCAAGTCACTTAGTTTTATAATGGTTGCAATTAACAACTGTGTTGTGAATTTTCTGATGTTTTGATGATTGAATGTTGCAAGCCAGTTCACATCACTGCTCTATTGCATTTACCCATAAGACCTAGCAAGAGGCTAATTAACAGTCACTTAGAGAATGTGAGTGAATGCAAGACTCTGCTGGTTTCTTGTTGATCTTCTTCCACTAGGCCCCCTCTTCTCTAGTCACAAAGGGAGGAATACTGTTGGCCATCAGTTATTTTTTATTTATTTATTTTTGTTTATTTTATTTGCACCACTGTCCTTTATCCTGGTGGTCAAACCTGGAATTTTGTTTAGAAAGACTCTTTGTATTTTGCACTCAGTCTGGGGTTTCCCCACCTCCTTATACCTGGGTAGACATGTGACAGACGTCTGGCTCAATGAGGGCAGAGTGGGCTGGTAAGCAAACCAGTGGATCGAAGAAAATGGGCCCAGGCTGTTTTCTAGAATTACTGGCAGAGAGCTACTATTTTGCAGTGAAGATCACTTAATTGGCAAGTATGAGCGACTGGGAGGGAGGGAGTGTGCTATTGACCACTACACAGGTACAGCCCATCTGAGTCAGAACCAACAGAGAAAAAACAGAGCCAAAAGCTGGGGGGAGGTTCTGGGTAGAGTGGCCTCAGCCCCCAATGAAATGGGATAATACTAATTCTTCCTGTGGACTGTATGGATTATAACGTATAAAGCTCTCATTCAGTTATCTAATTTGATCTAAGATCTTTGCCTAAAGAAGTGACTGGGTTTGTTTTGGGTTGTTTTGTTTTGTTTTGTTTTTTTATCACAAGCACCTGAGAAGGAAATTCCATGCCCAGTGAAGTCTCAGTCCCCTTGGGAGGCGTGACCTCACTGTTGACCCCCAAGGTCTGTCCCTTCCCATTGTGCTTCTTTCCTCAGAATCCATGGTCAAATCAATCAGATCCCCTGCACAGAACAGTGAAAAACAATGAGTGAATGAGAATTTCAGCATCTTTTGCATTAGTTATTGATTGCTGTGTAACGAATTACCCAAAAGCTCACTGCCTTGACAGGAAATATTTGACATTTTTTAATTGTGTCTGTGGTCTGTGAATTTGGCAGCAAGACGGATTGGCAGTTGTCCTGTGGAATCTCATAGCATGTTGAGTCAGAAGGAAACATGGGCCACAATTCTCTGAAGTCTTTCTTCTAGCTGGAGGATGTTTGCAAGATGGCTTGCTCAAACAGTTGGCAAATTGGTGCTGCCTCTGTTTCTCTCAACAGGTTTTCTTCAGTGACTCACAACACTGTGTGAGCAGTGTTGAGCAGCCTCCCCTAGAGTGATGACCCAAGAGAATACATAAGACATTGCAGTGCTTCCTGAAGCAGTGCCTTACTCCCAAAGTCCAGAGACAGTATAGACAAGTCTACACTATCCTTTGTCACACCTTCTAACCCTGGCTCACTTTGAGAAGAAAGCGATCTAAGATGGAGAAACCAGCAGACAAGGCCTGCAGAGAATCTGTTAGAGATGCCCTACAGCTGGAAGTCTAAACACCCATCATCATTCATGTCTTTGAACCAATATAAGTGATCACTTTTAAGTTGCTTCTAATTTGGTGTTTGTAAATTCAGATTTCCTGCTGTTAGTGGCTCTAGAAAATCCTGGTGCTATAGAATAAAAAATAGCAGCTGGTAGAAATTCAAGTATCGAAAGCCGCGAGGAAAGATACAGCTGTTTCCTTGATGTCTCCAAACATGAGAGCTCTCAGCTTTCTCTGCTGACTGCTGAACTTGTACAGTGACAACATTCTTCCTGGAGTGTAATGGTTTGAATGAAAATAGGCCCCAGAGACTCAGGGAGTGACTTTATTGGAGGTGTGGCCTCGTTGAGGTAGGTGTGGCCTTGTTGGAGGGAGTGTGTCACAGTGGGTGGGCTTTTGAAGTCTTAGTTGCTTAAGCCAGACCCATTTCACTATCTTTTTCTGCTGCCTGCCAATTCAGAAGTAGACCTACCTCTCAGCTCCTCTGCATCACCATGTCTGCCTGCATGCTGTCATGCTTCCTTCCATGATGACAATGGACTAAACTTCTGAACTGTAAGCCAGCCCTAATTAAATGTTTTCCTTTATAAGAATTTTTATGGTATTGATGTCTCTTCATAGCAATGGAAACACTAAGACACTGGGGTGAAGTGAAATCAAGTTTTTGTGAGTAATCTATAGTCTTTCCTAACCTTATCTATGTCCTGGCTTAAGGAAGATGAGGGCATAGGACATAAGAGAAACATAGCTCAGAGGGCTTCATTTGCTTTTGAGAAACTTGGCAAAAGGGGTGTTGTTATCTTCCTATTGACTAAGGATATCTTCCCCTGGGAGGTAGAATGGTCTGAGCTCTAGACTTGCTTAGGCTCCACGTTTTTCATTTTATGAAATAGAATAATACTAATCATTCCTGTGGGCTGTGTGAATCCCTGGGAGGAACTATGTCTTTTTCTCCTGGGCCTGGCAGTGCTCACAAACTGTGCACAGCCTAAGAAACTGAAGAGACTCAGTCTGGAATCCATTCTCGGCCTTCTTTCTTTGCTCACAGGTCTATGCATCTTCGAGCTGATTTTGCTTCTCTGCGTCGACAAGGATAATCTTCGACTTAAGATTCACACATACCATTCGGAAATGTGGCAGCAATGTAGTTTTGCAAAACTCCCCTGTCTAAAAAGATTCTTCAAACTCTGCTCATCTGTTCCCTGATCATGAATTAGAAATTCAAGGTTTTCCACACTTGAAGCAAAATTGGAATTTGGGATGTAGAGTCTAGCTGACTGGGCATGTGTGCTGAATATTATTGTTTTATTTTTGGTTCTGAAGCGTCAGATTCATGATGCATAGACCAGGTGTCATAAGGTCATGTTCATACAAGTGTCTACCCTGCATACTCTCCCTCATAGCATCCTTGCATCCTGTTCATGCTCCACCTGCTCCATTTGTCCCCTTTGTTTACCTAGTATCCACAACAATATATTTGTCTTTCTAAGAGTGACTTTACTCACATAATTGATTATGTCCAGTTGCATCCATTTTTTTCATACAAATGACATAGCTTCATTCTTTACTATGGCTATAAAAATTCCATGTGTACAAGCACTACACTTTTTTAAATCCACCCCTCCATTGAGGGACTCCTATGTTGGTCTCATCATTTATCTATTATAAATAGTGCTGCAGTAAACACTGATGTACAAGCATTCTCTTCTCAAAACACTAAAGATAGTGCTATACTATCCCAGCTATACTATTCTTGGGAATTTAATCAAAGGCGTCAAAGTCAACATAGCATAGAGACTTTCTTATGGCCTTCCAAAGCACCTCTCCTCTTCAGGCACGATTCATTTGGTACATAGTTATTAAGTGTAGAAATTGTGGCATCAGGTGTGAGATACACTGGAGACATGAATGGCTCTATGTGAAATAAATAGTCAGTGTGTTCCAGGACTTCTTGCTGACCTGACTACACCTAGAATTAACTAAAACACAAAAGTGAAGTAGAATTATTGCTTAATTGGAAGTGGGAGGATCCCTTTCTAATCTGGAAATTTGAGATGACAATATATACTGTTAATCCAGATCTTTTGAGCAGGGAAATCTCCACTACTACTCTGGGCCACACCTTTCTGCTAGAAGCTCATAGAAGTGCATGGAAGAAGGAAGCTTTTGCTCTTTGCCTGGCTGCTCTTGGCTCACTAGCTTTATAGTGCATAGAAAGTTTAATTGTTGACCTTTTTTAAAACAAACATTCCCAGAAGGTTCTACTACTTCAAATATATAAAGGATATAGAAATTCACTTGCTATCATTCAGGAGAAGGTTTGAAAAACTCTTATTTTGATTGGCTCTCTCAGCCTACCTAACAGTGAAGCCACCAAATAAAGCAATAGCCCAAGAGTCGCAAAAGACAGAATCTGAGGACAACGTCTGTGGACAATGAGTAATCTATGTAAGTGAGTGTGTAATGTGTGCCTGTGTATGAGTGTGCACATGTTGATGCATGTCTTGTATATTTTGTGTGTGTGTATGTGTGTGTGCATGTGTACGTGTGTGTGCGTGTGCGTGCGTGTGTGTGTGTGTGTGTGTGTGTGTTAATTGGCATTATCACAGGGTTAAGTTTGCAAGAGAGACTAGTTAGATTATTGTGCCTGTCCAGGCATGGATGATGGGAGCCTTGTCTGTGGGACCACAGAGACTCTGCTTGGAATGACATGGCACCCCCTTCATAACTTTTCCTTAACATGACTGCCCAGACTTATATGAAGTTAGCTAGTGACCAAAAGACTATGAGTCTCCTCTTGATCTGTTTGTATTGTATTCCTCTTAAGATAATTATGGCTGGGGGCAGCCTCTGTCTGTCTTTTTCTTCTGTGTTTAGTGGGGGTACAAGCATAAAGCTTTCCATTAGTCCTTTCATGTTTGAGCAACTCAATGTTTATGAGGCTCTCAGTGTATGTCAAGCTTTGCACTTTGTAGTGGAGTTCCAAAATAAAGAAGCCCTTACCCTCAAAGAGGAAATGTGTCTTGAAGGTCCTTCTTATAACAACACCATTACAACATAGCTATGGGACACCAATTAAGAAATAATGAGTTCAGCCTGATTTTTTGAAGCTTGGAGAAGCCAAAGGGAGATTACATTTTCTCCTTTATACATAAACAAGTTAACTTTCATTTTGCTTAAAGACAGACATGGAACAATACTAAAGGAAGAGCATTGTGGGAAATAGAGGTGGGATGAGCATGCTCTGGGGCTCTAGTTCTGGGGCTCTAAAAGCTCACCTTTAGCCCCTTCTTCACTTATTTCATAACTCAGTCCATCCCTTGACTTCTAGTATAGCTTTAAACAACAGGCTTGTGTTAGTTTTTAACCCCACTACTCCACACACTACCTAACCTGCTACTGATTTGATTTACTGGGCAGTTAAATGAGAACAATAATGTTACCTACCTTATGGGGTGGTTTTGAAATTTTAATTTATCTATCCAACTAAAAAAAATTAGAGCAGAGTCTATGTGTGAAGTGCCCCAGAATGTTGTCCTATATCTCTCTGGCATTCTTTGAGGATATGGCTGTTCTAAATGGCAAATCATAGATTCTACGAAAGTTTCAGAGATACGTTCATTTGAACATGAAAGATGGCTAGATGCAGAAGGTTCAAGAAAGAGAAGGACAGGCATTTCATCTGGTGGTCGCTATCTTTGCCCTGGAATGACTGACTGTACTTTGGTGTGAGCCGTGTCCTTTTGGTGGAGGGCTCAGTGTAGATGACATCTCCAGTCACACCTAGTTTCTAATGGGCCCTTTTGCAAAGTGTATTAGAACAGCAAGTTGTTCTTTGCCTGGCAGTTGCAGCTCCTGGCACAAGAACTGTGGATTCCAGAAGAAGCCACTGGGAGCTGGAGCCTCTCAGGGTTGGCATGCCTTTGAAGCTAAAGCCTTTGGGCATTTGTGTACTTTAGATAGAGGCCAGAGGCCACAAGGCTGAACAAGGTCACTGCTATCCCAAGCATGAGGACAGCATGCCCTTTTGGCGCAGGGGCCAACTTGCAGCCCTTGTTTGGATACCTTAGACATAGACCTGAGGGATCAAGGGGGTCCTAAATGACTCTTACTGTGCTGTGGTAGACTGAGCTTTGAGTCAAGACACTCCAGTAAATATGATCTGAACTGAATGTGGGTCTTCTTTTCCTCATTTAAAAAGTAGACATAGCAACCCAGCCTGGTTCCCCGAACACTGCATATTCCAGAGAGTGACTGTGTGACTGTGTGTGTGTGTGTGTGTGTGTGTGTGTGTGTGTGTGCATGTGTGCATGCATGTGCATGCACATGTATGTAGTAGAGATTGAACTCAGGGCCTTTCTTATGTTAATAACACGTCCTATCACTAAAATTCATCCTTATCCCAGGCACAATACTTTTTGTTTGCATGTTTCACACAAGGTGTCACTATGTTGCCTAGGCTACCCTTGAGCTAGTGTTCACCCTTTCTCAGCATTTCAAGTACTAGGATTCCTCCATACCCAGTGTCTACATTATTTTTTATCTAGTATTACAATGACTTTTTAACTGGTTGTCTCAATGACGAGGCTGTATAAATTGCTCATGGATGGATTGTCTCATAAACCATGTAATTGCTACAGCCCTAGAACAATCTGAGGATACATGTTTTATTTGAGTGAATGGATGGATGGATGGATGGATGGATGGATGGATGACTAAATTTTGGTTAGCCAACATTTTGAGTGTGGTTCTACTGTGTCTTCTGTATTACCAAAAAGATGGACAAGAGTGTCACTTTTCCACATTCGTTCACAGAATAGGAAAGACTGGTGTTTGAGTGGGTAAGGACCATGGAGGGCAACATAGTTGAGAGGGGGGTTCTGATATAAAGGGGTTGCCTCCCCCATCTTGTTGCTTGTAGAGATGGACTCTGAGTGTAGAAATGAACCAGATTAGATGAAAGCTAATATTTCAAGGCTATTTCTAATGAAATCAAGCTATCTATACCTCAAGAAAAATAATTTCATAAAGCAATTTCAAACAGCTAAGACATCTGGTAGGTATACTAGGATAAACTCTTCTCTTGGCAAGGTTTTCTGCTCTTCTATTCCCACATAAAGGCTTTACTTTCCCAACCCTTCCCTTAAAATAGACTCCAGGATAAATGATGGCATTGCCATTGATCTATTTTTAAATGAAGGCCAACATTCCATCATCCTCCAATAGAATTTGCTTTTGATTAGGAAAATCTAGATCAATCTTGCTTGCTCTCTGGCTTTAGTAAGTGGCCTTCTTCCTCCGACTCTCCTGTAGAGGTGGAATGAGCGGGCTCTATATTGGGATCCAGGGACCTTTGCTCTAAAACTATAATTAGTTCTGTGACCTTCAACAAGTCACTTAGTTGCCAAAGCAGGTTCTTTATTTTCAAGCAGGTCCTTTGATTCTTCATAGGGTTTATTCAAGCCAAATGTGAGGTCCAGTGTCACCTTTGATGTACTATTTCCTCATAGTCACCACCCCAGACATGTTGTAAAATCCTTGATATTTTTTAATCTATGACATTTTTCATAGTCATCATCATTTTTTCTCTACCCCAGGTTTTAGTTTAGGGTCCTGCCAGGAAGGGCCTAGGGTGAAGGGTGAGGAATGAAGAAACAGTGCCCAAGTTGACAAGATAAGAGGCTGCCCTTGAAGAAACACAGGTGTGCAGGCTTCTGAAAGTGTACAGATCACATGGTTTAGATGTAGTTGGTGAAAAAGCACTACCTCCTAGACTCTCAGGAGAGGCTGAACATCTCTGTGTCTCTGCATCCTGGCTGTAGAGTGCTTCAAGGCCAGGATCAATAGTCAAGATGATGAAAGACCAAAGCAAGAAAAGCCCTGGGCAGAGGGTGCTATGTCAGTGTCCCACACTCCTTGATCCACTGAGGCCTCAGCTCCCTTAGCACAGAGGGACCCTTTTTATACACATAGCCTACAGCCATCAAGGGAAGAATGTAAATTCAGGACTTTCAGCTCCGGGTGCTTCTGACTGGTGAGAGAACCAGGAAGTTCTCCCAACCTCCAGGTACATGCGAATCTGTTTCCAATATCTTTTGAGAACCCAGTCAAACTTTGGCTAGTTCAGGTTCCCATTACTCCAGTTCTTCTCTGTTTCCTTTTAAAATTAACAGACTTGTAAGCAGAACATGTATGGAAAGGTCACTCTATCATGTGTCATGATCCATCAGCTGTTCATTGAACTAACTCTTGTTTCTCCTCAGATTTCTGCCTCCTAATATTCTACAGTAAACCTCATACTAATTTGTGCCTCACTTTCTTAGGCTAGACAGGTACATCTGATGAAGTCTACCTTTGTTTTCAGATTAGCACTAAATTGGGCGTTAAAATATGGTCACATATGTAAGAGCACCTGCATTTAGTCATCTTCCTACTTTCAATTGCTAGCCTCAAGTCTTGGCTCTTATATATTTAAAACTGACATTGTTAAATGCATAAGCACATCTGAATTATTTATATTTAGGTTGATACAGTCTCCAGCTGCAACCGTATATTTCAATATCTTTAAATTCCACGTTGCCATCTGGACTAGATTGCTGCTAAATCAAATCAGATAAACGTTACCTTTCCACTACCTCTGATTTATATCAACCATTCATTTCCAAAAGCACAGCCCTGTTAAATCCAATCTACTTTCAAAAAGCTTATAAAATTAGCTCTGTTTTGAGGGTTTGATATGCTTTCTCTGAAGCTTCAGCTTTGAGAAAGGCCATTTGGATAGATTGAGAAGCAGTGCACAACCAGAAGCGACAGGAGTAGGGTATTTCATTGATTATTGTGCAAATCTTCTGAGCCTGACTTCATCCAATTACTGAAGACTTTCTCCTAATCAAGTTATTGTGAGCCGGTTTATAGACCCCAAAAATAGAATAGAAAGTGTTAGGGTGTATCTTATAATTTAATTCCTATAATTTAATCTGGCATCTCTCAGAGCTTGAGGAAAGTGTTAGGCAGATAGTCAAGAGGAAAGCAGATGATGAAAGTTTCAGAGTTTTATATTTGTAGTCTGCTCTACATGTACACTGTTCACACCTAAAGAATAAAGGTGAAGTTTTTCACTAAATAAATAGCAGTCAGTCACTTTCTGTCAGAAAATTCCTGATCCTTATTTATTGGTAAGAACAACGATTTATAATTTGTCAGTAAATGGAGTTGAAAGTAAAGCACCGGGGTGTTTGTTTTTTTAATGTTTCATTATATGTATTTATTCTGTGTGTTGGGTGTATGTGATCATGTCTGTGTGTGTAACAACATGCGTATGGGGCTCAGAGGACAATTTACAAGAATTAATTCTTTTCTCCCACCATGCGAGTACTTGGAGATCAAACTCAGATGGTCAAGCCTGTGGCAAACACTTTTACCTGCTGAGACATCTAACAGGCCCACCAGGGTATATTGTTTAGGAAGACGGAGTGGGAGGAGGAAAAGAAAAATCTAAACCCAAAGCAAACTGAGCATCAAGATAACGTCTAGAAGTCTGAATGGCTTGCACACTGTCATTATTTATATGCAGTCGTTTAAAGACCTGCCATCCTCATCTTATCCATAGGATCCCAAGTCTGGGCTCAGTTAGCAAGTCTAATGACGGAAACATGATCTCTTCTCCAATCAGCTCTGCTGGATGGATCTGTGGCTCATCACTGCACACTAGAAATGATGTCATAAACAGTCACATTTTAATTCTTCCTGTGTTTCTTAAATGGGAGTAGGGAGCAGGCTGCTGAGAGAAAGTGGTTCCCTTGTGATATTCTAGGCTCCAATAGCTGGATGCAAGTCCTAAATGCAGGAATGGAAACCTGTCCTTTCTCAGTGTGACTAATGCTAATTTTTCTTGTACAAAAAAGAAATATCTCTCTCTTTAATGGTAAATTGCCATTTATTGTAAATGTGCCATAGGAAGGAAGCCATAAGTCATTATTATTGGCCTATTATGATTCATTCTACTTTACCCTGAATTAAATAAAAATGTGCACATTAAGATAATACACTTTTAGTTCAAATGTTCCTCTGCTGGATGAGTGCCCGCTAGATTTTTCCAGTCTTACCACTTTGGGGGCTGACACTTGACTTGCAGAGCAGCCATCCCATCATAACCACTGAATTGTCCTTCATCTATTTCAAGCACAAGAGATGATTTCTAATCTCTGACTGAATGTATCCCCTCTCTGTGTATCATCGAAACTTTTGTGTAGACTATGAAGTCAAGTCTTCAAAAAAGTTAGTCTTGTGTGTCTTGTAGGACCAAGGAGCCCTGGGCCAGCCGGGGGTAACTCATTTAGCTGAGTGAAGATGAATATATTCAGAGAAGTTGAGAGAAAGTTATTCTCAAAGGAGGGAGAAATTTAAAATAAAATGTTGAATGAAAGAAAAAGAGAACACATTCCATTAACTTGTCCTCAGCACAGTCTTGGTTGTAAACATTACTGGATCTGGAATCAACTAAAAGACAAACTAGTGGTTACATCTGTGAGAGATATTCTTGATCCAGTTACTTGAAGTAAGAAGACTCACTGGAAAAATTGGTGGTACCTCTGATGGCAGCCCAGATAAAGGGGATCTGAGAGGTAAGTCTGGCTTTTTGCTTCCTTGCCTTTGTGTCTGCTGGTGGTGAGCTCATCTATTGCTCATGCTGCTGCTGACAGTCCAGTCATTGGCTGGTATCAGAACCTAGCTTCTTTGGGCTTCCAACATAGACTGAAGAGCTGTGATTCTCCAGTCCTTCCATACCAGGTTAGGACAGCTGAGATGTCCAAACTTGTGGACTGAGCAACTGCTGAATTCTCAGACTCCCCAGTGTAAAGACAGCCACTGTTGGACGGCTGGGGCAAATATAATAAATCACATTCTGATATTCACTCTGTCAGTTCTGTTCCTCCGGAGAACCCTGCCTAATACACTCCAGTTAAGAAAAATAAATATTAATTGTAAGTTGAAAAGCAGAAAAGGAAATTTTCTGTGGCGCTTTAACTATGAAATGTCTCCCACAGGCTCGGGCTTTGAATGCTTGGTTCCCAGCTGATGGCATTCCTTGGGAAACTTGAAGACAATTCCAGAATTTGGGTCAACATAGAGGAAGTAGGTACAGGGTAGTGTGCTTTGAAGATGATACCAGGACCCCAATCGCTGTTTCCTGTCTGCACGAACTCAGATGCTCCAAAGTGCTTTCCCACCATGATGGTGAAACAATGACTCAAAATAAACTTTTTCTCCCTTAAGTTATTTCTGTCAGACATTAATTCACACAAACAAGAAAAGCCAAAGCAACATATGTGTGTGTTTGTGTGTGTGTCTGTGTGTCTGTGTGTCTATGTGTGTACATACATATATTCATTGAGATTTCTTACATGTATATAGTGCATTTTGGTCATATTATCACACATTCTCCCCTGCACCTCCTCTCATACCCACCTCCATTACATCCTCCTCTCAACTTCACAAACTTTTTCTTATTTCTTTTTTTTTAAAGCCACACATTCAATTAATGCTGCCAAGGTCATTATAAATATTCTAAAGACTACTCTACAGTGGTTATTACTTAGAGTAATAAAATGGTTTCACCTCTTTTTTTCTACCTCCAAGGCCTGGTATGTCTGCAAATAGTACAGACTTCCCAATCAATCAAATAGATTATAGTCTAAAGCTAATCTTAATGCTATAAAAAAAATAATAAATTTGCTTATCCACAGACAGTACGCTAATTTGCTATGTACTTGTGACAACATAGAAGTACCAAGCAAGCAGCTTGCCAGGAGTAGAAACCAGACTTTTGCTTCATGCATTTTACTTTGTCACCCACACGTTGGAGCCAGAGAAGTAGTGGCAGATAAAAAGTGCCCCTTTTGCCCAAAGTCCCAACTTCTTTGTTCCACAGCCAGAACAAAAATACACGGGGACGAATGAAAAACCAGGAAGGCAGACTGTAGCATGCAGAAAGAATCAGAGGCCTGGCTGTGCAGCTTGTGGCGATTTTGATGGTGATAGTTCTTGTAAGGAAAGGAAGGAAGGAGAAATAGATGGACAAAAGGGGTATCCAAATGGTTTGGGGCAGCCATTCAAGACTTTTATCATCTATAAACATAGAGTAAGCCTTATTCAAGGAAAACAGACAGTGCACTGCCAAGGACTAACCCCAAGTGTTATCAAATAGCATGAAATGTTTCTAGAAAAGAGAAACAGAGGGTAAATAAAGGACAGACTAGATAAATTACTGTAAGTATAAAAGTGTGTGTGTGTGCCAATTAGTAATAAATATTATAGGAATAAAAATAGTCCTCGCATGCAGAAGGAAGGTTACGTGGTAATTAAGGAAATTGAGAGGCTTATTGGACATCTAAAATATCGGGAAGGAAGATAATGAAAGCGTAATTGCAGATAAAAATTATAAGAGTGTCAGAAATGACTGAGGAGCAGCGAAGTCGCAAATGGAATGGAAATATCAAAGCCATGCAGATAACATATTACTCGTGTCTTAATTGCTATAGGTAAAAAAGAAAAGGGAAGAAATGATGACAGCGGAAAGCGTCTCTGAGAGGCACTCACCAAAGGGCAGATCACAGAGTGACAGCCCCAGACAGGGATGAAAGACAATTTATTCAAAGGTATTCATTTTCAAGATAGCCCGTTCTTAAGAACATGGCCAGCCAGGATAGTCTGCTGCCTCTCCCCTCACGGATGCTATCAGGTTAAAACATGTGAGCTTACCAACACTCGATGGCTACTGAACTGAAAATTGTGTATGGCTCATTTAAGAGAGTGTTTGGAGTCCCAAAGGCTTCATGCTAGGGTTTATTCGTGCAGGACTTCCTGAGTTCTTTGCAGAAAGCATAATTTTGTAATCAAGCATAAGCTTGAGGAGGCCAAAGCCTTTTTTTCCTTTGTCGTGTGTTAATCTCTCTGTAGTGGATGTCTGTAGATGCTACGATCTCCAGGGGAAGCTGTCTATAGTTTATTGCATGTCACTCGCATTGACATAAAAGGTTCTTGTCACCTCATTTAGAGGACTCCTCTCTCTCTCTCTCTCTCTCTCTCTCTCTCTCTCTCTCTCTCTCTCTCTCTCCCTCTTACAACTGAGGATGAACTAAAACTTTTCATCCTCCTATCTCAAATTTCTAAGTACTTAAATTACAGGCATGAACCACTGTGACCATTTAATGCTGTGCTGGAGATCATGGATGCTTGGCAAGCATCATAATAACTGAGCTCCATCCCTAGCCTGAAAACTAGATTTTTTTTAACTTACATTTTACTCTTTGTCATCATCATCATTTTTATTGTTGTTGTTACAAACTACTACTGGTAGTGATAGTGGTGGAAAAAGTAATAGTAGTGTGGGCCAGGAAGAATAAACAGGTTCTCACGTTGCCATGCTACTCAGGTAGAAATGAGAAGACAACTTTTAAACGTTTGTCCTCTCCTTCTACCAAGGCCGCCAGGAATTGAACTCAGTATTTTAGGTTTGCACAGCAAGTACTTTGTACACCACATGCAGCCATCAAGATAGCAGAAGGCTGTTTATTTCCATTTAAAGGTCGAGAGCTTTGGGGAGTGGCATTTTGCTGTGTGCTAACGCATATAGCTGAGGATGGGAATGACAGACTATGTATGGAATCTTTCTAAAACATTCGCCTTGTGTTGGAGAATAAATAAAATAAACCTCCAATACTGAGCATCATTAAATGAGTCTAATCCTGCTTGATGGATTTTAATAAATATTTACATTAAGGGAAACATCTCAACATCCCTCAAGGGGTTATTACAGAGACAAACAGGACTAGACAGTTATTTTTCAGCAACAGCCAAATAATTGGTATTTGATAGAGTTGTCTGATTCACTGATAATTAAAATTATAAATGGGTCTTGTTTGGACTGACTGATTATGTTCATGCTTGGGTGACTCTGCCCTTTAAGTACTGGGGCATGTAATTAGACCCCTCTTTGACCTTTGACTATCACAGTGACCACATCTAGACTGTGACATCTATGGCCTAGATAAGCACTTAGAACCAGATGGCGTTTTCAGACAGAATTAATATGGGCTCCACTAACCATGCCGTGGCTTGTCACAAACAACAGAGCAAAGGACCTGGGATGTCTCAGAACTTGGGCACTATGTGCTATTCTATCTTATATCTTCCTTTTATTCCCTGAAAAGATGCCTATCTATAGGCAGATGACTCAAAATACCTTTTCTATCATTTCTTCTTCTTCTTTGAACCAGTTTTCACAGGTGCTGTGATATGTATGTATTTCAATGTGACTTGGTGTCTCTAGGAACTAACCCATACGAAACTGTCAATGTTGAACAAGCATTTCTAGCCTCGTCATCTATGCTGGATTCCCTGTTTGTGCCCAGATTTAGAACCATGAGAATAGTGTTTCTATTCCAATCCTATTATTTTCAAAAGGAGAAAATGAAGGTACACAGAGGCTGGGGGTTCAACAGTCTGAGGACAGCTGTTGAGCAAGTCGGGACAGCCCAAGTGTCTTTTACCTTTTGAATTTTTCCCCCTGAATGGTGACCTTGAATTGGCAAGAGACTGTTCTTTGTTACAGAACGATAAGTTGAATTGTCCCTTCTATTTTCTCCCTTTATGTTATTTCAATGTGATATTTTCAAGCATTTTTTTCATAGCACAGCCTTTTAAAGAGACATTACATAAGTTGTCTTGTGATGGGTCTCAGAATCACAGCAAGCTTCTCTCTTACCATGAGAGAGCTTTGAGTAGTAATCCAGTTACTAGAAACCACGCTCATCTTCTCACCATAATAGTTCTGCTTTTGCATCCTATGAATATATGCTGATATTATGCATTTGCATTTTGGAAGGTTGGTGATTACTAAAATCCATCAAACTATTCGAGTACCTAGTGTACATTAAGTGGAAAGATTTACCTAAATCCAAAGTCTAACTGAAACAGCAATTGGTGCTGTAGCCAACAAATATTCTCCAATCAGAATGCAGGCACATGGAATAGTTACTGCTCATCTCCCGGCGATTTCCTTAAATATACTTATTTGCAGCCATTGCTTCAGGGAGACACTTTTTTATGCCACATAGCACTTGTAGAATTCTTTCACCAATCAGCAGCATTTGCTGTGTATTTTAAATAACCATCTACTCCACATGTAAGAGTGCAAATTACTTGTGAGTAGTAACAAGAAATACCAAGGTTTATATCTAACACAAAAGTGGCCAGGGAGAGAAAGAAGCAAGGACTGAATTCCTGAGTTAGATAATATAAAAAGACCTTGGTAGAAATTATGAAATAAGTGCATGAAATCGCCTCCCATTTGTCAATGGTCTTGCTATTTCAATGCCACCTCTGTGTAAATGACTAAATGTCACTGATTATGGCAATTTGTTTTCTTGACATTGAAACCGCTAAATTATGATCCTGATGAAATTATAGTAGGTGAGTATGTGAGGCATTAATTAAAATCTTGACGAGGACAAGGGTTGTGTCACATGAGAAGTCCAAAATGAAAATCATATTTTAAATATTATGATAATGAAGTCACAAAGACCACAATTTAAATAATCACTGAAATTATTTCTGGGTAATTTAATCTAAGTGCCAAAAATTAATTTATCTGAGTGGGCATTTTATTTCCTATTTTTAGATAAAATAAGACTGCAAGTATTAACTGATTTAAAAAAAAAAATTCCCAGCTGTTGTATGTATCAGTATGGAGGATTCTCAAAACAAAAACTAACCAAAATAGATCAACCATATGACCGAGCCATGCCATTCCTGGGTATTGACCTTATATTAACATATCATAGAGATGCTGAATTCACATCAATGTATTGCAGCACTGTGCACAATAGTTACTTAAGGAGCCAACTTAGTAGTCCAGTATCAGAGGATGGGAAAGGAAAATATAGTGTATGTATACAATGGGTTTTTATAGCCATTATAAGAGATGGAGCTAAGCTATTGGCAAAAAGATTAATATAACTAGAGATAGCTATGTTTATTGAATTAGTTCAATCTCAGAAGGACAAATATAGTATGCTTGCTCTCTCAATACACACACACACACACACACACGTGTGTGTGTATATATATACATATATATACACACACATATATGTAAAATAATATATAAAATTGTTAAGGATACATCACATGACAGTTAAAAGGCTACTGTCTCTGGAACAAACGGGAATAACAGAAGTAGAGAGAAGGAAGGATAGAGAAGATAAGGGGAATATACTTGATGCACAAAATATTATATGAAAATGTCTTTATGGAGTGTTGTTTTATGTATTTCTTCATTTTGAGTCAGGTTCATTCACTTTCATTTTTAATTTAACACATTTGTTCATGTTTATGGGCCACAGAATGATCTTTCAGCACAAGTATCCTGTTAGTTATCTTGTTGCTGGAAGAAAATTCCTGATAAAAGCAATGCAAGAAAGGGTTTACTGTGACTCATGGTTCCAGGATACAGTCCATACTGGTGAGGTAGTCATGGCAACCTGAGCTGGAGGCCAGGAGACATAATCTATCCAATCAGGAAGCAGACTGATACAGTGTAGAAAGTTCCTATTCATTCTAGTTTCTCCTTTTTCTAGCCCACAGAATGGTGCACTCCACAGTTGAAGTGGGTTGTCCCACCTCTATAGGTATATCAAGAGGCCAGCAGAATCATTCACAAACATGTCTAGAGGCCCATCTTCTAGAGCTTTCTTTCAAGTTGACAATCTTAACAATCACAACATGTATATACCATTATGTATTATCTCAGGGTAATTGACATATTCAACACAGACAGTTTTCATTCTCTGCATAAGAAGCATTTCAAATCCTTTCTCCTACATAATAAAGAAAATACAATTAGTTGTTGTCAATCATAGTTATCCTGCTACTTTCTAGAATGATAAAAGCCATTCCTTCTATGCAAAATGCACCCTTAGACCCACTACTCATCCTTCCCCCCTATCCCTGTCCAGTGTGAACTCCTGGTAAGTAGTAAATATGCCTGGCCTCAGAGGTCAGCTGTAAGAGCTTCCACTTCTAAGTGAGAATGCATGCAGCTGGTCTTCCTGGTTCTGCCTTCTTTCACTTTACATAGTATCTTCCAGGATCATCTTCCCATTGATAATGACAAATTTTTCCTCTTCCTTTCTCTCTAAAACTGTTCCATACAACTCTTCACAACTGGTCCACTGAGATTCAAAAGCCTTCCAGTTGATGACAGTTGATCAGTATTCCTCAGTAATTTCTAATGGACCTAGTGTAAGTGTGAGTTACTTTGTCTACATAGTTCAATTTTTTGCTTTTCAAAATCTTCACACAATCACAATTTAAATTTAAAAACAAGATTACTATATACCCCTTAATAATGTTTCTAACTCTTGTTTAGGTGATAGGCTCTTACTTCACTAGAGCTAAACGTCCATGGTTGCTTTTTAAATCACATAAATAAAATACTGTTGAACAAGGCTTATTAACCTAGGCAATGATGTACCTTGAGAAATTTCATTATGTCTCCTTCTACAAAAAATAAGACGCAACTTTTAATTATGTTTATGCATAAATACACATATGTATGTGTTTACAAGAAGACTGGTATACATTTCCCTCTGTAAACATAAAACATATGTGAAAAATTCAGATAAGCAGCAGCAAAATGAGAATGACCTACGCCATTTAACCTATGCTTTTTAGTAGTTTTTTTTTATTTTCTTCTGGATATTAAAATTACTTTAACAGTTACTCTCATACTAAATATTTACTTTTGCTTTGTATCTGTTATTATGTTGTTTTGTCATCTCTTAACTACTGTTCATTAGCTCCTATGCATGCAGAGGTCAAAATTGTATAGATCAAGGTTGTCTTTCTCAATTTCTTGCCACCTTTTCTTCCTCCCTTCCTTCCTTCCTCCCTTCCTTCCTCCCTCCCTTCTTCCTTTCTCTTTTGTATTATTATTTTTTAGACAGCATCTCCCTCTGAACCTAATTCTCACCTCTTTACCTAAACTGGCTGAACAGTGTAATGACTCTGGACTCAGGTCCTCTTCATGTTTGTGCAGCAAGCACTTTACCAGCTGAGCCAGCTCCCCAGCCCATAAAGATTTGTTTTATTGGTTGCCAAATTTCACTTCAGATCAGTATTATTTTTTCTCCATGTTCCACCATCTCCTGTCTAGCAACAGACCTGAGTATATGAAATAGATGGTGATGAACTTAAGTACTTTCTACAACTTTCCAGCAGGCAACTGTGTTTAAAATCAGACAAATGGGTTTGGAGTCAGTCTGTATAGTAGTATGAAAAGCAATTATTTTCTCCTGCTACATTCTTAACACAACATAAGATAGATAGAGTTTTTCCTATACATCCCAAACAACTTACCATGAATCTGCATTTCTATCTGAAATTAGAGTCACATAAGACAAGAAAAGGGCTCAGTCCCACAAGCTAGCCCCCAGTTCAGATTCCAGTCACAAGTTTAGGTCTCTGAAGCTATGACATCACTAACTATAAGTTGAGGTTTCCCTGTATCATCTTCTAGGGGTTTTATAATTAGCTATGGTGGCTCACAGGACTCAGGGAAATACTTCATTTGTGTTTACGATAAAGGGTGTTATTACCAAGGATACAGATGAAAAAAATGAGGTATGGATGGCCCTTCATACAAGATCTTCTTTTTCTTTCTCTCGGCATCACATGAACCACACAATTGGCAAGTGGATGTGCTCGCAAGATAGAAGTTATCTAAAGATTGAAGTTTAGTAATTTTTAATAGAAAGATGATGGATTATCATTAACTCAGTCTCCGGTTCCTCTTCTACCTCAAAACATGCAGTGAGGCTGAGAGTTCCAAGCTGCTAACATAGATTGATCTTTTGGTGATTCTTCTCCATCAAGGGATTAGGAAGAGTCACTTCCTAAGAAATGTGACTTTCCCCTGGTGATACTGGCACACACACACACACACACACACACACCTATAATCCTGGCACTTGGGAGAAAGAGACAGGTAGATCTTTGAGTTTGAGGCCAGCCTGATCTACAGGACAGGCTATACAGAGAAACTCTATCTTGACATACCAAAAACAAACAAACAAATAAAAACGGAAAGAAAATGTGGCTTTTCTATCATCTAAAATGGCAAGGGCTTAATTAGGATCTGCGAAGAATGACCACATATTAGAATAAAAGACATGAAGACCCCCAAACTTGGGAGACCCTTACTCAAGTCTCGGGAAATCACGGCCACCCAAAAATCACAAGACACTGTACCTGGATGCAATCAGCAGAGGTTTATTAGGGAGAGTTGGCTAGCCAACCGTCAAATCGCTTGCCCACGCAGGAGCTGAATTTGACAAAACCAGTCAGTCTGAGAAGGGTTTTTAAAGGGGGAAACCACAAACCTGGAGAGTGAGGAGGATGTGAAAGGTTGCTAAGAAAATATAACATAAAAAATAGTGGAGAATTCCAGGGGAACGCAACCTAAGTGACTCAGGGTCATGTGGAAAACACTCTGTATACCCATTCCTCTCAAAAATATGGTCTTGTCATGTCATTTGCTCAACTATTTCTCAGTCTCACCTAGATGACTTGCATTTTTCTTTGTGGTCAGGAATGTGTCTTCTTTCTTTGGGCCTTCCCCACCCACAGGTGGGTTCTCTTCCCTGAGGCTTGAGGAATATTAATCCATCAAGTGTCCTCTGACTCAGGGATAATGTACTCTTCCCAGAATGTATCCTGGGGCAGTGAAGGCCTGAAATCTTACATTCAGTTCTGCTTTCTGGAACTAGTGAACCTGCATTCTTTTGCTCAGGTCTAGGGGTAAAGAAAAAGCCTGTATATATTTTATAAAATGATCTTTATAATTTTTCACTCTACAGACACAGTCAGATTTCTCACTGGTCAGGAAGTAAAAGGTTTCTAGGAATTCTATGCCATCAACTAAGATTAGAGGGGCACACACACACACACACACACACACACCACTGTATATCACAATATTCCAATGTGGTGGTTTGAATGAGAATAGTCCCTGTAGGCTCATATACTTGAATGATTAGTCCCTAGTTAGCAGAATTGTTTGGGAAGGATTAGTAGGTGTGGCCTTATTGAAGGAGATATGGCCTTGTTGGAGGAGGAATATCCCTGGGAATGTCTTTGAGGTTTCAAAGGAGCATGACAGGCTCTCTGTCTCTCTCTCTCTCTCTCTCTCTCTCTCTCTCTCTCTCTCTCTCTCTCTGCCTCCAACTTGTGGATGTGACGTGAGCTCTCAGCTACTGCCTCAGCATCATGCCTATCTGCTCAATAGCTGGCTTCCCAACACAATGGTCATGGACTCATCATCTAAAACTGTTAAGCAAGTATTCCTAATTAAGTACTTCCTTTCATAAGTTTCCTTGGTCATGGTTTCTCTTCACAGTGATAGAAAAAGTAACTAAGACATCCAGGTTCATATATAAAGATATATGAAGTTTCTTCAATCTTCTAGGTTTTTTTATTGACAAGGTAAGTTGTCATCACCTCTGTCTTAGTGACCAGTGTAGAAATTAGACCAAAAATAACTATATTTGTTGTTTCTTTCCTAAGGCTGGTTTCCAGAAATAGGGTTTATTGGCAAAAAAAAAAAAAAAAAAAAAAAAAAAAGGATTTCCTCCAGCTTTATTTTCTGAGGTGTTCTTGACAGTTTTTCCTTTTGGTATTTTTTTAAAAGTTACTTTGTTCTCCATGGCTGAAATTGAACTGGGGATAAAATAGTGATTAGTAGCAGCCACTGACTACTAATTCGCTTTCTCTGTACCTGGGAAAAATAATGTTTAGAATTCTCATGAGAACAATCGGGGAAGAAGGGATGGAGCAAGGACTAATGTTCAGAAGGGTGTTTCAAGGTCAATGACTGCAAATCTCACCACCAACAACCTCAGCACGAACAGCTCACTGCACAAGAAGACAGCACATAATGCCACAGTGTCTTTCCCTGGGACACTGTCACTCACATACTTTGGTACCTAGAGTTATGTGGACCTTGAAAAAGAGTAGGTTAATACTACTTAGGTGTAACTGCTGCTTAAAAACGTTTTTTTATGTTGTAAGCCGACCATGATGAAATCTTATTAGGGTGTTCACATCAAAGAGACCTTTCTTGTGTTTTGGCCATGCATTGGAAGACAAAGGCCATGAATTTTGCTCATGTTTGTTTTTGTTTTTGTTTTTGTTTTGTTTTAATTTTGGCACTGGACAGTATTGCCAAAACAAAAGCTATGCCACAGCTGTTCTATGGAGAGGTTTATGCCCTGTCATCCCTTGCTCCTCCATCTGTCTCATGGGTGGAGAACAGGCCTAAGAGGTAGATGGTAAACCACAAGGTATCACAAAATGACAGGACCTATGGAAACAGCTACAGTTTCTGATGCCTGTTTTTTCACATTCAGGTGTTGGACCATGGATAAGTAATTCATTTAACTCTTAAGGTCTTTTTCTCTTGTAACGAACTAGGAAGGATGTTGTTTTCCAGGATTGCATTAAAATGATTGTAACCAAACCATCTAATTCTTTAACTATCTAAAATGATGGTGCCTTTGGCCTGAATTCTAAGATTCTGTTTCACTACATCTGTTCTCCATCCCCACATCAAAAGTCCATCTCTAAATTATTTCTTGGAGTTCCTGGAAGATCTCCTGCCTACATTTTACTCGTTCCTTCAATAAATATTGATCAAGGACTTAACCATATGCCAGGCATTGGAAATCAATAAAGGCAAATAAAGTACTTGCTTCTGAGATTTATTGTTAGTGAGAGAGAAGATAAAAAAACAATGTAAGATGTTTATAAAGTGACAAAATGCAAAACAGGATTTAAGGAGAAGATGGAGAATGTGAAGTGAGGTACCTGAGGCATCTCTAGAGAGGAATGCCTCTTCAACCATGTTTCACCCTGCTTCTGTCCATACCTTTTTAGAGTGGATACCAATGGTATGTGGCAGGAAAGAACTGACAGTACAGTAGAGAGTGATTATCTTGAATCTCTAATTCCCACTTTCGACTCAGTTTGACTATAACACTGGGTTCCCCAAAATAAAGACTTTCACTCTTTGCAGGGGAATGCCCTTAGTTACTTGATTAGCTGATAAAAAGAAAATGAAGCCAATCACTGGACAAAGATATAGAGACAGGCTCTTCCGGGCAGAAGAGGAAGAGAAGAGGAGAAGAGAGAGCAGATGAGAGGGAAAATGGAGGAAGAAGATGATGAACCAGAACTATGAAGCCTGAAGGAGTCACAAGTAGCAGGAAATTTCATAGATGGGCAATAGAGTAATGTAGGGTATATTTGCTCAAGTGTAGCTTGTATTTATATCAATTGAGTTTTGTGTTCTTTTCGTGGGCATTTTGGGGTTGGAGATTTATCGTTATAAATCTGGTAGGTATATTATAAGTCTCTAGTGTTATCACTTCACAGGGCTAAGGGGATCTGAGCAAATGGTAGCTGGCTTTCTGCAGGCCCACCAAAGGGGGGGGGGGGTGAATGTCCTGGCAGCAGCTCCAGACATTTCACAAAGACTGGTTCAGTCAGCTTAGCAAGCATGGACTGAGGGAGCTAGCTTGGGAGCTGGGTTTTGACCTGAGAGGTTTGGCAGCAGTCTGGCCTTGGGAACCAAGACAAGAAGGTTGCTTGGAACTGGTCATGGGGTGGATGAGACTGCTGGTGCCTAGCCGGATTTAGTGTGGCTCTTTTTTATTTTTATTTTTTTAAAAAACTACACACTACAACTCTTTCATGAAACCAGATTCTTCATATTTCTTCCCTTTCTGTTTAAAGATGATCAAAGCATTAATTTGAATCTGTTTCTTCTTCTAACCTTCCCCTCTTTAATTCCAGTTGTCCCTTTTCTGCAAAAGCAGTTCCTTCCTTCTCACATCCAAACTCTTCCTTGTTTGTGCTATACATAATAAACAAGCTGATTTTCTAGGTTGCTGTTGGTGCCTCTCCAGCAGAGTCAGGGCCCAGCCAACCCAAGGCTGTCCCTCTGTGTCTTCCCTGTCTTCTTTCTTCCATCAAGCCAGTCATGTTAATCCTAAAGCTATGCAGGTCTTGGCACCTAAGGTTGCAACTGATGTTCCCATCCAGTGGTTTTGAGATCCCAAGAAAATTGTTTAATGTTTCTGCCTCAGTGTACAGTGTTCTGAAAAAAAAGAACAGGAAAACTCAACCTCTTAGGCACTTTCACAAGGATTCAACATGGATCCTCACTGACTAAAAGGGAACAATGAAGTGTTGTAGCTTAGTGATGGGACACTTGCCTAGCATGCATGAAGTCCTAACTTCAATCTTCAACACACACACACACACACACACACACACACACACACACACACACACGGGGGGGGGGGTAATAGACGAATAAGAGCTTATTGTTTGAATTCTAAGTAGTAGGAAGTCCTACGTGAACTATTGCTATGGTGACAAGACCGTGCTTGATATATTACAGGACTCCTCGTATATTAACAACTTACAAAGGCAAGGGAAACAGTCAATTAAAATCCAGTTGAAAATAGGAAAACCTGCCTCAGGGAAATTTGCAAAAACATTTTCGGTTGGGGGCGGGAGCGGGAGTAGAATGTTATTTGATTTAGTCCCAGTTCAAAACAATCCGAAATTTTTTTAAAGGACTGGGGACCTTAGGGGGCAGTCAGCTAGACTGCAATAAGTCAGAGACTGAATCTCCATCTTTAATGAAGCTCATTTGTGTCCCAGGGAAGCTGGCAGCACTCTGCTTCGTAATTTAATTGCTTTATTTTTTCACCATTTAAAGCCAGCATTAAGGTAAAGACACAAGACCCACCTTGCACCTTTAGTGATGTTCAAAGAGGAGGCAACTTCATATACATAACCTGGAAACCTGAAGTCACAGATCATCTCAGGAGCCTTCACCATACACAAACCAACCCTTGGAGGCTGCTGTAGCTGGGTTGCCTCAGTAACCAGACTGCCTGAAGCTGTTTTCAAATTGTAAAACCCATAAAGTGAAATTTATTGCACTTTGCTGTATTTTACTAGAGTTAGAGGGTTCAGATAAAATTTACTGGATAGTTGTAAAGCTCCATTGATAGGAAAATGAACTGTTTTCACAGGCACCCACACCAGCCAGTTTTGATCACTGTAGTGAATCCAGGTCCTGCCAGAAGACTTCCTTGCTGTTTCAGTTTAATTGAGGACAGGTACATATAACAACTGCAGTTTCTCAGTCCTGGACCAAGGCTTGGAAATCTAATCTTACCCGTTACCCAAGGGCCCCCAACCAATGCTTCTGTTAACACTGAGTGGCAGAGACTGAATACTTTCCCATCCTTCCTATACTAAGAGAAAGGTGCTGGAAAAACACAGTTTCACTAAGATTCTGTTCACCCCAGAATTGAAGATGGGCATGTTACAGGGGTGGACTGTGTGTCACCCTCTGTTGGGGCCTAGGCTGCCTCACTTTGGGTGGCCTAAAATGTTGCAGCCTGAGCAAAATGTTGAGGCCCCAGGCTGCCCTGTGTTTGGCGGCCACTGTATCCCGGTCCATGCTGCTGCTCCGGTCCGCGGTCCGGTCGGGGTTCAGCAAGAGAGAGAGAGAGGACGGACTCGAAGAATGGAGACCAGACAGAGTGTGTTTCAATCCCGTTTATTCTTCAGTCTCTCTTCTTCTCTCCAAGTCCCAAGTCTTGAGTTCCTAGTCCCTAGTTCCTAGTCCCTAGTGCCTCCAAGTTCCAAGTTTCTTCTTCCAAGTGCCAAGCGCCTAATGTCTAATAACTAACTCCAAGTTGTTCTCTCTAAAGTGTCTCCTTCTCTACCATCTGCCTCTGCCTTTTATATGTCTCACTTCTAAGCCATGCCTTTTGGTCACACCTATAATCATGCCCTTAGGTCTTGTCTCTAAATCTGATCTCTAGGTCACTCTTAAGTCACACACCTTTAATCTCAGGCACCCAAGGTATCTAAACCAAGATTATCGGAGTGTGCTCAGCTGTTGTAGGCTATTGTAATCCAAGTCTCATATCAGGGTATATGGCTCAAGATGGGTGCAAAGCTGATAGCCACTTTCTGCTAAAAGTCAGCCCCCAACAACCCTGCAGCTAAAGGGGGGTTCATTTGATAGGACTTTAGATTCTGATGGATATTACACTGGTGATCAGAATTCATCCTGTTTGAATAAAAAAAACTCTGGGGAGCTAAGGAAGAAATTGTTTCTCTGAGGATGGTGAAAGAGGTAGAATGGGGGAAGAGGGAAGAAGAAGGAGGAGGGGAAGAGAAGAAAGAACGACAGATGGAAAGGAGAATCAGAGGAGGAAGGGAGGACGGAAGAAAATGGCATAACAGAAAGAAAGGGGGAAAGACTCTATGAAGGAACCCAATTGCAGCTTGTGTTCTACTTTCCCTTAGTAACCATCTAGGCAGTAACCACTCCCGACATGAGTCAGGATGTCGTTTCTGTGTGTCTCTGATACAGTAAGGCCATATGGCCAAAGTGTAGGAGTTGACCCATTAGTGGTATCTATAATTATTTTAGATAAGATGTGGTAGATTCATTTTCTTACTTGTGATATATTTTTATACAGTGCAGAAAAATACCATTATTTATTCATATAAGTAACCAAAGAATCTGTTTTTTTTTATAAAGATAATAAGTTAAAAAAAAAAAAAAAAACAATTCCAAGGGGGAAATAAACTATGATATAACAACAAACCTCACAAAGTAGTTCTAGGACCATTGGCAAACATTACCTTAGGTGAACTGTAAACATCTGGGAGAATGGCATTCCATTATCTTTGTTTTGTCTTTTATTCTATCTACCCTCATTTTGCCTTTTATTCTATCTATCCTATACTTTATGAGGCAGGGACAATGTTCTAGGTTCTCTATACCATTATATTCCTCCCTTGGGTACAAAGAGGGGATGAGTTCTTATTCTGCCCTGACATCACCCCTGTAATTAACTATGGCCACTATAATGAATGCAGAGGAGAAGTTTGTCATTTTAATGCTAGTCCCTCAAACACCATTGTCTGTACATTTTTCCTCCTTCTCTGCATCTGGTGGAGGGCTGCAGAGGGTCTAGGCTGAACCTATTATCTCCTTGGTAATGTCAATATAAGAGAACCTAACAACACCATAAGGCCAGTTGATACACACGCAGAAAGGCTGTAAAGTAAGACATTGTGGAGAAAAATGGAGAGAGAACTGAAACCCAAACTGGAGACTTAGAATGACTTACCTGTGGCCCTAAGCTCTTGTCACCACCAGAACTGAAGTGCTGGAGATGCAGTGTTGAGACCAGTGTGACTACTGTGTGCAGTTGGATTAAATTCAGGGGTGAAAAGCAGTGCATACATTAAAAGAGTAGACAAAGATGTTACAGGTAGCCACAGCAGGGCTTGGACCAGAGACACAACTCTGTACTGCCTCCTGGAGAAGTCTGAGTTGTTCTATCTAGAGACCTCCACTCAGATGATTCCAGGACTCTTGACCATGCGGAAGAAAAACTGCAGGACGTGTCAGAGTGGAGAAGACTTAGGTTTTATTATGAAGAAATTTAACATGGCTTTACACATGAGGATAGTGAGAGAGATAGGTGTTCAGGGATAAAATAAGACATAGTCATGCAAGTGTCAGCTTCTCAAGATAGAGCTTCCTTAAGTGTCTTTAAAATGGTCAGTAGCCTTATATACAATTTCAGTGGCTACTGAAGTCACATCTTAAAGGGTTATTAAGGAACTTAAAACAACAGCCTTGTTCTCTGCAACTAAGGAAAAAAACAGGTCAAGTTAAGGCATTTCTTGCTGAGAACAGGGTCTATAATCTTGTTTGTGAGATTCTTAGAAATTGTCAGGTTTACATCTAGAAAAGGTATAGGAACATAGAGGGAAGTCATGAGTCATATGCATTCAGATCTTAAGCATGATTCTTTGCTATTGCAACACTTGTGTTTGAAAAACATCTCTGTATAAAAGGAATGCTGTCTGTGTCTGCAACCGTCACAACAAATGTTGTTGTTGAATGTTCGACTCTCAGCTGGCAACAGACTATGGGCTCCAGAAACCTCTTTCCCTTTCTCTGTCCCCTTAATTTTCTCTGTTTTTCTATCCCACTTCAATATTGGTTTCTTGCCAACAAGCCGACAAGGCAAAGCATTTTAACAGTAACTATGATTTAAAAAAAAAAAAAAGAAAAAGAAAAAAGAAAAAAAAAACTCTACCTCATTTCTTTTTTAAAATAGCTCTTTCCATTTATATAATTGGAATTTACAGTAGTGAATGGACTCTGTCTCTGTTTCAGAGATCAGAGTTAAGCACAGGGCTGACTCATCCCTTCACAGCACCCAGGGGAAAAATGCCATAGTGTAGGTTCCTGTCATGAAGTGTGGTTATCAAGGAAAAATGGAAGACAAAACAAAGATAATATGACTCCATTTCTCCTAGAAGTCAGCAAATGGTTCTTAGAAATTCAAGCCTGTACATCAGAAGAGGTCAGATCTTATAAGATAAAGCTGACATGGACTGGACTAGAGATAGGGTTTAGTGGAGAGAGAGCTGGCTTAGCAGGTACAAACGCCTTGCCAGGAACCCAGTGCCAAACAAACCAAGCACGGTGGCACAAGCCTACAATCCTAGTCCTTGGGAAATAGGCAAGCGGATCAGTTGTTCCAGGTTATATTCAGCTTACAGTACATTCAAGGCCTTTCAGCTACATGAGACAGTGTCTCAAAAAACAACAAACAAAACCACATCTAGAAATCACTGGCACAAAGAAAAAAATGTATAATGAGAAAACAGGGGCCAATGTATAATGAGGAACTAGGGAAAGAGTCACAGGGGAGAGAACGAGGAGGCCTTGCTGAGATCACTCTTGCTTTTAAAAAGATGGAGTTACTGAGAAGAGAGCTCTCCATCCACTCAAAGGGCTCCTATTTAGAGTCGATGCAGTTCAGTCACAAAGCGATCCTTTCAAGTCTACATCACCAGGCTAGGTTAAGTGAGATTATACATATAGGATTCCTAAGCACTCTTCCTTTACAGAGGAAGACCATCCTTCTCCTATGTGTCATTATAAAGAAGCAGAAGAAAGAAAAACTATGCTCAGACAATTTCAAATATGGTTCTGCCTCTGAACCCTTTAAGACTGGATATACACAGAGACCACTATAATCAAATGGATTGGATGAGTTTGAGCAAGCATGTAGACAAATTATTAAAAGTTTCTCCTCTGAGTTTTCCAATGTTGTATATGGGGTTTTATTTATTACACACTCAGTCAACTGTGCTGGCAAAAATATCCGCCATCTTCCTGTTTTATTGTTCTCAGTTTTAGATTAGACCTGTTTTGTCCTATTGAAACTAAAAAGAAAATCAAATCCTTTTTAAGATTCAAGAACCACAAAATTGCACTGAAGTTAGACTGGACCTTAAAGGAGATTGCATCCCAAACCATGTATTTTAAGATGTGGAAAATGAACCAGAATGAAAACAATGGGCATATGCAGAGAGTTGCTGGCTGAGCAGGACCTGGAGTAAAGACCCTGCTCTCAAATGCATCCTCTTCCCTACTGCATCATACATCCTTACCTGTAGATTGCCCACAGAGGCACGGCCAGCTTCTTAGTGAATAAGGATCCTAAATGTTTTCCTTTTGTATAGAATAGGTTGTCACTCCTTTGGCCACATTGGGTCCCTGGATTTAAGACCAGATCTTGAAACAAAGTTGAACAAAGGCCACCAGTAACTAGTAAAGGCAGGATTCTACAAACACTACACGTGTTGTTTCTTTAACATCAGAAAATCGTTCTGGATTTTTATGTGTGAGAGTCGTGGTGAGAAGGGTGGACATTCAAGAGAGCATCATAGAGAATCAATATCATTTCCTTGCTTTAGTCCCTGAGTCAGAAAATTTGTATCTTTTCTCATATTTAGCCTCCATAATCATTTTAGTGATAGACATGATTTGTACTGAGGCAGTAACAATTCTTGGGCATTTATTATTAGATGGTGAAAACTACATTGAATCATGTGGTGTTAAATTAAAGGGGAAATGGCTAGAGAAATTCACTCCTGGCCTGAGAGATTATATGTCAAGCTGTAGCCTAAAGTGAATTTTTATAGCTAAGTTATAAACCTGTGAAAATACTGAGACACTTAACTGCAGTTGGCATCTTTATGATTGGATCAAGAGAAAATACCACCTTTAGAAAGTACCAGATTCTCTCTGGCTTTGGTGCAATTGGGTGGGACACATCCGCAAATGTGTGTGTGTGTGTGGGGGGGCTGTACAGAAAGAGGAGCTGCACACACTTCATGTTATCTCGTGCACGAGAGAAAGAACTGATGGAACCAAAAGAACAGTGGAGATGGGAGATAAGGATAGTAAACACAGTAACTAGTAAACACATTCAGGGCACAAAACCACTTGAATATCATAACAATTATAGCTTTATAACTGTTGGAGAAACTATGAGTCTATGACTCAAAAATGATATAAATTAATCCATGTTTAAAGAAAAGGAGAGAGAATGTGCTTCATGATCATGGCATGCCAATTCGTGACTTTAGAAAAAACTGATGGATGTGGATAAAAAAATCAATCATTATTTGGTGACAATTATTATTTTGTTTCAATAATCAGTTATTGTAGCAATAACTGATTCAGGTAAAAATCAGTGTGTGGGCTAAAAATAATGGATAAAAATTAAATGAGAAGCCAAATATTTACACATTTTCCAGGTAGCTCTATTAAAAGACTTGTAAATCACAAAGGAGAAAATGGTAACCTCCTAGAGATACCAGAAGTTAGTGACCCAGTGTGACTGATGGTGATGATACAAGCAGGCTTTGATGCTCAGAAGACACAACACTGCTTTGGTCTTAATTAAAGATTTGAACCTGAATTTCATCATGAAGACACATCAGGGAAACCTTAGCTGAAGGACATGTCACCATGCAACTAACTGATCTATACTGTTCACAACGAGTAAGAAAATTAAAGGAAAGGTGAAAGAGGCAGAATTCCATTATTTAAAACTCTATCTTAATGTTGTCTGAACAGATAGAGCAGCTAAATGATCCTAGGGTCTTGAAGATGAAAAAATAAAATTTGATACACGAACTTGACAAAATTTGAATACTGTCTATAGATGAACTAAAGTCATTCTATTGATGAGGACTTCTTGGACATGATAACTTTACTGTGGTTATAAAAAGGAACATACTTGATTTTACAACTTGGTGGTTAGAGACTATCGTGTGTGCTACTAATTTTTAGAATAGCTCTAAAAAATCTATATTCATGGAATGATAGCAGAGAGGGAGAGAGAAGGAGAGGGGAATGGAGAAAGGGAGGAAGAGAGGGAGGGAAGGCTGGAAGTGGAAAAACCAATGATATTATACCAGCCGTTTAGGGAGTCCACTGAAGAGTAGAAGAGACTTTTTTTTGTAGTATCCTTTCAGCACTTATACAGATCCAAAATAATCCTGAAACTAAATTATCACAGGAGAGACAGGTGCAGTAAATGACCATTACAGAGGGACTGAAGGAGACAAGCATTAACTTAAATAACGACAGAGGAGGAAATAATGGATCACAACGGGGAAAAACAAATGAAGAAAGAAATCTACATTTCTAACGGAGCTCTCACAGAGAACTCTGGGGTTTGTGTACTTAAAAACCATACTTTAGGCTAGTGAGATGGCTCCATTGGCAAAAGATCTTGCTATCAAGCCTGAGGACCTGAGTTCAATCCCCAGGACTTTTGTAATGGAAAGAAAGAACTAAATCTTACAAGTTGTACTCTGACATCTGTACATGAGCTGTGGCATATGCACACACCACAGAAACAGATTAAAGATAGATAGATAGATAGATAGATAGATAGATAGATAGATAGATAGACAGACAGATTAGTTTTTAATGGGCTAGAATGGGTTTTTAGGGTCTAAGAACTCCCTGAACTAACCTGTAAAATTACAGGCAAGCATGTGAATCTTTCCTGGGGAACTATTTCCTGACTTTGTAGGCCTGAAAATGTGGCCAACCTCCCTCTATCTATCTGCTGCAGCCTCCAAGTTAGAATGTCGTGTTTTCCAGCTTTCTGTCCCTGTAAAACATCTGTAATAGCTTTCAAGAGGAGAGCCCTATTTTGTTTCATAGTCATAGAAGTTTTAGATCATGACTAGACCTATTTGCTTTAAGCCTGTTGCAAGGCAGCACCACAGGTTGGGAGCATGTGTCAAACAAAGCTCTTTACAGTATGGTCAGAAAAAGAAAGGAAGAGACTAGGTTCTCACAATTCCCCTGGAGGGCACATCCCCAAGTACCTAAAGCCCTCCCACCAGGCCCCACCTCTGAAAGTGTCCATCAGCCACTAGTAGGACCACTCTGGGAACAGAGTCTTTAACATTCAGGATGTTAAGGGACACTTAATATTTAAACTATAGCTATGCTCAGAGGGGAAAATGGTGTTGCTTCAAATGGCAGAAAGGCATCCTCTGGAGGTTTAGATCTTTGTCATCTGCCTGTTTCTGTGGTAAAGCAGTCTTTGGGAAGAAATATTATCCAGGCATTCTGGGCTGTCTATGTCTCAGCAGTTTCTGTGGTATTCTAGGCACCACAGTGCTAGAGAAACTCCTGGCTGAGTGCAGAAATGATCCTTAAATAATGACCTCAGGCTCCCAGAGGCTTCTGGAACTAGACAGAAGTCTAGGCTACAGACATACGCTAAAAATCAAACAAAATGAGGAATATCTGTTTTGATTCAAATACCTTCTTGGTTTGTCTTCTGTTCCTCTTTCTGAAAGGTTTTCTTAATCAAAAATAGGATGGAACATTCCAGATGGGGAGAGCCATGGAGCTTGAGCAGCTGATTTCATAAGTAAGTCATCAGTGCTTCTTTTGCTCTTGTCCATCACCTTCCTTCCTGCTGGTTTTGTGGTCAGGCACCTGTTCTCCATGTGGCATTTCTGGATAGCTCTGGGTTTACTTGATCCTTCATTAGGGTGGCCACACATCTCGGTGTGTCTAGGACAAACCCAATTTATTTCTATGCTAATGTTTTTAGTATAATGTCCCCTTTCATTTTCAACTCTCTTCCTTTGTGGGCTGGTCTTTTACTCAACTCTATTCCTTTAGATGTCAGGAGGAAGGATTATACTGAAATTATTATCTTTGAGGGGATGACTATCCTGACTGACCAACTGGGGTCATGTGCTCATCTCTGATATAGATGTCAGCCTGGTGTTATCAATGACCTCATTTGGGAGGCTTAGTGTGTAAAGGCAAAGAAGTGGAGCAAACCAAACTTTAAAAACTTACTATATGATCATTATGAAAGTGTACCTGAGTGTACCTGGTGATTTATGAAACTAGTTGCTGATTGGAACTGCTTCTTCTTATGGTTGTCTCCCTCAGCTTAGCTGCTCTCAGAAGTCAAATAGCAGGTACAGATGAAATCAGCTGGTCAAGCTCCATGGCTCTCCCCATCTGGAATGTTCCATTCTATTTTTGATTTAAAAAAAAAAAAAAAAAAAAAAAAAAAAAAACTTTCAGAAAGAGGAACAGAAGACAAACCAGGAAGGTATTTGGATGACATAGCTATAGCAACAGGTACACATGGATCTTTCTTAGATGTCCTCTCAGTTTAAACAAAATGTCCTCCACATGTCCTTTTAAATAAATCAGATTTTAGAAATGAAACCAAAAATTATGATAAGAAATTAGCTGATTTCTCATAGCTATGCCATGATATGAATATTTCTTAGCCCTTTGTTACACTGTGGAAATTGTGGTAAACCTTTTTGAGAAAAAAAATGAAAAGTAAAACATAGTTTTACATTTTAAAAACCTATGCTGTATCTCCTACATCTGTGAACTTGAGCTTTGTTGCAATCATCTCACTAAGAATGAAACATGATGAAGTCCCATATTTCTGAGAAATAAGAATATGGATAGCCTGGTTTTCTTTCTGTTTCTCCATGTCTCTTCTCTCCCCCTCTATCCCTTTGTCTCTTACAATGCATTTCACTCTCAGCTTTCCATTATGGATATGCTGTGGTTTAAATGTTCCCTCTTAAAGTCATGTGTTGGAAGTTTAATCCCCAATTGGACCATGCTGGGATGTGCGGTCTAATTTACGGATCTAAGTCATGAAGATCGTTGTTTACTTTGCAGTTACTGTGACAGAATCCCCTTGCAAAAAAAAAGATTTATTTGGCTTATAATTCCAAGTTCATCATTACTGGGAAGTCAAGACAGGAACTTGAAGTAGCTAGTCACATCCACATCCACAGTCAAGAGAAGAGAAAGACCAATTTGAGCAGGCCTATTCACTCACTGATCCCTTTCCACTTTTAAACAGTTCCCTGTCAGCTTAGGAAGTAGTGCCACTCTCACTGGGGAGGGGTGTTCTTCCCACTTTAATTAACCCAATTAAGAAAGACACACAGAAAAGCACACAGACTCATCTGACCTAGGTGATTCCTCATTGAGATGCTCCTCCCAGGTGATTCTCAGTCCTGTCAAATTTACAGTCAATATTAACCATTACAACTGTACTCTTGTGAATGAATCAAAGCTATACTCACGAAAGGGCTTTGCTGGTGGATAAGTACTATTGCCCTTGTGAGGCGCAGCATCCCTCAAGACTAGAGGGTGCAGCTTTAGGTGCGCCTTTCTAGAAGCAGCGTAACCTGCCAGCTCCTTGATCTTGGGCTTCCTAGCTTCCAGAACTCAGAAGTACACTCAGGAGTGTTGTCACAGCACTGCAAAACTTACGATGACAAACAATGACATATGTTACGGACTGAATTGTATAGCACCGAGATTCATCTGCATCTGCGTCACAGCTCCAGTTATTTAGATGTAAACCCTTTGTAATGGTAATCAAAGTAAAAGGAAGCAATGAGAGAAGACCCCCAGCCCAAAAGTGCCTGGTGTTTTTAAAGAATAAGAGATTTAAGATGTGGGAATACAGGAAAACCCTTTGTGAGGGTGCAGAGCAGATGAGGGCACTCAACTATCCACCCACCTGTGAGTCAAGAGGAGAGGCCTCATCAAAGCCCAGTGCTACTGGTGTCTTGACCATGGACTTCCAATTTCCAAAACTAGAAGAAAGCTTATTTCTCTTGTTTAAACCATTAGTCTGTACTATTCTGTTTTTGGAAGCTCAAGTAAGGCATATAAAACATATAACGTAAGCAAAATTAAGATGATATGATAAATAGTATTTTGTACCCCCCTAGTTTTTTTAAACACATTTTTAATTTGTTTTCTTTTTTGAGATTTATTTATTTTATGTATGTATTTTATGTATGAAGACTGTCGCTGTCTTCAGAAGAGGGCATGGGATCCCTATTACAGATGGTTGTGAGCCACCATGTGGAAGCTGGGAATTGAACTCAGGACCTCTTGAAGAGCAATCAGTGCTCTTAACCACTGAGCCATCTCTCCAGTCCTCCCACCCCCCCAGTACTTAACTCTTTGGATTTTTTTTTTCCAAAATGCTTATTTTTTTTGAAATTTGATTTTTGAAATGCACTAATATTTTCATCACATGGACTTAACCTTGTAATATTGTGAAACATGAATTTGGTCTTTAGTCCCATTTTCTAATATAAAGTTCCAAAAATTCTTGAAGTCTCTAGAGAAATGAGTGCCATCTGTATGATAATGACAGGGTTGGTGGCTGGGGATCTTACATAGCTTCAGGATAAGGGCTGGTCACTGAGGAGACCACAGAATGATTAAAATCTTGGGATTTTCATCTTCCAAAGAGGGGGCAAGAACCAAAGGCTAGACTGATCATTGATGGCCAGTGATGGAGTCAATCATGTGTATGTAATAAAGCCTGTGTAACAACCCAAAAGCACAGTGTTCGGGTGAACTTTGAAGTGGCTGAACACATGCAAGTTCTCAGAAAGCAGCTTACCTGGAGAAAGTGTGGGAGGAAGCTTCCTGCTCTTCCCTAACTCCCTTGCTCCATTCGTTTCTGACTTCCTTTTTAACAAATGAGCCGGCACAAGTAAAGAGTGTTCCTGAGTTCTCTGAGCTCTTCTACAAAGGAAACGTCTGATTCACAGATGATCAGATAAAGGCATAGGTGACAGGGAATTGGGTATAGACAACAAAAAGTCCCAGACACCAGAAAAGCAAGAGGCTCCCAGGACCCAACAAAGGGGAGATAGAACCTGTAGAAACCATATTCAGAAATTAGGCATGGCCCCAGGGTTGAGGGATGGAGCCACCCACCCTTCTCAAAATTTTAACCCAGAGTTGTTCCTGTCTAAATAAAATGCAGGGACAAAGAGTGGAGCAGAGACTGAAGGAAAGGCCATCAAGAGACCTCCCCACCTTGGGATCCATTCGATCTGCAGCCACCAAACCCAGACACTCTTGCTGATGCCAAGAAGTGCTTGCTGACAGGAGCCTGATATGAATATTTCCTGAGAGGCTCTACCAGAGCCTTGATACAGATGCAGATGCTCACAGCCAACCATTGAACTCAGCATAGGGACCCCAATAGAGTTAGGGGAAAAACTGAAAGAGCTGAAGAGATTTGCAACTCCATAGGAAGAACAACAATATCAACCAACCAGAGCCCCATCCCACCCCACCCCCTGAGCTCCCAGGGACTAAACCATTAACCAAAGAATACATTTGGAGGGACCCATGGCTCCAGCTGCATATGTAACAGAGGATGGCCTTGTCTGGCATCAATGGGAGGGGAAGCCCTTGGTCCTCTGGAGGCTCCATGCCCCACCATAGGGAAATGCTAGGGTGGGCGAGCAGCGGGGAGCACTCTCATAGAGGCAGGGGGATGGGGATGGGATGGGGGTTTACAGAGTGGAAACCAGGAAGGGGATGGCATTTGAAATGTAAATAAGCAAAATAACCATTTTTTTTTAAGCATAGGTGACAAGGACAGCTTGCTGCTAGCAGGAGCTGTCTGTCCAAAGAGGGGTGCTGTTGTGGGATTCAGCACTCAACCTGTGAGATATAAGGGTTGAGTCCAGGGAGACAAGAGTCAGAATTAAACTGATGTAGAGGATCACCAACTGTTGTGTGCTGAAGAGCTGGTTGGTGTGAGTGGAAAGTCCCTATCCATACACAGCACGTGGGTGTCAGAATTAGAGAGAGAAGGGGGCGAATATTTGGTTTTTCTCTGTCTCCCAAGAGCGTTAGTCAGTAATTTATCCCTCGCTTTAATGGATGGGTTTCTATGTAAAGAACAGGCAGTTTTTCTATTGCAAAAAATACCACAATGAATTCACAATAAAATTATTATAAATTATAATTGTCCTGAACCTGCAATATTTTATTTATAGTACAAGGAAGGAAAAGGTTAAAGTCTTGACATGAATGCCAAATTGCTTCCCCAAATTGCTGTAGCACATTTTTCTTTCCATACACGTTATTTTATAATCTGTATCACTGAACACTTTCTACCCTGAAGTAGGATTTTTTAAATTGCTAATTTGATGGGTGAAGAAGCTTTTTCTCTTATTTATGTTTTAAAGTACGTTTATTTTGATGTTAATAAAAGGAAGAATTTTCACGTCGATTCACCATTACCAAATGGTAATTCTCATTCTCTCTCTCTCTCTCTCTCTCTCTCTCTCTCTCTCTCTCTCTCTCTCTCTCTCCAGCTCATCTGTTTAAAAATTATTACCCCCTTGGTTTTTATGTTAATACTGTTTTCTATTAAAGTCATAAATGTATACTCAGATAAAAATTTTATTCTCTGTTATTTTTTTGTCTGTGTTTTTGATATGAGTCTTATGTACCCCAGACTGGCCTCAAATCTGAGATTTAGCAAAGGATGACCTTGAATTTCTTATTCTCTTGAATGTTGGGATTACAGTCTTGAGCCACCACACAGTGCTGGGGATCAATCCCAGGGCTTTGAGCATGCTAAGCAAACCCTCTGCCCACTGAGCCACTTGCCCAACCCCACCTCTGTTCTTTTAGTGCAGTCTGATGTGCTGCACACTTGTGATATAATCTCTATGTTGCTAAAACTCCTTCACTGGCCTCCCAAGACCTCAACAACAAACCGAGGCACCATTTTACCAAAGCTCATCTGGGAAATTGATGAGTTTCTCAGGCTTCTTTACAGAACATACATAGGTGAGGGTCACTCATAGTTATGTGGGCAGTCCTTCACAGCCAACTGTACCTAAAATGCCTTATCCATCAGGCATGAGAGCTTTCCCACATAGACTCAAAGCCTCAACCTCCAAGCCCACCACTTGCTGCCTTGCCCATGTCTAGGCCTTCATGTAATCAGGCCCCTCCCCCAGGCCACATGCAGTATTTCGGGTATAGGAAGCAGCTGGACTCTCAAGCAAAAATCTCTACTTCCTACCCAAAACCCTCTGTGCCAGGGTGTATGCCAGCCCTGCTGGGGAAATCTTTTGCAGGGGACCAGGGTGGCACACAGCTGAACTCCCAAAGGTAGCAGATGCTTGTCTACCACTTTTTAGGTCATGTCAGACTCCTTAAACTAATTTCTGTTTAGTGGAGACCAGAAGTTGCCCAACCAACTTCTTGCCTATCCTCTGTTTTCTAATTCCAACATGGCAGGATCCAGCAATGCTTTGCATAAGGTAGGGAACCAGAATTCCCAATTACTGAAAGGACTCTACTAAGCCCTTTCAAAGATTGCATGAAATAGCCACCTTATTTAAAAGGCACTGTTTTAATCTGTACCATGACAACACTCAGAGGCTTTGACCATGATCAATAATTAAATTTTCTAACTGTTGCAAGGAATTCATTTTTTTGCTTCCATAAGGACCTGAGAATCCATGCCAAATCGACTGTTTTAGGGTCATCATCTGACCCTCATGAAGAAACCTAAACAAACAGGGCCAGTCTTAAAGAGACCTACAATAGTAATCCCCCACAATAATGTGCCAAGCTGGGTATCATAATCTGAAATCATAAGAAGTCTTCTTGCTTTGCATACTGCTCATATATTTAAATAATTACAGTAAGACTTTTCTTCCTGTCCTGTTTGTGATTGAGTAGACATAATCACATTTGAAAAGAATGTTCTTTATGCAGATCATAGTACAGACTAGAATTAAAAAAAAATTAAAAAATGAAACCCTGATAAGTCCTTTAAGTGTATCTAAAAGTACTCCAGTTTGTAACTTAGCAGATTTGTGTTCAAATTCAGCAGCTACTATGAAGCATGGGGTGAGTCGCTCTAATTTCCCCTCAATTTTTATTCAATAAATAGTAGTAATGGCTCCAGCTACATATGTAGCAGAGGATGGCCTTATCTGACATCAGTGGGAGGGGAGAGGAGGCCCTTGGTCCTGTGGAGGGGATGCTAAAGGAGTGCTAGAGGGTAGGAGTGGGTGAGAGAGTGGAGAAGGGGAGGGAGAGGGGACATACAATGGGGGAGGGTAGAGGGGTAACTGGGAGGGGAGATATCATTTGAAATGTAAATGAATAAAATGATTAATAAAAAAAAGAATAGTAAAATCTCGGTACTTCATGGAGTAAGATAAATCCTGCTTTCACATAGGTCACACTTAACTCCTCAAGAATCCAATAGATCAGAATTTGTCCAGCGAACAGGATTTGGTTTATAAGCAAGCTACTTGAAAGCATAGTTTAAGCACTGCTGGACGGGAGGGTTTCCGCTTCCCAACACAACATGCTCATTGCTTCTCGAGGCCTCACCGACTCCCAACTCTACTTCCTGGTCTCCACAAACCTCTAGTGTGAACAACATAACTGTACTGTTCAGAGCACAGACATTCTGCCCAGCTATGTATAAGGACTTGTCCAAAACAGCAGTTGCCTGACCCCAACCCATACTTCTTCAAGATCAGAATCTCCCGAGCAGAGGACAGGGCTTGCCAGTGGGCTTGCTTGCCTTTTTTTTTTTTTTTTTTTTTGATAACAACTGCTGGACAGATGTGAGAAACTGTTATTACTCATCTTTAAAAGAGCAACCCTGATGCATGCAGAATGTCTTCAGGGAAATTAAAAGCACTCACTTTCACAGCCACAGGCTGAACGATCAAGCAGCAGCTTGCTTGGATTCTTGTCTAATTGTATGGTTTTCATGAATAACATTAAACATGAATAGGAATAGGCTGGAAAATTATTCAGTTTTCTCTCCCAGTTACACAGTGGGTGTGTCTTAAAGCTTTTCCTGCCCCAGCACTTAAGACTCTATGAGGCATTCTTTTGTGAGAGTATAAGAAACTATGTATGCTGGCCCCACCATCAATGTGTGGCTGTGTGCAGCAAACATTAGTAGTCTTTGGATGTATGATTTTGAAAATGCACTAATTATACAACTATAGGCTTTTTCACCCTTCCTAGCATCTCTCCTTTTCTTTTCTTCTCTTTGTCTTTGTTTTGTTCCTTTGTTTGTCTGTTGCAGTGGAATCTCTGTTGGCCTTTGGCAAATTATTGATCAAGGTGGATCCATTGACTTAGGTCCTTATGTGTTCTATGGCCAATCAAATGCTTGTTCTCAGAACTGGCTCCAGGGTGATGGGACTTAGGTAGAAAACATCCAGAGCTGGTTCTTTTCCCAGCTCCTATCCCAAAGGGTAGCTCTGGCTCTTCTCAAGAATTCTCTGACATTTTCTTTATTTTTTTGAGCCACCAAAGATCTTTTTAGCTAACTTACTATTTTTTACACTAGATTCTCTAGTAACAGGCTCTGCTTCTTGCAACTAAAATATATATATATATATATATATATATATATATATATATATATATATATATATATATATATAATTTTTCCTGGAGAAATGTAACTTCTTCTCTCCCAGAATTTACACAGTAGCATCAGTGAAGGCTCCCGGAAGGGAGGGGGCGACTGAAAGCTCACCTGCGGGAGAATTTTACATTCCCAGCTGAGGCCTTGATTTAGCCTGGCTTTATAATTCTTCTTCGAGTCTCTTGATACAGTCTGACAGTTTGTGGAGTACTGTTTCTCCATGATAAGAAAGCATTTGCCTTAGGGAGGAGGGAGAAGATTGAATAGAAGTGTTTTACATTCACTTGAACCACAATTATTTTGCTGACACAGGGCAAGGTACTAACAGGGTTTTGCTGTTGGGGAATTAAAAACCATTTGGCCTATTCCTTGTTCAGACATTTCTCATCTGTAATATTGTGGCTTAAATGCAGTAACATGTGGTTAAGAAAAATAATGAAACTATGCACCCTGACCTGTAGGAATATTCAAATGCCTAGCAATGGTGATGCCTGGGGAGGTTCTTCTTTGAAGGGCTCAGCCTTTTAGCCTTCCATATTCCCTTCCGGTTTTATCAGCCTCACTCTCTCAAGTCTGCTTTCACTGGCTACCTATCCTGTTGGATATCAGCTGGTTTCTATGCTAAGTATGTATTTGAATCACTCAAAGATAATATGTGAAGATTTATTTTTATTTTTATTTTTATTTTTATTGATGTATATGGGCAGGTAGCTGAGGGAGCCAGAGAGGACTTTTGATCCCCTGAAGCTGGAGCTGCAGGCAGTTGTGAATTACCTGGCATAGGAACCATACTGGTTCTGTTTCTGTTTCTTTCCTTTTTTCTTCATATTTTAAAGGGATTGTTCATCATGACAAGAGAGTGTAGTGGCAGAAACACAAGGCACTGGATATAAGTAGAAACATTAATATTTAGAAGAAAGTTTGCCAACATACCAGCTTATTTCTAGAAAGCTCTCAAGCCAATACTTCTGGTCCTTAGACCCCACTTTTGATTTAAACAAAAAAAGTGCAAAATAGTCATCTGATTCCCAATCTCAAGTCTTTTGTTTACTCTTTTTTTTCTGCTTGCAGCTTTCAACTTTTTCCTGCCTATTTTCCCCCATCTATGAGCTGATGATGTTTTTTCTTTTACTGGCATGCTCTCAGTACTCACTATACAGTTTCTATTTTTAAAAATCTACTTTCACTATGTTTAACCTCATGTGGCAATTACTTGTGCTCATGAGATAGAAACTGCCTTCTGAGTTAGTAGCTTTGTGTGCAGTGTGACAAGATGTCTGAGAAAAGTAACTTAAAGTAGGAAGCCTTTGTTTTTGCTTTTCTGCTCCTTGTTTTGCTTTAATTCAGTCCACATTTGGAGTGGGTCTTTCTTCCTCAGTTAAATCTCTCTGGGCAAGCGTTCACAGACATATCTAGAAGTGTGTCTCTGAGGTGACTTTAGCATCTGGACTGTGTTGACAGTGAACATGGGAGGTCCCACTTCCCTGAGTGCTTCAAGAATAATAGAGACTTCAAGAATAATGAAGTGAGGATTAAAGGTGACTCTCCTCATTTCAGTCAGTTGACACATCTTTGCTCTTCCCTTTCCCCGAGTGAAGTTCAACCTACAGTGGGGAGCTGAGGCCATTTAGAATCAAGACTGTGTCCCATCCCATGAAAAAGCTAGTCACTGAAAGACCTGTGCTATGGACGAGTAGGGGGAGGGGACTCTGGCAAATGGTAGAAAGTGAGGAGTTTCTTGCCCAGTGAAGGAGGAGGTGTCTATATCTCCTTGGCAATGCCAAGGATGGTGGCAAGAGTTCATGTGACCCAGTAGGGTCTCTAGAAAGACTGGTTGCTGGACACTGGGGCATCCAATGATATTGAAGGGTGGCACACAATCCCAGAATTATCTGACTTCAAGGGATGCAGGAGTTGGCCCAGTGCTGCAGTCTGTGTACACTGTGGTGGCATGGAATGAATGTGCTTTCCTCTACATTCCAAGTGTCAGAGCAGCATTTGAAATCCCTGAAAAGCTCTAAGAGAACTTTTGAGATTCCATTAGTTAGAGATTCAAAGACTTGGGATCAAATTTGAACTGACTTCAAGAAACAACACAGGTATAACTTGTTTTCCAAAGATGATTGTGTGAATTATGATCTATAGTCAATTCATACTTTTAATAATACTAAGGAAAAAAAATCATAAATGTGGCCAGCTTATCTGTAAATACACTCACCATTGTCTTGTTTCAGTTTATTATTATAATAAGCATTATGACCAAAAGCAACTTGGAAAGAAAAGAGTTTATTTCAGATTATGGCTTACAGTGTGCCATAAAGGGGAAACGTGGCAGGAATCCAAGGCAGGAGCCTGGACGTGGGAACTGAAGCAGAGGACATGGAGGAGCTCTGCTCACTGCGCTGCTCTCCCTAGTTTGCCCAACCTGCTTTCTTACACAACCTAGGACTGCCAGCCCATGGATGACACCACTCACAGTAGGCTGAGGCCTTCCACATCAATCATGAGTCAAGAAAATAAATCACAGGCTTTTCTGTAAGCCCAGGAACATCTGATTGAGGTTCCCAGATGACTCCAGCGTGTTTCCAGTTGACACAGAGAGAGAGAGAGAGAGAAAGAGAGAGAGAGAGAGAGAGAGAGAGAGAGAGAGAGAGAGAGAGAGAGAGAGAAACAAAAATCCAAGTACAAATATTGAATTATTTCATGGATGTAATTTCATAAAGAGATTCTCCTTTTTAAAAAAGTGTTCCATGTGATGTACTGTGTATTAGGTCTATCTTGTACCTTACTGAGCCAAATTGGTAGGGTTATGCTCTAATTGTATTTTAAGAGAAAAGTCTTATTTTAACATGAAGGGCGATATGTAGGAGGAGCTAAGGTGGGAGGAGTAAGGAGAGGAGGAGAAGAAGGAGAGGAGGAGATAGGTGACAAGATAGAGGAGAGGGAACATGAAGGGGGATGTTCACGTGTCTCCACCAGTCAAAGGTAGTTGATATATCTAGGTTGGGTATTGGGTTACACTTCTAATTGTATAGGCATCTTGTTATTGAGCATTACCAAACGTATAAAGCCTTTGATTAACATTTAAAAAATAGTATAAAAGCAAAAAGGAGAAGCAGAAATGGATAGGGGTTTTCTAGGGAGGGGAAATGGGGAAAGGGAATGATATCTGAAATGTAAATAAAATGCCCCATAAAGATTTTCACATCTCAAAAAAAAAAAAAAATAACGAAAAATAGAAAAGAAAATGAAAAGGAAAGAAAAAAAAAACAAACAAACAAACAAACAAACAAAAACAGAAAAAAAAAAAATGTTCCATGGGCTGGAGACATGGATTATCAGGCGAAGGTATTTATGCCTAGTTGGATGGTTTTAGTTCAATTTCTGGGACATATGTGATAGAAAGAGAGAACCAGTTCCCACAACTTGTTTTCTGGCCTCCAGTTTCAAATACAAACACTTGTGCATATATGCATATATGCGCGCACACGCGCGCGCGAACACACACACTAAATGTATAACTAACAAACAAACAAACAAACAAAAAAACCATGTACTAAAAGAGCTGTTCTTTACATTTAGGGAAATAGGTTACAAAGTAGCCTATACATTCTGATATCAATTCTGCTTATATATTTAGCTCTGAGAGAAGAAATGGTGAAGGGTTATAATGAAGTGGTAAGAATAATTATTTCTACCTAGTGAGATCAAGTAAGTCTGAGCTTAACCTTGGTAGGTTTGTGAATTTTGCAAAACATTGGTGGAAAAAAACTTGTTGATATTAAATTGGGAATAATTTTAAGATGTTTTAAAATTAAATAGTCTTCAAATTAAAGGCAAAGCCCCATACCTATATCTATCTAGGAGCCATGACACACAAATCTCTCAGACCAGGTCTTGATTTATCTGACATTTTGCTCTTCTTAAACTTCAGCTAACAAACCTTTATGTTTGACTCAACCTGTTTGACTCACTATGAAATTCTTTGACAAGTGCTATAGCTTCCTGCCAGAACTCTTCAGCATTAACAATGACAGTTCTTAGACTACAATCCACAAGGCTGTTCTGCTGAAGGCATTAAGGCATAAGAACTCAGTACTGAGGAGACTCCTGAGATCTGTGTTCTCTACTGAGTAGCTTTTATCTAAACCTCAATTTTCCGTCTGTAAAATGGGATGATAGCACCTCTCTCAGGGGATTGGGAAGATGATCCATCTGGAACTTTTAATCCAGCTTTGCCTCTTTTGTTTTCTTTACTTTTAGAGGACTCCTTTGTGTTTGTTTTTTTTTTCTTATGTAAGCAATGATTTTTAATTTCTGATTGGATAAAATCAAATTAAAACAAAAATGAGATAGTAGTCCATCTCCGCCCAATGGATCAAGGCTATGAATCAATGGCAACTCTCATAAACGGTCAATGAATTTCTTGGCATTGGAAATGGAAACAATCTCTTTACAAATAGCATTGTCTGATAAAGTCAAAGACCTGAAACCTCATCTGAGATTCTGCGCCACATTAGTTCAACTTCAAATTATATGTTAAAAACTCACGTATGTACCCATGAATCAGAGCAGGCGGAGACTCATGTATGCACACCTGAATTGGAGCAGGCACAGGAATTCATATGTACACATGAATCAGAGCAGGCAGGGGAAATGCTTATACCAGCAGTATTTGGAGTAACACTAAACTAAAAACAACACAAATGTCAACTGATGAAAGAATGAACAAAGGGATGTGGTATGTCCATTCAGTATAATACTCTGTGACAGATGAAAAGGTGTGGGGGGAGGCACCAGATAAAGAAAAGAATGTTACAGGCACAAAAGGAGTGAAACACAGAAGATCACCTGCAGCATGCTTTTATTTATATAGGGTTCAAAATAAGCACACTGGGAATATACACAAAGGCATAAGAGGTTTTTTTAGACAAACAAAAAAAAATAATTACTACAAAAATTAGTGACGTTTACCTCTAACAAGGCAAGGAAGGTATTGTGTTAAAGAAGCAAGATGCTCAAGTCTTCTGGGATGTTGCCAATATTATTTGGTGAACCTTACAGGAGGATTTGTTTGATGGTCATTTATTATACTGACATTTATGATTTGTGTGTATTTCTGCATGAATGTTATATTTCATGTTTTCGGACATTTAAATTATACTTATGGGAATGCTAGGCAAATCCCTCTGGATGTGTTCCTGCTGTCCTGGAGTCTCAGTTCCATCCAATAGCTTCCTCCCCTGGGTCTGACCTGCAGCAGGGCCTGTGGGATAAGAACAGGATTTGGGATTTGTAGAGTTCAGCAGCAAAATTTGAGTTCGTAGTTTTTCTTTAGGACTTGGAGGGAGCCTAAATTTATGTAGAATTTTGAATAAAAAAACTGGGAGCGATAGGTGTCATAGATCTACTGCATTCCAAAAGGAAGCATATGCCTGCTCACAAGAGCACATTGGGGGAGGGGAAGTCTCTCCTTCCCTTGAGAACATCTGTTCCCTGTCATGTGCTACAGGACTAGCCACACAGATAGAGATGTTATTTGTATCTGGAATGTGCCCATGAACTCAGTTTGAGTCTCAGAGTAAGCAAAGAAAAAACATTATTCATGTAAGAAGTCCCAAGCAGTGAGAAAGAATTGAATGAACACACAACATCCAGAAAAGTGGTTCATATGCAAACAGAGGAGGAAATTTTGGAAATGTACAATTTCCAAATGTACAATATGAGCAACAAAATGGTACAATAAGAGCAACAAAAGTATTCAGAAGATTCTATTTTTGAGCTAAAATTTTATTTTATAAATAGCAAGACGCGAAAGAATTAGTATCTAAGCTTAGGATATGCATCTTAAATCATTACAGAAACACAAAGATGGGGACCATGATGGAAAAGCTAGAAGACTTCAAAGTGACTAAATGCAAAGCACAGAAAATCTAGAAACAGGGCTGGAGAAATGGCTCCATGATTAAAAGCATTTGTTGCTCTTCTAGAGGACCTGCATTTGGTTCCCAGAACCTACATGGTAGCTCACAGTCTTCTGTATGTAACTCTAGTTCCAAGGCATCTGATGTCTACTTCTGGCCTCCACAGGCACCAGGCATGTGCATAGTACACGTACATACAGGTGAGCAAATACTAATGAACATGAAATAAAATAAATACATCTTAAAAACAAAGAACTAGTAGGTAAAAACAATATGGAAGGGAGGCAATATGTAAACTCCTCGTGGAAAAATGGTAATTTGAATCTTAAAATCAATAAATCTCTTTGAGTTCCAATTATTATTTAAAAGGAAATCACAACTATTTTTTTTCCAAAGAAAAACACTCCCTCTGGCACCGGGATACCATCTATTGACTTGGGAGTGAAGAATTTACAATTGTTCAGCTACCAGGAAGTGGGAAGATGGCTTGGTGAATGAATGAGTTTAGCAACATTATGTTAAATGCTCATAGGCTCCATTGGAAAGAGTGGCTCTCAAAAACAAAAGGATTCACAGTAGAAAACTCAAGATAGGAGAAAAGGAAGAAGAAAAGAACCAAGAAGCCTTGCCAAGCACATACCTAAACAGTTGTCGGAAAGCATCTGTATATTAGCTACTGGAGAATTCTTGACACACAAAGACATATTTAAGGGAAGACTTAGTAATGGATTCAGACTGAAAATGCTGCTTATAGCAAAATATGAGTGCATTGGTGTACAGTAACAAAGGTGGAAACTGAGTGCCTGCAGACAAAGCAGAAAAAAAAAACAGGTCTCCATGAGCAAACTTTAAGGAGAGAAGACTTTAGTACATAGAAAAAAAATGTACACTCTATTAGGCATTTCATGAAAGAGACACCCACAACTGGAGTAATAGAAATATAGTTGGGCCTTCCAGTCTGAGCCAGTGCCCTGAGCAAGCCTTGGGCAGTAGCTCTGCACCCAGTCCCACAGCATCTAGAAGAAGCTTTACTCCCAGGCGCTGTAACATACGCAGGATCATAGGTGCTCTAACACACCCAGGATCACAGGATCTCAGGAGTTTGGTCACATCAGGATTTCAGGATCCCAGAGGCAGCTTGACTCCCAGGAGCTCTGACACACCCAGGATAATAATAGTGGGAGACTTCGACACCCTACTCTCAGCAATGGACAGATCATGAAAACAGTAACTAAACAGAGACACAGTGAAACTAACAGAAGTTATGAACCAAATGGATTTAACAGATATCTATAGAACATGTCATCCTAAAACAAAAGAATATACCTTCTTCTCCACATGTACCTCATGGTACCTTCTCAAAAATAGACCATATAATTGGTCACAAAACAGATCACAGCAGATACAAGAAGACTGAAATAATCCCATGCATACTATAAGATCACCACAGACTACGGCTGGTCTTCAATAACAATAAAAACAACCGAAAGCCCTCATACACATGGAAGCTGGGCAACACTCTACTCAATGATAACTTGGTCAAGGAAGAAATAAAGAAAGAAATTAAAGACTTTTTAGAATTTAATGAAAATGAAGGCACATCATACCAAAACTTATAGGATACAATGAAAGCCTTGCTAAGAAGAAAACTCATAGCTCTAAGTGCCTCCAAAAAGAAACTAGAGAGCGCATACACTAGCAGCTTGACTGCACACCTGAGAGCTCTAGAACAAAGAGAAGCAAGTACACCCAAGAGGAGTAGATGGCAGAAAATAATCAAACTCAGGGCTGAAATCAACCAAGTACAAACAGAAAGAACTATACAAAGTATCAACAAAACCAGGAGCTAGTTCTTTGAGAAAATCAACAAGATAGATAAACCCTTAGCCAGACTAACCAGAGGGCACAGAGACAGTATTCAAATTAATAAAATCAGAAATCAAAGGGAGACATAACAAAAGAAACCGAGGAAATTTTTTTAAAATCACCAGATCCTACTATAAAAGCCTATACTCAACAAAATTGGAAAATCTGGATGAAATGGACAATTTTTTAGACAGATATCAGATGACAAAGTTAAATCAGGATCAGATAAACTATCTAAATAGTCCCATAATCCCTAAAGAAATAGCAGCAGTCATTAAAAGTCTCCCAACCAAAAAAAAAAAAAAAAAAAAAAAAGGACCAGAAGGGTTTAGTGCAGAATTCTATCAGACCTTCAAAGAAGAACTAATACCAATTCTCTTCAAACTATTCCACTAAATAGAAACAGAAGGAACACTACCCAATTTGTTCTATGAAGCCACAATTAAGTTTATACCTAAACCACACAAAGACCCAACAAAGAAAGAGAACTTCAGACCAATTTCCCTTATAAACATTGATGCAAAAATACTCAATAAAATTCTTGCAAACCAAATCCAAAACCACATCAAAATGACTATTCAAAACGATCAAGTAGGCTTCATCCCAGGAATGCAGGGATAGTTCAATATTCAGAAATCCATCAATGTAATCCACTACATAAACAATCTCAAAGAAGAAAACCACATGTATCATTTCATTAGATGCTGAAAAAGCATTTGACAAAATTCAACATTCCTTCATGTTAAAAGTCTTGGAAAGATCAGGAATTCAAGGCCCATACCTAAACACAGTAAAAGCAATATACAGCAAGCCAGTAGCCAACATCAAACTAAATGGAGAGAAACTTGAAGCAATCCCATTAAAATCAGGGACTAGGAAAGGCTGCCCACTCTTTCCCTATCTTTTTAATATAGTGCTCAAAGTTCTAGCCAGAGCAATTAGACAACAAAATGAGATCAAAGGGATACAAATTGGAAAGGAAGAAGTCAAAATTTCACTATTTGCAGATGATACGATAGTATACTTAAGTGACCCAAAAAATTCCACCAGAGAACTCCTAAACATGATAAACAATGTTAGCAAAGTGGCTGGATATAAAATCAACTCAAACAAATCAGTAGCCTTCTGCTACTAAAAGGTAAACAGGCTGAGAAAGAAATTAGGGAAATGGCACACTTCACAATAGTCATAAATAATATAAAATACCTTGGTGACTCTAATCAAGCAAGTAAAAGATCTGTATGACAAGAACTTCAAGTCTCTGAAGAAGGAAATCAAAGATGATCTCTGAAGATGAAAAGATCTCCCATGCTCATGGAGTGGCAGGATAAATATAGTAACAATGGTCATTTTGCCAAAAGCAATCTACAGATTCAGTGCAATCCCCATCAAAATTCCAACTCAATTCTTCATAGAATTAGAAAAAGGAATTCTTAAATTCATTTGAAATAACAAAAAACCCAGGATACCAAAAACTATTCTCAACAATAAAAGAACTTCTGGGGGAATCACCATCCCAGATCTCAAGCTGCATTACAGAGAAATAGTGATGAGAACTGCATGGTGTTGGTACAGAGACAGGCAGGAAGATCAATAAAATAGAGTTGAAGACCAAGAAATAAACCCACACATCTGTGATCACTTAATCTTTGACAAAGGATCGAAGTCCATCCAGTGGAAAAAAAGACAACATTTTCAACAAATGGTGCTGGTTCAACTGGAAGTCAGCATGTAGAAGAATGCAAATTGACCCATTCTTATCTCCTGTACAAAGCTCAAGTCCAAGTGGATCAAGGACCTCCACATAAAACCAGATACACTGAAACTAATAGAGGAGAAAGTGGGGAAGAGCCTCAAATACTTGGGCACAGGGGAAAGTTTCCAGAAGAGAACATCAATGGCTTATTCACTGAGATCAAGAATCAACAAATGAGGCCTCATAAAATTGCAAGGCTTCTGTAAGGCAAAGGACACTGTCAATAGGACAAAATGGCAACCAACAAATTGGGATAAGATCTTTACCAATTCTACATCCAATAGAGGGCTAATATCCAGTATATATAAACAACTCAGGAGGTTACACTCCAGAGAATCAACCCTATTAAAAATGGGGTACAGAGCTAAAAGAAAGAATTCTTAACTGAGGAATATCAAATTATCGAAAGCACCTAAAGAAATGTTCAACATCCTTAGTCATCAAGGAAATTCAAATCAAAACAGCCCTGAGATTCCACCTCACACCAGTAGAATGGCTAAGATCAAAAACTCAAGTTGCAGCAGATGCTGTCAAGGATGTGGAGAAAGAGGAAAAATCCTCTATTGTTGCTAAGATTGTAAGCTGGTACAACCACTCTGGAAATCAGTCTAGTGGTTCCTCAGAAAACTGGACAAAGTATTACCTGAGGATCCAGCTATACCATTCCTGAGCATATACCCAAAAGATATAATAAGAACACATGCTCCACTATGTTCATAGCAGCCTCATATATAATAGCCAGAAGCTGGAAAGAACTCAGATGCCCTTCAACAGAGAAATAGATACAGAAAATGTGGTACATTTACACAATGGAGTACTACTCAGCTATTAAAAACAACCAACTCTTAGGTAAATGGGTGGAGCTAGAAAATATCATCCTGAATGAGGTAACCCAAACACACACACACACAAAAAAAAAAAACCGCATATGGTATGCACTCACTGGTAAGTGTTTATTAGCTTAAATGCTTGGAATACCCAAGATACAATTCACAGACCATATGACACTCAAGAAGAAGGAAGACCAAAGTGTGGGTGCCTCCTTCCTTCTTAGAAAGGAGAACAAAATACTCATGGGAACAAATACAGAGACAAAGTGTGGAGCAGAGACTGAAGGAAAAACCAACCAAAGACTGCCCCATATACAGTCACCAAATCCAGACACTATTTTAGATGTCAAGAAGTGCGTGCTGACAGGAGCCTGATATAGCTGTCTCATGAGAGGCTCTGTCAGAGCCTGACAAATGCAGAGGTGGATGCTCATAGCCAACCATTGGACTGGGCACAGAAACCCCAATGGGGTCCCCAGTGGAGGAGTTAGAGAAAGGACTGAAGGAGCTGAAGGGGTTTTCAACCCCATAGGAAGAACAATAGTATCAACCGACCAGAATTCCCAGAGCTCCCAGGGACTAGACCACCAATCAAAGAGTACACATGGAGGGACCTATGGCTCCAGCTGTCTATATAGCAGAGAATGGCCTTGTTGGGCATCAATGGGAAGAGACTCTTGGTCCTGTGAAGGCTCCATCTCCATGCCCCAGTGTAGGGGAATTTGAGGGCAGGGAGGTGGGTGGATGGGTGGGGGAACACCCTCATAGAAGCAGGGGAGGGAGGATGGGATAGAGGGTTTCCAGTGGCAGGTGGAACCAGGAAAGAGGATAACATTTAAAATGTAAATAAAGAAAATATCCAATAAAAAAAATACAGTTAGTTTCCCTTCTAAATTAATGCATGAGAGTTGAGAAACAGGGGTTGGGATGTTTTGGGTTTTTTTTCTGATTAAAATTAGCAAAAGTACATTGAAAATAAATAACCAAGACTTGGTACAACATGCATGTCATAAACTGTATTTTGAAGCCAAAAACAACAACAAAAACAATAAACCTGACTCTGAACATTTTTATACTTTGGACTTCCTTTTTTTCTCATCTACTTATTTTATATTGTTGAAGAGTAACTGTTTGTACACATTACCTGAAATAAATCTTAATAAAATGTGATACACATTTTGAGAAACATTTATTTTCTTTTTCTTACTTATGCATCTGAGTATCTTGTCTGTGTATGTCTGTGTACTGTGTGTGCACCTGCTGCCTGTGGAGGCCAGAAAGGGTGTCAGATCTCCTGGGGCTGGGGTTGCAAACAGTTTGAGTCATATATTGGTTCTCAGAATAGAACTTGAGTCCTCAGAAGAGCAGCCAGTGTTCTTTGCAGCTGACCTATCTCTCCAGCCCAAAAACTTCATCCAAATAAATAAATAAATAAATAAATAAATAAATCAACAGGAAACAATGAAACAAAGAAGGCATAATTTTTTTCAAAAGCCTACATAGATATCTGATGTTCCTTTGTTTATGGAGGGTGGAGTATTAATATAATTATTACTATACTGTGGTCAATGTCCTTTATGGTCTGGTAGTGTTTGTTTTGTGAAATTGGGTATGTTAATATTGATATGATGTGACCCTCTTTGCATCTTCTCATAATTTTGACTTGAAGTCTACATCATCAGACAGAAGCAGAGCAACTCCATCTTGCTTCAAGCTTCATTTGTCTGGAACATCTTTTCCCACCCTTTCCTGTTAAGACTCTTTGCTAATGAGAGACATCCCATGTAAGCAGCGAATAGTTAGATGACACTTCTTAGTCCAATCTTCTAGTCTTTTTTTTTTACAGTAAAATGGAGATAATTAGTTCTAAGTATATATTTGAAAGAATGCATAAATTCCTGCAGTATGTTGTTTGATAATGTTCTATAAGTTTTTAATCTTCATTTGGTTATTTATGTTTCTACTGAGATTTATTCTTTCCTGTAATCTCATGGGTATGTTTGCTTTCTTCTTCTGTGTATAGAATTCCATAGTGTCTGCAATGGTACTTTAGTGGCCAGGCATTATTTTAGTTTGTATTAATTATGGAAAATTTCCTTTGATAATATAGGGACTCTCCTGTATACAATAATCTCCTTCAGAGCTTGAAGTACATCCGCTGATGCTTTAGCAGTCTGTTGGGAAATCTGCCATTATTTTGATGACTATGCCCTTCTATATCACTTGGCCTTTGTCTCTAGCAGCTCCCATATACTTTGTTCTGTTTCCCCCAATGTTTTAACTATAATGGAATGAGGCCAATAAATTCATAGTTATTCATCATCTTTAGCCATTAGGGAAATGCAAATCAAAACTACATTGAGATTTGATCTTACTCAAGTCAGAAGGTCTCTCATCAAGAAAACAAACAACAACAAATGCGGGTAAGAAAGGAGGACAGACAGGGAACATTTATTGGCTGCTGGTGGGAATGCCAATTCATCCAGATAGAATGGGAATCAGCCCATTGAGGTTCCCCTCAAATTAAAAATAGGACTATATCATCTAGCCATACCTCTTCTAGGTATGTAGCAAGAGAGTCAGGTTCAATGTTACTGAGACACGTGCAGGCCTCTGCTTACTGCTGCACCATTTGCAGTAGACAGCTTGTAGAATGATGAACGGATAAAATCAGAGATAAAGATGATAGACGGAGATAGAATCAGAGATGAAAAGTCAGAGGTAGAGACGAAGATGGAGATAGGAATAGAAGCAGAGTCAGAGATAGAAGTAAACACAGAGTCAGGGATAGAGATAGGGATGATAGAGGTAGAGGGTATTAACTGGAAAAAGCATTAAGGATGTAGAACAGGAATGAAAAGGGGAAAGCAGATGATAAATGGTAATAGAAAGATTAGTATGATCAAACTATATTATATCCATACATGAAATAATATGATGAAGCCTCAAACACTGTTTCATTTATATATGTTTATAGAATAGCTGTAGTCAAATATATTTGGTGGAAATACAAAGAACAGTCAATTTTAAAATAAATTGGTAAAACAATGCAAAAAAGAACAAATACAAATAAAGAGTGACAGTTGTCTTAGTTAGGGTTTCCTTTGCTGAGAAGAGACACCATGACCATGGCAACTCTTATAAAGGACAACATTTAATTGGGGCTAGCTTACAGGTTCAGGTGTTCAGTCTATTATCATCAAGGTGGGAAGCATGGCAGCATCCAGGCAGGTATGGTGCTGGAGAAAAAGCTAAGGGGTCCGCATCTTGATCAGAAGGAAACCGGGAGAAGACTATAGTCTTCCTCACAGCTAAGAGGAGGGTCTCAAGGCTCACACCCATAGTGACACACTTCCTTCAACAAGACCACGCCTCCTAACAGTGCCACTCCTTATGGGCCAAGCATATTCAAACCACCACAACAGTGGTATAATCAGGTAATTAATTTAGGTTCAAAATCCCAAGAAGAAGGTATAATCAACTGGATAAAAATCCAAGACTAATAGAAGCACAAAGTAGTATAAGTTTCACTAAGTAGTACATTCTTAAATGTAACTGTCTCAGAATCCCAGTAGAAATAGACAAAAAAAGGATAGCATATTCCAAAACGACTCTGTAACTTTGAAATATAAAAATAAATTTGTAGACGTCTATCAATTATATATATATATAATTAATCCATTTGAAAAAACTAAGACCTGTGGTATAATAATATGATATAGTTAAAAACACAGTTTTTAAAAATAGAGTCACATGACATTATATAAAGAATCTGCATCAATAAGGAAACTGAATATGAACCTATGAATGATCTAAAATGAAGTAAAAAGAAAAATATTCCATCAAAATTGGAATGACCGTGTTGAAGGTTGTGTTCAGGGGGGAAAATGTATGTTCTTCAGTGATTTGTCATTAAAGGGAAAAGACTTAAAAAGAGAAAGAAGCTGAGGAAGAAACTTCAAAAGTATTAAGAATTTTTTACTTCACTACATTATCAAGGATTTAGAGGAAATTAACAACAAAATCCAACAAAATAGTAAGTGAAAATTGATGATAATAAAGCTAAAATTGAGAACTAGGTGATAGCTCAGTCAGTAAAGTTCTTGCCTTGTGGGTGTAGCTCCTAGAATGTGCATTAAACGGCTGGGCAGAGTACTGTACACCTGTACTTCCAGTATTGAGGTGCCTGTGGATGTCAGGAGCTCACTGGCCGCCTAACCTAGTCACCTCGATAAACTCCAAGCCAATCTCTCTCTCTCTCTCTCTCTCTCTCTCTCTCTCTCTCTCTCTCTCTCTCTCTCTCTCTCTCACACACACACACACACACACACACACACACACACACACAACAGAGGATGAAGAAACTGCCTGAAGTTGTCTTGTGACTTTGACATAGATGTACATGTATGCACATGCACACATGCACATAAACACACACACACACACAAACCTAAAAGAATATGTGTTTAAAAGGCTGCATCTTTTAAAATATCTAAAAATAAAAATGGTAAAGCTGTGTTTAGTTGGGGTTTCTATTGTTGCGATAAAATACCATGACCAAAAGTAACTCGGGAAAGAAATTATTATAGTCCAATATCCAGGTATGTCAACTCAGAAACTCAAAGCATGAACCTAGAGGAAAGAACTAATGCAGAGGCCATGGAGGAGTGCTGCTTACTGACTTGCTTCCCATGGCTTGCTCAGTTTGCTTTCTTATAGCATCCAGGACCACCACCGCAGGGATAGTACTACCCAAAGTGATAGTTTCTCCCATATCAGTAATCAACTAAGAAAATGCACCTTAGGCTTTCTAAAACGGCAATCTGGTGGGGGCATTTTCTCAGTTGAGGTGGCCTCTTTCAAATGATTTTGACTTAAGTCTAGTTGCCATAAAATTGCCAGCACAAAAGGCAAAATTCCATGATATCTAATTTGGAAGCAAAAAATATGCAAGAATTAGAAATGAGTTAGAAGATAGGAATGTGAATATGAAGGATCAAGATAATGCTGAGAAACAGGGTGAAGAACTCCCCGGTCATGAGTAGAAGGAAAGGGGCAAGTTCCTTATAAGGTGTAAGTCTATTGGACAATACTTGACCCAGGTTTAGTGAATGTAATCTAACATCATGAATACTGCTATTATTGCTATTGTCATATATATCTTTCAAATACTTCCAACAGTTCAGTAGAAGATATGACTCAAACTTCTCTGGGAAAAAAAAAAGTATCAAATGGAAAGAAACTATCATAATGTTAGCATTATCTCCATTCTTATCAAATATTGCTTAGGTGCACATTATATTCAAAGTTCATTCCCATTCAGTGAGATCCTGGGTATGACCTCTGCCTTCCCCAAGTGGAAAATCTTTAGGCTGTGATAGGTTCACGAGACATCAATGCATACTCTAGAGTAGACAGCAGGGGACAGTTGAGATACTACCACAGGGAGCTATGGCAAGGGAGAAATTTTTGGTAAGTGAAAGATAAGGTTGAACATACAGGCTTCTAAGAGAAAAGGGAGCTAGTTAAATTCACCAGTTTGACTCAACTGGGAAATTTTGAGACAAAGAAGAGAAGAGGGTATGGAGCCAGATGATGAAGAGTTTTGAGTTCCACTTCACAGAACACAGTCCTCCCCCTTCTGGTTGGAAAGCATATACTTATGGCTGATGTGGCAAACTGTGTTCTTCAGAAGGATTACTTAACAACAGTATGCTCAGTGGACTTGGAGTTGAGGAGGTGTATACTTGGTGAGGAGCGGTCACACAAGTACAAGACAGAGAAACTACTGTCATTATTTTAAGCTTCTCTCCCTCCCCTCGCCGCCCCCTCCAATCTAGAAATACCATTTTCTCCATGTTGCAAATGGACAAAACACAAAATGGCTTCAGAGCCAAATAGAATATGAAATAAGATGCCTAAAGCACGACTGGCATGGCCTCCTGTCAGTCATACTTCAGTTCCCCACTGCCCTGAGTTGACATTAGAGGGTTTAGTTGGTATTTCCCAGCTCCCTCAGAAGGACAGCCTGAAAAACAGCAACAACAAAACAACAACAACAAAAAAGCCAACCTCCCCTCCTCAGGTGGCATTGTGGAAGAGAGAACCTTTTTATCACCAAAAGGCCCATCTGGCCTGGTGATAGCCTAGGAACGGGATCACGGATCTCCCCAGGGTTAGCCCAGCTTTGCTTCTAGGCAAAGCTTAGCTTCCTCCCCGCCCTTCCTTCCATCCCCCTTCTCTTCAGTTGTTATCAGCTCCAGGAACACAGAGAGTTAACCTTTGCAACTGGATTTGCTCTGTACAACACAGTGTCACCCACAAACTGGTGTATAAGGCGCCTGTGAAACGAATGAAAAGAAGTCCAGGAATTCAGTTAATTAACCACATCAGTTTCTTAACGTGATCAATTTTAATTAAACTGAATTTTAATAGAGATCTGTGTAGTCTGTAGAGACCAATTGCTAATTCTACAAAGCATGTGCTGCTTTTCAGTTCAGGTTTGCTCCCATCTAATTAATATGGATAGAGCATTAAGCCTTTTTGGACTCTGGTGGTTTTCATTTCATGACTATTAATGATTTTAATGAACTGGACTAATTCAGTAGTTTTCATCCTAGTGTTTCGGGGCTTTGTTCATCACAAATTTCAGGTTTATAATTGGTTTCCAGGTCTTAACAGTGGTCATTGATCAGCTTCAGCAGTTCCTTTTACAACTCAGTAGGCGCTGGGGACTGTTAACCCTTCGCCACCTGGAGCAGAGATACACAGTGCAGTGCTTCAGAACAAACCGACCTGCAGGTGGCCATGGGGCAGGGGTTACTTAAAAATCCCAGAATGTGGGGGCGGTATTAGCACAGGACAGAACAGGAAAGGTCGTGGTAGCAATATGGAAGCTGTAAGTTTAGAACAGTAATTAGAATAAAGTGGACCAGTGATTGCTTTAGTTTCCAATATTCCGAGTGAGAAATGCGCCAACCAGACTTTCTATCTACTCGGTGGCCCCTGCCAATCCCTAGCAGGCATCTTTATCAACAACCAAACAGCCGGGACTAAAGAATAAGAAAATTAAGAGCTGAAAAGAGCTGATGAGAAATAGAAACCAGGAGACTAGGCTGCAGGGGACAGAGACTGTGGAACCTAGCAGAGATACAGAAATAAATGTGGGTGGCTGCATACTTGCAACCCCCTCCCCTTTTTTTTTCTTCACATGACAGGAATATGGGCTTACCAATGGAACATAGCTATAGCTTGTGGTTTTCTGCCTCTTGGAAAACTAATAATGTGTCTGCCTTTTGTTGAAAACAAAAGGCATAACTTTAAGCACTATGCTCCTGAGAGTGTCTAAACAGACCTGTTTGTTCCCTGATCTTTCTCGGTACTGAAAAGTGACAGGCAGAGTGAATATGCAGAGGAGTCTAGTTCACATCACCAAAATGGAAGAAAGCCGGAGGTGGCCAGTTCCTGATTCAGGTATCTGTGTCTTAAATGTTCCAAGAAATTGCTGCCCAAAGTACCATGCTCAAGTACCAGCTTCCAGAAATAAAGACTGGCATCTTGGGAAGCTGTCCTTTTTCATAGGTCTATCCCTAAAGATTTCCACAATCCTGTTCCTGATCAGTGGTGGGAAAATCTGATGCTCCAGGGATTTGCTTCTGATAGAAATTCTGTCCATCTGGGATCAAAAACTTAGTTGGCTATTAACGGGTACTTCAATTAAAAGCATCCAGAAATCTCATCTAGAGTGATTTTATATCATCTCCGAGTTCTAAGTAGAGAGGCTTAAAAGAATCAGTTAGATGGTGGCCACCAAATAAACATTTAAAATACTTGAGAAAACAGATATAAAGCTGAGAAATTTGGATGTTTTTAATATCCAAATTTTTGTTTTCCTTGACAGGTTATGTCTCTGCCAGTTGGCTTCTCTAATACAAGCTGATTTACTTAAACAAACTGCCATCAGGATAGAATTTACTTTATACCTTTAATTCCTACTTGGCTCTCCGTCCTTTCCAGCCTTGCTTCTATCCCACAGAGCTGCTGAAAGGTTGTCATCTATAAAATGGTGGTAATGGCTTCCTTGTAGGGTCATTGTATAGATTAGCAAACTAAGCAAGGTGCCACAATAAATTATGGTTATTATTGTCACTCAAACCTCCACAGCTCCTATGATTGGCACATGACTTAAGTCTTCCTCTGTTGAGTTATTGGCAGTGCATCCTACTGTAGAGCATATTTCCTCAGACGCTACTGAGAAGCCACTGGCTTACCCTTTTAATCTTTCAGCAAATGTGTGTGGAAGATGTTTGGTTTATGATGAAGAGTTCTAGACATGAGGGATACCATGCAGTTTGGATAGGCTGAACATTTTCATGGGCTTGGAGATTTAATTTGTTTTCTTTGAAAAGGAAAGGAAAATAGGAAAGGTTAATCTATTTAAACAAGCAGATTTTGCATCTTTAATTCTTGTTTGTCTCTTGATTCTGTCCTGTCTTCTGCTGAATACTTAAATTGTTCCAAACATCAGTGGTTTGGCACATATCAAGCCACATGAAAGGAGCCTAAATATCTCCATGTTATTGATGAGGACATCAAGGCTCTGTGTGTTGCCAAGGTCACGAAGGATTTAAGTGAAAGAAACTATTAAGAAACTATTTAAACCAGAGTAGTCGGCAGCAGGACTCAGGCATTAAGATTCAACTTCACTTGCAAAAAAAAAAAAAAAAAAAAAAAAAAAAAAAAAAAAAAAAAAAAAAAAAAAAAAAAACCCTAGAGGAAAAATTACAAAAACGGAAAGGAAAAAAAAAAAGCTATGTGAGATGAAGTATCCACAAAAGCCTCCTTAGAGAAGACTGTGTGAGAGCAGAAAGGCCCACACCGACAGAATGTGGGAACCTGAGGTGTTCTAGAAAGCAGAAATGAACTGAGCTATCCTCCCTGAGGCATGGTAAATTGAAGCTTACCCTCTGTGTCACTAGAGTAGAAACTTTAGAGTAGAAGACTTTGTGGGTGTGATTAAGACTAAGCAAGGATCTAAGAGCGGTGTCTACTTCCACAGAAGTTGTAGCTTTTAAATAAGAGGGGAAAAAAGTTTTCCCTCTCCTCAAATGAAAGACATGTAGGGCACTGTGGGGAGCGGAACTCAAGATGGTGCCTGGCTGGGTGCCAGATGCCCCTGTCGTGTTGGTTCACCATTTCAGGAAGCCTGGGTGGCATGTAGGCGAGGCTTTACTGCTCATGCATTTTGCTTGTTCATCGTTACATAAGATCGGGCCATGTGATGTATGTGTTCAGCACCAATGGAGAATGACCGCATGCAGGTTCTGATTGGAGAGGACACAGAGATTTCAGGGCTGGGAGCTAAAGCTCAAGGGGTTTTGCGGTACTTCAAGGTTCCTGAATAAACCGTGTTGGGAAGGAGATCCCGTGTCCGTAGTCTTCTGTCTGCTGGTCAGCTCAGGAGGCGACAGGTCACCTAGCAGCAGAAAGGAAGTCCTCATCCGAAGATGAACTGGCTGCCTTTTTATCTTGACTTCTCTGCTCCCACTACTGTGAGAGAATACATTTCTGCTGCACCAGTGGCTGCCCAGTCTGTTGTATTCATTTAGACAACTTGAGTAAACTAAAAGATCAGAGGAAGTCTTGGACCCTAGGAGGATAGTGCCTCTCAGCAAGTTCATGAAGGAAGATGGAGACATCATTTGAGTGTTGGGAAGGATGAACCTTTGCAAGAGATACTGAGGGGGTTTGAATGAGTGAGACAAAGAACAGCAAACGTGGCTTTTTCCAAGAATATCTCTACATAAGCAACTAGAGGAGTGAGAAAGAGAATCAGGACCTCAGAGCAAGATTTGTAAGGTAGCAGATACTCTAGAATGTTTGTCTGTTGAAATGGTCTAGTGAGCAGAACATACAAAGGAGATATTATAGAGAGGAGATAATTGCAAAAACAACGTTATTAAGTAGAGAAGAGGGGCTATCCTTGGATAGAAGAGACTTATCATTGTGCAAGTATAGGCAACAAAGCTATAGATAAACATGTAAGAGGCAGGTTGATCGGGTGCATGCACCAGAAGGGGAAGTGGGGCCTTTTGGTGTATCTGCAGGTAGAATGGAAGCTTTGGCAACGGAATAAGAGATATCTGTTTCTCTCTGTTGTGCTAACATTCTATTAATAAGACATAGCTCTTGACTATCCCCAACCAGAGGTTTGTTTTTATCTTCCTCCTGCTCTAGACAAGAAACTGAGCTCCCAAGAAAGTAAGCAACTTAGTCAAAAGGTTCACTGAGATGGTGACCAGCAAGACTGGGATTTAAACTGAAGTTTTCACTTTTGCTTGTTCCTGATTTGCTGAAAGTGAAAGTGGAGGGAAAAGTTGGAATCATGATCTTAGTGAAAAGAAAAGCAAATTGAGTAATGCAATGTGGTAGGATTTCTAGGCTGTACTGTAGGTGATCTTGTCATCAGGGATATAAATGTAAAGGAAAACTATTTTTATAGCCTCATGGATTTGTTTTATTGACTTTTGTTTTGCCTACAGCTCTACTTGAGTGCTCAGATTTCAAACTGGGTCTGAGTTTTAAGAGTAGAGGAGAAGAAAGGGGGAAAAGGGTAAGAGGATGAATGGATGGATAGATAGATGGATGGATAGATGGTGTGTGAGAGGATGGATGGATGGTTGCATGAGTGGATGAATGGATGCATATGTATATACATACATATATACATACATACATACTTACATACACACACATACATATACACATACACATATTCATACATACATACACATATACATCCATACATAGACACATACATCCAAACATACACACATACATACATACACACATACATACACACACATACATACATACATACACACATACATACACAAATACATACATACATGCACACACATACATACACACATACATACACACATACATCCACAAATACATACATACATCCACAAATACATAATACATACATATACATACATACATACACACATACATACACAAATACATACATACATACACACATACATACATACACACATACATACATACACACACATACATACACACATATACATACATACACACATACATACACATATATACATACACACATACATACACACATACATACACACATATACATACACACATACATACACACATACATACACACATATACATACACACATACATACATACATACATACATACATACACATAGGTATATAGGTAGACAAGAGTATTGATGGTTGTCAACTATTGACCTAGTTTGAATAAAAAGGAAAATGAGGCCAAAGACTGATGAGAGGCACTGAAAGTAGCTGGAATGCAGTGGGTTTGATAAACTGGATAATTAAAGTAAGTACTTGGATTAAGATTCTGATGTTTTGAGAGGCACTTGACATTAGAGCTTTTCACAATTTCAAGACCCCTAGAGTCCGACCCCAGCATAGAGGAAGGCTATAAACTTAAACTTTACTGCCAGCAGGATGGCTCAGTAGTTAAAGGCATCCAAAGCCAAGTCTGGTGAACTGAGCTCAATCCCTGGCACTGGTGGTAAAAGAACCAACTCTCACAGGTTGCCCTTTGATTGCCACACTTGTACCATGGCACATGTGAACTTCCACACAAGCACAGAAGATAAATAAAAATCTTATGAAAAATGTACAAAAGTTGTGGGAGGTAATGAGGTAGGACATGAGTATTGAAGTTCCCAGGGATAGTGGTAAAAGTAACAGGAGAGAGCAAGAAAGAGACAGTAAGTGGGTGTTAAAATCTCCAGAGACTGGGAGGTGAGTGGGGGACAGGAGACTATGACAGAGAGGGAACAGATGGTGTAGTCTCATACCATCTGCTTTCAAATTGCCAGGAATTTTGAGGATGAAGGAAGGGACAAGTGTCTAGAAATAGCAGCAGAGCAACTCCAAAGCCCATAGTCACCCCTTTCGACTCTCCAGCTGAAACCCTCTGCTGTGCTACCACACTCTCCACTGCTAAACAATACATATATGCTGTCTCTTCTGACTCCTACATTTTGGTAAGATATTTTGACATTGGGCTTTGGAAAATAAGCATCATGTCTCTTACATGAGTGCATATGTGCACTGGTATATACATATATGAACACACATCCTTACACAAGCACACACACATACATACACACACACACACACACACTATCCTGAATATTTATAAGTTCTATATCTTCCCCCTTTTGGTTTTTGTTTTGTTTGTTTGTTTGTTTGTTTGTTTGTTTTTCAAGTCTGAGTTTCCCTTTGTAGCCCTAGCTGTTCTGGAACTTGATCTGTAGACTAGGCTTGCCTTGAACTCACAGAGATGCACCTGTGTCTGCCTCTGCCTCCAAAGTGGTGAGATTAAAGGTGTGTGCCATCATTGCCTGGCTACAGCTTCCTTTCTAAAATCCTGTTAAAAAATAGTCTAATGTATTTGAAAGTCATTCTTCCTGCCACTTAGATTCTTTAAATCTTGAAACATTTTATTTGTTCTTTGGAATAGGGAACATTTATTTATTTCTTCTTTAAGAGTGAATTTTCATCCAATTTCTTCATACTCCACTTTTGTTCAAATATGTGGGAATCAAATTATCTTATTTATTTTTCTCTTTCTTACTTTATATATTTCAGTCCTTTTACTATAAGGGTTTCAGGTTCTGGAATGTTGAGTTAATATTTGGTTTGGGCTCCCTTGCTAGATGGGGAAAATAAATTTTGATTTTTCCGAGGAAGGGAGTACTGGGGATCAAACTCAGGGTTTTTGGACATGCTAGAGAGACACTCTACCATTGAACTACATCTCCAGCCCCATCAATTCAGACATTCCAAGTATAGAGAGTATTTCATGTTGTTATTTATCGATGTATCCCCACCTCACCCAATCAACATCTGAGCAGTCATCCTGATTTTAAGGGTTTCCAGAATAAGGGCTCAGAGTTTTCCCCTTTTATAAGTTGAATCCTTCCAGGCCCTTGAACTCTTGAGTGTGGTTCTACCTCCTCTCTTCTCACATGACTTTTAAGTACCTATCCCAGATCTCAGGTCCACATCAGGCCTTATTTTCTAGTCCGGGACCCTTCTTACTGACCAGACTCTGGTTTCCTGCTTCACTCCTGCCCCCCACTCCAGGGTCTTTATTTTTAGTTCAACTTGGTAGCAAAAAAATATTGTTGGGTTAGCAAGCTATCTCAGTGGGAGCTTACTACCAAATCTCATGACCTGAGTTGGATCTGTACAATCTACATGGTTAGAGGAGAACTGACTCCAGCAACTTGCCATATGACCACCACATGAATACTGCAACAAGTTTGCATACCAGAAATGTGGAATAGGCAACATCCTGGCAAGGGGAACATATTACATTTGTTTTAGCATGGGGGCCAACAGCCATATGGTAAACTTCCCATGGTGTTTCATGCATAAACAGGATATCAACATTCTATCTGTTGTTCATATTCAATTTTATCACTTCCTTTTTACTGGGTCAAGGTTATTGACCAAACTCTCTGATTTGATCACTGCAGCTCTTAAAAGCCTTTAGTCCACTATTTTTTCAAAATCAAAGCCATTATCCCACCCAAAGCCCTTCCAACTCTTATCTCAATTATCAGGGTATGCTCTGTGCACCTACTGCTCCATAGACAACTCCATGGGAGTTCTAAGCTTTGCTATCTCAGAATTTTGCCTTAAAGATAGGACTTTTTAAAAAATGATTTCAGTTAAATAATATCACAGAGATGGCACTAATTCAGCATGCCTGGGTGCTTATAAGAAAAAGAACAGACATCAGTGATGGGTACACACAGAGACATGATTATTTGGGGACACAGAGAGAAGGTAGTCAAAGACAGAGGCCTTGGAGAAGCAAACATCTTTGTCTTGGAACTCTGGCCTCCAGAAGGATGGGAAATGCATGCCTGCTGTTCAATATAATGATCCAAGAGTTTGTTATAGCAGCCCGAGCACATTAGCACGCCTCCTGTCTCATTGGTCATATATCCACTACTTCCCTTTCCTGTGCCCCAGGCAAGACACGTTCTTCATGTCCTTCAACTGTACAAATTACCCTTCACAAGAGGAAACCCCCAAGGACTTTTGTAGTACTCACCAGATGTAGAAGGCTGAATACAGGTTCCCACAGGAATAGTATAAACCTGTGCATTGAAGCCACAGGTAAGTAAAATATGTGAGAGTGGAGAAATGGTCGTGGATGATCCAAGAGGTTCCAAAATACAATTATGAGAAGATTGGGAGTGGGGAGTGGGCATTTGACCACCAAGGCAGGATGAGAAAATATGGTCGTGGGAGAATGTGGCTAATTAGAGTGATGTAGGAAGCGGTCACAAGCTAAAGACTGCAGAGAGCCTCAGAGAGCTGGAAAAGGCAAGGACCCCATTTCTCTCCTGGAGGTGTTGCAGTAATTTCCAACCCCAATAAGCCCATATAAAAACCATACAACCCAGTTATTATATTCATAAGCTATATGCCTAGATTGGAAAGATCTCTCACTATCCTCACTTATTTTCCAGCTATGAGACACTTTGCTACTTGCAGTTTTTCCTGGCCATGTGGTTCTGCTCCATATTGGCCTCCTCCTCCTCTTCTTCCTTCTCCTCCTCCTCCTCCTCCTCCTCCTCCTCCTCCTCCTCCTCCTCCTCCTCCTCCTCCTCCTCCTCTTCCTCCTTCTCCTCTTTCTTTTCCTCCTCCTCCATCCTCTCCCCTCCTTTCTCCTCACTCTGAGACCCCACCTTTCCCTTCCACTGTCCAATCATAGGCTCTAGCCTTTACTTGACCAGTTAGAATGGGGAGATGGTTTAGTGAGATTACCTGAGTATGTGATCTACTCCTCTTTAGGAGCAGCCCCTCTTGAGGAAGCAGTATTAACATCAAAATATAATCAGCACCATGACAAACCACAACGTTTCACCCTTTTTGTTCAATTAAACGGCTCTTTTATCTCAGATATAAATGGAGCACAACTGTCAAAATTATGCAAATTATAAAATATAATATACACTTACTACCCAGTCTATCATATTTGTCAACTTAGATAAAGCACTCTACCATCTACCTTAACTTAAAAAGCTTACAATTCCATACCTCAATTATGTTCTGATTTTAGCTTGCATTACCATCTGAAAACTATCCTTTCAAATCTATATCATCTCTCTCAATGCTAAGCCACTTGAGTTTGATCATGAAGCTGTAACTAGTCTTCAACCCTGTCAGAAATCCAAGAACAAATTAAATATTACCTGAAAATATAGGAAGCACAAAACACAGTTTCCAAACTTAACCAATTTGTAGAGACAGCTAACTACCTGGACAGTCTCTCATTTCTCAAAATGTTGGAGCATCAGTTTTCAGGCTTCTGGCCCAGGATCATCTGACAGACTTCAAATGAAGCAGGAACTATTAAGGACTAACTTCCTCTGTATTAGCAGAGCCAAGTTGTTGACTATCCTGCATTGTGTGTCCTTTTCTAGACAGTATTTTTGTTTGTTTGTTTGTAGATGACACTTTTTGTCCAGCAGCTACCTTGTCATAACTGGAGCAACTCCATCTATAGGTTTTGATGCTCAATTTCTTTTTTGAACCATGAAGGGGGTACTGTCAGAAGCAAACATGTCTCTAGTCAAAATTTCTAAAAATGACATGATTAAATGTCAGATTCTGTATATTCCTGATGTTTTTTTGAAGACAATCTGTCTATATAAAGTATATCTGAAATGTTGAGCCTTGACTACTCTTAACTACTTCTATTTGAATATTGAAGCACCTTAATATATTGAGGTCAGAAGCTAGTATGACCATGAGTTTACGATCTGTCCTTAACTTGCATAACTGAATCATTCTGAATAGTTTATAATGGCAGTTATTAGAAGGACTGGGTCTAAGCCTTGTATTCTTAAATGAGTTGCCTAGGCACAATGCCTATCAAAGAGTATCAATATTAGTTTCAAATTTTATATTAATATAAGAAATTCATATCAATGAAAAACTTAAATCTTCATCAATCTATAAATTTTGTGCCAATGAAAAAATTATAACTTCAATTTGCATCAATTATAAAGATTTCTACTGATGTAAGACTATGGCTATACAATGTTTTGTTTAAGACGAAATTTGATAACCTATCCCTATTTGTTTATTTCTCTAATTTCTATGATATGATATATCCCCCCTTTCTCTTCCAGTCCTCCTTTTTTTAACCTAAAAAAGAAGGATAGAGAAGAGGAAAGAAAAAGTAGAAATCCTTGAGTCTGAGCTCTCTAGTTTCTTCCCTGTCTAAAGCTACAACATTTGCAAGCTATCCCTTAAAATGACAACATATCTGTAATTCATAACATAAACAGAACCATCTACCTCAACCTAAGGGACTGGGACAATTATGCTTGCTTCTAGCTGAATTGGGGGGAAGAATTCCATTCTGAGGATCCAAAGGGAAATAGGAAAAATTGGTTTTGTCAAAGGAGGGCTAGCTGGCATCGTTTGCCTTCCAGTCACTATGTGCTGAGAAAGATCATGGCTTAGCTGAAGTCCTGACTATAACAGTCTGAAAGGCTGGATAGGCAAGCTAGCTGTTCTGGAAATGTCCTAGAAGCAAGTCTTTATAGGAAACAGCTTTGATGTAATTGAGGTAGAATCAAACAAGAAGCTGGAATGTAAGGTCCCAGAATCTCAGCATCCCAGAGTGTGACTCTTGTCTCTCTCTCTCTCCTCTTTCACTCTGCAATATACAAATAAATGTATACAAATATATACTCCAAATATTCATATGGAATGTGCAGGGTGCACAGATCACTTAAGGAAGATCAATAAAGAAAGACAACTGTCTTTATTTAGAGGTTAGTTTGATCACATAATCAAACTATAATATAAATTTCCATCCATACCATCTTAAAGGATGATAAATAACAATAAGTCATTAGAATTTTGTACCCAATAAGTGTTACTATCTTTATATAGACATTTAAGTCCTATCTGGTCCCAGACTTGTCTCTGAAGTGCATGAGAGACACGCACTGCACACACATCACCTCTCTTGTTGATCTCCTTCTTGTCCATAAGCAGGGGTTCTCCCTTTGTCACGTCTGATTTTTATTAGTCTATGACACTTCAGCCCAGTAGTTTTGAGGTTTGGGCCAGAAGAAGTAGCTTTCAGGGAGTAGATTTGTATGATTTGAAGCCACAGTCAAGAACACAGAAATGTGTTACATAGGCCACAAATATATATATTCATTCCTGGCTGCTTCTGAAGAGCCAGATTGCCCTCTGTTCCCTCACAGAGCATTGAAGCTCCTCATTCTGTTTTCTGAAAATTCTACCTTACTGGATTCTTTTAAGTTTACTATGATTGTTACTTTTTCTTAAACTCTTATATGGTGTGTGTGTTCATGTGTGTGTGTGTGTGGGGGGGGTGTTGAGTGTGTGTATGTATGCCAGGGCTTTAATGTGTCAGACAATAACTTTGTGGACTCAGTTTTTTCCTTCCACCTTTACATGGATTTAGGGGACCAAACTTGTGTCACCAGGCATGTACAACAAATGCTTTAGTGACTGGGCCATCTCACAGATACTGAAACCTTATTATTTTCAAACTATTATAATTGCACAGAAAGCTACAAGAAGTAGCGTTGAATATCCTCCTGACATTTGACAATGCTAACATCTTGCATGACTATAGTACAATATCAAAACTAGAAAGACTACAATGTTACCATTGATCTAAATAGGCTGTAGTCCATATTCACTTTTCACCAACCATGTAGAGTTTTAATTATATTTTGCACTAGATTGTGATCCTTTCAGTGTTTAGGACTACATACTTACTTTATATTTATCTTCAGAACATGTCACAAACACTAGGATTTCAATAAATATTTTTAGAATAAATGAGGAAAAAGAATGAGGACGAAATGAGATAAATTCAAACTTATTCATATTATTCATAGAATTATTATTATACCTTGAGTAGGAGGCAGGAAATATATGAAGACAATAAATACTACAATAATTTTAGTAGAATTTCAGTTCTATACTCTGACTTTTTAGCACATATTTTTCATTTGAAAAGTTCTACAAATGAATTTTTATTACATAGTCTTTATATTATCTTAAGGATTTCCTTTGAGCAGCAATCTAATGGTTGAGCTAATAAAATTGTCTATTTGATGACTGGAGAAATGTTCTCATAGTTAAGAGCACTAGCTACTCGTCCAAAGGACAGGAGTTTAATTCCTAGCAACCATATGGCAGGTCAAAAATGTCTGTAACTCCAGTTCTGATAAAACTGACACCCTCTTTAGGTTTCTGTAGGTAGTGAATGCACGTGGTGAACATACATGCATAATACATTTCATGCAAGTAAAACACCCAAACACATAAAGTAAAGCTTTAAAAAAAGGTTTATTCTGTCTAGTTAGTATTTTGTTAAGATTTTTCTGAAATAGAAAAAGAAAGGAAGGAAGAGAAAGAAAGAAAGAAAGAAAGAAAGAAAGAAAGATAGATAGATAGAGAAAAGAGAAAGAAAGAAAAGAAGGAGAAAAGAAGAAAGAAAGATGGAGTTCTGCATTCAGCAGCAAAGGTGGCACACATTTGACAGACTCAGTGCTGACAGTGAACAATGCAGAGTCTTCTATGGTCACCACAGGGAAATGAAACATTCCTTTTCTATTTGGCAGTCTAAAGGCAATTATCTGTTTTATTTCCCTACTAGGCTGCATTTGTGCATTTAAATGATGTATAAATCATTCTGCGGTGCAGGAGAGTTCAACCACAGGTCAGCAAAGGTGAGTCTGTCTGATCCTTGGAGGAACAGCAGGGAAAACCCTCATTGTCACCTGTGCCCTCCAGCCATGACTGACCCTGATCTATAGATCCTCTTAAGGGACTTCTGGCAAGAAATGGGAGCAAACTAACTTTCATCACTTCTCCCAGACTGGGTGCTCCTTTTCTTTATATGCATTTTTCCTTTTATTCAATCCCCAAACCCCAGTTTCTGAGTGACAATAAGCTCTGGTTATAAATAAAATGGCTGATGCTCACAGATTCAGCCATTTGACCAAGTCACAAAACTATCTCAGGGCTTAAGTAGATTCTATCCTAGTTCAACAATTAGTCTTCTGTTCTTCCTAAAGTTTGTGTAAAGGAGTGGTTTCTTTATTTGGATGCACATTAGAATCACCTGGCTATCTCCCAAACTCCCCAAATCCTGTCCATGTGACTTTAAAGGGCATTGGGGATCTACATACCTTAAAGTTTTCAATGTACTTTGAGAATACAGGAAAGTTTGAGAATGAGGGAAAGACTTTAAAATAGACTGACCAAAGTGTTATCGAAGAATCACAGAAAGGACCCCACGTCATAATAACCTTACAAAGAAAGCATCCTTCAAACAATGCCAGCAATACCTAATAACAGGTATTGTGCCTTTAAGTATAGGGACCAGTTTTCTGGAAGTCACTGGTAAACTGTAAATAATCACTTACAAGGACAAATATGTGACTATATCATTGTCCATATCTAGATTAAATTCTGTTCTAATTAACATTTGCAATCTCCACTCAGGGAAAAAGGTCCACAACCTTTGCTAAACTTGCTGTGGGAGACCCAGAATAGATTGTTTGTTGGCCCCTGGGATCAGACCTTCCTTCACGGTCATCTCCCAAACCATAGGCAGAACCATGGGGCTTTGATAAAGAAGTGGTAAATACTCTCCAATGCAGATTTAAAGTTTAAAAGCACAAAAGCCTGATTTCAAAATAATCATTGGAAAAAATGATTCAGGATATTTTAATACACTTTAAACGTATAGATACTTGGTGTTGCCCAAAGTTGGAGGACATTGCCCAGGTGATTCTGCTATGCAACCAACAAGAAAGACAGACACTGTTTTGCACTAACTCCAGAATGGATTCATCCAGCACTATCTCCTGGCTGATGAACATGCTGGTGAAATCTTAGTTCTCACAAATACAAATCTCTTATTCTAGGCAGAGGATATGGCTGCCTCTTCATCTGCAGACTATTTAAATAAAACTGAAAGAATTATGTTTCACAGGAGACAAAAAACCTGGACAGTGTCCAGACAAGGGATTATAGTCAGAATGTAGGAAGAATTTTAAAACCTCAACTAAAGGAAACAAACTATCTAGACATTACTTTGTCTGTGAGGTTTCCCAGAAGTCCTCCTTTCCCACCCCCAACTTGATATTCAGCTAGAATTGTTCCTTCTTCATTGGTGTATAGCTTTTTTGGAATACATTTTTATGTCCCAGAACACAAGCTGGTTAGCTGTATGTTTACCCTTGACAAACTATGCTGTTCTTGAAGTCAATAGCTGTGTTTTATTCTTCATTTCCCAGTGTTTGGCTCCTGCTAAACATTATCATTCTTCTGCTATCTTTTGCTGACTGGTTTACTTTCTAGACATTTCCTAATTCAAAAAAAAATTGTTTAACCTCAGAATTAATAGGTTTCTGAAAACACACAGAGAACACCTAAAATCATCAGGAGAGTCACACACACATGAGTGTGTATGTGTGTGTGTTGTAAACTTAAAATTGTGTTAAAACCTACACTAGACTTCTCCATAGCACTAATTGGAAGATGTCTTAAAGTTCTGAAAGCAAACAGCAGTATATTATTTTATCTGCAGTAAAAAAAAAATCACTCTTAATATTGTCCAAATGTGTCTGAACAACCAGGTTTATCACTAAAACAGCAAATGGGGTTGCAGGAGAAGGGGAAGACAGACGTAAAGCTACATAGGTAGAGAGCGAGATGCAAGTGAGTACTGAGCCAGGAAACAAAAGTCATTGGTGCCATGTGAGTGTCATCTCCAAATTCAGGAAGCTGAGGCAGGAGCATTGCTGTTCAAGGCTAGCCTGGGGTGTATAATGAGACCCTGTCTTGAAGCATCAAAAATCAACAAAAAAAGCAAACTATGAAAATCCCAAACACAAAATAGTAACCATGCTTTGGGAAACGGGAGCAAAATAAATAAAATTAAAATACATAGTTTTAGAAATCAGAAGAAAAGGCTATGCACAGCACTGGGCTGGGATAGACCCACTCAAATCTCCAGAATAAAGGGAGTCTCTGACTCTCACAGCTTTTCAGGTGGGAGATCCACGTCACAGGACTTAATCTGGTCTAATCTACTTGCCAAGAGGCTTGGAATCTGGCACAGGGTAGGACTACAAATTATCGGGCACTTGTTAAGTAGGGCTAGGCTTGTTTTTAATCCAAGACCTGAGAGTTCTAACCGGTTACAGCAAGAGCCCTTCAGTTCTTTGTTCCAAGGGATTGCCAGCAAAGGGGTGTGGCCTGCTTTCTCCCAGGCTGAAACATCTGGTCTCTTAAAGCAATAGTATCTTAAAGGGGCAGGCTCATGATCTAAAAACTAGACACCAACAATATCAATAAAAACAAGAGAGCCAAAAGTGAGCAAGAGGAGTTAAAGTATTCCAGTGTTCAGGTGTTTTCTGTAAAGTGCTAAAAATGTTCATTTACTTTAAAATTATAATAAATCAAGATTGTGTGTTATTAAAAGAAACATTGAAGCATGTGACATAGACTCTAAATATTGGATTTCTCTAAAAGAGGTCAAGAAAAAACTTATTCAGTTGAGATCAGCAGAAAATAAGTGGATATACACCCAAGAATTATGCGCTCTTTAAACATGTCAATTCAAAATTTAAAATGAGCACACTTAATAAAACCCAACTAGAGTAGATACTGCTGATCCTTAAATAAAAGAACATGGGAAAAATCTAGGCCAAACAATGTGCAGATCTGGTCACAAAACAGCCTGAAAAGGATGAGAAGCCACAGTCCAGGACATACCTTATATCACAGACCCTGATGCCAAAGCTCAGAGCAGAGACAGGTCCCAGAGGCTAAGAGCTTTTCTGGAAATTCTCTAATTCTGGTCAACACTGTAAGTGGAAACTCACTCTCCCTTAGTTTCATACCGACTCCAGATTCAGAAGGCTCTCCTGCTCAGACTAGGTCTTTTTGGGGAACTGTACTAGGGCAGAACAAATCCTTCTCAAATGTTTGCCTCTCTTCTCACTGACAGAGACATTAAAGTCCATAATTTGACATCTCTGCCTGCGGCCCAGCTCCAAGGATGGAGGCACAGGGCCTCAGAAGTCCCTTTCTGGGTCTCCTTTCCAAGACTCACTCACCCTCTCCCTAATCAAAGATTTATGAATGGGGAAAAGATAAAAAGAAAGTACATTTGAATTCTAAGTCAAGAGAGTCTTTTTTGTTTGTTTATTTGTTTGTTTTGGTTTTTTGAGACAGGGTTTCTCTGTGTAGCCCTGGCTGTCCTGGAACTCCCTCTGTAGACCAGGCTGGCCTCAAACTCAGAAATCTGCCTGCCTCTGACTCCCAAGTGCTGGGATTAAAGGCATGTGCCACCACTGCCCGGCTAAAAGAGGCTTCTTGACTATATCTGTACCCTTCTAACAAAGAGCCTGATCAAATTCACCTGCCTCAGTCAACAAATCTGGTAGAAAATATTAAGTCCTCGCCTACCAAATTCCAAGGGTGGACAGAAGAGATGCACTGCTTGTTATTACAGTGTCATGTAGCATTTACACCAATGGTTCTCAACCTTGCTAATGCTGCAACCTTTTAATATAGTTTCTCATGTTGTGCGACCCTCTCCTCCACCATAAAGTTATTTATAACTGTAAGTTTGCTACTGTTACAAATCGTAATGTAAGTATGTGATACACAGGCTATCTGATATGTGATTGCCCAAAGGGTTGCTACTCACAGGTCGAGAACCACAGATTTAAGCTAATTATGGAAAGGTAAGACTTAAAGGGCTATCTGTGAGAGCAAAGCGGCCCCAACTCCATAACCAAAAGGATCATGGTCTCTGCAGTCACACAGACCATGTCAGGGTTCCCTGACAAGCATGAGCAATGGCAGTGGATTTTGACCTCTGAGTAAATCAGAAGTAGGAAGGATACATATCCTGAGGCATTGGAATTAGATCACATGATCAGCCAGGTCACAGCAGGGATAACTTAAGACATCTTCAAAGCCTCTGGGTTATAACCTTTTTCCCCTCAAACGTACAGACTTAGACATTTACAATTACAGCCTTATATAGGGCCTTCCCCATCCACTGTCCTTCCCTAAACACTATGTGCTGAACGTTTCAATGCCCTCATGGTTGATGGGACACTACCTCATTTGATCCTCACCATAGCCCTGTGATGCAGGCATTATTGTTCGTATCACTTTACAGATGAGGACACTGAAAGGGTTAAGATGTACAGGGACCAGCTACTGAACTAAAGCCAGATACTGAGTTAGAATCTAGTTACCTAGTCTATAATACTGCTCTTCCTGACTTTGGTCTTGTCTGACTTTCTGGGCTCCTGGTAACCTACGGGCTTATTCCTTCCTTCATTGGCCAGCTGGGAATCGGAGTCCTATATTCTCTGAAATCTCAAGAGCCAAGAAAAATTTCTGTCTTTAGCAGCAGTTACAACTTTATGTGTGACATGCTCAACTCTGGCTGCCTCCTGTGTCTAAGTTTACAACTCCCTCTGCTTCCTGTGCTTCAAGTGGCATACACTGCCATGCCAGCCAACCTCTCCTGTCCTATTGCCATCCCCACAGAAACTCGATCCCAGCAAACCTCACTCTTGAGTGTGTACCCATTGTAGCTGTATGCACACATATGAAGACAGTTGACCTGGAGCACATAATTATTTCACACTGTACTCCCAATAGACACCTCCGAGGATGATCACCCTGGGGCAGCTTATCCAGCCCATGAATGAGATGAGTGAGACCAGTGCAGACGAACTGAATAGGAAACACTGCTCTTCCCTAGGGATTTTTGCTAGTTTTATGTGTGTGTGTGTGTGTGTGTGTGTGTGTGTGTGTGTGTGTGTGTGTGTGGTGTGTATATCAAGTCATTTAACTGATTTGCAGTTTTTTCTTCCGATGATTTTCTTGATGAGATAGCCCCTCTCTTTTATTATTATTACTTTTAAATAAAATTCCTCAGACTTTCCAAGAAAGGTCACTTGAAACGGGAGAGCCCACAAAACAGAGTAGATGGAATGCCTAGACTTCTCTCTGTGACCTGCTTGTGCATTAAACATCTGGGCATTAAGCTTAATAACCTTGTGCTAAAGCACAAAGGGACTTCATGGAAGGCCCCGAAGTCACACTGTGCATACTGAAGTCCAAAGGGTAAAGAAAATGTGACATCCTATTGGCAGAGGATGCGGGTGCCACCTCATAAAAGAGAACCGACTGATAGTGTTGGCCTGGATCACCGGGGTCCCTCACGGTTGTAAAAGCCTTAAGTGGTCAGTGGAGACCAGCCCAGCCCAGCGTGATGGGGTAAAAGGTGAAGATAATCAGCAACACTACACATGGCCCTGATCATTTATCTACTGCTTATTGATCTAAAGAGATATATTACTGTTAATATCCCAGAAATAATTTCAGGGGTCCCTTGAAACTGTGTTATAGATTTTAGTACCGAGTTAAGACTCATGGTTATTTTCTGGCCCATATCCATAAAAATTCATATCCCCTGAGATTCTTGGTTGCAAACCATAGAAATCAATGCTAGCTGCTACTTCATACACACACACACTCCCACGCACACATGCACACACACACACACACACACACACGCACGCATGCACACACAAAAAAATATGAGTGAAAATGGCAAGTTCACAGAAGCATCAAGAATCCGGAATCAGAAAGACCAAGCTTAGAAAACAGGACAAAATGAAGTGATGCCTAAAGGGACCCCAGGCTCTTGGAGAGGAATCTCCATGTCTAATGCAGAAAACATCTGATCTTCAAGCCACACCTACAAGGGTGATGACACACTCACTTGACATCACCTCTGCTTGTGTCATTTCTGAGACTAAGCATCCCAGAGTTCCCTGCTGAGTTCTGTCTCCAGCTCTATAGAGGAGATACTGTGATCTCTTGGACTTCCACAGTAGAAGATAATGAGAACTTCCCCCCACACCCCATCAAGCTACATTCAAAGAGAACTCCACCCAAAAGGAAACTGCAGAGGAAGATTGAATCACAACATCCTTCAGAGGGGGGACATATCCATGAGTGCTACTATATAGTCCATAGAAATACAAGAACTGCAAAGTCAGATCAAACTGGCTTCGGTACTTCCTGGCTGTGGGACCTGGTGGGTCCTCCTGTTAATAAGGGATTAAAGAACAGGTCTATGCATGCAAAATCTGGCTCACACATAGGTTTTATATGTTTACTTCTCTTGAAAAACAGACTTGCTTCTCACATGTCTCAGTTTGTACCCCAACCAGACTTTTCTGAAAGCCTCGGATGATGAGTCTGAAATGACCAAAGGGCTTGAAAAGGAGCAGTTAGTAGCCTGGAGCTTGAACCACATTACACCAACAGGAAGCCCCAGAGGTCAGTGAGATACAGGAAGTCCCAGAGGTCAGCCAGATATGACTGTTCAGCAGCTATGTAGAGGAAGGGAGAATCCTAGACCTCTCTAACTGGATGTCCTTCCTCCTAAAAGAAGCTCCTACCCCATCCACTTTGCTCCTGTTTGAGATGATGGGGTACCTCTGAATTTTTTTACCCTGAAACAAGAGTTTGCTTAGAATGAATACTATTATGATAAAGGACCAATGTTATAACTTCTTTTCATGCTGAGTTAGCAGGCAAGATCAAAGTCCCTTTTTCTTCAGACTGAACTGCTCCTGCATCTTGAAGTGCCTTGAGGACTTCAGATAGAAGCCACCACATTACAAGACACAACCGCTTTATAGTTTTGCAAGCCTTTTGAAAAATAATGTTCCACAGCTTGCTACTGTGTGGTGTGGCAAATGGAATAGAGAGAGATGCTTGCATCAAGCCATGCTTCTCTAAATGAAAATGTTCACTCTATCCACCGTGCATAGGTTTTGGTTTATCCTAGTGGAAATATGTATCTAGGCATCTTTTTTCCCTGTTTGTCATTATTTATGTATTTATTTTTGAGATTATAATATAATCATATCTCTTCGTTACCTTTCCTCCCTCCAAACTCTTTTATACACCCCCGACTCCCACAGCTGTCCTTTAAACTCATGGTGCCTTTTTCTCACTGATTATTATGGAATGAACATATGTATATACATATATATTCCTGAATATAACCTGTTTCGTCCATGTAAAGTTACTTGTATGTATGTTTTCAGGGCTGACTGCTTGGCACTGGGCAAACAGTTGGTGTGCTACTCCATGGAGAGGACCATCTCTCTCGTTCCCAGCACTCTTCAGTTCCCTATACTTCTTTGTATAGTGTTAAGACCTCGTGGGCTTTCCCCAGTCTAGTTTGATATGCCCATAGGTGTTATCCTTGTTCAGTTCATGCTTGTGCAGCCCTGTTGGTGAGACTTTATGGGTCTAGATTCTTTTGTGCAGGCAGGACGATTCAGTGGGCAAAGGTGCATAACTCAATCCCTGGGACCAAGCCGGTAGGAGGAAAACACAGACTCCTGAAAGCTGTCCTCTGAGCCTCCCCACACTCACCAGGGACTGCACAGCCCACCCGATGTACTTACACACAAATAAATAAAATGAGGTACGTGTGTGTTTAAAATGGGCCTTTTTGAAAAACTATCCAGTACTAACTTGAGTTAAATAATAACGAAATTAATGTTTTCAGATCTTTAATGAGTGTTAAGACATGTTAACGTTTTTACATATGTATTAGTAAGCTATGTCAACTTTAGTAATTTTTAAAGACCTGTTATCCTCCAAATGTAACTACGGCAAAGAATTGAAATGTTTTTTTATTTCATATATCTAACTTGGCTAGTGACGCTAGCAATGTTTAAATAAAGGAAAAGGGGATTGTGCAATGCACGTTTTATCTACAAACATTTGTACAGCATTCAGTTATGAGTGAGTTGTTTAAAGTAAAGGCAGAAAGCAATCTAAATGCCCAGCACCAGGGGATTCATAAATGAAGGGTGCTCTCTTCCTATTTTATTAATTAAAAACACAACTTTATAATAGCCAATAAAATGAGGGGAAAAGTAAATTCCATGGAACTTTGCATGTAATATTTAAGAAAACACTGAAGTTTAAAACAATATGTCTAATGTAAGCTCAGCTTTGCAAATAATTCCCAGATACAAACAGAAACAAGACCAGGATAACAAATCAACTGCAGGATTTCTGGGTCGGCTTGATTTAGTTTTAGTTGTTTGTCTACTTGTCTGCTTCCTAGCTGGTACACGATTTTGCAAATCTCTATTTTCTAAATAGCATAGCAAGAGGAATTCAAATCAGTAAATTATTTAACAGGGAAACCACATATAATTGGTATCACTTTATTTTCACACTTGGTTTCATCCCAACCTTACATTAGACATTAGCAGTTGTTTCTAGAGAGAATAAAAAGTCCTGAAGGAAGAAATAAATATGAATCTTGTAAATGCTGCATGTGTTCTTGCGTCATCCTTGGGAGTCCTTAACGGCATCTACAGGTTAATATTTGTCTAGATCGTGCTAACATAGTGGCAAATGTTTCCCTTCTTTAGTTAAACTTCATGTCCATCTTTAATCAACCTACTTCAGCAAGGCTCACATATCTAATCATCAAGACAGACATTCTCTTGAAACGTACTACTTTTCTGGGCCTAGAGAATATTTTTGGTCTGTCTCCCCTCATACTGTCTGTACTGGGAGTTCATTTTGAGCAAGAACATAGACTGAAAATTTTACACACACACACACACACACACACACACACACACACACACACACACACACACACACCCTGCATTAGAACTCTTCTTATGTCTAAGGCTCTGAAATCAAATGACTCTGATGTCACAATGACTGGGTTTGGATTTCAGTTCCATGATCAGTAAACAAGCTGTGTTCCTTTGGGCAAAATAGTTAACCTCTCTCTATGTTTTGTTTTCTTCTTCTGTATGGGGAAAAATATTAGCACTTGCCCAATGCCGTTGTTAGGGTGGCAGAAGTTGAGACCTAATGACCTTGAAATGGTGGCATAATGTATGTGCTCTGTAAAGAACAAGCTGACAGCCATTCTCTACCCATCCAACATCCATTCTCAATAATTCTTCCCCTGGCTCTGGGTTGCAGAAGCACACCCTTAAGGGATGATTCCACAAGTTCGAGCCACTGGACTCAGGCAGTCTGCCAGGAGATCTAGGTCAGGATTAGCATTCTAGACTTTGCTCCTCCTGGACTCCATGTCCTGCAACAGATTCTGCTATGGCCGAGTCCTTCCTTACACAGCTAGTGTGAACAGCACAACACCTGAGAGGCAGATCATTCTCCTGCTGCACATCTCATGTGGCTTCTCCTGCATCCTACCCTTCCCTTGCTCCTTAAGGCCTGACGATGGTAACACCTCCAAGCATTAATAAACACCGGCTCCTTACTATGCTTTGCGTTTTCTTAGGTCCGGGATTCTCACCTCCCACCTCTATAAATTGCTTCTTCACTAAAATGCATTTAGTTCATCCTTTTTGAGTGAGTCAAGTGCTTCCTGCTGGGACCCTGGCTGACACAGCTGAACATTATTAATATATGTGTCCTTCTGCTCATAACAGTATTGCAGTCAGAGGAGGTTGTCAAGCATAAAGGTGATCATTTATTGAGCATGCAAGGCACCAGACAGCTTTCAGGTTCTTCTGAATTATGAATGTCCCGGGTTTGCTAAGCCATAAGACTCATAGTAGTGAAACCGAAGGGATGGAATCTCTAGTTACTGTTTTATGTGTGTGAGAAGGTGTCTGCTGCTTGGAAATCATACTAGTCTGTGCATTATTGTGGGTCATTTGTTTGATTGTCCTTTTAAGATTCTTGTCAATTTAAACTTTTTCTCTGTCCCAAGCATGTATGAGAACTGCCTGTCTTGAGGTTACTAAAATTCTGTGAGACTATATTTACCAGACAACTGTCTACTCCTTTATTTAGATATGTCTAGAAGCTGAAGTTTTGCCCCAAATTAGAAAAATATTTTTGCAGAAAAAGACACTATTAGCAAGAAGCAAAGCCATCACAATTCTTGGAAAACTTAACTATATAATTGGGGGAAATTAAACTTGATCTTCTAATTACACACATACATACATACACACACACAGAAAGAGAGAGAGAAAGAGAGAGAGAGAGAGAGAGAGACAGAGAGACAGAGAGACAGAGAGACAGAGAGACAGAGAGACAGAGAGAATGTAAAATATTGGCTGTGACATGTACTATAAAGGGAGGTACAAGGTAGCAAAAGAGTCGTTGGTAAAGAAAACTCGCATAGCCAGGAGGTGCCTATAAGATTTTGAAAGAAGCAAGGACCAGAGAAATACGAATGCAAAAGAAAGAGGATTTCAGAAAAGGAGGAACTGTGTGCTGGGACCATTTGATAAGTGGGGGTGGGGTGGGGGGAAGGAGGACACTAGAGAGGGTCATGGGTCAGCTAGGCTTGAGAAGAAGGCCAAGGGTGGTGGGACTGGAAGACGCTAAAGGGCAACAAAAACGGGGCCTTAGAGGGTATGGACAGCAGATTGCTTAGTTGCTAAGAACCGGAAATGGTCGGAGGATTTCAAATAGGTAATGACCTGATTGGGTTTGAGTTTTGAAAAAACTCATATGATGTCTGTGGGAGCTGTTCTAGGCTCCAGGATTCCAGATGCCCCAACCTCCAACCACTCCCACCCCCTGACTGAAGTACAAATAGAAAATATTCACTGGTTGTCTTGCAGGTGATTAGACTGGAACTGAATTAATTCCTGCTAATCAAAAGGATTCTTCTCAAGGCCCTGGCAGTGACAGGTAATTTCAAGATGAAATCGTTCCTCGAGTCTGTGTCTAATCAGTCCCTGCTACTGCATTTCGGCAAGTCAACACTGCGACATATTTTTGTAACTTTCCAGTAATTTTCATGTCACAGCTGTCACTGGGCTCCCCGCTGGACCCAAGTACACATAACTAATTAATCAATCAATCAGGAAGGAGAGAAAGTTATGCCTGATACTACAACGAGAAGCTCTGCTGGCTAAACTCAAGGACCGGTTTCAGCCAGAATTAAAGAAAAAAAAATATCTTCTTAGTAGGAAGCAGAGCTTGCAGATTAGAGATAATTCCTAAGACGTGGGGGCTTGTAATTTAGAGTGTGATCGATGTGGTTACTGGGTTGGAGGAAGCAGATGGAGGGCTGGGACCCTGCTGTTCAATGTCCTAGTATGAAGAGAGAAGGGGAACCCAGGAGGGAAAAGACCAGGTGAAGGCAAAGGCTCCCCAGTTAGGAGTCAGATCTTCTGACTTCTCTGGAAAAGCCATAGCTCAACTGGCTGAATAAACTGGTGCAAGCACTTCTGTGTGATAGGACCTTTGTCTATGGAAAATATTCATGAAAATAAAGAGACAGTTCTTCCTGGGGAGCATGCTACTCAGCTTTTTATTACCAAAGTAGGGGTTTTTTTGGTTTTTTTTTTGTTTGTTTGTTTGTTTTGTTTTGTTTGTTTTTGGTTTTTTGTTTTTTTTAAAGAAATAGATAATGGAGTAACAGGAGAGTGAAAAGTATCTTTTTCTTTTAGAACCTAGTGACAAAGACATTGAAGAGTTAACCATGGGCTTTTGAGGATATCTAATCAGCTTTTTAGGTTGTTTGTGACTCTATGGATGTCTGTGAAATGTAAAGGTTTTGGTGGTTGTCATCACATCTGGAGCAAAGAGTACCAAATAGAGGAGAGACGGAGCTGCTTCTTGCCTGCGGTCAACACCCCCAGCCCTGCTGATGTCCAGACTTCCTGTTGTCCACCACCACTCCTGCCTTCAGGCCTGATTGACTTATTACATCCTCCTTTGCTGGGCCACCTACATTTCACATGGCTGTCTGGCCTGTCTGTCCCAGACCTTCCAAGACCTTTGCTTCCATCTGTGGTGATTCTGGGTCTCAAGAGAAGTCATCTAGTCCTGACATCACACTTGTGTCCATAGACGTCAATTTTCTGCATTGTAAAATTTGCTCATCACACAAGTATATAATTTCTCGGGCTTTAATACTTAATTCCTTTCACAGTAACTATTTTAATCTAAGTCACAGGGTACACGATCTGTAATTTCACACACACAAAAAAAAAAAAAAGGAGGAAGAGGAGGAAAAACGTGTGCTTGAAAAGAAAAATATCCAGGATGAACAAGGTTTTACTATTATATTTGTTTAAAATACAAATGGAAGGAATGGGGAGATGGCTCAGTTAGCAACGTGCTCCTCTTGCAAGCAAAAACACACTTTAACAAAAGCAAGGCGGCGGAGAAATAAGTAGATCAACGGGACTTTCTGGCCAGTCAGCCTAGCTTAGGTGAGCACCAAGCCAATCAAAGTGCCTGTCTCAATGCGAACTGTGTTCCTAAGATTGTGCTTTGGCATGCACAGTCCGCGCGTGCACGCATGCGCATATATGCAGCTAAGCCTTCAGCTAGTAATTTCCTAATTTTCTATCCTAGGAAGTGGTAAACTTCCTAGCAGAGGCAAACTCCAGATGGATCTGACCTCAAGCCAGCAAGGACATTTGAACAGCTCATCTGTGGTTCCTCTCTCTCATGTCCTCAGAGACTATGACAGGAGAACCCAGGAAGTGAAAAAGTGACAAGTGTGGGGTAAGGGAACAGCAGAGGTGTGGAGGACAGAACACGAGAGGGAGGGGAGTCTGGAAGAGAGATAAGGTGGAATAGTTAGGGGAAACCTCTCAGTGAGAAGTCTGAGCAATGCGTTTCTCCTTAAATCTGAAGGATTCCTCCAAAATCAGAAGGACACCAGGATGTTGGATTTGAGAGTCTCTAAGAGTCTAAGTGTGAAGTGAAAAATGAAGAACCAGTTTGGGGTTCTGAAGACTCGTAAGCTGTCGCAGAACCCTGGGCCGGCAGAGTGGGTAGCTATTGCATCTCTGCACGGGAGAAACATTTATGGCACATGAAACAATGAAGGCAGAGAGGGAGGCCAGGCTGTGGCCCCTTAAGATCAATGTCAACGGGTACACACTTAAAGTCTCAGTACTCACTGCTGAGTGTCCCCACTACAAACAGCCCTCATGATCCAAACCTGGTATCCAAGTGTGTGTGTGTGTGTGTGTGTGTGTGTGTGTGTGTGTGTGTGTGTGCGCGCGCGCGTGCGTGTGTCCCCTTCTGAATGCAGAGCTGTCCACATCCTTCCTGAAGAAATTAGGCAGCCTTTCTAATTGCCTTGGACCATTTCAGAGAAAATACTGGAGGCTTTGTCAGAATAGAAATCTCTGTCTTGGAATAACAGAGAATGATTTCCCCCCTTTTGCTGCAAGTTTATCTCAAGAGAAAAGGAAAAGCTGAATGGAAGTGAGTTTAATAGCAAAATGAAAGTCGATTCTTCTGAAGCATGGGTGTTTTAACACTCTGGTGTTCCCAGCCAATGAAAAATGTGATATATGCTGTGCTTGTGAGATGCTCAGCCTAAGTGGCTACAAATTAATTGAAAAATATCCCAGATAACCTGCATGGCAGTGAGAGGTGGAGGTGGCTTCAGAACAAAGGCGGGAGAGTGCTTTTGTTTGGTTGCAGGTGTGGGTGACCTTGTAAGAAGCACACTATAAATTGCTGAAATTGTGGGATGATAAGCCAGGTTGATAGATTCCTGTCACTCTCCTTCGGTAACAAATGGGCTCACCTTCCTGAAGTCCACAGAGGCACATACATCAAGAAGCGCATTGCTGTACCCAAGCTTCAGAAAAGAGAGATGTGTATCCACAAGGCGATTGCCCTCAAGAATTCACCCTCCTCTTCATCTCCTTTCTGTGTTTCTCCTCTTGAAATTTTACTCTGTTTCTCTTTCCTTCTTGTACATGGAAGTGGTGTTTAACAATGATGTCTGGAAATAGTTAGGAAACAGCATAGGTAGGGAAAACCCACAATCAGGTGCTTATATTCTTTCTTTGTTCCTCAGAGCAGGCAAGTACAAACTAGAAGGCAGAAAGACAGAGAGGGTGGGTGGTGATAGATCATGCTATAGAAAGAAAACAGAGCCACAGAAGGAGTTTGGCCATGAAATGTCTGCTGCTATGACATAAAGCAGAGGTGGGGGAAGTAACTCTAGATGCCTGTCAAGAGAAAAGCCATGTCAGGGTTCATAGCAGTGATGCTATACTTTCTCTGGGAAACATTTGAATTTTTCTTCATCCTCTTTAAGTTCCACACAAGAAAAGATGTCCTTCTGCATCCTTCTGAGCTAGTGAGAAAGAAACCTAGCAGCAGGAAAGCCCTCGTGCCTGAAAACTAAGAGTGACCATTTGTGGCAACACACTGACATAAATTTTCTAGGAAATGCATGTTGAGGAAATAAAAGTGAGTCAGATTAATGGGGGCATAGGTGCCAGCCTCGCTGTAGACAAGCCATTTTTCATCCTGTAAGTCTGTTTCTCTGAGTGTCAAATGGAAATACTAGTACTTACCTGTCTTGGTTAGGGTTTCTATTGTTTCAAAGAGATACCATGACCACAGAAACTCTTATAAAGGAAACTATTTAATTGGGGCTGACTTACAGCCTCAAAGGTTTTAGTCCATTATTGTCATGGCAAGAAGCATGTAGGTATGCAGGCAGACATGGTGCTGGAGCAGGAGCTGTGAGCAGTCTACATATGGACCCATGGAAGCAGGAAGAGACAGCCACGTTGAACATGGCTTGAGCATCTGAGACCTCAAAGCTGGCCCCCAGGGACAAACTTCCTCCAACAAGGCCACACCTCCTAATACTACCACTCCTGTGAGACTATTGGGGCCATTTTTTATTCAAACCACCACACTATCCAACACAGTTAAAATAAAGATGGATAGGAAGAACACCCCTCAGGCAGAGCGCCCACTGCATAGAAAACTCATAGCTTTCATTCACAAAGGAGCACTTCAGTGTATAAATGTACTTCTAGTAGAATCTATTGGATCATATGAGAAAGCATCATAGAAAGGTAGAAAAAAAGCATACTTTAGGTAAGTATAATGTGTTTAGGTTCTGGAGACAAACAGCTTCACAGAAGAACCACATTAGTTACACAATTTCTAGAAAGTGCTCAACCAACCTGGATCAGAAGAGATATGTCTTCACAGAGACATTGTGAAGACTGGCTAGTGTTTATAAACATAAATAAATAGTTTTTCAGATTCTCCAGAGAATGGAATTGGATGAAATATGTTTCTGTATAGGAAGGTTCATTTTAAGAAACTGGCTCTTTTGTGGTTAGGGACAGCAGTTAGACTTTTGGTTTTAAGTCTAAAACCAAAAGTGGAGGCAGCCAGTTGGAGACACAGGAAAACCTAATATTTCAGTTCAAGTCCAAAATCTGTGACAGTAGACACCAGGAAGATCTGGGGTTGCAGCCCAAGTCTAAAGGCCATCCAACACAAAACCCCTCTTATTCATACAAGATCTATCTGTTGTTCTATTGGGGCTTTCAATGACCAATGTGAGGCACACTTATGTTAGAGGACAGTCGGCTTTACAGATTGCCCTGTGCATGATAACCTACAAAAGGTGGTGTCCTCCATTCACTAAGGACTTCAGAATATCAATCTATCGTGCTATGTGCAGAGCATCACAAGAGAGTAAAATAAGCGTCGATTCAATGCTGCCATTTGATGCAGATCTGCCAATGTAAAAGCAAATGTCTTCAAACCAACCAACCAAACCCTTCCAGAAACATCCAGAATAGTGTCTGATCATGTAACTGACCACAATGACCCAGCCAATTCTGACAGGTAAAATTAACCATCTTAAGTCATCTCTAAATGACCCAACTTTTAAAACAATGCAAGTGGCTGGTTAAACCAGCTTCCAGCACTCCACCTCCATTACAGTTAACCTTGGCTTTGTGTCAGATATGAATGTCTCCATCACTAAAGGACAGCGCCCACCATGACTTCACTACAATCGCTCTTACTGTCCTTCCAACACGATTCCTAAAGCAAGTAGGCACCATTACCTAACTCTAGCTTAACGATCAAGGACAAGCCTAACTAACCTTCCTGTGACGTGACACCTTCTAAAAGTGAGAAGAGAAATGGACGGTATTTTCTGGTGCATTTTCAGTAGCATATACTGCCTTTTTCACATGTACTGGTCACTTGGAGACTGCCTATAAAATACCAGTGTAAGTTGTTTCTGCAGGCTGTATACTGAGACACCCTTCTAAAAGCTCTGCTTAATTTTTCCCCCACATTGGAATTCATTGTTGGCCTTTTCTACAGTGAATTGTTGGAATTAACCAATAAATCAGCTAGAAAAGACATGCCAATTTCCTTCCCAGTTGATAAATTACAGTGTGGGGTTGGCATAACTTGTTTTATTGTATGTGCGTGCACCTGCTCGTGTGTGTGTGTGTGTGTGTGTGTGTGTGTGTGTGTTCAAGCTCACACATGCATGTGCACATTTGCTGTATTCCTGTGCAAAAGAATTTACATTTCAAGAAATTCTGAAGTTTTTAAGTTTCTCTATTACACACTAGTTTTAATGGGCAATATATAATACTATATTTCTATCTTGTTATATAAAGAGCTACTCGATCAATCAATGAGTGACAGTTATTGACAACTCGAACATAAGATTATTCTACTCACTCATAAGCATTTACTATAAAAATTAATTTGCTTTTAGTTCTTACATTAATGTAGTACTAGGCCTCAGGATTCTTTGCCTCTTGGGCCTTAATATTCTTAGTAATTAACACATTAACCCTTTTAAAGATCAATGCTCCCCAGTAATGCATATTTCAATAAGTCTTACAAATTGTGCTGTAACATTTTTCCTTTAATAAAATATTAATGTAATAAAAAATAGTAAGAATTTCTTTAGAGTTGCAATATTTAACTATTCTAGAAGAATAGTTAAGAGAATGCAAGAAGTAGAATTGGTACCTAATAACTTACTTAGGCACTTAGACAAATGCAAGAGTATGTCGTTCAGTAATAATGATGAAGATGGCTTTGTGTCCTCTTGGGAAGCCTGTGTGTCATCTGTACACATACATCAAGCCTCTTTCAGATTTATACATTTCTTATTAATACATTACAGTGCAGGCAGAGAGGTCATCCAAGGTCTTCCAGTAGATCTAAAGGAAAGAAAAAGGGAAAGTAGCTAAAAATAGTCAAGGCAAGGCAGTTATATGCAGGAGAGACAAGTCCGTGCAAGCCAAAGTTAATGTTCAAACACTATCTCTGAGACCACGTGGAGTCTAGGAAAAGAGGAACCAATATCTTCTCTAAAAGTGTTTTCAAAAATAATTTGCCCTATGATCTGTCACTAGTCACCACTAGCATGTTCTTACCAGGGCCAGGTCATCTAAAAGATTCGGTCTCCTGACGAAGAAGAAAACATATGAAAAAGACCTGGCTTAATAAAATAAAATAAAATAAAAATCACATGAAAACACATTGCAAAGCCTCAGAACAAGACAGAGATCACTGGGGCTTGTTTGCCACCAGGACAAAGCTAGTTAGTTTCAGGTTCAGGTTCAGAGATACAGAGGAATAAGGTAGAGAGTAACAGAGCAGGACATCCGGCATCCTCCTCTGACTTTGCATAAGTATTGCCTATAAATCTTACACACACACACACCACATGCATCACACATCTACACACACAATTGACCGAAACTGCACATAGGACACTTACGGAATCTTAGGTGAAACTTCACAAAGTATTTGACCTAATAGAATCTGTCCAAATACAAAAAGCAAAATAGAGCACCAGAAGTCTTACCAGATGAGGGGAAGTACAGGAAACAGAAGTTGCTTCTTTTGCTTGTGAACCAGCAGAAACCCCATCAGAAAACAGAATCTACTTCACAGGTTCACAAGATTTTAATGAAGAGTCTACTTACAAAAGTATGAACAGAGTCAAAGAATTCTCTGGCTGGTAGTCACAGAAGGATATAATAACAAGCCCTGGATACTATGAAAGAGCAAAACCCAACTCCCGGGGCCTCTCCTTTTTGGCCCCCAAGTTCCTCTTGGTCCTTCTTGTTGACCAAATCCTAGTGAGAATCAGCTGGTAAAAGACCACCATGGGTTTAGGCTCCACGGGAACCATGTAAGAGGACCATAATAGATCCTCGACTGTGTGGAAGAAGGGCACCCAACACAGAAAACCCAGCCTAGCCTGGAAGATAAACATACTCCAAATACATGTGTGTGAAACCTTATAGGACAGCAAAGATTGTCATATCAATGGTCACAGGGAAAAAAAGCCATTGGTCCAGGACACTGAAAAACTTTCTAGTGATTCAAGCTGCCCAACCATAGAAGGTGTATGGTGTGACTGACAGGCTATGAAGTGGAGCTATGGGTAGAATCTCTGCTCAGGGTTCTGCATATCCAAAGACACATTACTCATTCACCTTTAGTGTTTTCTGTATTTCTTTTAAGGTCTCCCTAACTCATCATTCAACATTTGAGTCATCTATTACCTGTTTTATTTTTCTACTTGACTACTTTTAGGAGTTCTTCTGTTGGTGGCTAAAAAAGGGGGAGCTGATATTTCATGTGGAACCATTACTTACGTGTCATGAATCACAGTAAATTCTCCATCTTATAAAATGAGTTACTCTTCTGGAGAACCCTGTAACATTCAGTTGCCTTCCACTACTTCGCAGTCTTTTTAGACGGTGGTGCTTATAGCTGCTGCCACCTCCTCCCACCCCAAGTAGTGTGTCCCTGTGGTTTTATTTTTACGTTTTGCCTTTTTAATCTTTACCTTATTTTATTATTAATCATTTTATTCTTTTACATTTCAAATGATATCCCCCTTCCCGGTTACCCCTTCACAAGCCCCCATTCCATCCCTCCTCTCTCCCCTCTTCTTTGCCTCTATGAGGGTGCTCCTCCACCCACTTACTCCCACCTCACCACTCTAGCATCCCCCTACATTGGTTTTAACAGCAAAGATGTGAGAAGGAGAAATAAGGGAATAAGGGGGTCCATCCTGCCTCTGCTGTGGATTAGTCTTCTTGTTCGTGTCCCTCATTTTCCAGGAACATGAGTCTTCAACCCAGTGAATTGTTGATACCTGAGAAGGCGAAGGTTGATTCTATTTTCGAATCTCAAACTTCCTGAGTTGTTGGCTTCCCAATTTTCTAGTCTCATCACTAGACCCCTCTTAATTCAGAGTTTTCTAGAATAAGACAAGAAAGCATCCTATTTGTATTGTCTTTTCTTGACCTGCATACATCTACCTGTCTGTTTACATTGTAGGCAATAGAAAATTTTTTACATACAGAAACTCAATCAGTCATTGAACAATATCACACAGATACTTTCTTTTTCACTTTTCACATTTGCCTTCCTAGCATTAGAATGTTGATTATGGCAGCATACTGCTCATATCAATATGTGATAATGCTCTCCCAGTGTGTTACCCTAGAATCCCAGAAGAATTTGCCATTGGTTTTTGAATCTGTATCATGACCATTTCACTCCCAAACATCTCATCAAAAATTGGTTTGGACTTCCCCAAATAATGAAAGTAAAGTAAAGACAATACAAAAAGGAATTCTTTACTATCTTATTTTAAATTGAGTTCAGATCCTCAGCTTCCACATAAAGTCAGACGTGGTAGTGTGCATCTGTATTCCCAGCATTCCAGTGCTGAGATGGAGGTGTAGATGGGAGAATCCCCAGAAGCTTACAGACAAACTAACCTGGTGTGTGCACTCATGAACTGTGGGGGGAAATGAGTGGAGCGGGGTCCCTGGGCCCTCAGGGGAGGGGGGTGGCAGAGTCCTGGAGACTTTCCACACCTGCAGGTCCCACATACTGGACAAAGTCTGAAGTTTCAAAGGCTGGAAGCTTTGGCGACGGCAGGCCCCAATGATACAAAAAGTCCATAGATTTTCAAGAAGTTTATTGTTCATGGTGTAGTCGTTGGGTCTGGATGTGCGGCCCCCGCCCCCCAAAAGTCAGGAGGAGCTGGCTTAAATAGGGATGGGGAAAGAGGAGGAACTGGGGGAGGAATAACTTAATTGAGTTATGCCCCCTGACCTTTAGATAACTTGTGAATATGGAAATCTCTTGAGGCTGAAGCCTGTTAGTCATGCCCTCTACCTGTAGCTGTAAATGGTGACGCAAAACCTCTCTGGAACGAGCTACTCTGAGCCAAATGTGTCTGCAAGGCGCAGGTTAATGGGTATGTAGGCCGCATGGAGGAGTCTGGAATCCGGGGACATGGGAGTTGCATGCTGTCCCTCATAGGCCATGTTCCTCACAGGCCATGGTCACCTGCTGGGTCTTCGGCTATCTCAAACCCAGTGCTCTACTGGGGAGACCAAATCATCCCTTCACGACCCTACAATGAACAATGAAAGACTCTGTCTCAAAACAAAGGTGAGGCCCACACCCAAGGTTCTTCTCTACCCTCAGCACCTGCTCTAGCATATGGGAGCCTGTGCTTACATCCCAGTGTGCACATGTCACTCAAGTAACTGTGGGTGGAGCCTGTGTCAATGGAAATGAAGAATCACCAGTACAAATTGAAAAGAGGGTTCATTCAAGCTGTAGGTGCTAAGGAGCACATCTCCCCGACCTTCACCAAACACGAGCTCCAGCTCAGACTGGCAGCCTCCCTGAAATGTTCATTAGTCCTCTTTGCCGTCCAGCTCTGTTCCAGAGCTCTGCACACATTCTGGGTCCTGGACTTGCTCTAATAACTCGCACTTGCAAGCTTAACTGATGCTTATAAAATTCCTCAGGATTTCAGAATGAGAGGAACTCAACGCTCAAACTGGAGATCTTAACTACCGTGATTGTGCCTTTCTTTTTCACCCAACACAGTCCTCAGTCACAGAGCATTGGTGATCTGCAAGCTCTGAGGTACACTAATATCAGCTGGCTCATAGGAGGACCTTTTGAGGCTGTGTAAATGATCCTGGGAGCACCTCATTTTAATTTCTGTACAGTACATTATCTGAACACATTAAAAAATTATCAGTGATGAATTCTGCTTAATTTAAATTGACTTCTTTGTAGGGGGAAAGGCAATTAAAGTTAAGAATATTTAAAAGGACTCCTAGGTGCAGGAAATTATTTCAGTGGGAAAATAAAATAGCACCTTGCCACATAATGAGATTCTTGTTTTCTCTGATTGGGGAAAACACATTTTCCCTGTAGGTTCTTCTCTCTGAAGCTTTTCCAACTAGGTTGGTGGTGAGCTTGTGACAAAGGGAAACAGTTTCTAACTAACTGCTTGAAAATAATCACAAAGGCTCCTCACTTCTCATAGAAAGCAACACAGGACTCAAATTGATAACAATGACAAATGGAAGTCATTTTTTAATAGAGATGAAAATACCTCTGACACAGGAAGTACTTTATAAGGAGATGTAAGGTGACCAACGAATGGACCCAGCTTGTCTAGAAGTGCCCAGTTTTAACACACAAAGTCCATTATTTCCCAAAATTTCTTATTCTGGGCAAATGGGGAGGGTACAGTTTTCACCTTAGAAATATGTGGATCCCTCAAGTTCAGGGTGTGAGCCTAGAGGAACGGAAGGGGTTAGAGCATGCCTTTCTAAGCTTTCACATACTCTGTGCTTGAAATCATTGAAGTATAGAACTTTGATTGAAAAATTTTAAATTCTCACTATTTTATCATAGTAGCATAATAGTGTATGGTCAGGGGAGAAGTGGGAACCAGGAAGTGCCTGTATAAAGAATACTGGAGGAAAAGTTGACTGCCATTTTATGGTGTTCACGCTGATAGCAGAGAGACTCCAGCATCCCAGAGGACTGCTTTCTCCCACTTTCCTCCTGGTTTTGTTCTTCCCTGTTCTTCTGCATGCCACAAAACTTTGTTTCTAGTCATTGCTTATTTTCAGCTTTAATTAATAAGATTTTTGTGTTCTTCCTGTTTAAGGTTTTTGACAATTAAGCCAGAATCTAACTTTCAAATGTTTTTTTTTCCCTTTTTTTTCTTAAGGTAGAAAACAAGTATTATTTATTTAGTTTAGGATAAGTTTGCCAGATAAAAATTTAGCATGTTGAGTACAATTTGAATGTCAGATAAAGAATAATTAGCTCATACAAGCAGGTTACATGGCACATGTGGTTTTTTTAAATTATTATTTACTCGAGATTTAATTTTATCTAGTGAGTCTATGTTTTTATTTCATAAATGTAGAAACCCCTATTTTTTAATGTAGGGTTTTCTCTGCTACTCCTCACCTCAAATTATAGGTCGTTTAGGGAGTGGATGAAGGAATGGGGCTGAATCAGGCTGGGTTTGTTATTGGAGCTCTTGGGTTATTTTCCCTGGTCTTGGTTTACTCCTTTGCAATATGATCATATGGGGGCAAGTGTCCTTTCCACTCATATCCTGCTCAGAAATCCATAAATTAAATGTGTCTTGTTTGAGAATGTCCTTGACATAACCAAAGATACATCATGAGCCAGAGTTGGGAGCTGTTGATCTGAGCCGACTCTCAAGAAAGTGCAGGCAGAGGGGTTAGGCCAGTTTCCACCAGGGAGGTTTCTGAGAGGCTAAGAGTACAGGTCACATTTTATGGCTGTTTTGGAATTTGGCAGCAAGAGATTCTCCACCAGACTTAGGAGGTCAAGAGTATTTCCCATCGAGTCTGTGTGCAAAGGAAAGACAAACAGAGTATCCTGTAGCACTGTGAGCCATGGGGTATGCTGGATACATCATGTTGACTGCCAGAAATATGTGCCAGGGTTCCAGGTCCCAACAGAGATGACTCATCTAGCAAGACTGGCTTTGCAAGCTTCACATTTTAATGGGTAAGCAATTTCCACACATGAGCCAGATACACTGCTTTGCATATGTAGCTGGGAGTTGGTGCCATGGGAAAAGCTTTGAATTTTGTCAGGTTGGGTTGCAAATCCAACTTTCATCCCCATGCTGGATGTGACCTTCTGCAATCTACTTCATTAGAAGGGGGATGCTCAAAGTTAATGAGTACTTACCATGTTTTAGAGAGACATGTTTTATCTGATCCCACCAATAAACTTTCACATTTCTGAAACATCTCTAATATCAATTATGATTTTAATAGTTCTTGTCATATAATTTTGTGTTTTGTTGTTTTAAATGAGGAAGCTAATATTAAGAAGGGATAAAGTCTGGCCAAGGTCACATGGCATGTAGCATAGAAGACTTAAAATCAAGTCAATTTTAACACAAACATGGGATCTTTCTACTCACTGCTGCTACACACCTATGCCTCTTTCCCTTCAGCCCTTTTCATCTCCAAACGTTTATTTTCCAAGAGTGTGAATGCCTCGGTTACCATATAAAGAAGACAGTGTAGTACCTGTCCATTTTATCATAAAATTGTTACTTCCTGAAGTCTTCCTTTGGCAGTGGTTAATGTGAAAAGAGAAATTAGTGGGCTCCTGGAACTCAGGCATGTGTGGACACAGCTGCCTTCTAGAGTAGCTACATTCAGCATGTATACAACAACCTGTGCCCCTTTGCCCTGCTTCCCATGGTTGGGTCCATCTCAGAGTGTGATATTTGTTCTCACCTTACAGACCTTTGATGTGGCCATAGACCCTGTCTCACAACCGCAACTCTTTCAATTACAGCAGAGAAGAAAGAAGCCTTCCATTTAAGTTAGAGTTTCTATTACTATGATGAAACACCAGGACCACAAAGCAAGTTGGGGAGGAAAGGGTTTATTCATCTTATACTTCCAGATTGTTGTCAGGAAGTCAGGACAGGAACTCACACAGGGTAGGAATCTGGAGCTGACTGCAGAGGCCATGGAGGGGTGCTGCTTACTGGTTTGCTCAGCCTGCCTTTTTATAGAACCCAGAACTATCAGGCCAGGGATGATACCACCTCAGTGGGCTGGGACCTCCTCCATTGATAACTAATTAAGAAAATGCCTCACAATTGGATCTCATGGAGACATTTCCTCAACTGAAACTCCTTTCTCTCTGATGACTCTAGCTTGTGTCAAGTTGACATAAAACCAGCTAGTACACCTTTTTTTTTTTTCTTCTCTAGAAACTTGAGCAAACTCCTAGCACTGGCAAATCCAAAGACAAGACAAGACAATCCAGGTATACGTTTAGAGCAGGATTGGGTCACTTCCATGCAAACCATGTTGGGTAAATGGGAAGGGATGAGTTACCTAGAGGAGTTAGAGAGCCATTGTTTAAAGAAAAGCAGGCAGAGATGAAAACCTGGTGTCAGCAGTGAGCTGTATTCTCTATAATTCAGAAGCAGATTTCAGGCTCCCTGAATAGGCTTAAATATAGAATTACACAGAACTTCATAGCCTAAAGTATGTTTTGGAATCAGACCCCCAAGAATGAAATCCCAGCTCTTGTCACTTGTTAGCATGTGATCTTAAGCAAAATCCATAGTCTCTCTGTTTAGCATTCCTATTTTGCAAACAGATAAAAATACCACTTTACAGGTTTGTTGTGGACACAAAAGGAGTTAATATTCTTAAAGGATTTCAAACAGTGGCTTACAGTAAGCTTACATATGGTATAATATATATATATATGTATATATACATATATATATATATTACCGTTGTTTTCTATGATTAGATTAACAATTAAAAACAAGGAAAATATGAACAGAGCTGCAAATATGTTTTTCTGTTTCTACACTAAGAGCCGCTAGTTCATTTTCTGTTGCAGTGAGTGACAAGATGACACTTTGCATAAGTCCTTTTCATATTAATCAGGATGGATTAGGATCCACTGCAATAAACAAGCAATCCCTACACCCTGGTGTGTTCATCCAGTAAACTATCACATCTAATTAACACCACATGGCCACAGAAGGTCACCTAGGGACTCTAAGCTACATGGTTATTTTCACGTTGAGATACTAAATGTCAGAAAAGTCAGAATCTGGGGCACCGTTGCTTTTTGTGACAGAGAGCAAGATAAGACAGTAGAGAATTACATAGTCTTTTCTTACATTAATTATGAATAATAGCAGATTTCATTCTGGAATTTTTATACGTGTACATAATTATTTCAGTCATATTTATACACTCCATTACCCTCTCTTGCTCTTTTCTGCTCCAGCTGTCCAATTTCCCTTCTCACTAGCACTCAACACCCCCCCCCCACTCCCAAATCTGTTTTTCAAAGATCCACTGAATTCCATTAGTGTTGCTTGCTTAGAGAAGTGAAGGTTGTAGATTCTTTAAGCTCCTTCCCTCAAGTAACACATATCACTCCTCACAATTCCATTGGGTAAAACAGCTTCTGCAGCTTTCTACAATTTTTAAAATCAGTTCTTGGGCAACGTGGAAAACAAAAGAAAACTGTCAACATTCCTAATCATCATAGTGTCATTCGTTGATATTGATACAATAAAGTGCCATGTCTTCAATAGGCCTTTTGATGTATTTAATTTCTTGTGGCTATTCCACTGTATCTAGTCCTTATCTTTATTCAACATTGTACAGCACTGAGTTAAACTGAGTTTGGGGTAAATGGTTTATTTTGGATTTGTTTCTCATTAAGAAAGTTGAATGAGAGAATGAAAACAAAGAAGAACGAGGCTGTGAAAAATGACTCGTTAATTGAATAATATCAGTTACTTTATCTTTCATAAGAATAAATTATAATATATTTATAAAAGGTTAAATAAGGTAGCATTTCCAAATTTTTAAGTTTTGTTTCTAGTGCAGAGTTGATGCATGGTTGGAGCCCCATCCTCTAGGAACACCCAATGTGTAGAATAGTAAGTCCTCACTGAGACCAAGGGTAGAAGCTCTGGAGTCATTGAAAGTGGGAGGGTATGGCTGGCTTCAGCTACAGACCATAACTAACAAAGCTTTCCTAGTTTTGACCACCTTGGAAATGTGATTGAATCTTGGAGAAAATTGTAGCATGACATATGTGTACGCTACATAGTACAAAGTGCTAACACTCCAGGCCTGAAGCAAATAGGTTTTTGTTTTGTTCACTTTAAGTGGGAATGCATCTATGAGATGAGTGTCTTTCTGCTATGGAGAAAAATGATTACAAGGGTTTGTAAAAGCAGAGTGGATCAGAACCAACTTTAGGCTTCCAGTTCTGGGACCTTGGCGAGGTGTCAGATGGGACAGAAGGGCCAAAGAGCAGATGGAGGAACCCATTTACAAGCTCTGACTCATATACACAGAGCTTTGGGAAAGCCACTGGATAGTCAGCATTGTAAAGCTTGACACACAGGAGAGACCTCAGAGAGAGGTAGAAGACATGCCTGAATCCTTAATCCTTATGAGACAGGAAAAACATTTAGAAATATGTAGAATAGAATACAAACAACCACTTGTGTGCCCAGTTAGACATAATGCATTCTGATGTGTTACTTTTACATCTTTTATTTAAAAAATATTTCTAATCATTTCAAACCTAATCAGTTCAAATAACCTCATTGGTCTTATCTCCTTTTTTCTTTCCCCAGAGAAATTGGTGGTATGATATCTACCATTGATGTGTAAGAAGGATGCACAACAGTACAAAGTTGAAGCCTTTACTAAGGGTCCTTCACATTTAGTATCTTCCAATATACATTAGATGCATCTATGTTGATAGTGACCCATTCATTTTAGTTGGTAAGCAGCACCTCACTGAATGAATGAACAGACAATAATTTACACTCTACATGAATATATAGTCTGCAGTTGTTGATTATTATATTTGTCAAGGATAACCTGGATCCTTGTGGGTCTTTTTTCCCTTCTCACTTTAAATACTCTTTCAAAAAGAGTAAACATTAAATCCCACATTTTCTAGAAGATTTTTCCATGTGCTCTCTATGGTATTAAGAAAAGTTATTTAAAATTTCTAGATGGTAGCAACTTTTAGTGTTTACTAATTACTTTTTTTTTTTTTAAATTTAAAGAGGTGACCATTTCAATGTTTTCTCAGTTTGGTACCAATAGTGAATTTAGTTAGGGTCATAAGGCAGATGTTACATGTTGAGTAATAATAACTCATTGCTCTTGCAGATGAAATCCTGATGTCATCTGCAACAGCATTGACAAGAGATATATGGTTGCACGCCTTCATTTTGTTCATGTTTCCCTTCAAGCTAGAAGTGGCACTCTTTCCAGTAGAGTCAATGACTCATAAATAAACCTGTTGTGAGATGGTGGGGGAAGCTGAGGGAACGCACAGCAGGTAAAACCCTTCACTTCTAACTGCTTCCTTGAGCTTGGGATCCATGTTGGAGCAGGCAGCAGCCTTACATGAGAAAAAGGCTTTTAAAAAAATCACTCCTAGCCACACATGGTATACATCTGTAATCTCAGCCTTTGGGAGGCTAAGATGGGAGCACTGTGAGTTTGAAACCAGCTTGTACTGGAACATCTATACCAGAGGAACAAGAAAATCACTACAAATAGCCTTCAGGTTTCTTGTCTGAGCAAAATAAACAACCATTTAAGCCATTGTGAGCAACTTTGCTGTTGCTTAAATATGCACACATGCCTAATGAAGTTTCAATGATAAATCTATGTGTTCTTGAGTGGGCCTTAGTCTGTCACCACGCACTGAAAATACAGTGTTCCGTGTACTCAGCTGATATATTATTTAAGGATTTTGTGTCTGTATTCATTAGTGAGAGAGAGCTATAGTCTTCTCATTAAGTGAATTTTTTGTTGTTCTTGGAAAGGTCTGCATGAGAATAACATTTTCTCTCTCCCTCTAATCTTCAGAATGGTTCATAGAAAGGGATTTCTACAAGTTAATATCAAAGGCATTTTTGGTAAATAAAGGTCTTGTTAGTTTAGTTTTTTAAACAATTTTCTGTACATATATATAATATATAAATAATAAAATATATAACATTAATAATAATAATAAAAGGGTTTCAACAATCCTGGATTAAAGTTTTGTGCCACATTTTTTAGGGCCTTGCTATCTTTAATGTGTCTGATGATGTCTCTTGTTATTTCTTAACATGTGTACTTTTCCCCGCCATCAGCCTTGTCAGCCTGTGTGCTACATTAATCTTTGAAAAGCTCTGCTTTGCCTACAATATTTTCTGCACTTACTATTTCCTTACATTCACTTCAAATGCACGCTACTGTTTTTGTCTCAAACTGATAACTTTCCTCATTTTTGATCTTTCTTATTTCCATATCTAAACATACAATCTTGTCTTTATGTCTTTCTCTTCATACTGGTATTTCAGCTAAATAGTGATTTCATCCTCTATGAGCTCTAAATATTCATCAAAATCTCTTCCAGTTTCTGCATTAACCACGTTACCTCGTTTGCTTTTTAAGCTGAGATTTCTTTTCCTCATCCTTTTAATTTATTTCTGACTTATCGCATTATCTCCTGTGGAACATAGCTGTTACTTTAGTGGCTGAAGACTAATCCCTTGGCCAAAGACCGATCAACTTTGAATATGCAAATGGCCTTCGGAAGACACACATCTTGTCAAAGCTTTTGGCCAAGTTCAAGTTTCCTACAGGCTCAACTGGTTCTTGTTTTTCTTATCAACTTTCAGGGAGCATAATTCAAAAACATTCACTATGCTATGAAGTGGAAACTTACGCATTCTTTGGAAACTCAGTTGTGTTGGATGGTGTTTTGCTAGGACAAACATGTGAAGGAACATTTCATTGAAGCAGACACAGGTGAAAGACTAAGGCAGACTCATGAAGAAACGTTTTGCTGAAGCAGACACAGAAGAAAGGATGTTCTACTCAAGCAAGTATGTGAAAGGACACGTAATGAAGGATTCTTCGCTAATGACACACATGTATTGGTTCACCTTACATTGCTTAGTTGCGTTCCATTTGTTGAAACCCCATATAGAGAAACACACCAAAAAACTTCTGGTGGTGTGCTGCAGCTTCCTCAGACTCAGGTTGATTGGCAGAATGATGTCAGCTGAGACAGTACATGACAGACTCATGTACTGAGGCAAGACACATACTGAGGCAAGACCCATGGAAGAGACATGATGTTTGGAGGGAGTGTAGACAGTGACTGAGCTTGGCTTGCTTAGAGCTAGCTGTACAATGCTTGTTGGTCTCCTGGCTTCCGGTGATCTTCACTCCACTGAGAGAGGCACAGCTGAGAACTTCTCCAGAAGTTCCTGTTGGCCCTGGTCCCTCCTGATGACTTGTGCCGAGGCTGAGGCCTGGCTAGGTGGTGCCACAACTGCTGATTTGTGTTTGCTATCCTGACTCTACCGAACTAGATTGCTGGTGTATCCATGAAGTGTTTGTAAATGGACCAAGGTGCCGCTGCTGACCTGTGAACTGAACTGTCGATTTCTAGACAACATAGACTGGAGTTGCTCCAAGGAACCATTCCTAAACAGGTCCACTTCCCTGTATCCTTTCTTGTCCACTACCTCTGGTGGGTGCTGGGCTAAAAGGGAAGATAAAACATTAAGAACCATTATTGAAAATAAAATTTAAGAAAATTAAAGTTACAATCCTAGTATATAATCTGTCTTATTTTTTATATACTTTGAATATATATTTTGGGGGACACTCAGGAACAGGGTGAATACATAGTTACTGTTAAATAGAATGAAGGTAGGGCCTGGGAAGATGGCTCAACAAAAGCCTGATGATCTGAGTTTTCTCCAGAATTATAGTATGACTCAGTAGTACCAATGGTTTTCTGTAATCTCAGCACCTATACAGGGAGTTGTGGGGAGAAATGGGAGGTGGAGACAGGAGAATCTCTGGATATGCACAGGTCAGCTTGCCTGACATATGAAACAGTAAGAACTGGATGGAACACAAGGATCAACATTCAACATTGTCCACTGACTTCCACATGCATGCCCATGGTCCTATAAGGACACATGATATGCACACATATTATACATATATTTTTACAAATATATATCACATACATACATCATGCATCATGCAGGTGAAGCAAGAAATAAGAAAGTCAACATTTTTGTTATTCTTGAAGGTTTATTTAGTCTGGTGATAATATCGATACACCAGCTTGCTTTGCACAAACCCGTCTTCTAAGCATTTACTATAGAATTTCTAACACTCCTGGAAAATACTGTGCATAACATTCCTGCCCATTCTCTTACTTTCCCTTCCTAGAAGAAAACTCACTCTGTGTCAAATGAGCCACTGTTTATGTAGTAATGCTAAATTCCGTACCAGAAGGTCTAGACCTACCAATGACTTCTCACTTTTACAAGTTTTTGTTATATAAACCTTGTTCCTTGATTTAAAACTATTGGTTAAATAAAATTGGCTATAGCCAATTACTGGAGGGATTAGAGGTAAGTGGTGTTGGAGTGACCTGGTTGGAAGAGGAGAGACAGGGGAAGAAGGAAAAAGAACTAGAGGAGAGGAGAAAGCTGTCGTTAGGGAAGATGGCCAGGAGAAACGGCAAGTATCTGGGGTACACTGCTGGGAAGGTAGCCAGGCCAGCAGTTAGAAGAGTAGATCAGAGGTTCCCCCCCAGTAATTGTCAAAGCCAAGTGAAATAACCATAGTTTGAGTCTCATTTATTTGTAAGCTAGTCGGGGATAAGTTTAGATTGGTTGTATTATGTTTTGGTGCACCTTGCATTGGACATAGAACCAAATTATCTGAGACAAGTTACCTGTTAAAGAGGCAAAGCCCTCCCCCAAAACACAGTTTTGAAGCTACTGCTGCTTGGGACCAGATAGACTATAGCATCTGGGAAGAAATTCAGGCTGCCATTCTCCCAAAAGCTGCAATCTGCTCTGGAAAGCCAGCACTCTGCTTGGTAGAAAGCACAGTTTGTGCTGAGGCCCCTGGAGAACAGCAGTCTAGTCAGGGTCCACTTAGCCCCCAGCCTGCTGGTGAGATGTGCTGACCCAACAAAGCATGGCAGGAAACATAGGCCAGAGACTACTGGCAGATGTCCAGGGATGAAGGCTTAAAGCTGCCCAAAAGCAGGGCAAGTTGGAGAAGCCTGGTCAGGGCTGGCAAAAGGCCTAGCATGGAGCCCTGAACTATCTGAACAGCTAGGACGGGACTAAATCAGCACTAAGTAGAAACTAAAATGCCCCAAGAATCTAAACTGATAAGATATTGAGTTTGAAGAACAATATGAGAAAGAGAAGTTAAGTGTAAAAATCATAGAGACATATTTGATTTAAATGTAATAAAGTCCATAGGGACAAGTTTCAAAATTATTAAAAAGAAAATCTATATTTGGTATGGAAGGAAGCACAATGACACAATGCTTCTGGATTCGATATGATCTTGCTTCGTTTATCAGCATACAAATGACTGCTTTTTCAATGATTACAGTTTTATATGTCGTCTTTGGAAGAAATCAGAATAAGACAGTCTTGGAGAAAGAAGAGACTGAGAAACTAGATACTAAATTAGAGGTAATAAAACAGAGGTTAAGAGAATCTTTAAATCAAAATAGGAAACCCTCAGAAGAATCTAATCTGGAATTTACAATAACATCAAAAAATGTAGTTCCAGACTGGAAGATTCCACGGGGAATTGGAGAAATTAAAATGGCAGCCCACAGAGATACAACATGCTGAATTAAGAATCTAGATTCTGCTTTTTGATGCTAACTTAAAGCAATGTCATACAATGTATTTTATGTTTCATTTTATAGAGTTTGGAGAATTGAAATGTGTACACAGATTGATACATGTTACAATTGATGCTTGTTTGGAGTTCCAATGTACTTCTGCCTTGAGTTCTGTGGAGGATGGTTCTGAGATTGCACATTTATTAGAGATGATGGCTATCTTGGAGATGCCTTTGTGGATTAAAACTAATGATGCTCAGACATATATGTCCATTAAAATAAAACAATTTTATAAACATATGGCATGAAGTCTATTCTGGATATAGCTTACAGCCCTACAGGTCAAGCCATTATAAAAAGACCTAACAGGACTTTGAAGGAAATGCTCGTAGAACAGAAGGGGGGTATGATATCTCCCAGGGATGGTTTAAAATGTGCTTTTTTGAAGTTAAATTTTTAAAAATCAATGAGAAAAATAGCACGAATGCTAAGATGTACTGGATTTTAGAAAGAACTGCTGAATTAGATCAGCCTAGTCCTAATTTCAAAATGGAAGAAATGAAATATGTTGGGAAGGAGATTTTAAATTTTTTCTAACATGAAAAGAAAAGGTTTATTTTCTATCCAAATTATTAAAAATAAGACCCCCTGGAAATTTTAGTTACAGACAAAAAGAGGGAAATTGGCAATATCAACAAGACAGAACAGAAGTTCAGGGGGCCAGCCCTGACAGGATTCACCCTCAGGGATGCTGTTCTATCTCTCTGTTTGATCCTACCTCAACTGCAGCAAAGCTGTTTCCTCTGAAGACATTTTCAGAACAGCAAACTCAACTTGGTCCAGCATCTCAGACTGTTCCAGTTGGGACTTCAGTTAATCCCTGAACTCTCTCAGCACACAGAGACTGGGCAACAAAAGATACCAGCTAGCTTTCGTTCTACTTAACCATTTTCCCAATTTCCTTTTGGGGCTATGTAAGGCTTATTGTAAATATAAGGGTTGTGTGTGTCTTTTATCTGGGAACTGAATGACCAAGGTAGAAACCCCAGATTGGGATTTAAAAATGTGTTTGTTTGTGTATACGCAGGAACACATGCGTGCGTGAGACAGAAGATACCTTTGGTGCAGTTTCTTTAAAGTAGACTATCTTTTTCTTTTAAACAAAGGATTTCTCGCTAACTTCATATTTCCAAGAAAGCTCAACTGGTTGGCCAATGAGCCTTGGAATTTACATGGCACTGCTTCTGCAACACTGGCATCTCAAGCACAAGTATACTTTTAAAAAGTAGATTCTGGGGAATTGAACTCTGGTCGTTGTGCTTACCTGCAGTCACTTTACTGACAGTTATCTTCCAAGCCTGTGTTGACAAGTTTTATGTATGGCTTTACTTTTTTGTTTGTTTTTTTTTTTAAAGAAATATTAGTTATTTCACTTGTTACACATGCTGCTTCTACTTTATCCATTTCATTAAAACGTTTTATTGTGAATCCATCTTTTTTATGCCTTAAATATTTTATTTTGATAGTTGAGAATTTTATTAAGATTTGTACACTCATATTTTTAAATGATATGGGAAATATTAAAAACATAAAACATAGCACTTTACTTGAGAAGAACATTAGGAAATAAACAACTAGCACCTTGGGAAGAGGGACCAGGGACTTGAGGGAAATTTGCAACAGCCCTCTGCCTTGGTTCTGTAATATAAATATGTTCCATAAAATTATGGGCAAACTTGTTGTTAATAAACTTTTTTGCATGCCAGGTTGAGCACTATTATTAAAACTATCTTGAGAGTGGGCATTTTAGTAAAGGAAGTTATTGCGGATTGTATGAGCTTTTTTTTTTTTTTTTTTTTTTTTTAAAGGAGCTGTTAGTGTGTGGTTTTGTGAACAGTACTGTGAACTCTGTGTTGAGAAGCGTCCCTAAAGAACTCATCACAACAACAGGAAAGATTTGTGACTGCCACGATGTCAGGAGCTCCCTTACAAATCTGTCTATAAGCTGCCCTCAGTTCAGCTGACAGATGCAGTGCCAAGTCATTTCTCATTTGAATCTTGCTAGTCTCAACAGATACAGAGATAGCTCTGTATCTGCCTCCCTCAAAAAAAAAAAAAAAAAAAAAAAATTGAGGCCCTGGTCTAACTAAATTTTAAGTGAACTGGGGAGAGTATTCTACATAGCAGCTATTTCCCCCAGCTCCTTGTATTCAGAGTATTTTTGGTCTCGTGTAGAATGTACCCTATAGAAGACGTTCCAGGCAAACCATAATTCTTACCAGCCTGTGCTATTGTTCTCAAATCACCATGTCTCAGAAAGTCTTTCTGAGCCTACATTTGATAAAACTACATGCACCCAATGTACAGAACTCAAACATCCAGCACAGGTGAGTGGCCTTTAGTTGAGAGGCAACAAAGCACCACAGTCCTACATCATGAAAGAAAGAAAGAGAAAAAGAGAGAGAGAGAGAGAGAGAGAGAGAGAGAGAGAGAGAGAGAGAGAGAGGCAGAGAGAGAGAGAGAGGAATGGTACTAAAGTCTTGGTCCTTTTCAAGATGTTACATGGATTATATACATGTTAACTGTGTAGAGACGAAGGATTCTACAGATAGGAGCATGATTTTTGTGAGCTTCATAAATCTCATCATAGAATAGATGGCAAATTCCAAGGCTTTTCTGAACAATACCATGGTTACTGGAGGATGTTCATAAACGCTTATCTGCTAAGAAATTTATTTATTTGACAGGCATAGATTCCATGATTAAGCACATAAGGCAGCAACTTTGGGCTATGACAGAATTAGGTTTATATCACAACTCCATCACTATTGTAGTAATGCAGATAATTTTGAGCAGAATATGACTTACTTATAGTTATTTTATGGTAAAATTAGGACAGTTACAATTATATCAGATTTTTGTGACTAAAATGGTTTAAAGTCTTATCAATATTTTTAATGAAGTTTTATGGGTTCTCAAACCTTAACCCTGCCAACCATTTATGTCAAAACAACACTATACTCCATATGCAATGACGTGTTTTCTTTCTATAGTTAATGGATGTCTTATAGTTAATATCAATTTTTTTCTAGAGTTAATATCAATTAGGACCATGCAACCAAGCAAGACAACACCTTTATCAAATGTTTTATATTTTTTCTATTTTGCTTCTAGCTAAGTTCTTCTATAACTATCATATTCATATTATTTTAATGCTAAAATAAAACATTGAAATGCAGCTGTATTAAAACAATGATGTGACAACATAAATTTGTGGAGCCCAGTGAATGGCATGTCCAGATGTTTCTAAATCAAAACTCTGTCTTGGAAAAAGCTTGTCAAGATCCACCTTTAGAACACTAAAGATGCAACGGGAGCCCCACTGCTGAACCCTGGTACTCTGTGGCCTACAAAAGCCTATGCCAGTCATTATAACTAACATGCATGGGAGGGCAATGAAACGAAACAGACTCGAACGTCACTACCAGTGCAGTGGGTTCACACATGCTCAGTAGACTTACATAGCACATGCCTGGCACATAGAATGTTCAACAGAGTTATTACAATTCCCTATTATCTCTTTCTTATTATTCCAGTCATGTTTTATATTTGATTTCAAAAAAAATGATAAAACCTAGGCTTTTTTTCCTTAACCTTGTCATTTATAATTGATTTTATGTTTAAATAGCTCTTACTCTGCCTTTCTAAAGGAATTTAGATTTAATTTGCATCTTCTCTACTCAGTCCCATTCCCATCTCTCTATTGAGAAACTATTTGTAGAGATATATAATTGGCTTATGGCTTCAGCAGGAGCCAATATGTTATTAAGTATTCATATTTCCAAAAGAAGATAAATTGGTATGTTAACAATGTTGTATGATATAAAAGTTGGATAGTCAAATCATTTCCTGTCTTAAATTTTTTTTCTAAAGAAAAAGTCTTCAAAACTCATTATATTTCTCGCACATCCATACTTGTTGCTGTATTCAAATTTCTCCCTACGTTTTCTTTAACATGATTTTCTCTTGTTTAAGTGACCTTTGTCCCAAATCTCGGAGCTGGTGAATAATGAGCAGGAAACCTGTTGTCTGTGGAAACTGTGAAGAAGTAGCAGCGGAGATTTTAATGAGAAAATAGCAGGAGAAAAAAATAATAGGAGAGTTCAATATTCATTTAGACTGAATTAAGGATAAATATTTACTTTAGGAACAGAGCGGGATCAAGTCTTTGCCTCCCTGGTACAGACACTGCCCTTTAAATGTGCCTCTGTCAAGACACGGAGAAATGTGAAGAATAACTCTTTGTATTCTTCTATCTCTCCTGGGCACCAAATGGAAAGCTGAAGAAGCTGCCAAATGTGACCACCAGCCTTGCTTCTCCACTTTCACAGACTCCATTCTTCTTAAAAGAAGCAAATGGGTCCTGACTTCCCACAAAGTCACCTGGTGACAATTTCAGCTGTGCACACTGCATGGTGGTGAGCGGTTGGTGCCACCAGGTACACACTGTCTGCCAGGTCTGCCAGCAGAGCAGTCACCCATGGCCCACTGAGTCAGCAGCATGCACCTGCGGCTTATGAAGCACGTCTGCAGGAGTCCATTGTGTAATTCTTCTTGTGCTTAATGGTGAATCTACAGACTCTTATAGCCTTCTAAAAGGATGCTCAGAATATGACTTGATACTGGGAGATATTGACACAAGTGTAACTGATAGGAGTGATAAAATGAAGAAATTCATATTTGCAGAAAAAATATTCATAATTGCACCCACCACCACTACCATTTTAGAAAGCATAGATTACCCCCAGCCATACCAAACTTATGAGAGCTTAAAAAATATCTTTAGCTTAAAATTAAGAAATGATATGTATTTTATGACAGTATTTAGGTTTGTGTTAAAATGGTACATGAAATCATGCTTTAAAAAGCTCTTGGTGATATGTGCAAAAAAGGTAAACATTTGTCCTGTAAATATTAATACATCAAAGAAGAAACAAGCCATTCAACTGTGTTTCAGACACAGCCACTGTCTCAACTGGATTGTCCAGTGAGTAGCAGGAAGCTATCTGGGGTGGACGCTGCCAATCGGATAGTGCAAAGGTGAGAAGGGAAAGTGAGCCTGGAGCTGAAACACTGCGAGCCTCTCCTCTCTCTCAGTCAGATCCCAGGAGAGCAAAAGCGTTCAGGGATCTTATACCTCAGGATGTAAGACTGAGAGTATTGTTTGGTTCCTCTCTTGATAAGCAGTTCTTTAAAGTATGAGAATAAGAAAATAACGCCACACCATATCAAATATATCAAATATAATGGGGCACACAAGCAGGTAGAGGTACCTGGAGGGTCATGCCAAGGCACCCCCTTGAGAAATCACACCAGGAGTCAGACCTGGTATAAGGCGAGGGCGGGGGGCAAGGGGGTGATTATTGAGGAGAAAGTTGGGGAGTGAGGACTTGAAGAAAGGGTAGAGGCAGCCAGACCTAAGCAGAGTCATGGGGCAAACAGGGGTGGGGGCTGGTTCAAGGAAGAACAGAAAGAAGGACAGAGAGGCCGGGGATACATGGAAACACAGAGAAAGAGAAAAAGAGAGTGAGAGCTGAGGTGGCAAAGACTCCTTTTTATCAGGCATCTTGTGTGCCACCACTCCTGGCAGAAGGTGATGGCAGCAGGTGATGAGTAAACCAAAAGCCTTTGCTACGCTGGGAGGAGACTAGCGGAGTCGCCTGTTTGCCCACATACTGACTTTTCATTGCTTTGGGATGTGAAAACACACTTAAAAGAGCCTTAACTAAATTTTACTTCTATCGTTTTGTGAACATTTATCAGTCACAAAATCCTTTTAAGTCTGTCACCTGGGTAGGCGGCCCTCAAAGCGTCCCTGGTGGGATTGCGATAGACTGTTATTGTTCCCTCTTTATAAGTGGATGGAAAAACACCCTTCGAGAGCTGAACTGAGTTGTCCGCAATTGAATTATCCCTGTTTAAACCAAGATGCTGACTTTGTCTTGCACACTCATAGCCAGGACTTTTGCCCACAACCCCACAGCCTTTCCTTTCTCTTCTAGGCTTTTGACTCAACCACCAAGACTCTCTTCACCCCCAATATCTCCACACAATCTCCATTGTGAAGGATCCACAGAGCTTTTAGCCACTGTAATGGCTGTCAGTTTGGTTTAAGTTTTACATTAACAGGATGGTGAAAACTTCTCTCCCAGGTCTGTTCTGGTCTAGAGCAAGCACTTAAGCAATGATAATTTGTGGTATGTACAGTGATCAGCAAGATGTGCTGTCATTTTTGCACATAAGAAAGTGTCCTGAAATCAACACAGGATAGCCCTTTGGAGAATGGGATAAATTTGGGCTCCCACTGTGGTTTCTCTAGGGTAACACCTCCACTGCAGTCTTCCTGAGCATAGAGCCAAAGCCCAGGGCTTCTCTCAATTTCTCTCCACTTTCCCCATCATGCTGGGAAATGAATGGCAGTTATTCTTTTTGTCCTGTTTTCTTTCATTTGTTTTACTTTAACAATGTGTTTAAATGGAAATAACCCAACAAATAGACCACTTTTCATAGCAGAAATAATAACATTTTTTTCTGCAGAGTTCATGATCCCATTAGTCAAGATGCACAAGGTTCCACTTTTTAAAAACAGAGGAACACCCAGCAGAGACATAAGTACAAAAGATGGCAACTCGCAGGACAGAATTGTAGGGAAAGTTAAAGGCAATTTATTCCTACAGGCTTTGACTTACAAATCCCAGTTCTTATGCAAATAGAAGTCAAGGTGAGTGCCACACTCCCACCCCAACCCCTACCTCAGACCCCTCAGCAGCCTAGCCTCAGGTGCTTAGAACAGTTAAGCAGAGTCCTGCCAGGGAAATTGGAAAGAAGGTTTAGGGCATGTTTGTTTGTCACAGAGTCTCAACACAACAAAGAGCTGTGGTAGAAAGCTTAGACATATTAGTTTCAGCTGTAGCTCCTTTCTAACTCTTTGCTTTAGACTTTAGTTTTCTTAACAGTAAAATTACAAGTTTGTCAATTTCTAATTTCTATCAATTGCTAGACAGGGCAAGATCTGAGCTTGAAGTCCATTTAAAAACATCCATACAAGAGCAATGGAAAACCGACATGGTGTGTCTTGTTTGTATATGGGCGGCCATGGCAGAATCATTGAGATGTAGCTCTGAAAAAATGGACTACAAAGATATTTCTGAATTCCTAAACACTTTACCTTGAAACCTCATCTCAAGCAGCAAACTGAAAAATAATATTACTATCAGGCTGGGGCTCCTGAAAAATATTTTAACGTTAAAACTTAGGCATTCATATTATTATGAGAAACTGAAAGTCATGTAAATTCAAAAAAAAAAGGTTTAGTTAAATAAACCATATTATATCCATATGGAAATATGACTTTATTAAAGATATGTTAAACAAACTCAATGCCAATGAAAGGTATCAAGCCAAGAAAAAGAAGTAAGGACCAGGAGATGCTTCAGTTAGTGAAGTGATTGCCACACTCACACTACACTAAAACTGTGCTTACATCCCCAGCAGAGTACAGGGATGGACACTTACTTTAAGACCAATGTTGGAGGAGGGGGTGCCTAGACAGGTTTGCCAGCACAGGTAATCCTCAGACTCTCAGTGTTGCAAACGGACCAGGGACCACAATACGCATATGAATCACTCCTGACTTTTCTGATGAGGCTTTGTAGTTCTTTGAGGCTGATTTGGGGAGACAATATGAGTATCTGTATATTTATCAGAAATAACTCTGTCATTAATTGTCAGCAAATGCTTTCCCTATCTTTCACTGTCTTTGTTCACTTGGCAATCATTAAGCAAATTTCTACATGTCAATAGACTGTGCCAGATGGTTGTATTTTTTTTAAAGGCTTAGATTTGGTGCTTATTTTCCAGAAGCTGTTTATCCCAAAGATGTTTATCCCTAAAAGGAGAAAGATCACCTACTCAAATCATCATGACCAAATTAACTAAATCAGGCAATTAATAAAAGCAAGCTTTTTATTTGTGAACATGTATTGATTCTCCGTAAGGTGGCATTCAAGAGGTCAGCATTGGACATGGAGAAGATAAGGTTTTTATAGCTTGGGGTTGTGAGTTTCCAAATGGGGGATTTGGCAGGCAAATAGATGAAGTTCTAGAAACTGAACCTAACAAGGTGGTCTTAACAAGGTAGTCAATCATAATAACCTTTTGAAACAAAGGTAGGATTTCAAGATAGTTGTAACAACTTTTGAAGCAAAGACATGGTTGCCATTTCCCGGAACAAGCAATGCAGAGAGAGCCATTTGTAGATAAGGGTTACATGTCAGGCACAGACCAATCCATGAGCAGCAGAGATCAGTCATAAATAGGAATGGATTCAGTTTGTCTTTCTATAAGATGATTTTTAAGCTTAAGATAGAGGCGGGATAGTTTATCAAAGCATAGGGGTGATATAAGCAAGCATGTGGCATGAAACAGGAGTCATCAACACCCAATGGGATTAGAGGAAGGAAGGAAGGAAGGAAGGAAGGAAGGAAGGAAGGAAGGAAGGAAGGAAGGAGAAACTATAGGGCAGAGAAAGAGAGACAGAGAGAGAGAGAGAGAGAGAGAGAGAGAGAGACAGAGAGAGAGACAGAGAGACAGAGAGAGAGAGAGAGAGAGAGGATTTGTGGAGACAAGCTGAAAAGCCATGCCAGGCAGAGGGAACAGGTGTGTTTCACAGATAAATAATGATCCCAGAAAGTACTCTGTGTGAGTAGATGTTAGGGAAGAAATTAAGAAAGCTCTTTGGGCAAGTAGTTTTGGGATTGACTTTGTGTCCTGTTAGGTAACATTGCCTTTCAACTGTGACGATAGAAAGTAACAAGGAATTGTAACTGTGAAGATCCTAAAATGTATTAAGTTCACATTTAAAATGAGTTGAAGCTCCAGTTACTTGAAGAAGAGTAGTTTGGATTCCACATACTTAGTTCTGAAACGTGGAACCCAGCACTTGACTGCTCTGACCATTACACTTCCTTGCTCAACCCAGGCAAAAACCATTCTGGTTGGAATTCCCAACCACCTTCCTAGCTGATGTTTCATTTACTTCGTGTTTCCTCTCCAATCTATTCCTCATATAGGTATCTAGAATCATCTTCTAGACTCGTAAACAGAGCATGCCAATTGTCTAGTTTTAAGCATTCCTCCGCTGTCTTTTGATATAATCCTAAATCCTGCAACCTGGCAAGACATGGAGCTTCTGAGCTTCCCACTCTTCCCACTCCCTCTCTCTTTTCCTTCCTTTCCTCCATCCTTTCGTGAAAAGCAGTTCACTGGATCTCTAGGGAAGATCTCTCCTTGGTTTCTTGAGCTTCCGTAGGGTGTTCACAGTTTGTGACACTATTTGAGTTACAGATGCATCACTGTATCTCTACATCAATGCATGTCTGCATCACTGCATCTCTGCACCCCTATGTCTTCGTGTCACTGTGTCTCTACATCACTTTGTCTCTGTACCACTACATCACTGCATCTCCACACCACTGCATCTCTGTTTATTTTGTGTTAACTCTAGGATTCAGTTCTGTTACATCCAAACATGACTAAAACATGTGTTATGCTACTGGGGACAAAAAGGCCTACTTCTATTAACCACAGATGGCACAGGCAAGAAGAAATCAAAGACCGACTCCATTCGAGGCCAGGTTAGTACACGGTGAGAGATGTTGAGTCACTTACAGACTCTCAAGCATGAGTGACAACTCACAGAAGTTCCTCTGGAGTCCTCTGGATGGCTGCCAGGCAATGACATCACCATCTCTCCTAGCAGCATTTTACTGCTTACATAACTCTGACCTTGTAATTTTCATGAGCTTCCTGAGGCTTGTAAGCCTCTCCATCCTCCCTCAGAGCATGATGGAATGCTTCAATGGGGGGAGGAAATACCACATGCTTCTTGCTTGCTGGGGATGTAGCTCTGTTACTTCTTCAAGAATAGGAAAAGCAGAAAAGCAGAAGAGAAAATGAGAACAGCCCAGTGTTCATTCCCATTTAGTCTAGTCTGACGAAAGCCTGATGTTGTTGGGCCCAGAAACTCATTATAGTTACCACAGTGAAATAGCCCTCACACTGAATGGCTCACAGCCATAGGCTGGTGGAATGAATTTGCACCGGAGTTTGAAGAAGCAGCAGGAATATTCGGATGCCAGTCAACAAGGCCTTACTACTGCTCCCCAGGTATCTTGGGCCTAGTTCTGTAAAAAAAATTCCACATTGCTGTTTTACTAGTACATGCCAAATATGTAATATGATTTTATATTCAAATTAAACTAATATTTGAAGTGAAATAAAAAGTCATAGGTTGGGAATCACCCCAGGGACTCTGCAAAGGAGTGAAGTGGGAAAGGCAGCTATATTTTTGCACTTCATCCATAAGGGGAGCAGGCGGCCTAGTCCGTAAGTACCATAATTATAAAGCCATTTACCACCTCTAATAAGAGGACTCTTCTTTCATAAAATATTAACTAAATATAATATCAGGATATCTTAGAACTGTCTTATTTTCTCCATAGAAAGTCAGATAGTAACCACGGTGAACATCTTTAATGTGATGAGATCCCAAAACATCCTCCAAGCCCATCGTCAGTCGGCCTTGAATTAAATAGCACATTTCTCCTGTTCTCTCTAGGTGATTTGAAGCTAAGTGCTTCTCCCTGTAAACAAGTTAATTTGCTAGGCTTTTCCCCCCTCTCTCTGAATGTTTCTCAACTGAATGCACTGCAGTTGTTCAAGCAGTTTTAGCATAATGGTGGGTGCCCTGAGGGGGAAAATGTCAAGAAGAAAAAAACCAAATTTGAGTTAGAGACATAATTTGGAAGCCCCCAACCTCTTTAGACTATGGGATTTCTTGTGCCAAGTGACAGAAAAGGATCCTCTGTCTGTGGAATGGAGGACTGCCACCATGAGCAATGTCTGTAAGGTAAATGCATTGGAGGCTGCCCAGGGTCCCCAATTCAGATTCAACAGCAGGCTTCAGTCGAGGAAGTTCTTCCTCCTCCTCTTCCTTTTGCTCCTCTTCCCTTTTTTCTCCCCCTCCTCCTCCTCTTCCTTTTTTGGGGGGTCTTCCTCCTCCCCTCTTCTTCCTCCCCTTCCTCCTGTTCTTCCTCTTCCCCTTTCCTTCCCCCACTCTCCCCTTATCTTTTCCTTCTATGCTACATTCTTACAGAAACATTTGTACATTTTTGCTGTGTTCCATCTTGCTATTGATGCCATGAAACCTGCTTAATCAATTCAGTAACTGATCCCGCCATGCATCTTGGTTATTATCTGTTCCTGTCCAGAGGCAACAGCCATTTTCTATGTAAATACCTACCCTAAATTGTTTTTCTAAGGAAAAGGGGCAATCCAGAGTAAAGAGGGGAGATGTTTATCTTACGGCATTATTTCAAACATGATGCTGTTTCTTACTGACCCCTCAAGGTAAAATGAGAGAGAGAAAGACCTCCAAGATAACAGAAGACCAAGACGCTTCAGACGGGTTCTGACTTTGCAACCTTCTTCATCAGCAGCATTACGTTTAAAACCCATAGGTGGCCTTTTGGAAACTGTCCAAGGGCCACATCCATGAGCACACGCTCTTTGTTGATTAGCACCTCCTAACTGGTGCATCTAACTCTACTGATCTTGGCAAAATCCTTTTAGTTTTCAAGATCTTAGCAATCTCCATACTGTTCAGTAAGTTTTCAAGGTAGATGAAGACTTGAGAACACAGGTTTTATTAGCTACAGTCTGAATACAAGCTGGAAGTAGATATCTGGCCCTTCCTTGTCTCCCTTCAAACATGTCTAGATTTTGGTTTATGTTAGCACACAACAGATTTTCTGAATAAGTCAGTGAGTTCATAAGTTGAAGCAAATAGTCACATATAAATATTGGAATGCTTTCAGGCAAGTTATTAGTATTATAGCAAGAACAAATATTTAAATATATGTTATATACTGAATTATTATATGGCTTATATTCTTTTTCATTACCACATATGACACCAATGCTTATTTATGGTGAATTATTGTACGGATTATATTCTTTTTCATTAACATGTATAACAGCAATGTTTATTTATGCTGTATCTATGTAAATACAGCAAAGGAAAATAATCAAAAGGGAAACATACCAATATACATCATAAAATTGGTTCTGCAAGATGAAATTCATTTTATTTGGGTAAAAACCTCAGTTGAACTCTTTTAACAGCCTCGTATAGGAAATACAGAGTCATTGCTCAGCTTTTCCTAAACTACCAAGCATTATGCCATATTTAACTTCACATAATTTTTTTCCAGTTGTTTTTTTTTTTCTCTATGTGCCTTTGTGTTTTGTCAATATGTATGTCTGTGTGAGGATGTTGGATCCCGGAACTGGAGTTGCAAACAGTTGTAAGCTGCCATATGGGTGGTGGGGATTGAACCTTGGTTTTTTGGAAGAGCAGCCAGTGCTCTTAACCACTAAGCCACCTCTCCAGCCTTATCATGTCATTTAAAAAAAGAAATTAAATATGTCAAACATAACTTTTCTGTATCATATTTCTATGGCATTTGAATTTTATACAATAAAAATATACTTATTTTTTTTAATTAATAGCAATTTTAAAGTTAATATTATCCAAGCCAAACTGCAGGGGACAGAGCTGTACTCCCTCTTTTCTGGACTCTATTACTAACAAGAAAGAGGGGAACCTGTCATTGCTCTTGTCTCCTATGGATTCCCGACCGTCTGGCTGTTGAGAGTTGTCAGAGTTAAGGCCAAAGAAACTCAATGTCAACTTAGGTGCTGGTGAGTTGGGCAAAGCACATGTTTCTATTTATCCCTGTCAGCCACAGGCCCTATCAACTCTTTTTAATGAATCACTACTGCTTTTACTTTTGCCATCAGCCATGACCTTCACCATCTAGAAACACATGGTCTCTCATAAACGATAGCCTGCGACATATAAACCCGAGAAGGATTCTATCACAGCTCAAACTACAATATCTATCACTAAAACAAACGGCTCATTCTAGCTGAAGAGACACTCATATATATCACGGAACCAACCTTCCATATTTTGAAATTTACTGCCCCGTGTTGGCTGATTTTTTTTTTTTTAAAGGAGGCCAGGCAACCTTGCTCACTTAATACTTTTGATAAACTTCTGCTGACAAGGAGTGTGATTAATGATAGTTAAAAGAATTGAATCAAGACTGGGAGAGACAGAGCCAAAAACTGTGGACTGCTGGTCTGGTAGAAACTAACGTCTCTACAGAAATATATGATGGACCCTCCTTTTTTTACCATGCCAAGTAATTACTTGCACAGACCTGTTGTAATAATTCCTATTACAGCCAAAACGGAAAAGTCAGTAACTCACCGCCCTGGGACAAGGTGAAGGCAAGGCCAGAGTAGCACGGATCAATATTTCATTTACTCACTGACGTTAGCTTCTATCCCTGTATCAAATTCTTTTACAGAAAGCCATGAAAGAAATGAGGTTTGCTGCAAAACACCAACACAGAGGCCTTGCTTCCTTGGGGTGCTTACGAAGGAAGCCGAGCAACAAAGCCTTTCAGGAAAACAATATGCACTCAAGGTCACTCATTACTTGCTACTGTTGGAAAATAAAGTGCCATTAGCCTGATATGGGAATGTACATCAATCAACTGCACACCAGAAAAAGGACATTTTCAACGTGGTGGTGCGGGTGAGGATGAATGAGCCATTTGAACATCGTCTACACAATTTGACAATTGTGAAAAAATTTTCTGTTGTCAGGGAATCGTTTGTTTAAAAAAAAATAATAGTCTCATTAACATTTATTTCTGATGGCCTCTCACATCATTCAGTAAATAAATAAATAAATAAATAGGAAGAGAGAAAAAGACCACAATAATAGCTCCTGGGCACTAAGAAGTTCTAGTCTGGTACTGATCCCTAAAGAGAAATGGTGTTGGCGCGACTGTAAAGTGCCTCACAAAACAACAACAAATGAAATATATCTCCTTTCTCACCAGCTTTCCCGTTAGAGACTTGAAAATATACTTTTCTCATCTTAAATTTTCCATGGTGCTTTTCTAGGCTTGGTATTAACCAAGTTTAGAGTCTGTGTAGATGTAACTGAAGTAACTTATCCTCCATGCAGAATTCTTACAGCGTCAACATCAAATCAGATTTAAACAGTACTAACGTTCATGAAGTTTATATTGGACGGAAAACATGACTGTTTCTTTTCCTTTACATATACTGTTCCATGCTACCACAGACCCGCCTTGCACATTGCCTTCATATTTTAGGAGACTATAGGTGGGGACACATTTTCACTGTGCCACACACTTCCTCAAGGATGGTTCCAAGAAACTCACTTGCTTTTCTCCACATCTCTTTATAACTCTACTTCCTCATGATTCCAGGGAGGAAGGTGTTGGAGAAGGACGAATGGACTTGCTGAATACAAGCTACTGGCCGTCATATCTGGTCACCTTGAATGCCTCTCACAGTTTGCTTTCTGACTGAAATAAATCCCAGCTCCCTTCCCTGGAGCTTCAAAGCCACTTTCTAGCCGACCTTCCTATTCTCAGTGCCACGGGATGAAGTTCAGATCAAGGGTGGGAAGTCCTTGGCTGTCACTCCAGTGTCAGATCTGGTCTCATCTAAAGAAAGCAAAGGTCAGCTGGACCCAGCATTGATCCAGGTCAGCAGGATTTTCAGCCTTGTTGGTCGACCGTTTAGAAGTATTTTCATACATTCCGTGGCTGCAGATTTTCCCAAGATTCTTCACCCCTCCTCCATTCCACCCCTTAAAACTTGGACCCCAGGAGTATTTCAAGGGAAATTCAATCCATATGTGCCTGATTCGTGTTCACTTAACTCATTGACATGTTGTTTTCCAGGAGCTGATTGATGTACAAGGAGTCTCCTGACCTCTTTTCCTGAACCTTGCGGTACTGCCTTTCTTTGAGCTGGAAAATTGCCTTTTACTTGGGGTAAGTAGCGCTTTTCAGAGTTGAAAGTTTGGAGCTCAGCTTGATACACAGTTCCCAAATCTGTGTGGGATTCAAGCTTTGACAAATGTGGCCTCGATATATAAAGTCTTTTCTCGCCTCCTTTCTTCTTCTTTCTTTCTTTTTTCTCATGTGCCACCCATAGCTAGAGAAAAAAGAACACAAAGGCCATGCTTACTTTCAGGGCATCCAAGCAGGTATCTTTGGAAGTTGGAGTATCGCTTGGATGGTTTAAGACGTGCGAGTTCATCTGTTCGCTTTAACCACCCTTCCTCTGCCTTGATTCTTTCATGTGCTCCCAATGCAAAGAACTTCCTTTGCCAAGTTTTAATGTGCAGTAAAGACAGCAGCTGACTTTAAACCCTGCTTTGATTCTGTTGGACAACATCTCAGCTTGGGTTAGGTTCCCTGGCAGAGTATTTCAGTAGGCTTTCATAACGCTGCCTCCTGGAATACATCCTGAATTCTAACACTGAACAGACAGGTTATAAAGGCAAGCTACTCCCTCCAATCACTTCTGCTGAGTGAATAGGCATCTGACATCTGACATCAACAGCTGATGGTTGGTGAAGAATAGCTAGAATAACATCATGGGATGATTGTCTTAGCTCCTCTTCTAAATCTCTGGGTATAAAAGAAGCAATAGAGCCTACAAAATCTAAGACAGCCTGCAACACTCTGTGAGGTTGTCTCAATATGGTTATTCCTTTAAACACAAATTTTCTATTTGTGATCCTCAATGTGTTCCACTTATTTATATTTCTGTAGGCATTGGGTTTTTCCCTTATTCCAGCCACTCCACTGTCCTTTCTTCAAGTCCAGGAAGCAGACTCCTTCCTTGATGGAGTAGACATTCCTCTTGAGGTCAAGGCACTTGGACCTCTGCTGTGTGTAGTTCAAGTTCCAGCCAAAGGCCAGAATCAATACCACAAATCACTGCCAACTGGACAAGAGGACTTTTGTCTCTCCTCCCCCGCTCTCGGAGATGCTGTTTCTAATGCTTAGCGATTTCATTAAGTAGGACTCATTAGTCAGTGTCTCCTTGAGAGGCCTGCACTCCTGGATGCAATCTTTGGTGTCAGACAGACCTGAGAGGTACACTGTCACCTAAGGAATGACATAGCACCTCAGGAGTGACAGTGTGTTTGCTGCAGCAGTGCTTCAGGACAAACAGCCTCAATATTCAAAAGCTGATTGCAACAAAAAGAAATCAAAGGCATTCTGGGGAAAAGCATCTATCTCTGCCGAGTGCATCAGCTACATGAATCTATAAGAATGCAATGTCAAAGCTTTTCAGTAAACATGCAGCTTGTCATAAAGTTATCATTTTGCAAAAGAAGGTTGCCATTCACAGAGACATGAGTTGCTTTAGATGACAGTATGCATCTTCAATTCCCACAACTAGATCAAAATGGACCTAAGACACAAAGACTGACTGAAAGTTTAATTTCAATACCTTCCTAGTGTGTAACAGAGTATATGGGGCTTTAATCTGGGTTTGAAGAGTAAATGAGGATTATTTGTCTTTTCCAATGTCATTTCCAATTTGCCTTTTCTCAACAGGCAATTTGGGTTTTGTTTCTGCACAATGTACATGCTTTGATAATGTAAAAACCCAGAATGTGATTTCTGACCTCAAGTTTATGATTTAAAATAATTGAATGATTTCATCAGACTTATTTAGACATCCTGGCTATTACAGTCTATACATATATATGAAGCCTATGGGTTATCCTGGAAAGCTGAAACCAACCAACTTATCTACAGCAAACAGGACAGCTGGGAGGCTGTTCACTGTGCAGCCTCGTAAGTTGTCTTGTGTGAAGAGTGACCATGCTGAGATCACTGTAACAGCATTTTTGAAAGAATGAGCTAGATTGAGAAAAATAGAGGTGGATTTCCAAAACATACTGTTCAGAGACATTTTCAGAACAGCACATCTATGCTACTATTTTAATTAATGCACATTGAAAACAAAACTGAGTGTATGTGCACATGTGTGTGCAAATGTACATACTTGCAAAAATCTCTGGAAATATTTAAATGGTCACCATGATATTATTTGTGGGGAAGAACCAGGAGTAGGTAGGTCTCACCTGTGTGTTAATTTCACCAGTTCCCAATTAGTTCATGTAACAAGCATGCACACAGTATCTACTAGGAGCCGAGAGAATGACTTAGGGGATACAACCAAGATGGTTTACATTCTATGAGTTAAAGAATGCATAGACAGTGGAAGGAACCTTTCAGAACAACAAAACCCATGCTGAAAGTATCCCCCAAATACACAATCTATTTATCAGTTCCCTGGCTTAGAAATTCCACATCTCACCAGTCATTCCCAGAGCTTACACAACATCTCTATTTTGTGTGCATTTTGGTCCATTCTTTTCTTTTTAGCATGGATATTCTTGGCATTGATAGCTGGAAGCCAGAAAAGGGGTCTATTCGATTCTCTTCGGGGGTCACATTTTTTCCCTGCAAACAAGATTACTTAAAATGTCTGACCTTTGTCTGACATGCTGTGAAATGTACACTCATAGCGCCAGTAACCTCTCATAACAATGTTCTGCTTTACTTTTACCAAACATCTTCTATACACTCTTATGTGGCCACAAATAGGAGTTTTTCTGTACCTCTAACAGAAGAATTAAAGTAATGTGCCAGGCACTATTTATTGAATAGACACATGAATTAAGGCCCAGTGATGCTAAGCATCTTTACAAAAACTTAACAGCTAAGAGCTGCTAGCCACAGAATTAGAACCCAGATCTTTTGAGTTCAGAACTGAGACTCATCCATTATGTTCCACTTACATATTTAATTCAAGAATCCTATAGCAAAAATTCATTTGACTATATTATAAAAGTACACTTATCAGAAAGCTGAGGTAAACACAACTCTAAATAAGGCTTATAAAGTTGTGAAGTCAAATTGTGTGAATTGGAGCTGTGCATGCTCCACGAGTAGGATCCGTGGCTTCTTGGCGCTCACCATTGAGATTTCAGTTCATGAAGGCAGGCAGGACAACAGTAAAGACAGCTCTTACTGCTTTCCCTGCACTCCTGTGCCCCCATTTGATCGGCTGCCAAGGCGGTGAACACTGCCAAGTCAAACAGTATGCAGCATCTCCCCGAGGCTCCACAGGGAGCTGAGGAATTCCATACTTGGAAAACAGGGGGAAATAGAAATGGCAGGACTGTGGTCTTTTTTGAAGAGTACAGATGAAGATGGTGTTAAGCTTTTTCTCTTAGAGTTTCTGGTGTTAAACTAGTTTGTTGTACAAGCTGCCTCTTCTCTTATCTGTGCTTCCCAGCCCAGTTATCTGCGTTAGTGTCAATTAGCATAGACACCCTAAAATGAGAAAGGCTGGAAAGACCATGAGCCTTTAATTTTAGTAAAGTTAAAATATATATGTATCTTTGAGTGGGGGCATACTCTGTGTACTGAGTCAAGCACACAGACAATACCAGGTCCTGACTTTTGACCTTGTCAGCTTCCAGGAATTCTTCTATGCCCACCACCCATCTCTTCTTCGGAGAACTGGGGTTAAAGATGTGCATTGCTGCACACCTCCACCCCAGCTTTACATGGGTTCTGAAGATCCCAACTCAAGTCCCCATGCCTGTATGGCAAATGCTTCACTGAGCCACTTCCCCAGCTCTCTCTGCCCCTTAAGGGGAACGCTGTGGGTGAGCATCATAGAAACCAATACCAATCCCAAAGCAACACCGCTTATCTGAGAAAAAAAATCCAAGGCCTCTCATTACAATCTGTAAGGGTCTCCTTCCTTTGGTTTCACTGCTAGGAAGACTGTATTAATGCATTTAATGTGTTGTTACTTTTAAAAAAAAATTATTGAATGATTAGTCAAAGAAATTGTATTTGAATTTTTTGACCTGTATTTGAATGTTCTCTTCCAGGATACTTCCCTTTTTCTTACTTTCTAAACTACAGAAATCCTTCTTGACCTCACTCTGTAAGCTCAGCCAGTGGTCTAAGTCTTCTAGTTCTGGAGAAAATTGGTAAGCCCTGTGCAAACATTGGTGCTTCTATAGACGTGTGAGGCTACTTATCAACACAAATACACTTTCATCTAGTTAAACAGCAGCCCAAAGCCAACACATTTATAGATTTTGTCACGAGTGTTTTGTTTTCTTCTTACAGAAACATGATTTATGTTAATGTTCTTAGTGAAAATTGTCCACTTAAAAAGTATTACTCTTCACCATAAACACTGAAGGCATATTTTTTAAGTATCCTGAAATCTTGTGTACTCAGACCAGGATGGTTGATGTTTAGCATTAAATTACATAACATGACAGCCTAGATGCTTGCTGAACCCTTTCCTTTGCTTGGGTGAACCTGCAGTTCTGCCTTTCTAAGGTCACATGATGTCATCAGAAGGACAAAAGCAGAAATGCTGTGACACTGTTTCTCTCGAGTGACACCTTCTCTGTGCTGTGGCCCTCTGTGCATGTGGGACAGAATACACTGAGATTCACAGAGCTTCTGCCAGCCTCGTTCCTTTGATGACATCACAGAATCCAAGTAGCTAACACCACATCAGCTCATGCAGCTTATGCTATCCTCCTACGTCAGCCCACCAAGTGCTGGGATTACAAATTTGCTTATATTTAACTCCTGAGATTCGATTGTTGTAACAGTTAATTACCCAGATTAATAGCACCCATTTATGATCAGCATCTGGATATGTCTTCTTTTAATTTAGTGTTACAGATGTTTGATATCTAACTTTAAGAAAAGTGAAATGAAATGTGGTAACAAGCTTCTAAATTCCCTGAAGCATTTTTAACAAGGAAACAGATAGAAATACTAAATGAATATTGATGATAATTAGTTATTTACAAATAAACACTGTAAGCACAGTGACTCAAATTTCCTACCAACACAGTGAGAGGACACTAATTTATTTCTATCAAATCTTTTTTTTTAAATATCATAATCTATTGTAATGGCTAATCTTGGTTATTGACTTGACCACATTACAATCAACTCAGGCATCTGGGTAGACCTTCGTGGCATTTTCTTGATTGGATCATTTGAGGTGAGAAGATGAACCCTAGATCTGGGCCAGGCCTTCTAGTAGTAACCTACAACAAAGGGCATGCAATAAGGAAGCTCTTGCTGTTTGCCTGCTTGTGCTCATTCTCACTGGCAAGTTCACCTACTCTCCTGCCGAGGCATTCCTTCACGAGTATTAGAATCCACTTTGGGATTCTAACATACACTGAAGACTAGAAGCTTTCTAGGAATTCTCTGGACTTCAGCACCATGTTTGGACTGAAACATCCAGCCTAGTGGCCTGACAATTACCAGATTCTTGGCCTCTCTCCATTATGAGATAGCAATTGTTGCACTAACCAGAGCAGTGTCTGTAAGCTGCTCTAATCAATCCCCTTTTAATATATATGTATTTTTTTTTTCATCCTGTCAGGTCTGTTCCTTTAGTGAACTCTGACAAACACACCTGTGGTAGTCAAGGTGGCAAAATGAGGACTTGATACCCGCTGAAGAGAGCACACTTGTAATGTCTGGAGATGCTTTTATCAGTGTTTATTAAGGTCTTTAAAAACACTCAGCTCTTTGCACACAACATTCTTTTTGCATGGACCCTTGTTACAAGAAGGATATTTATCTCAGCATTTTCTTTTAAATTTCATCTTATTTTTTTTCTATTCTTTTGTATTGCTGAAATCAAACCTAAGACGATTCTGGCCAGGCAAGTACTCTGCCATTGGGCTACACCCACAGCCAACAGTCTTGACTTTTTCTGAGGAGAGCATACCTCAACCTGGCAGGTTTGACCTATCTGCTACCTGTTTTCATGACATTTTATTGAAAGGGAGCTGTATTTATGTACCACTTATGATTATGTCTGTCACAGGAGAAATGAATGGTTTGGACAGGAACCTTCCAGACCACAAAAGACAAAAATGATTTGCATTTGGCTTCTTTAAAACACAACTTTCTTTGTACATATCTTCAGGGTACAGTCTGACATCTCGATACACCTCTACAGTGAAGTTGTTTCTCCCGTTTCTGTTTCCATTGGATATCTCTATCTGTCACTCTCTACATCTTTCCTAGTCTCTAATAACACCACTTCTTGGAGATCAAGTTTTATAAATCTGTGTTTTACTACATTGAATTATGTAGTGTTTGTGCATCCTGCTGTGACACATGTGTGTAAATCAAAGGGCATCTTGTAATAGTCGGTTTTCTCCTTCCACCATGTAACCTCAGGAATACAACTCAAGTCCTATGCTTGGTGATAAGCACCTTTAGCCACTGAGTCATCTGACCAGACCCCGCTCAACTTTAAAACTTTCACCTATGAGTGAGAACATGAAGGTTTTTTGTTTGTGTGCATCTGGCATTTTATTTAAAAAAAAAAAAAAAAAAACAACTTTTTGCCATGTCCTTTTTAAATAAATCCCTAATATAAAATAATAAAATGTTAAATGTGCTGAATGTCTAATAATGTAGCAAAGTTTATGTTATATTCTTATAATCAAGTGTCATAGAAATATCGAAATACTTTTAGTATTACAGTGTTACAATATTGCAGCATTACAATAGTATTGAGCTATTTAGAGATAGTAGAACATGTTGCTTATATAATGTTAAGTGTGAAAAGGCAGAATTCAAAATGGCTTATATAATTCCTATTTGATTTAAAAATACACACGTACATATACACAAATAGATGAAAAAAGCCAGACACCAAATGTTAGTGGTGACTATTCATAAGGGTAAAATTGCTATTGGTATTTTTGTTCTCCATACTTGGGTATGTTTTTAAATGTTCTAAGTGGTGTTTTCATCATTGGATAAATATTAATTTTATTTTAATGCCCCAAAGGAATGAATTAAGTGGTGTAATTACTATGTCACAGAATTCTTTCTCATATTCTCATTTAACTAATAGCAGGGGATGAAATGCACACTTAAGGAGGCCGCATACATGGCTGGGAATCGAGCTGACAATCACTAGCGCTTCCATATGTTCAGCCTTAGGGCTAAGTCCCAGTGACATAATATCAAACTGACAATGTGTTCGTCATTTTCTACCTGTTCTTCAAGAAGAACTTGAGAATTTGATTTTCAAATTACAGAATTTGAGAAATCAAATATGCTGAATTTGTAACTCCTCTTTCATAGACAGGAAGTTTAGTGCAGACGGTTGGCTATTTAACAATTTACCAGAGTTGTTGGATTTACATAGTCACCTCTGAACAGACATTTTCTTACCAGTCACTAGCTCTCAGCGGACATTCTTGCTTGCGTGAAAACTCTTCAGAGAATCCAGATGTGTTTTAGAGTAAGTTTGTTTCCTCCTTAGCTTCCTGTATCTACAACCATTTAAGTCTTTCTGCTTAGCTGTGTTACATCTGCAAAGATGTCTTTTTGATTCATCTGCCCCTGGATCAGCTGTAAGTACCTGTCAAGGGGAAAATTTTATTACTCTGGAAATGTTTCTCCAACTCAACAAGTAGGTTATGTAACCTCCATGTAATTGCTGAGGAGGGAAAATGTATGTTCAGTGTCATGGATACAGAGGGAGGAAAAAGGCTGTTTGCATGTGAACTTCTTGCAGCTGCCTAAGCAGAAGGAAGCAATTAAGAATCTCAGGTGTGGAGCCCAGAATTCAAACCCTTAAAAACAAAGCTGATGGGGGAGAGATTAAGGATGAGAACCAGTGCATTAAAGTGAGATATAAGGCAAGAGGAGAACATAAATACTATAAAATAACCACCTCTAATGAGACGTGTTTATTATCTGCATGTTACAAGTGAGAAAGAACGGGTAGAACAAAGGTGGTTTACTTTCCTGCAGACTCACAAAAGATTATGATTGGACCAAGAAATAAACTCAGATGTTTTGTGGATCAATGAGCACAGTCTGTGCCACAGTTACCCCACATCTGTCAATCTTAATGAGATCATGGCTCCTTCAAGAATGATTCCATATCCTCACTCCCAAACATATATGTGTGTGTGTGTGTGTGTGTGTGTGTGTGTGTGTGTGTGTGTGTGTGTGTGTCTTAATATATATATTAAGACACATTAGTCACAGACACCATCTTCTTTTGGAAGCAGCTTTTATTTCAGGGTTCCCATGTCAGACAACAAAGAGATGCTACAGTGTCTTTCACACCATACAGTGTCAAAGGAAATAAGAGATGAATTAAAAATCTGATGGCTCATTTTGATAATACCCATATATATATTACCCAATGTTACTAGAGTATTTTATATAATCAATTAAAATAAGAAATGGGTATAGGCCATAGCACAAATTGTGACATAGCTTGGTAACCTTAACATCTCTGGGACTGCTTTTCTTCACTTGTGAATTACGAACGGTATTTATAATACCACTGGAATATAAGACTATATAAACGAGTTTATGTAAAACACAAAGGTAAATAGATTATGTTCAATTAAAAATTGGTATTTTCTTATTAACTTGAAAAGCTTTTAACCACTGAACCTGAAAAACTGGTTCAGTGGTTAAAAGCACTTTCTGCTTTTGCAGAGGACCCTGGTTTGGTTCCCAGCACCCATGTCAGACCCCTCACCACGATCTGTATAACTCTAGCTACTGGGGATCAAACACCATAGGCAACCACATGCACATACACCACATATATACCCACAGATAAATAATAAGATGCATATTAACAGTACAGTTAGAAACAGGCCTTTTGTGTAGAGCCCTGGATTTGGTTTCCCCAGCATTGAAAACAAGCAATCAAAATCTCAGAATCATGCCTAGACCCTTTAAGTACATTTACCATGCTTTCACTATTTTCTACACTTTGGGGGTTGCTTCTCTTACCAAAAGTGTTTGTTTCTGTCTCCTTACCTTTGAAGAACATGAGATGAGAAGACTCTAAATCAGGGTCTCTATTAAACACTGTCGCTGGACAACCTTGGCAAGCTCCTGTGCCAGTCACTGCTAAGAAATGGTTTAGAAAATTAGAACATAGCTGTCAGTGATTATCTCAACACCTGCCCCCTTGGAATGAATGCACTCCTAGCCTCCGAGGTGACGATATTGAGGTAGGACTTTGCATCATGAGAGTGGTTCCCTTAGTCATACTCCTTTTTAACATGTGCTCCTTTTTACAAAAAGGCCAAAGGGGCTCTCTAGCCCATCTGCCACACATGGACAGAAGAGAAGGTAGGGTCTTTTCAGAAACTCAGTTCACCAGCGTTTTAACATTGGACATCTTGTCTTCCACAGCCATGGGAAATGAACTCTCGTTCTGTAAAAACTACCAAGCCTTCTGGAACTTTCTTAGAGCAACCCAGAACATCTTTAAGAGGGTGGCCTGCACCTCCTGGGAAATTGTTAAAAATAGAAAACCTCAGGCTACACTCTGGTCTCAATGAGTTGGAATCTACAAGTGATCAAAAGCCCAGTTTATTCACCAAAGGTACTTTCAAGTTTAGAGAACCTTGAAGGATGCCTGGTAGGAAAGGAGGGTCTACTGGGACAACTAGCTAAAGAACAGTTCAGTTATACTCTGGTTCTAATGGCCAGCAGAGTGTGGCATGATTCCTGATACAGTCATTCAATTGACAATTGCTCATGGGTACCTGTTATATGCCAGTTAGTAATACTCTGGGTATGGAGAAATAAAGTTCATGAACAATTTGGTCAACGCTCTTAGTGTTTACATCTTTACTTGTTTTAATGATTGTGATGTCCTCTGATGGCGTCTGTCTAAGGTTACCCCAGGGGGAGCAACACAGAACATCCCAAGAAGGTTTGAGTTGGGACAGAAACAATGCTGAATGTTTCTAACACTGTAGTAGGAATCTATTTTGGGAGGACTCCAACTTTTATTTGTTTGCTTGTTTGGTTGGTTGGGTTTTGTAGCAATGTAACATGTCCCTTAGGGTAATAATGGAGAAAGCCACTTTTCCTGTACCCTCTGGTATGAAACTCAAGACCTCCAAGATCAGGTTAATCTGAAAGTTCCTTTCCTTGAACCTTTTTTAGAACCTATGATCCAGTATTTAGAAATGAGATTTAATCCCAGGACTTCTGTTAGAACTGTGGAATTCTGGATAAAGAGCTGCTCTTTTAAGACTCTCTCTCTCTCTCTCTCTCTCTCTCTCTCTCTCTCTCTCTCTCTCTCTCTCTGTGTGTGTGTGTGTGTGTGTGTGTAATGTATGATGCCTGGTGTGTTCATGTGTGAGAGTGGTGCAGGTACAAGCATACTACAGTGCATGTACAAGTCAGGTGTCAGTATTTGATCCATCACAGCTATTTATGGTAGACTAGTTGGTTTTTTACTTTCCAGGCATTCTGTCTCAATCTCTCATCTTGCTATAAGGAGCATTAAGATTCCACATACCTGAATATACATGGGTTTGGAGGATTTAAACTCAAGTTTTCACACTTGCATTATAACAGGTTTACCCATGGAACCATCCCTTCAGCTGCTTAGAGTTACTTCCTCCCTCATTAGATGTTATAGACTAGTAGAATGTCCATTTGAAGCTAGGTGTTGCTTGCCAATACATGAAGAGAGTCTCTGTGAGAATAAAGCCAACCCAAAGAAAAGCAGAGCCAAGAGCGAGCAAAGAGGGAGGATTAAATAAATTCACTAAGCATCTCTGTGCAACAGCGCATAAAGGCAGCTTTGTGCTCTGTTCTCTAATGTATGAATTGATAAATTCCCTTATTCATTTCAGTGAGTTTGATATGGATTTTCCATGCTCTGCCACTGTTGCCATCCTGGCAGCACACATAAATATTTTCAATTAAGTCCTAAGCACATCCTGAAACAGACACTGTTAATATACCCATTTTATTGAGAAAAAGACCAGAGACTTTGAAAGCCTTTGATTGAAAAACAAATCAAATTGTTTGCTCCGTAACATATAGCTGACTATATAGGAAACTCAAGATGAAATTTCATAATATCTCATTACAAAGATTTACAATTCATAAGACTATTTTAAATAGTATTTACTGTATAGAATTACTAATCTCTGCATTTGAAAAAGATTGAAAGGAGATTCTAAAAACACATTCTAATGATCTTCTTACTAGGAAAACATGGCCCCAGAGGGCCACACGAATAACTGGCCCCATTGATAACTTCTCATAACTGGATGTCTTTGAACCCAGTTTATTGCAGAACCCATCTTAATTCTAATTCAGTCCATGCTCTAATAGGTTACAGGTTTATAGTTACAGCCAAAGGTAATTTACCAAGGTCAAAGCTAGCAAAGGGTGTACTTGAGAAATAAAATCCTTTCCAGCTTCAGAGTTCTCTTCCAGTGTTTTTTATTTCCCAACAGTGATAGCCCTCTCGAGTACTTTTTTCCTGGAACCAATTAAAAGTTCTTTAATAAAAGTATCACAATATCTTTCACATTAATTTTTTTTTCATATTTCTGATGAAAAGCTACCTTCCTTTGGACCTTAAGTTATCTAATTTAAACCCACGGGAATGACCTTGTGACACTGGAACTCTGTGGTGAAGGAATGCAAATTCCACGCTAGAGTTTTGCAGTCATAACACTAACCCCAACAACACAGAGTCTAAAGCTCAGCAGTTCTGTGGTGCTTCTGGGCCTAAAAACAGTCAGACTAACTAAACCAGTCATCATAGGGTTAAATTCACTTAAAAAAAAAAAAAACTAGACATGTTATGGTTTGAATAATAAAGTGTCCTCACAGATTTATGTATTGAAGGCTTTGTCCCCAGATGGTGGTACAATCTGGAGAGAAGGCAGAGACTTTGGAAGGTAGGGCCTAGCTAGATGAGAGTCACTAAGGACATATCTTGGAAGGCTATCTTGTCCCTTCTGCATAGGAAAATTCTGCTGTTTTTCACCCTATAATATAATCAAAACCGTTAATAAAATATATGTATACGAACATTTTCTTGAGCCTAGAAAGATGGCTCAGCAGTTAAAAAGCACTTTCTGCTCTTGCAGAGGACCCTCCCTAACTCTATCCTTGATACCTAACAGCTCTTCCCTGTTACTTCCTCCTCTATGATGTTTTACCTGAATGAAGACACACGGCCAATGGAGTCAGGCAACCATGGACCGAATGTTCTAAAACCACGAACCAAATTAAGTTCCTCTTTGTTTTAAATCACTCTCAATCACAAAGATTCTGTGGCAGAGACAAAAGAAGGAACACATGGGAAACGTGTTGTTCCCAGAGTAACAGAGCTCAGGCAGGGGAATGAGAAGAGACCATCATGGACACTGTGGAAAGGCGAAATGGACAGAGTGTGGCAGAGATGTGCCAGTCACGAGAATGAAGTCCTACCAGCAGAATGAAGGAGAAAGTGTCCATGCTGCCCACATTTTTGTGGGTGGTCTCCTCTACTTCAGCTGTTTTCCACCCTCTAATATAACCAGAATCATTTTTTTTTAATGTGTATAAAAACATTTTCTTGAGCCTAGAAAGATGAGTCAGCAGTTAACAGCACTTCCTGTTCTTACAGAGCACCCTGGGCCAGTCCCTAGCACCCACATGATGGCTCACAGATGTCTGTAACTGCAGTTCCAGGGAATCTGACGCCCACTTCTGTTCTCTTTGGGACCAGACACATATATGGCACACAGATATACATTTAGGCAAAACATTCATACCTACAAAACTAAAATAATCAAATTTTTAAAACTTTAAATTTTTTCACTTAATGTAAACACACATTTATTTCTGCATTTAACAAGCATTTTCCAGGCCTTCTGTCAGTGAGATACTATGAGCAGCATAGCACTGAATGACATGGAAACTAAAGAACTCTGGTCTGTGTTTATTGAGCAAATAAAAATAGGCAAGAATTTTGGGACAGAGCCCTGAACAACTTAAGCAAGGTTTCCATCTTTACCAAGGGTACATCCCAGTGGGAAAGACTGGGTATGAAAGGAAGTCTCGCCAAAGTAATTTAATTTCAGAAATGGTAAGGAAGTAAAGAAGAGTAATAGACTATTGAGCAACCTGGAGAAGGCAGATGTGTCCAGCTGGGATTTTATATTTTCTCATAATTATGTTAAGGTGAGGTTTTGTATTTGGGGCAAGTATATCACAGAAACAGGGAATGAAAGTAGAACCAGACACAGTAGACAAGAGTCTGGCTGTTCTTAGAGAAATTTAAACTAACAGCACCGTGAAGCCCAGCAATTCATCTTCTAGCGGAATACACAAAGTACATGAAGTCTGCCTCCACACAGATATCTGCTTTCCCATGTTCTCTACAGCATCATTCATAATAGTCAAGGTGTGTGTGAGATGCTTAGTGCGAATTTGCCAAACAGGCTTTAGAATCCCCAAGGAGACCAAGGTCTAGGTGTGCCTATGAGGGACTTTCTAGATTAATTTCATTGAAGTAGAAAGACTCACCCTAGCTGCCAGGCTGAATGAGAAAGGTAAACGAGATGAGCAGTAAAATACCTCCCTCCTTTGCTTCTGGGCTATGGGAGCAATGGGACCAGCCACCAACTCAAGACCCCAGTGTCATACTTTACCCATGATGCACAGTAGCCAAAATAAGACTTTCCTTGATCTGAAGTTGCTTTACTCATGTGTTTTGTTTCAGCAATATGTGAAGTAACTAATTCAACATGAGGCTAGCCAAGTGTCTATTGAAGAATAAATGAAATATCTTCATATATATGTGATTATATATATAAAATCAATTTTTTTTAAAAAATGAAATAACCATGTTCTTTGTAACAACATAGAAGGTCATGGACATTAAGCTATGTGAAAGAAGACAGATACAGAAAGACAGATATCACATAATTTCATTTTATATGCATAAACTTAAGTAAGTCACTCACACAGAAATACAGGAAAAAGATGGTTACAAGAATAAAGAGATTCAAGGTTACAAAGCTGCAATTATATAGGCTAAGTGTAGAAATATAATACAAACCATGAGGGCTGATGTCAATAGTATTGTGTTTGACACTGGAAATGTGCCAAGACAGCATATTTTAGGTGCTCTTTTCATGGTACATTAAAAGAGAAAATATGTGAAGTGATGGATAAGCTAGTTTGCTTGACTATACTAATCATTTCACTTTGTATATGAATGTCAAAACACCATGTTTTATAGCATAGATAGTATATACAATTTTTAGAAATAAGCAACATAGCAATCATACTGTCTCTAGTCTTTCTCTAAGTAATTTATGGTATTCGTGTATTTATTAGAAGTGTAACCTTGGTTACTTTGCAAACCATCCTTTAGAGAGAATATTCCTACATTCTGTTACCACAAGTAGCACAGTGTCATCCTTTGGCATCTGTTTGCTTGTCTTGTGTCTCTGGCCTCAGTCTTAAATTCTCTCATTGCTGCAAAGCTCCTTTCATTGGAGTATAGCATTTAGAAACCAAGAACTGTTGTGTGCATTGCTATTGAGAAGCCATTGGCTCTAAGCGTCTAAGCAGACAGAGCTAAGAGAGGCATTATATATTTAATGCACTGTGCTGGTGAGTTGTTGTCAACTTTACGCAAACTGGAGATGCTCTGGAAGAGAGAACCTCAGTTGATGAGGTGTCTTCATCAGATTGTCCTATGGGAAAACCTGTGAGGTATTTTCTTGATTGCTGATTGATATGGGAGGGCACATTCCATTGTGGGCAGTGCCATCTCTAGGGAAGTAGTCCTGGATTGTGGAAACAATCAGGCTAGCAAGCCATGAAGTGCAAGCTAATGAGTAGAGTTCCTCCATGGTTTCTGCTTTAGTTCCTGCCTCCAGGCTCCTGCCTTGGTTTCCCTTGATAATGGACTGTAATCTGTAAGATGAAATAAATCTTTTCCTCCCCAAGTCATTTTTGGTCTTAGTGTTTATCACAACAAAAGCAAAGTAACTAAGACACCCATATATGTATACATAACTGTCATTCCATGTCTATTGATTATCTACCTAAGATATCTTTATGTCTTTACATAAGAGGTTTCAATATGATATATATGTATCATACATAAGGTTTATTATATATGACACATGCATGTTTATATGTATGTATGTATGTATGTATTATGTATATGTCATGATATAGGTATTTTTTTTCTGTATTGAAACATTCTTTCCTGAGGAAAGAGAGAAGACTCATGACACATTTAAGGAAATTTCAAGATCAGAAATCCCTTTCTTTATTAGTATAAGCACTAAAGTGGTGAAGGCAAAGAGGTTCTCTGTGGAGCTGCTTGTAAGTCTGCAAGCTGCAGCTTTTATACATTTTATACATTGTCACTGTCCTACAGTGGGCTTTGCAAGGATGATGGTGCCTTTGAGTTACCCACGCTCCTTCTTTCACCAAAATACGTAGGGTTGAATGGTTCTTTGATTGCCTATTTGTTCATATCTCTCTTGGAAAAGTCATGTCATGTAACATGGCCAGTCCTTCATGCTTATAATTCATATTCTCATTTCAATCCAACACGTCAGTCTTAGCTTTAGTTTTTATGCCTCTGCTATTTACAAATCTGCTAATTTATAATAGGGAACCCAATTCTTATTATCCACAACATATTTACCTATCTGTTTAATTTTAGCATGCTCTAAAGTACCAGTCCTTATAAAATTTACTGAGAGCATTACAAAATTTATGCATAAGTAGCTCATTACAGCTTTAGCCTTACAAGACAGTTTTCCAAAGTCAGCCCATTCTTGTCTTCATCTACTCGTTCAGAGTGGGCATGCTGTTCATTGCTGCTTTTAGGACCCATGTCAGTGTTTCCGATCCATCTTGTATTCTAGGTATATCCTAGTTGTCCTTAACAGGTCATTGTTATTTTGCCTATTAGTGAAGGAAACATCACTATGGCTAAAGCTTGTATATCAATACAGAAATGTCATCTGTGTCTCAGCCCTGCCTGAGTTTTCTGATTCTTATTTCAATTCGATCCTTTCTTTCATTCCAATTAGGTATCCAATTTCTTTCATTTCTGCTTTATTCTTCCTGAATTTCTTCTGCACACACACACACACACACACACACACACACACACACGTTCTCCTTTCTTATTTTAAGGGTATCTTATTATAAATACTCATTTGTATTTTGTTTCTTAATGAAGCAGTGTGTCTTGGAAATTAACACTATAGTAGAAAAATAGAGAAGAAATGTTATATTTTTCAATAATTTAAATTTTCTCCTGCAACTTTAATGCATAATACCTTAAATTAGAGAAAAATAAATTTTAGTATAGTATATTCAAGCATAGCATGCTATTTAAGCATAAAACTTTACCATGTTCTTATTTGCTTTTATCTATATTTCTGGCAGAAAAGCAACTATTTCAGACCAGACCACAGACTCGTATACTCCGAGCAGTGTTTGCCATTGTTAAGCTCAGATTTCCTTGAAGGCCAGCAGACTTGACATCTGCTGTGAAGTCAAGCAAATTGTCTTTCCATTTCCACAGTTGGAAACTATGCATGGTGAGGAGGAAAAAAAAAAACTAGAAATGACTAGCTGTGTTTGGTTTGGACCAGGCCCACAAAAGTGAGGGTGCCCAGCATGAGTTCGGCGTGAAGGAAGTCTGAGAGCCTGGCTCTGGGGTCTACCTCTGAATCCTAACTATTGCACTTTGACTATGGCTCGGATACATAAACCAAATAGCTCTACTTTGGCCTCTCTTGAGTCAGATCAGTCTCCACCTCATCAAAAGTATGAGGTTGAGAAGAACAAGGGACCAATTGAGCATCCGAACCCCAGCTGTTAATTTTGGCCTTTGGGGATATCAACAAATGGGCTTCCAAGTGTTTGCTTAATCATGTTTCATTGGTACCTTTTGTGGCTAGTAAAAGAAATGGTCTTTTCTATTGTCAACATGAAGAATTTATACCTACCAATGCCAAGTTTTAAATTTGGGGTTTTTCTTCAAACTGCCTTTATAAAAAGAAAATACTTATCCAGAGAAGTCCAGCCAGTGAACACTGACAAAGATTGATTTGTTTGGAATATTTAGAAAGCCAGTTCCATTTCTGGTCATCCATTTCAAAGATCTTTTTGTGTCCCTAATACCGCATTTCAAAACTTAACTTAATGGTTTATCTACATTCAGAAAGATTAACAACTTAAAAAGTTCATCTTGAGGAAAAGCAAAAGTGGCTTTAAACATTACAGAATTTAAACGAGAACTGCAAATACTACATTCTAATTCACTTCCTTCAGAAACAGAGGAAATCCTCCAAATAGAAAAATATCATATAATATACCTATACTGTCAGGTTAAGAGTGTTGGAAAGCAGTTTACTGACATATCACCTACTCTCTATCTTCCCTACGAATGTAAAGGCCTTGATATTGTCAAGATTCCAACTTAGAAACCTGTCTTCAGACATCTATATGATCCCGGAACTCTCTCTCTCTCTCTCTCTCTCTCTCTCTCTCTCTCTCTCTCTCTCTCTCTCTCTCTCTCTCTGTGTGTGTGTGTGTGTGTGTGTGTGTGTATGTGTGTTTGTAGAAACATTTGTAAACCATTAAAAAAATAATCATCAGAAGCCCCTCTCCTCACAACATTGATTAAACCTAGTCCTGAAATCTGCTTTTACAAGGGCTATTCTTAAGGAACAATGTCCTAGACATGTAGGCTACAAGGAAATCCTGGAGTAATCTAACACATATGTTCTACAGACAAAAATATTGAAGCCATAAAATTGTCTTATGTCATTTAAAAATTATTAATAGAAATGCATCCTTTATGTGTTAGGCATTGAGACTAGAATGACAGAAGAAATAAAAAGACAGTATGGCTTTTACCTTTATAATCTAGTAGGGTCAGCTGCAGAAACAAGGGTATGAGAACTTAATTGTTTTGGTTTTAATTATTATTACAACTCAGTAATGTTAATGGAGAAAACTATAATAACATCAGTAAAGTGTTTAAGGACTAGGTGCTTGGGAGATGGGTGAAGAATATAAGCTGCTCTTGCAGAAGATCCAAGTTCAGTTCCTTGAACCCATGGCATTTGGTCCACAACCTCCTGTAACTCCAGCTCCAGGGGATCTGATTCCCTCTTCTGGCCTCTACAGCTAACACACTCGCATGAACATACGTACACACAGAGACACAATCTCCATAACACATATGCACATAATAAAAAATAAAATACAATCTTTTTTAATATAGAAACTGGAAGGATATTGTTGAAGCAAATTTTACCAGGAAATGGTCATGGCAGCTTGCCTATAATTTTACAAATGACTTAGGTGATTTCATGAATAAATATGTCAGTTTTAATTGCTAACAAAGGTACATGTTTCAGATTTTTCTTGAGTTCTTACAAGATCTATTAAAATACCACTAGTTATAATTCTTTCCCTTCTTCCTCCTTTGAAACACTTGGGGGTTACATTGACATGTAGTAACTGGAAATCATTTGTCCCTTAACCATTTCCCACTTTTTGAACCCAAAGTGGATCCAAGCTAACATGGCATCTATGTTCTATCCAGCTTCCTTCTGCTTATGCTAAGTATGGCAAGCTTGTACAATATTTTTTTAAAATCCTATTACTATCTTCACATTGGTAGGGGAATAGTACAACACTAATACTGAGAAGAGTTCCAGCTGTCTGTTGGAAGTTGACGTGTTCAAAGGGGACTTTAAGAGTAAAGAAAACCCCAAGGTGAAGACCTGGGGGTATTGAAACTCTAAGATATGCTGAGACAGGGTTCCTGTATGAAAGATGACAGTTTGGAGATTAGTTTAAATCCCAAGGCTAACAGTTGGTCTCACTGCTGCTAAGTCTGAAATTTGGACCACAGTAAACCTCTGCTATCAAGACTGCCATCACAATTCTTTGTTAACATGAAAGATTAACTGGGTTAGATTCCATGGCATGAATCAACAGAAACTAGCAATGGCACAGTTTTCAAGAGAATTCTTAAGAAAATGTTTAAAAAATTTATAGTAAATTATTAGTCTTACTATCTACTATTTCAGTTGTAGACTTCACTGAAGGTGCTCAGTATGAATTTCCTAAGCATACTAATAACAGTATTAACATTTGATTTCATATTAACTTAATAGAAGATATAATATATTAAAATAAATATTAGACTTCAAATTGCTTCATTCATTCCAATTAAGTTTTCACTTATATTTAGATAGACTTTGGATGGAATTTCATACAATTTTTAAGAAGAACAAAAGCACGAAAAATTATTTCATTGGATGTTGAAAAGTTTGCATATTTATTCAGATCTTCTTAACCTTGCAAGGCTGCTAGAAGTAGTATGGAAATTGTCCATGAACAGGCTTTCTCGTTAGATTTTGGCACCTTTACATCAGTCTCAGCCAGAACCCTGAACAGCACAGGAAAAGTTGGAAAGCATTTATCTAAATATTTCAGAGTCTCCAATGAGAGTACTTTTCAAAGCTAAAGGAGGGTCATGGGGATCCTTTATCCCAGTTTCTTCTTCAACAAAAGCTCTCATTATCCAAATTCATTACGGGAAAAAATGCTATCTCTAAAAGTATGCTTTATTTGTAGAATGGCTGCAAGGGAAAAAGAAAAATAAAACAAAACAAAAAAGTCTTTGGTTGAGTTTCAGGTCCAGAAAACAATCTTGTTAAACACTTCGGCCATCCAAGTGCAATTTAAAGATCCCATGGCAATTTTCAAAAGGAATAAGGATTAGTCCCAAATCCTGGCCAATATCAATAAAACTGTTTCTAATTTCCACAGTCGCATTGAGCTACTGTCAAGAACCTAATGGCTTTCTCCATTAGCACACGTAGTTTGTCACTGTGAGTGTTTAACTCATTACTTTGTAAAGCACTTTAAAGTACTTTAAAATACCCCAAGTATAAAAACTGCTCTTTCAAAACAATGCCATGCTGTTTTGCACCACATCAGAATAGCCTACCTTGCCCACCTGAAATAACACTAATGATTCCTGAACTTGGGGCATTATAAAAGCCTTTTTTTCCTCCACCAATTTCAAATAAAATGCATGGCACCATATAGAGTGCTTACAACCCATATCTAATTAACATGGTATAGCTTAGACACACTTTTGAAAATGGCCATGACTGGCATCAGTCACTTCCTTGACTATAGACACACTGAAATCAGGATTGAGTTTTAATATATCTTTCCAAGTGTCAGTCATAGTATTTTTCAATTACACAGATATTTGGCATAAAATTGTCATCTACGGATCCTTTCCAATACCCTGTCCGTCTGTCTATCTATCTATCTATCTATCTATCTATCATCTATCTATTTATCTATCATCTATCTATCATCTATCTATATCTATCATCTATCTATCTATCTACTTACCTATTTATCTACCCATCATCTATCTTTTATACATGACAATCCTAAATAGAGCACTATAATAAGGAAATAAATTTTAATAGATGAAAGTCAGTAAATACAAATATGCCCCCATAGTTCTTATAATGATGTTGAGAAATGATAATAAAATGAAAGCCATGAAGCCCTACATAGAGAGTTTCTTGGGAACACGTGGATGCCTGGATGACAGACACCCGAAGTGCATCACTAGTAAAGAGTGCATAATAGTTAAGAACAAGCGGAGAAAAGGAATCCCACATAGGGAAGTGATACTAACCAAAGTGTACAGAGAATTCTAAGTACTTAGTATAATCAGAGCCATATTATATATGGGAGTGGGACCACCCCAAGACCCCAGAGGATTGTTTAAAATTTTGATGGTGATTTTTCTTATTATAATTACTGATAGGCACTACAGACCTAGAAATGATGAAGGGCTAAGGGGCACTAATGTTTTAGAATCCTGTGTAATAAGAAATTTCCTCAACTTCAAGTTGGGATGTGTTTGGAACATCACTCCAGCCAGTGTGTTGATGAAAAGCCTGTTCCTAACTATCTTGGCATAGAGCCTAATTCCTAACACATATAATGCAAAATGTTTTTATACGGTTTTAATATACACTGGATTTTTCAGGAATGCAATTTTTGTGTGAATCAAGTTAAAAGAGTACCTTAAACTATTTGTAACTTAGTCAAGAGTCATCCACCATTGTAGAAAACAACATCAATGATGCAATTCAGCCACCTGGACCAATCTCTATTTGTAGTTACAGTCAAGAGGATCCTATTCTTAAGTCCAAGTATCTCAAATCACCAGAAAGTCCCCAGTACCAATGTGCCCAAAGATTTTATATTATTACACAAGAAGTTTTTTCTTTAATTATTCTTAGAACTTTTAAAATTCAATAATAAGATGGATTATTTACCTCTGAGTTAAATTCCAGAATAATAAAATCGTATTACTTTGTTTATGCATGCCTTTACAATGAGGGCTTTAAGGCATCAAGACAAGTATGGGCTCCAGTATAACAGTATCTTTTTCTACATAATCCAAGTTTTAAGCATGAACCTCTAATTTCTATGTACCCAGTTCTAAGGGTTTGGCTGTGATTTAATACTTTCTGGAAAAATAAATGAGCAAAATCAAATTAGAAGACCACTTATTTTTCCCTGCATGAAACATTTTAATGTGACTTTATACTTATATTTCCCAGCAAATAATAGCTCTATCTAATCTCAAGACCCAAATGAATAAATTCAAGAGCTGTTTTTATCTTAACTTTCCTAATTGGTTCTTTAATATAAATCACAGATGGTAACAATAACATCAACAAAGTAGAATTTATTAACCACTCACTCCATGCTAGATACTATGGCGCGTATTTGCCATATTTAATCATCTGGCCTCACAGTTAACCTCGAAGGTAAAACAAACACAAAAAACAACCAAACAAGCAAACAAAAACACTTTTCTTATCACATCATAAATGAGCAAAGAGGAGTAACAATGCTGGTTCTTTACAAGCATTAAGAGGATAGCTCTAACACCTTTTATGTCTAGGGATCCAGACCTCATAATTCTTCTATACCAACAAACTTTGCACATTATAGATTGTTTGTTTCTTTGTTTTTTTCATCTTGTTTCTATGATATTTTACATTTGGGCAAGGCAGGGTCCAGTACTGAGGTGGGACACAGCATCGTATGAGGCCAAAGGCTGATGACCGCTGGCCTTGTAACGCTTTCTTACTGTTCTAGAAGGCAGAAGCTGCTGGCTTCTGGAGACTGAACTCTCTCTTGCTATTCAGGGGCCAAAAGCTGCTTTATCTTTGGCAATTCTTCTGTCTTTAACCCTTTGCTATTCTGTGGCCAAAAGCTACTTACTTTTAGCAATTCTTTGAAAAAAAAAAAAAGGTTTAGAAATTTGAGCTCTTTTCCTTCTGGATCAAGGGCCCTTTGCTGGCCAGGAAAGAGCCTAGGAGTTCATTAATTCTTTGTGAGCCAGTGAGAAAGAAAAAGATAGAGAAAAAGTCATGGATACACGCATACAAATATGCATATGCATACACACACACCAGTCAGGCCTGGCCACTTGTCTCATCAATTTCACAAATGCAAATGCATACTTATATACATACACATACACCTACATACATATAGACCGATAGACATATATACATTTGGTGATGAGACTAAGCCCCAAATGCCACACTTTGTTTTCTCCAGCAATTTATACCTTCTTAGACAAAAGTTCTTTATAAAATTACCTCATAGTTAAAATGTAACACAAAAAGGCAGTTACAGAAGGATGTAGATAATAAGATCAAAGCATTGTTTCATTCTATAAGCTCATTATAAGTTCAAAGCAACAGTTTCACATGGCCTTGTTTTATCATAGTGCACACATGTAGCTTCTTCCTAAGATCTGACCTAGAATGAATGTTTTCACTTGAACATAAATCTGTCCCAAGCCTGTTTCTCTTCTCCATTCCACTTATGAAAGTATTCCATATTGTGTATTCTTTACTTACTATTCTATGAGGAGGCAGCACATTCTATTCTTGATTCTAACTTTATTACATCTTTCTGGCCAAACAACTAAAACCATCTCCTTAAACTTTCTTTTTAAATTATTTGAATCAAATCAGGAATGCCTATAGTAATTAATTCATCTAAACGGCATTAACTCATGAAAGTCCATCTTCATGTTAATCTATAGAATATCTGTGCAATGGGGAGGGAGCTAATGTCAGGAATCATTAGGTTATGTAATAGTGACAGGAAAGGCATATCAGCAGTAAAAATCAATCCTAGGATGAAGTCTCTAAGGACCCTGCACTCTCAGAGATCACCCATCGCAAGCCATCTTACTTAAGGGGATAGTCTCATTTAAGCCACTACAGCTATTATGTGGCATCATGACAAAATAGCAAGTCCACAGGCCTCTTGTTAGATATATTAACTACCAAAGACCAGCCTTGGCATAGAGAATTGTTCTGAGAGAAGAGGTTTCTAGGAGCAGCAAAAACAAACATCTCAAAGTCAAATTGTGGATCCAAGCTGACCACCTGTATTCTGCTTGATACAGCTTTTCCAGTCTTCTTCTCTCTATGTTCTGCTTTCTCTCTGGAAATGTCTCTGTCTATATTCTGCTTGGTTGCTATCCTAAGAGAGCTCTCTGTCCGTGTCCTGCTTGCTTTTGTGGTGTGTGTGCGTGTGCATGTGCGTGTGCGTGTGTGTGTGTCTGCTGTCTATCTGTCTTTTCTGTCCTCCAAGCAGTTCTCTCCTAAAAATTCTCTAGATAGTTCATCTCCTGCAGAATATAGGTTCAGTCTTTTATTTTACCTATTAATCCAGTTATTTGCTAGGTTTCCTTTTGATTATCTTATGAATCAGCATCCCGCAAATCCCAACCTTTTGATTCTATTATTATTATTATTATTATTATTATTATTATTATTATTATTATTTATTGGATGTTTCCTTTATTTACATTTCAAATGTTATCCCTTTCCTAGAGTTTTGGTCCCCCTCCCCAAAACTCTCTATCCCAACCCTTTGATTCTTAAGAGACAGCAAGCATTCACTTTTTCTTAACATTTGCAAAAGAATTCAGAGATCTTTCTACCTTTGTTAAGCACATATAATAAACTAATTAGATTTCTACCCAGAAATTATCATTTCTACAATACCTAGGCCTAACCTTGCTCTGTCCATGGCTGACCTTGAATTTAGGAATCTGCCTGCCTTTGTGTCTTTCTGACAAGCTGGCTCATAGTGTACCTGCCTTTGTTCCTTTAGATTCATGAAGCCCTTCATAATTCATACTGCATCATTGTATTTTGCATAGTTAAGAAATTATCTATATATTGAGCTCATGTATTTAGAGCTCTTTTCCATAGCCTTAAGGGCTGTCCTGAAGGTTCCAATGTTTACCATTTTGCTGAGACATTAGCCACACCTTTGCCTCTTGGACTTCTGCTCTCAGATTATCATGGAGTCATTAATGTTAACAGGGAGAACATGGCTCAAAGGAATGTAAAATATGTACATTATTACACAAACAAGCTTTATGCCCACAGCAGCCAATGTGGAGGCTCATGCCAGGAGCCTTGTCCCAGGGGTAGAAACTATGTTATTCTCCCCCCACCAGAGCCATAGTGGTCTCAGCAAATAACAGAAAGCTAACAAGAAGCATATTTATCCTGAGCTTACACACAGAAAACTAATATTACTTTAAGTCTGGATTAAATAATTGGTATTGGTCTAGCTGGCACCAAACAGGATTGGCTGAAACAGGGAGTGTGATAATAATAAGTTAAAGGATAATATGATTCCCATTAGAGTATCTTGAAAAGAAATTACTTTTTTCTTTTTGTTTCATTGTATTAAAAATAAAAGAAGACACGACACTGAACTCTTTATTGTATGAAGTGATCAAATTCTTTATGGTACAGGCAAAGGGCTTGCATTGTTACTATGGTAAACAGATATCTATTCTGAAATATGTAGCATTAAGATTTCAAGTAAGCTATGAAACAGATTGGGACGAGGGAGATTGCTAAGTGGTTAAAAAATTTAATGTTCTTCTAAAGGACCCAGCTTTGATTCTCAGCAAGCACAGTTCATAACTATCCATGGCACCAATTCTAGAGGTATTCAATGCTCTCTTCTGAACTCTGCGGACACTGTCATGTATGTGGTGCACACACATACATATATGCATGAAGTCAAAGCAATATATATATATATATATATATATATATATATATATATATATGGCTGAGGATTTAGCTCAGTGGTAGAGCGCTTGCCTAGCAAGCGCAAGGCCCTGGGTTCTGTCCTCAGCTCTGAAAAAAAAGATATATATATACATTAAATTTAAATAAAAAACATTCATGGTTTGTAATATAGAATTTTTAGATAGCATTTGCTTTAATATACAAAATTAAGTGCCTGCTCAGATTTTTCTGTCTTCCTTCTTTGCTCTTTCTTTCTTTCTTTCTTTCTTTCTTTCTTTCTTTCTTTCTTTCTTTCCTTCTCTCTTTCTTTCTTTCTTTCTTTCTTTCTTTCTTTCTTTCTTTCTTTTTCTCTTATTCTTTCATCACCACCATCATCCATGAATAGAAACTACTGAGTTAAAAAATAATTATCTTTGGAATCAGAGAATTACAGATTAAGATTCTGAGTCTGGATAGGAGGCCTAAAGGAAGCTGTTGTTGTTGTTTTTCTGTGTAGTCCTTGTTTTCCTGAAAATTAAGAATAATGCTGATATATAGGAGAAACATTCCAGGCAGCCATCCACAATATGTTCCATCAAAGGGAGAGAAAGAGGTGTCATCTTAGTCCATTTTGTGCCTCCGTAGTCGATCAGGACTGGGCAATGTAGAAAGAACAGAGATGTTTTGGGCTCGTTGTGCTTGCTCGCTTCTTTGTGGGAGTGTGGAAACAATGACCAAAAGCAATTTGTGGAGAGAAAGGTTTATTTCACTTTGCAGGTTATAGTCCATCATTTGAAGAAAGCCAGATAGGAGCTCAAGTCAGGAACCAAGTGGCAAGGACAGAAAGGCCATGGAGGGATGATACACATTGACTTGCTCCAGACTCACACTAGGCTACCTTTCTTATACAATTCAAGACCACCTACATGGGGGTGGAGGCACCACAAGGACCCTCCTCCAACAATTAGCAAGTAAAAAAAAAATATATTGCCTCCGCAGTCATTCTCACAGGCTAGTCTGATAATGGGCAATTCCTCATTTGAGGTTCCCTCTTTCTAGGTATCTCTAGTTTTTAACTTGCATAATCATTGATTTAGAGCTAGAAAACCCCAGAGCACCAGCACCTGGAAAAGACCTCTGAGCTATATCATCCCATGAGGGAAGGAAGAAGAAAGTGGAAAAGAAGGAGTGGTAGAGGAGAGAGGACACAGTAGAGGGCGGAAACTTGCCTTCACAAGACTGTTCCTCTAACAGCAATTGTGCTTCCACCCACCGTATTGCATCATCTCTTTCCTGCGGGCCCTGGCCCAACAATCTTAAGTGGAAATTTCCAGAAAAAAAAATGAATTCCTGAGCTTTTAACTTCTTTTCCATACTAGTAGCACACTGAAACACTCGTTTCTTCCCTCTCCAAATCTGCACAATATATACTACCTGCACCTATCTTAGTGAGTGCCTCAAGGGTCGTGGTATTATAAAGTTTGTTGTTGGATAACACATTTTACTTAATAATGACGACTAATTGCAAGAGTAATAATGACTTCAATTCTCTACTTCAAACGATAGTATCATGCTTCTTTAAGTGGAAAGGCAGAAGTTTTTCTTTCATAGGTTCCTAAGTATAAAATTCACAAACATTCAATATTATCTTCAGTTTCATGGAGGCACTGAAGGTCCTGGAACACATCTTCTTCAAATAAGAGATTTATTAACTAACATGGTTGCAAAACCTTAGCTTTAATATTTTCATGAAGAAAGAGCTCCTAGGCAGATGATCCCAGACTGCACATAAATCATAGCATAGCCCTGCCAGAGGAGACAGGGAAGCTTCTTCTGAAATTTTCATCATCTCCTCTCCTACACTGCTTTAAAGAGTTTGAGTCAAACCCAGTAAGACCAGCAATCTATCTAAAAACCCTAACTTGATTCATTTGATAAATATATAGCATTTTATGTATTAGTTTTTAACTGGTATAAATAACACTGCTTTGAACATGAATATGTAAATATGAACTTAAACAGAACCCTCTATTTTCTTGAAAGGAAACCTATGAGTGGATTTTCTAGTGGATTTTAAAAAGCTAGGATCTAGCTTTTTACAAAAACAAAAATTTACTTCTAAAGAGGTTTATTAAATTGGGTAGGGCAATTGATTTTTTTTAAAACTTTTATGTGTTCGTGTGTTGTCCATGATACATACTGTGCTGTAAGGAGGTCTTCATACGTGTACATGCTACATGGAACACATTCTAACTCTCCCTCTCACTGTAAAAGTGAGTTTTAAAGGAGGACTTGCATAACACGTGTGATTTTTTTTTCTTTTCATTCCTTTAAATGTCTTTTCATTCTGCCTCATAACAATCTCATGAGCAGTTCCTCAGAGCTCCTGGGGCAAGCTCTTCATCCACAGGAACCCATAAGAATGGAGCCTTCTCTGTGCCTGAGTCCTCCTGTGCTCCGTTCAGGTGCTACTGAATTAGATGCCATGAATTCCCTCCCGACAGAAACGAATGGAAACTGAAGCTTCTGACTGGACTCTCTCCCAAGCTTATGGTCGTGAATAGTGGAGAGACAGCTGTAATATTCCTAACTGGAGAAGGAGAGAGAAAAGCTAAATTTGATGTATTTTTATTTTCTTTCATAAAGAGTTAAAAGTTATTATTGTATTTTGTGAAGGTTGATGGAATTTAGAGTCCCTATGGAAACAAAACTTTGCACTCGTTTATGAAACAGTTTCTAGATTAGGTTAGTTGAGTTAGAAAACCTCACGCTGAATACGGCAGCAGCATCCCACGTGCTGTGGTCCTAGAGTGAATAAAATGGAGAACATGAGCACAGCATGGCTCTCGGCCTTCTGTCTGCCCCCTGATAAATTCCGTGTGACCGGCTGCCTTGAGCACTCCCACATCATGATAGACCAGAACGATGAACTGCGAGCCAAAAGAAACCTTTGTCTCCTTGGCTCTTGCAGGTGTATTGTCACAGCAATGAGAAAAATTACTTCCTTCTTGTGTTCAGAATATGATCCATAGGCTCCAAACTCACTACTGATGCTAATATCACAGTAGAGAAGTAGGAGCTTTTTTTTTTTTTCTTCCCTGAACTCTTTCTAGTTTAGACTGACTCATAGAGTCTCAGAACAACAAGAAAGCCTGGAAGTGAAATTCACCTGCTTCCTTCTAGTTGTCTCTAGGATTACAACTAATTTAATCCTCATCACCACATTTGTACCTTATTCTTCCACGGTGTCCCCTTAGTTGGTGGCTGGTTTTTTTGTTTTTGTTTTTGTTTTTAAGTTTTTTGTGGCTTTTCTTCTTTGGAGAAGAACGTTGGTGGTAGTGGTGATTATAATTATGATGTCATCAACACCATCTTTTTACCTATTAGAATTTTGAGAAACAAGTACTACATTGTTCTTGCTCATCCCGTGTCCCTTTAAATATTCCAGACTAACCAATCCATATTCAGAATATGGAAATCCCACCAGGACCATCACCTGCTGTTTAACCTGTGTCTCTAAGATGGCCCTCTGCCTGATGTTATAAACCCAATCCTTTGGTGTTGAATATTTACTAAGACTCTGATTTTCACTTTACTTTACATATCATACTTGCTTCCTGCCTCCTTTATCGTTTATAGACTGCTTTGGATTTGATATCTAGCCCAGTCTTTGTATTTTCTAATCATGGTCTGGGTTCTGGTCCAAGGATGCAAGCACCATTACTTCTGTAGAAGATAGCCCTATTTCCTGATCTGGTTCTACAGACTCCCATATGCTTACCTCACAGCATCCTCTACAAGAAATGGGAAGTTAAACACTGATGGCACTACTTTTCTACGTCATCCACTGAGTGTTCTGCTGGGCTTCATCTTCTCTAATTCACGTCCTGAAGGGCATCTTCTCATAATGATCCACCATCACTTCAGTTTCAAGATGAAGGAAGTCTACCTGACATTCATTCATATCCCTTTTCCTTTGTTATTTGGCCTAATCCCTTTCCAATGCGCCTAACTTTGACATTTTCCTTCTGCTTGTCCATTTTTCCTTAGAATATTATTTTATGTGCACATCCTATTTTGTGGTCCATTGCCACCACCCTCCATCACACTTTGGTGACACAAGTCACTTTCCACATGGGTTCTGCCATCTCTAGTTTCTATTTTTCATCAAAGTTCATGCTATCATGCCAGGGTAGAGGTCTCCAAAAAGCATTTTTCCAGGGAAACATTAGAGGCTGACTTGAGGAATGTCTATGATGATCTATATTATGATCTCAGAGTAAAATTGAAATTAAATGAAACTTTTACATTATTTTATGTTATGAAAATATTGATCGACCTTAAAAGTTTTCAACATAGTATTTTTTTCTAAAAGTGCTCTTTTCTCCAATAAGACCAGTGACAGAGTCTGAAATCAGAGAACATTATATTTTTAAGAATAATTTGTTTTGCTATTTTCCATGCCTGCCTAGTCTTACTAATGGCATTTTCATATTTGTTTTATGATAGGTTTAGAATTTACTATTTAACATAAGAATGATCCAGCTCTTTATTCTGGAAGACTATACATTGAAGACTGAACATCTGCTAATATTTAAATGTAGAAAGATGAATTTTTTTGCATTAAAACTAATTTTAATGTTCCAGTTATATAAAACCTGCTAAGAATCTAGCACATAATAGCTACTAGATGAACTTCATGGATTTAACAGATTATAAGGCAAAAATGTAAAATATAACACCTAATGAATTCACACTGATTTAGCAATGTGGTCTATTCCTGGTGAGATGGTATGTTAGAATATTATCAGATTTGATGCTAAAAGATTTGGGTTCAAGCCTCATCTTTAGATGACTTGAGTCAAAGCTCTTAACATCTTTGAGTTGCAGTTTCATTTAAGTGTAAAACTGCAAAAATAATGATAATATGTCACAAAATTTGCTCGTTGGAATTTTGTGTAAAAATATTGATATTATATAGCCAACCTACATCCTAAGTCATGTCAATGGTTTATAAATTTTCTTTATTAATAGTAAACTATTCCTCAAATGTAGGGGAAAATAATAAGATAAATAGCTTTATTATATGATTTTATTGTTTTTATTATTTATGTCCTTTATATAAGATATAAATGAGAAAAAAAATGTCTCTCATTTGCTTTAGTAAATTAGTGTAGGTCTTATCCCTACGGTCTATAACTACTCTTGGGATATAAGCGGTAATAAAACAATGTGTGCACTGATTAGTTTAAGATGTCACCTTCATATGACCTAAAATCACCTGGTAAGAGAGCTTAATGAGTCATCATGTTGATCTGGCTGGACTTCAAGCATGTCTACCATTATAACTGATATGGGAAGACCCAGCTTATCACAGACAGCACCATTCCCTAGGCAAAAGCTGGCTGAGAGCAAGCAAGCAAGTATCCATGAGTTCCTTCTCTCTCTCTCTCCTCTTGATTACAGAAGAGATGGTTTTGCTCCTGCCTTGACTTCCCCAAAATAATGAATTGTAAAGCAGAACTGTAAGCTGGAATAGGCCCTTTCCTCCCTAGGCTGTTTTTTGTTGGGGTATTTTATCACAGCAATAAAAATGAAATCAGAATAATACACTTTCTATGTGCTGAAACTGTTATGACATTCCAGAAAAATCTTAGTTGATGGGAGAAAAGATGAGAACTCTATGAAAAAGGAATACACACAGGAAACTGTACCAAAGGAGGAAAATTCAGTTATTCCTGAGAAGTGGCAAAAAGAAGCACTGTACTGGGCACAGTCCCCAGAGATGCCTGCTATTCTTTGAAGGGAATGACTGGGCCCTACTTCCCACAAGCATAAATGCCCAGCTGCCCAGTAGGTCCTTGCTGGCTGACTGGCCTCCCTCTCAAAGTCATGTTTAGTTCTCATCTCTCTGGTGTCCCTTGCCTCCTGTCTTCTTTGTTCTACCTCACACCTGTTCTGCCTTTCTCTTTACAGCTGACTGCATGTACCTGGGAATCTTCACACTTGGTGAAGAAACCCTCACACAATCTAAAGAGATAAGGAGAACCCTTGAATTCAAGACAATTGAATTAAAGACTCTCAGAGTTTATTCATTGATTGATAGAGATTTATTTCACTTTGCTTTCAAGTTTCTAGACACTTCTTCCAGTATTTAGACTCTCTGAGACTTGCTGATTTAGATAAGGAAAAGAGCTATGGTGTCAGGTTCTTGCCACATGGTGTCAGACCTAATGATTTTGGAAGGACATATAATAGCCAGAGTGTATATTTGAAGGCAAGAGTTGACAAAGGGTTAGCTAAACATAAAATAAGACAAAGTATATGAAATATATTTTGGGGGGAGGGTTCCATCATGATCCTACCAAGGAGGAATAGCTTCCAACAGGCTTGGTGATCCGAGCACAGATCTATGCTCTTCTTTCTCTGGTAGAGTTAGACAAAGGAGCAGCACAGGCAGAAGAAAGAGCTCAGCCATCATGGAGCAGAAACAGTAGAGGTTAAACATCCAAGTGTGGTATCTCCTGCTGCAGCATTAACCCATTAGGCTTCCCACGTTTAAGGTTCTTCCAATTACACAGAGCTCGTTATAAGGTCAGCCAAACAACAGCCTCAATTCTTCTACCACCTTAGTTCCATTTTGTCATGAAACACAACATAGTCGTACATTCCGGGGTGTCGAACATGGACATCTTCAGAAAGCCATTATTCAGTCTACCGCACCGGTGTGTGATGGCTGATACTTGACAGAGGCAAAAACTGTGTAAGGAAAAACCAACTATTTTGTCCTCATGTAGCTGAGGAAAACATGGACAGGAAATGGGGTACCGGAGGACCCAGAGAGATTGTATTGTCAAACTTAGAAGAATACAAGAGGTCTCTATAATAAACAAGAGACTGAGAACAGAAAATCAGATACCATTGATGTTGAGATGTAGTTTCATAGTTAACAGCCCATAAAGATGCTGGCCTTGAACCAAACTTTTCTCTTGACCCTAATTACCTTATGACAAACAGTATCTGATTCCCCTCAACCCCATCATAAGCTTGGATACAACTTCAAGGAAGAAAAAGAAACCCCTAAAGTACCCCAGTTTCACTGGTACTGACTCAGACTAATGTCTTATTGTCAGTGCTTCAGGAAATACAGGTACAAATTGGGTATACTTCTAGACAAAAATACCTGGCATTTTTTGTTTGTTTTTTATATTGTAAATCATATTAATTTCTCAATTCTTAAAAAAATCAATTTCAGTGGAAAGCACCTTTGCTTTCTTATCTAAACTGGTTGGGAATGTGAGACCTCACCTGTGCTTTTATTTCTCACGTTCATGTGTAAAAGACAGAGCTGAAGTGATGAATCCCAGACTAGAAGCCTGCATCCCAGGAAGTCAGCATCTGTCTTCTTTCCTTTCCAAGTGGATGCATTTTTCAAAAAATGTCCTTACAAATTCCTGTTTCTTATCTGCTGGGCTACCTTAAAATGGTAAAAAACGTAAGAAGAAACTTTTTAAAAACCATTGCTTTCCCAAAGGTCATATGAAAGAACTTCTCCAAAGCCCTCTCCACTTAAAAAAAAAAAAAAAATCAGTGAGACATGTTATCTTGGGTATTAAGAAAGATCATCATGATGAGTATCCATGGTTTTGCTAACAGCTCCGTATGTCATCTTTAATTCCTACAACACTTCAAATAGGCATCATCAAACCAAATTTACATAAATTGAGGTCCTTTCTAAGAGTGCCCTAGCTCCCTCCAGAGAAAAGCCTTACACAAAGGTGTATGGCAGGTAGTTTATTTGAGACATGAGCCAGGGAGTAGGGCTGAGGACACAGAGAAGAAACAAGGAAGAAGAAAAGCCAGTTATATATGTGAGGAAGCTGGCTACTTCTGAAGGCATCGGCTGAGTTCTTCCACACCCTTTTGGTGAGGCCTGTGAAGTGAACCACAGAACTATGAGCCTCAATTAAAAATTATAAAGTATTGTTTTCTGATGTGTGGCCTTCAATCAATCAAGATGGCCCCACCAGGGATGACTGTCTTGAACTTCAGGTTGCAATATACTAAAGTGTTGCCATGGAAACACCATATATTAGTCCTGGGGTGCTGGCTGGAAGGAAACTGGAAATATGTGTGGAATAATTCCGTTTCACTTGCACCAATGCAGGTGATTGACAGTCAGAGTTTGTAATACAAGGTAAGGTTGGATCACATGCAATGACACACATGTAGCAGCTTCTCCAGCCCACATGGCTATTCAATACTTAAGATCAGGAACACTTGACAGCAAGCCTAGGGAGCCTCCTGTAATTCAGATGAATTGTCAAGACAATATTTGGCTCAGTGGAACTTTACCCTAGGCAGTTCAGCAAGGGCCTGGCATTAATACCCCAATGAATAACAGCTGGAGCATTTTATGATTTTGTGTATTTGATGGCATGGCTCTGCCTCCCATTAATCTCCAACACAGGTTTGAAAACAAATACAACAAATATGCAACTCCAGGGCAGTGCCACCATGAGCTGCGTGTACAGTGTCAAGTATTTTAGTAGCCACATTAGAAATGGAAAAAGAAACAACAATAGAAACTAAATTTCATAATCTGCGTTATTTAATCCACTCTTTGCAAAGCATTATCTGTCCTTAAACATGTGATCCATGAAATGTGTAGATACAGTTTATATGCTTTGCTTGTTTTATCACACTGTCGTCAGAGCCAGGTGTGCACTTCATATTTGTCAGCTCTTCTCACATTAGATGAGTTACACTTTTATTGCTCGGTGGCCGAGCGTGGCAATTGTCACAGGTTGGACAGTGCAGCTCTACTGCATTTTTCTCTAGTGAGGGATGTTAATTTGCGAACAACAACGCTGTTTCACTTTCTTTGGGATGTGATGGAGAAGGGAGGCTAGCAATAGCTTTCCTGACACTATAACTTCTGTCTGTATTATTTCTCTCTAGAATAAACAAAATGTCACATCAACGAGGTCCATGGCCTGAAGTGATTAGAATAGTAATGTGAAGAGAGCGCCAAGCCATCTATCAATCAAATATTGCAGGTTTGTTTCTTCTCACTTATCTTTAAATGGCAAGACAAGTAATTTTTAACTTGGCAAAAGAGAAGGGAGTTTTGTGCATTTTTGAATTATACCACATGGTGAGCAATCCACGACAGTGATTCTAAAATTGAATTACCGAAGGAGGCATCCAATTCCACCTGAATTCTAATATGCCAATCTGTTTGCCTCTGCTCCTTTGAAATAACATATTTTTTTTTTAGCTTTATGTGTTTATATTTCACACAGGCACACATGTAGCTTAAAAACTCAATAAGACATTTGACAGACATAAGTATTAACTAACATACAATGGTTACTACAGCATTTAGTAATAGATTTCCCAAGTTTGAGTCCCAAGACTTATCATTTACTGTGTGTAGCTTTGAGCCAGTTGCTTGTCTGTTTTGGCTTCCGTTTTTATTTCTCTGTAATAGGGACATCTATACTAGGTTATGGTAAGAAATATATAAGATATGTTGGAATCAGTTTATAGTCTGTGTCCAGTTAATGGCATGTTTTGCTATTAAATATAAAGACAATGATAATGATAAAGCAGGCTGATGAATGGCGTTTGTCTTCAACCAACATCAATCCACTAGTAAAGACAATTCTTTGTGGAACCGCAAGTTATTGTGCATACATTCTGAAATGTCCCAGTAAAGGGGATATTTTCTATTCAAACCTCTAAAAAAATTGTTCATTAAAGCGAATAGTCTCGATATGGCAACCTGGCTGGAAGGTGTTTCTTTTTTCCTTTTTGTCCTTTTGTCTCTTAATCCCTATACTGTTGCCTGACTCCCCTAATGGCTGAAATTAGCACTCTAATTTCCATATTATCTCTTTTATATTAAAGATGAATAATGTACTAGAATAAAAAAGGGGGATCTGAGGAGGAATTACCAAAGATGAAAAAAAGTATTAGATTTCTTTATGAACAGCCTCTTACCTCATGTATGGACTTACAACTGTGGAAGGAGCACATATCCCCACCCATTCAGCACAGCGACAAACCAACAGCTCTTTCTCGAGACAGCCTTAGACAAGCACTGACATTATCTCCTGTCCCTCTTTTCATTGGGTAGTGTAAATCAAGTGGGGTGAGGACAATCGTGTTTGCTCAAAATGTTCTAGTGTGCACAATGGGAGCAATAATAACAGGCAGAGGTTATTGAATGCTGCCTTAGGGGGTCAGGTATTATGCTATGAATTTCATATATATATATATATATATATATATATATATATATATATATATATTCATTCATTCAAACTACTGAGATGTATTACAGACCTGGAACCTGAACACAAACACTTAGTAACTAGCCACAGATTATTAGTTATGTGCTGGAGTCAGGATGGCCACATCCAGTAGCACTGTCTATCAAGGACATTCAACATTGGGGTAATCTGCCAACAAACTCATCAGCTCCACTTTTCAGTTGTATTTTCAGCAGCCCAATCATTTCTCTCGGTCTTCATCAGGACCACCTTCTCTTGTCTTAAGAGGCAAAATGGCTCCCAATGGATGTCTACTTCCATTTTTATCCTCATTCTTGACTTCTCTTCCCCTACAGCTGCTCCACACAGTGGCCAAGTAGAATTAAAAAATTCTACTTGGAACCCAAATTTTCCACTAATCCTGCATCAGTGTCTGTCAAAAGCCACCCACTGGCTTCTCCATCCCTCTTAGGATAAATCTAAAGTCTTGATGTTCTTTGAGATGGCACACAAGCTGAGCAATCTTTTCTCCCTTCCCTTAGCTGCCTACTCTCTTCCTCCATCACATTCTTCTTGTTCTTCTCTAAGAATGTAAAAGCCCGTTCTTTCCTTAGAGAATTGGTATCTGTTGATCCCTCTGTTTGGTGCACTGATTCCTCAATTCTTCACATCACTGACCACTTACAACACTCTATAGCTCAAAGGATTGAACAAGAATTCTTCCTCATCACCTGAGTGAAAGTTACCCACTGCCTTCTCTATTTTGTCTTAACATTTATCTGTATCTCAAGGTATTCACTAATATCTTCTGCTTTGCTTTCTTTTCTCCATTCTCAGCAGAATGTAAGGCTCATTAAGGCACTTAGTGTCTTTCTCTGCTACTGTAGTAAAACACTGGCGAAAAGCAACTTGGGGAAGAAAGGGTGTATTTGGCCTACAAGTTACAATCTATCATCCATGCAGGAACTCAAAACATCTGAAGCAGACCATGGAGGAAAGCTCCTTACTTACTTGCTCTTCATGGCTATCTCAGCTTGTTTTTTTATACAACCCGACATCACCTTCCCAGGGAAGGCACTGTCCACTGTAGTCTGGACCCTCCCACATCAATCAGCAATAAAAAGAAACGTTTCTCAGACCTGTCCACAGGCCAAATTCAGTGAGGCAATTCCTCCATTGAAGCTCCTTCTTCCCAGGTAACTCGAATTCATTCAAGTTGAGAAGATCTAACCCTCACAGTTAGGGATCTTAACCACTGTGTTTACTGGGCCTAGAATGTGACCTGAGGCATAATAGACACTTATTCAATAAAAATTGTTTTAAATATACAAAGCAATTAATTAACAACAAGGCAAAAATAGTCTCCTTTAAGCACACATTTCTTTTGAGTCCTCTCATTGATGTCAGTGAGGTAGGATGAGACATGCGATGTAACAGGAATGTACAGACCGGCAGTTAGAAGTGTAGATTAGGGGTTACCCCCTCCCCTCCCCCAGTAAAATTCAAAGCCAAATGAAATAACCATAGTCTGAGTCTTATTTATTTGTAAGCTAGTCAGGGATAAGTTTAAATTAGTTGTGCTACAGTATGATATTTGTGAGCAAATGAATATCTAAGATGTGAGAATTTAATTTTCTTTAGCCAGAAATGTAAGTAACTGAAAATGATTTTTTTAAGTGACTTTTAGTGGTTTAAAAACAAAGATGTATTTTCATTACAAAATAAAAAATATGAGAGTAGGTGGCCTTAGGCCTTGCTTAGTCACTCAGTCATACTCCAGTCCAATATTTTAAAATCAGTTTTCTTGTTTTTCCCCTCTAGTGTTTACAGTCCATTGTTACAGGGCCCACCATTGCTGCAGACATAATTACTTCACAGAGGGAAAGAGGAAAGTATGGCAACCATAGCAGTAGACCCTGATGACAAAGGTTTCCTATGAGTTCCCCAGAAGACTGGCTCTCTCAGTCAAGGGACTTACAAAAGTAGGTAACAAGGTTATTGTTCTTGGAGAGGAACACTCGTGTCCCTTCTGCAGCTTGACATACCAGGGCTTAAAAGAAGTCTGCATCCATTATATTAGAAACCAGAAATCAGGGACCATATAACAACTATGTGCCTGCCTCAGAAGCCAGGAGAGAGAGCACTTCATTCCAGCTAGTAAACTTGGTGGGTATTTACTTGATCTAGAAAGATACATAAAATTTTACCTCAGTGTGGAAAGTAGAGTTATAGTGTGTGTGTGTGTGTGTGTGTGTGTGTGTGTGTGTATGTTGTGTGGGGACAGCATATGGTCCGATACATATAAAATGGTTTACATTTATCGACTGTGTGTTATAAGTCAAATCCTTTTACTCTAATTGTTTCAACTAATTTTTGTCACAACTCTGATGTGACTACAACTATTGTGTTTTGTAATAAAGGAAGAAAGAGCCAGGATATGCTTTGTAGAAACACAGTATGGTGAGGTGGAATGGGTGCCTCTGTGGGCCCATGCTGAGGCATCCCTTCCCCCTGAGGGCCAGCCGTACGACGGACATAGTATGGAATAGAGTTTATTTAGTGCATAGGAAGGGGAGCTGAAGAGGGTGTAGATACAGAGAAAGGCAGAGAAAGAGAAAAGGAGGGGGAGGAGAGGCTGACCAGGAACACATGTAGAGAGGGAGGATGCTGAAGGAGAGAGAGGAAGAAGGGGCAGGGAGTAAGAGAGCCAGGAGGGGCAAACAGTCCCTTTTATAGTAAGCCAGGCATTGCCTGGCTGTTGCTAGTTAACTGTGGAGTGGAGCCTAGAAAGAATGCTAATAACTACCATGCTCCCCCATTTTATTAAGAGGCTGATGCTTATGCTGTGACTCAATTACCTAAGCAAGGTCACATGACCAATAAATGATAGTGCTAGAACTGATGCTGACCTACACGTCAGAGCCCTAGAATCAGACGATCCAGAGCCCACACCTTCTGCTTTCTTCATTTACACTATAGTTCTTGCTCCACTCTCTGCAAGGTGGACCCAGTGAAGTCCCATATTACCACTGGCATAAATCAAAGGCTCCTTTGGTGGCAAAATTTTGCATGTATAGACAGTAACTAGGAAGGGGCTGGAAGCAGGAATATCCAAGGGTAGGCCTCCTCCTGTCTCTGTTCCTCAAGTCTGATAAAAACTGAGCCTCTGCTCCCCTCGCTAGTCAATTTGCATAATCTAACAGAAACAAGAAGGCCCATGAAAAAACTGGGCAATAACTCACCCACTTTGAGGAAGGAAATGAACTTAAGAAGGCCGCTTCTCAGGAACATCTCTCAGAAGCTGGCTCACTTTGTAGAAAGCATTGCCCGAATTACTAATAAATACTGGAAAGTCGGATAGTTTTTAGACTAGTTAAGTAGGAGTCAAAAGGACGTTCCCAGAACCCAGTACACCTTACCATGAAGTGATTCTACTCATTTTTGACCTCCTACATCATCAATAGCCATATGAATCCTTATATACTAATGTAATAATTTCTTCAGTCCCACTTTTTAAATGATACTGGACAAAATTTATAAAATGATAGATACAAGAATATTCTAATCTTTACTTCCAAAATATAAACAATTCTTGTGTTCCTCAACTTTCTTCTAATGCAGTACCTGCGGCTATTTCTTTTTTTAATATAACACATTTACTCTTTGATAATTTCATACATGTATACAATATATTTTGATCTTCTTTCTCCCCTTAACTCCTCCCAGATCTTCTATAATTACCAAACCCTCTCCTCTTCCTCCTCCTCTTTCTCTTCCTCCTCCTCTTCCTCCTCCTCTTCTTTTTTCTGCTATCAATAATTTAGAGGCCAACACGCCCATATATATATATTCATGGGTATGAGGCCATCCATTAGAGTCAACCTATCAGAGGCTACATCCTTAAAGGAAATTTGGGTTAGTGTTTCTTAACTAGTCACTGCTATGTGGATGAGTCACTCATTCTGCCAGGACCTCCTTAGACGCCTGGTGTTCTCACTCACCAATAACATTCCCTACACATTTTTAAAAATCAGCTGCTAAATGTCCACACTCATTTCCAAGTATCCATCCCAGAGGCTTTTCTCCCCTTCTGAGTCCCCTCACTGTCTTGAGAAGACAGGTTGAAATAACACAGAATTGTTTTTATCTTTCCATTCACAAGAGATCAGTCAAATTTAATATCTGTAAAATGAATAATAGTGTTTGTGTTATTGTATATACGAGATAAAATATATGAAGGCACATAAAGCATTGCAGGTGAATCTTCTGGAAGGAATCAAGAGCAGCCTCCTAGCCTCCTTTGCTGACAAGTGCTTAGGCAAAATTTTAATTGCTGCTCCTTCCATGACGATCTTGCTTTCACTTGTCTAAGAAGGTGGCACACTTGAAGCAAAGTCCTCAGACACCCGGACTGCTCATCAGTAGAGTGCTGCTCTGTGCTCTAGTGAGCCTTCCATGGCTGTGACAAATCACCATGATCAAAAGCAACCCAGGAAGAAAAGGGTTATTTCAGCCTTTGGTTATAGTCTATCATGAAGGAAAGTCAGGGTAGGAACCACCTGCCCAAGGGTGGTGATGCCCACAATGGTCTGGGCCTCTTCACATCAGTCATCAATCAAGAAAATGTTCTAGAGCCTTTCCTTCCAGCCTACCTGATGGAAACATCTTCTCATTTGAGGTTTCCTCTTCTCATATGACTCTAATCTGTGTCACACTGATATCAACAAAACAAAAACACAAATGAAACAACAACAACAATAACAACAACAACAAAAATATCCCAAGCATCACACTATGCAAGCAAGAGGACCAGAGTTTGGCCCTAGTAACCTCTTTAAAAGATACTAATCCCAGCACTAAGAAGGTACAGACAAAATTACCCTTGGGGTCTCACTGTTGGCCAGCCTAGCCTGATCAGTGAACCCTTTGTTGCAGTGAGAAACGGTGTCTCAAAAAATACAAGGTGGATAGCTCTTGAAGAGTGACACTCAGTTTTGATTTCACCTCTATGCACACGAGCACTACACATGCGCGCGCGTGCACGCGCGCACACACACACACACACACACCACACAGGCATCTTCATACACATTCAGCCACACACACACACACAGTGTCGCTAAATGATTGTTGTAATAAAATACTACAGAAAGAACAGTAAGAGAGCAAAAAAAAAAAAAAAATTCTGAAAACAATGGAAGCGATATTTTAAATAAACAGAGGAGAAAGCCACATTGCAAAAGGAACCAACCACAGTTTCAGACTGAATTTTAAGTTAGACTAACTATACTCAAAGATGCCTTTATTAATTAAAATGGGAACCATTAACCACAGCACTTTTTTTTTTTTTTTTTTTTTTGCCAGTGAGAAATAAGTTTGTTTGTTTCTGTGGTGTAAAATTTGTGCGTCAGGATTTGCTGAACTTTGGGAAAGCATTTTCTGCATCCTGCTGTCAGTGGAAGAAGTTTCTCTACAGGAAGTTGGCGGAATGCTTGAAGAAACGGAACCTGACTGGCAAGAGGCCAGGGAGAGGCCAGTCGAATGTGGTGGATCAGGCAGAACTTCACAGAACACCGTGTTTTGACTTCTGAAACACTGGTTTTGTGACATACCACTGGGTGTTGTGGAGTAGAACTGTGCTGTTTCTACCAGTCAGTGATAATGACAGGCCGTAGACTTTCTGATATGTCCCATCAAGTTGTTCAGCATACCTCTCAAAAACAATGGTTTCACAGGGATTCAAAAAGCTACTCTGGTTGTCAGAGTAGCAGCAAACGACTAAATAATGACCATAGCCTTTTGGGGGACAAGTCTGGCTTTGGAGAGTGTACTCTCCAAAGTACTTCCTTGTGCTTTTCCATCTAACCAATAAGCCAGTTATTACTAGTTTTTGTAGACAATTCAGTTACATGTCACAAGCCAATCAATCGATGGTTCTGTTTCTTGTAGTTGGGAAGAATGGATGTAAATGCTAATTTTAATATAAATGTATGCTGTGCTGGGTGGTGGTGGCACACGCCTTTAATCCCAGCACTTGGGAGGCAGAGGCAGGCGGATTTCTGAGTTTGAGGCCAGCCTGGTCTACAGAGTGAGTTCCAGGATAGCCAGGGCTACACAGAGAACCCCTGTCTCAAAAAATCAAAACAAAACAAAACAAAACAAAAAAATGTATGCTGCAAATTAATAGAGCAGCTTGCTTTCTTTATCCTAGCTAATTCCCCAATAATGACACGGAGAGACCCAGATTTATTTTCAAACTTTGCCACAACACCTGGGCAGTCATTTGATACATTTTAATCCTCTAAGCTAATGGGGCTATCTCAGCCAAAATCCTCATAATACTTGCATTTAGGGCCTCCCATGCTCCAACTGAACTCTCCTGATGTCTTCTCTCCTCCTTCTTCAGGGCTCAATCTGCTTTACTCTCCTTTCTCTTTCTCCTGGCTGTCAGAAGCCCCATCCTATTCGCCCTTCTGCTCAGGCATTGCCTAATCAGCTTTTATTGACAAGGCAGAGAATAAATGATAAGCATTGTTTACATAAACTTGAGACAGGAGATTCTTGACCTTACATTCTTGGCATTATAGTACTGTGTCTGGATTGAAACAAGATGTGAGGGCAGAGAAATCAGCATGTGAATAACACAAGGATAATGTTTATACAGTGCACAAAAGATTGTGCCTACAAATCGGAGACGATGACAATTCAAAGCAACATTGTTTTAAAAAATTGATCCAGCTCATAAGGCACCCAGATATCAAGGTTTTGCACACTTTTAATTCACTCCAAATGTCAGAGAGTTGAATGGTTCACACTGCATCCTTTAGTAATTTCTCACGTAGACGTAAGAAGACCAGCTTTCATGGTTGTTCTGGAACAGTTGCCCTCAGTTTCCACTGGCAGCCCTCTGCTCCTCCTCCCCAAGGCTTTGTCTCCTTTGACCAGCTTTCCCGAATCACCAGTGCACTGTGTATTCCTTAGCAGTTCTTGGACCAAATTCATTTCAAGTTGTTTTCATTGCCTTGTGAATTTGGATAAGAAGGAAACTTGAAGGGCAAGCAAGATGATTCAGTGAAGACACTTGCCTCGCAAGCCGAAGGTCGTGAGTTCAGTCCTGCATAAAGCTGGAGGAGACAACTGACTCCATAAAGCTCTTTGGCCTTCATATGCATGCCCACATATACACACCACCTCTCTCTCTCTCTCTCTCTCTCTCTCTCTCTCTCTCTCTCTCTCTCTCTCTCTCTCCCTCCCGCCCTCCCGCCCTCTCTCCGTCCTTCCCCTCCCCTTCTCTCCCCTCCCCCCTCTCCTCTCTCTCTTTTGTGTGTGTGTGTATGTGTGTGTCACATGCAAATAATAATATAATAATAAATACAATGAACATTTATAAAGTTTAAAAATCACTTGAATTTTCCTTTAGTCTAACATCATTTCTAACATAAAATAAACAGCCTGTGATGCCATTATTAAAAAACAATAAAGCGAGAAATGTGCATTAAAATGATGTATGATATAGCCACGTTTATTAAGAATGTATTCCAACATCAAACAGCAAATTTCAACACTGCAAAAAAAAAACATAATTACTTTTGTACCCACCTATATCATTAAGTTTCTTGTAGCTTTGATAGATACACGAGAAAACATCCTCAAGGGAGGGATGATTTATCTTGCCTCAAAGTTTCAGAGTTCTTAGCTCAGAGTCCTTAGTCCAATTGTTTCTGGTGAGGCAGAATAGTGCAGCAGTGTGAGCATGTGGAAGTGGTTATTCACCTCCCAGAAGAAAGGATGCAGAGAAGGAGCCAGAGAAGTATGCAGGAAAAGATGTTGCTTCTAAGGACACACTCCAGGAATCCACTTAGATTCAGGCCCCATCTTCTAACATTTCCATAATCGTACAAAATAGGTACAGATAAAGCCTTTAATAATAAGTCTTTTTGAGACACTTTTTCATTTTCAAGTCATAACATTTGCCTCTGTCCCCCACAAGAAATGCATCTATCTCACAATGCTAATATGTAGTCAGTTCATCTTTAATAATCCTATAGTCTGAACAACTTCATCACTGGTCAGTGTCTAAGGTGAGAATCTCCCTGCGATCCAAGGCTCTTTTGCAGAGTTTGTGAGCCCCTATGAAAGAAATGAGTTACACATTCCCCAAGTCCAGTGACAGTGAGCAAACCTTTCCATTCCTAATGAGAGCATAGCAAAGAAAGACAGGATCAAACCAAGCCTGAAAACCAGAAGGGAATGAAAGAAAGCCTGTAGCTTCTTGTCTAGACTCTATGGTGGTATGATGTAAGCTCTGAAAAGTTTGAGCATCGTAGCCCCAGTGGCTCTGCCAAATGCTGCCTGTGAGGCCTTTCTTGAGTTGACTTCACTGGCTACATACAGCTTTCTCCTAGGAAGATGCTGCATATTTTTGGCAGTTAACTCCCTGGCTTGTCCATTTAATCTGTTTCTTCACTCTCATCTTCACAAAGATGATAAGTTTTACATATCATCTTTGCAAGAGCTGCCTTCAGGTTATCTTGGCACTTTGACAAACTGCCTGGCTTCTCAAGCCTTCTTTTGAGGTTAAGAGTGGAAACATCCATGGTCCTGGAACACCTGTATGCTGCATGCTTCCAAAACCAGGTTCGAATGGATGTCAGAAGGGCTTATACCATCTTGCATGGTAGTCATGTCCTCCTAGACCACAAACACAATGACCTGGTCACCCCAGTGGCTGAGAATTGAAACAAATAAAGGGGAGATGATGTTCCAGATGATCTGGTACAGAGGGCCTCAGAGTCCCTGCCTCCTGTAGGGGAAATCAAATGCCATACTGGAGACCCACCATAGGTGGTGACTGGATAATTCCTGATGTCCCTTCAAGGTCAGTGCTTGTCTGTTTTACTAGTTGCTCTAAGCTCTGACAACCACAGCATCCTTGTTTCCAGCTTGAACCATAGTCCCTTTTCCCCCCAGAAAACTGAAAAATTCTCAAATCTTTCTGTTCTACTTTTTGTTCCCAGTTTTTATTAAAACCAGCTCCCAGTAACTATTATATCCTAATAGCTAAACAGCTCTGAAATTCCTGATCAGATGAGTTAGTCAGTCATCTTTAAACTTTGCCTTCCTCAACACTTTGGGGCATGGGCAAAACATAACCAGATTCTTGTATAACATGAATGGCCTCTAATCCAACTCCTGATAAAATTCTCATTTTCATTGGAGACACCATGAGTATAGTGTGGCATCCAGTGGGACTCCAGAAATGGACCTGACTGGGGTGGCAAATGGGAGAAGAAAAGACAGACAGAAAGACAATGGACACACAGAAAGCTGAGATTTGTCTGGGCTCTTTGGTGGAAAAACCACAGCACCTCAGAAAGTCAAGAGTGTTTAGTATTTAGAGTTGGACAGAACAGCAAGGTTAGTACATACAGCTGAGTGAGGAATTAGTGTTATTACATACCTGTTACCAAGGAGGCAGGGTTTATGATATGCAGCCAGATCAAGGAGACAAGTTGAGCTAATCCTGGAAGGAGCAGCCTCTGCGGGAGCAGTCTTCAGGCTATAAATATCTGGTAGGGAGAAAGCTATGGTGTGGACATTTTCTACACACGCTGTCAACACTCCTCCTCAGCCCCCCTCCACATACACCCCTCCCTCAGACGTCTTTGGCATCGGTCTGACCCTGAGGCTATGGGGTCCTTGACTTAGCTGTGCCCATGTCAAGAGGACGTATTCACCCAGGGACTCACCCAGAGAGTGGCTTTCTCCACTCTCCACAGTAGTCTGCAGTCAACATTAGCATCATGATTCTGCTCTTCTGAGCTCCCGCCAGAATCATCCATTAACATCTAATGGTGTCTGACACATATCCAGCCTGCCTCTTTAAACAACTTCAAAACTGACCCCTGAAACCAGATTTAAAGCCTTAAGGACACACGTGGCCAGATTTAGTCACAACAACAAGCCCACTCTTCTGGTACCAATTTTCTGTGTTACTTATTTTCTCATCGCTGTGACATATACCTAACAAAATGATGTATGGAGAAGGATTATTTATTTCACTCACAGTTTCAGAGATTTCAGTACATAGTCCTTAGTTCAGCGATTCTAGGCCCATGCTCCAGCAGGTTACCACGCAGCAACATGAGGCAGACTAGCAATCTAATGGTGTGCAGCAAGGAAAGAGAGGAAGGGAGGAAGAGATAAAGGGAGGGAGGAATGGATGAAGGGTGGGAGGCAGAAAGGGAAGGAGGTGGAGAGCACTCATTGGATAAGACACAGACCTTCAAATGTCATACACTCAGTGACCTGCTCTGACACTTCTGCTAGATTCTACCTCCTAAAGTCTCCAATAGGTCCTGAAATAGCTCTACCAGCTTGGGACCAAGTTTTTAATGATTTATTTAATTTGATGTGCATGAGTGCTTTGCCTGCATGTTTGTATGTGTACCATGTATCTGTCTGATATCTGTGGAGGTCAAAGGAGGGTACTAGATACCCTTGAGCAAGAATTATGTTTGGTTGTGGGTGCTGGGAACTCAATCTGAGTCCTTTGCAAAAGTATCAAGTGCTCTTAACTGCTTAGCCAACACTTTAGTCCCAAGGAACCAACTTATGAATGCACTAGCCTTTGTAAAGGGAACACTTCATATCCAAACTAGAACGCCCCATAATGCAAAGTATCCATTCAATTGCTTATTAAGCTCTAAGAAACATGTATGCTTAATCTAACTGATCTCCAGCATTGACGTGGCTTTAGGTTATTGTAACCAATAGCATTCCTTGAATTGTTGGAATGACTGTGCACAGTCATGTAGCGATAAATCACAGCTCCTGAGTCAGTCACTGCCTGGAACCACAATGTGGCTTTCATTTAATGTTCACATCTATAGACTCACTGACATTCTTTGTCATGAGACTAAATTAACTAAAATTCATGTGTTGAAGCCTTTACAAAGGTTCACCTGTCTCCCCAAAGAAAAATAAATAAGTGTGTGTATGGGGGGGGTAATATAAGCATGTGCTGTGACTTTCCTAAATTCTTCTTCCTGTCCTTATAGTTGCAGGTTTTTCTTGTGACAGAGCTGTCTTTGATAGCAATATAATACCAGCAAGGGCTCATCAATACAAGTGAGGGACATTTTCAGCTGAACAATGTAAATGACTTCTGGTTATATATAATTCAAATCAAAAGAAGTCAGGAGCACAAAGAACATTAACAAATAAAACACTGGTATAGAAGACCATAAAAGAAAACAAGAAACCTATTGAAATTCCAGCTTTTTATTTTGATATTTCATAATCAAAGATAGTATCCAGTCTACTAGAGCAGATTTTGGTTTAGCAGAACAACAGCTTAGCTAAATTTGCTCCAAAGGTAAGTCACAAGTGAAATATGAATAATCTAAGGCTTTTTAATATAATAAGTGGCCATTTCTGTATTAGAAAAGTATATCTGTAAATAAATCATTTCAACTGAACTCATCCTAAAAATTTTTACTAAATTATTTCAAACTAAAATCATTGCTTCTATAATTTAATTTTCAATATGATTGTTAACTCAGTGAAGACATTTTTTTTAACACACTTTTGATAGTGCTAATTTACCTTTGGATTTCAGTTTTGTACAAAGCTTCTGATTTCAGGCGAAAATTGTTTCATTAAGTAGAAGAATTTACTCTGTTAAATATTCCCTATTCCCTCCAGACTCAGGCTATTCGTCACATTGCTGCAGATGCTTTGAGGAGCGCTTTAAACACTCCAACAGAGCTTCTGATGGGGTTTCACCGACAGAAGAGATGCTATGACTTGAGGACACAGTGTGACAGTGTTAAGGAGTAATGAACTGGAGAGATGACCCGATGAGTCTGAGTCTTTGTTGTGCAAGCATGAGGACCCCAGCATCCATATATCATGCCAGACATCCTGCACATGCCTGTTACCCCAGAACTAAGAGGATTATGGAAGAATAAGTGGGGCTTTGATGGCTTCCCTTGCTGGAAAGGTAGAGATTCTGCCTCAAAGGATACAGTAGAAAATGAGGCTGTTCTTTGTTCTTCATGTGTCCGCCTGCACACATAAGCACACCTTCTACCCCATCCCCACAAAACTAAGATAAAATAAAAATTTAAAGAAAGAATAGGACCCTTAGGAGGTGGGGTTTTTGGTAAGAGGTTAGGTATTTAATAGATATGAATGCTTCTCTCTAAGGCATTCATTTTCTCTAGAAGTTCTACAAGAATGAGTTGATGAATGTAAGCTAAGGTCCTCCCCTGAAGCTCTTCTTCCTTGCCATGTGCTCTCTTCCAATTAAATGCCATCTGTTACGCTCCCCCAACAAGCTGAGCAGATGCCAATGCCATGTTCCCAGCCCTTTAGAGCTGAGATGTAAATGAACCTCTCTTCATTAGAAAGTACCCAGCTTCAGATATTTTGTTGTAGCTACGTGGAATTGACTTAAGATATTACCAGAAGATGGATCAATGGAAAGGAAGTGAGTAGGAAGTATTTCCTTCCCCCTGGTTGTTACATTGCATGGTCATGGCAGTTTTGCTGGGCAGTGTCTGCTTGGCAGCTTCCTAGAGCTAAAGCTGTGTCTAGTAACTATTCCAAGTCCATGATTTACTTCACGTCCTCATAATGGGGGTAATTTTTCTATTGTTACTAGCCCTGGACCATTACACCATCCCTTTAGGTTTCCCCAAAACCTGAATTATGTGATAAACAGTCAAAATTAGCCAGTTACAGGATGTTATGTATTTCTTACTGCAATGGTTACAAATATATTATTTAACTTTTGAAAAATTACTAAAGAAAAAAAATCACTCAGTTTCTTTCCCATTGTGTCAATAATGGTCCTGAGAGTTAGCATAGATATTCTAATACTTCGAATTAAATCTTATGATGTCCATTGATGTATCATGTGGTCTTAAAACAAGTTCTTAACTTCTCTACTTCTTAGTTAATTGTAGCAGTAACTGCCTCTTGGTGTATTTTAAAGACTAAACAGCTTAGAAGGAAGCCTGGCACACTGTAAAGTTTCCAAATATTGACTCCTCTTACATACAGTTTTATGCAGACTATAATTTTCTTTTTAAAAAAATATTATGTTCATTGATTTCTTTAATGTGTGTTTGTATATGTCTGAGTATGTGTATATGTATGTGTATCCTGTGCATGGATGTGATTGCAGTGTGAGAAGAGGAAATAAGATCCCCTCAAGTTACAGATGAGCCGCTCAGAGTGGATGCTGGCAATTGAACCTCGGTACTTTGCAAAAGTAGTAAGCACTCTTAACCACTGAGTCATCTATTGAGCCCCAACATGTAATATTCTTAGTAAGAAATGTTAAGCAGGTTTTTTTTTTACAGGAACTATATGGAAAGTGAGAGGTGGGGACCATTTTGATGCTTATATTCATCAGCATCTGTTATTGAAGAAAAACATATTAGACTGACTTCCTCTGGATCTTGGATACCATTTTTAATGTCACTGTTCAAAATAAACCTATAATAATAAATTAAATTGTTAACTGAGGAAAATAAATTTATTAGTGGATAAATTGGTGTCATGGTTAATTCAGTTTTGTTTTTTGTTTTTTGTTTTGTTCAATTCAGGGAGTATCTGTAGTGGAGGAATCATTAATTGAACATGGAGGCTTCTATAGGAAAGAGAGTAGAGTAGAGAGTACTTACAAAGAACCTTGGCTTCAACAGAGGAGCCACAGGAACAGACACAGACACTTCTGTTCCACATCTGCAGCTTCCCATTGACACTTGCACTTGAATCTATGAGAGGTAAGGAACTCAGCCACCCCAACCCACAGAGTACAACCTTCTATGTGGAGAGCTTTTAGAGCCGCTTCTAGAAACTTGATGGGAATTTGACATCCAGTCAGGACAAAGAAGAAAGCTCAAGGTGGAAATCTGACTTTGGGCTAGAACTTGGGGGGGGGGGGGGTCAGATTAAGAACATTTACATTTGAGTTAATGCAAAGCTCAGAACGACTCAGCTGAGGCTTGTGTGGCATTCCTTGTGTCTTGGTCATTCTGATTAACCCCTAGAAAGTGTTTATGGGATTTTGTTTATTGCCTTGCTTGTTCTTGACCCAGAACTGGTCTTATTATTTTGCATGTACTTAAAGTGATATAAAAGCAGACTGGAAAAAAATAAACCCACTCAGCCTCAGAACTGGCTGAGGTCATGCTACAGTGTTCTCTAATTGCCTTTTTTCTTTTTAATCCTTGGTTGAGCTGGTTTGAGCTGGCTTGGTCACTTCTAGGAATCAGAACAGGATGCAGGAGTGAAAGGGATAGAGCCTTGGTGTGGAAGAACAAGTGAGTAGTGCCCCACATAACACACAAGACAAAACAAATACAACTCTCAAGTCTGTGTTTTTCCTAGGTGCCCATTTCTGTTTTCTTCTGAAATGCACCATCAGCATTGATTGTCATCCTATAGATTTTATGATGCTATAATTGTGAAAATATTTCTGTGAGGTATATGATTAGCAAACATTAACCCTGTCAAAAGTGTTGTCAGTATATAAAATACATGGCCGGTATATTTAATACATGGCCAAGTATTCTGCTCCTGGAGATGACAATGGGGATGGTGGTTATAGCAAGCATGTTTACCTGGGTGCCAGAGCTTTACATGCATACTTCCCATACTTCCCAGAATGGAACAATATTCCATTATATATGTACATGTAAAAAAGGAAGTAACCGTCTAAGGAACATCAAACAACCTAACAACACTCACACAGACAAAGTAACAGTCTCTCAGTGAAACTCCACAGCCATTCAACCTGGCCAGAAAGCCAGGTTAAATCCAAAGCAACTAGAGAAAAGTGAACACTAGCATTAGAGGCACAAACCCATGAAAAACAAAATCAAAGCAAAAAGTCATAGTAATAATCGCCAAAGCCAATAACACCAAAACAATAATAATATATTTTATTGCATATATAATTATATAACATATAAACAGCATATATATAACATATAAATAAAATGAATATTTATATATTTATATAAAACATATAAATAATATGTTATTGTTATATGTATGCATCTATTTATGCTATTGGTGTACAGATACACACTTTTTTTAAAGTATGGCATCGCTGTCAAGAATGAGATGAAGGTGCATGTTATCTTCACTACAGTGTCACCTGGGCTAGAAATTCTCACCACAGTAAAGCACGAAAAAGAACTATGTTAGGTGAGACTCAGAAATAGACATATTGTCATTATTTGCAATGCTAGGATATATAAATTACACAGCACTTAAAAAGTTTAAGATTTGATTAAAGTTTTATTAAGTCTGTCAGACAAAAAAATGAAAATAAAATTTTAAGTTATATACCAAAAGCTCAAAACATAAGGTAAACATTTGATAATCTGTCTTCTGTCATCTTTTCTGACACTGACTGTCTAGACCCCAGAACCAAAAGAAATGATGAACCACAAACAGGACAAGATACAGCACATGCAGCAGCCAATGAGAGATTGTGTTGCAAAGGAGGTAGGTAGCATTCCTGAGGATGACATCTGAGGTTGTTTTCTAACCTAGACATTCACACACAGTCTAATTCAAGTTATACTATGTAAATAACTCCAAACTAACATGGAAATGATAGCCCAAAATAAAAATAGGAATTAATTCTGAATAATTAAGTCATAGGAAAATAGAAGTGATAAATTTGTTAGTAGATACAAAATATAGAAAAAAAAAAGATATAGTATAACCTGCCACCAGAACTTTTATAATGTCAACTTTTTTTTCCTGGTAGCTTCAGATTAAAAATTAAATTAAATTAAAAACCAAGGTCACTACTGAAAAATACTATGTTCCTTGTCTAGTGCCACATGGTTTCCAAGTTTACCTTGGGACAATGACAATCTCCTATATATACATCATAGTCTATGCTTTTATTTGTGTTTATATATAGAAACATTATTGTGTTGTTTTAAAAACACGCTTAGTCAATTTTTTTTTTCAGAAGCTAAAGATAGAAGATTGAGACTTACTTCCATGTTGACTAGAGACCTATAGAGAAAACCAGAATTTTAGGTCTGTCAGAAAAAAAATAATGAAGATAAAATTTTATGTTATATACCAAAGCTCAAAAACATGACCTTCAGTCCCACATAGCCTAACTTCAACCCGACACATTTCACATCATGAATGGCTAAGTGTCATTTCCTAAACTACAAAGGTTTCTGGTGTTTCTCAGACTCAAAGTGTTATCTCAGTGCCCAAAGCTCTGGGACTTTCCTGACTGGCATGGTAGAATCTGAGGCAGAACAGAGCATAGGTGAACCAGGCCTCTGACAGTCTGAGTGCTGCCCTTGTGAAACGGCAAAAAAAAAAAAAAAAAAAAAAAAAAAAAAAAAAAAATCCAACCCTTAAGATCAGTGAAGTCCATGTATAAACCTGCAACTCACCAGAGGCAGGGCATAAATTTAGATAGGAAGATCAAGACTTTAGTTCCAGTGGGATGGTGGGCGGGCACAGGCAGAACAGATACCCATGAGCCTCCAGCCCTGCTGAGCTCTAACTGGGGGCTACTGGACTTTAGTGAACGTATAGACATGTGAGATCAGCAATCCACTTGATTAAAGAACCAACATTCTCCTCCCGAAAGTAACAATTTTTGGCTCTTGAAGGCTTCCATCCAGCCCTTTCTTTCACATCAAGACTAAATGGAAGGATAGTTTCCCATTTCTGTCTTCTCAGTTTCTCTCCTTCTTCCTATGAGGTGACAGTCAACATGTCACCTTCATCCAGTGCTAATGACCAAAGTAATGACTGTCAACATGTAACCTCATCCTTTTCTATCCTTTCTGGGTGGTGGGCAAGTGACCATGTGACCATCCCATTGGCATAGGCATGGAAAAGCAGTAACAATTGTGACAAAACAAACAAACAACACTACTCAGCAGACCTTACTGTGGGTCTGGCACATGGAAGCTTACCTGAGAGAGAGGCATGCAGATGAAAATGGCTTACAGAGGGGTTAGAGAAGTCGATAGTTTTTTTAAAAAAAAGAAAAGAAAACAGAAGTCCTGAGAGCATAGTAAAGCGCTTCAGCTGCCATAACCCTACCACAATTGTGTCAGCTTAGCTGGGTCAATTAGCTGCCTACTCTGTCTTCCTCTGTTGTTAATAATGGGCAATATCCTCTCCCCCGAACGAATGAAAATGAGGGATCTGTGGTTATAGTAAGCTATCATTAAAAGCACATGAATTCCTAAAAGCCTCTGAAAATAAATTAGTCTTCACATTACCATCTGCAACCATTTCACCTTAGCCAGTGATCCCATTAGCCCCTGTGCACTCTAAATAGGAGTGGGCTTGGATATTACTTAAGGAGAGATCTCCAAGGGCAGTCAAGTGGTTGCAGAGATCATAATGAGAAATTCCAAAGGTGGCATCATTACTCTCGCATCGCTCCAGAGTCTGGACCCCGTGCTCTGAGCCAGTTCTCAAAAGTGAAGATACATCCTACAGCGTAACCATCATGATTTCAGGATGACTGACAAGAAGACAGGAGCCAGCACAGGTAGAGGCCAGCAGGAACTACCTCAGTCCTCTCTACAGATCTCTGCTCCCTACTGAACCTCGATAGGTTGGATCGATCAGCTGTATCATATTTTTGAGCACCTTGCTTTCTCTGGGGTATTGATTGGATGGTGACCCCCTCAACGTTCTTTTCCTTCGAGAACTTTCAGAATGCGACCTCATTTAGTAATAGTCATTACCAGATTAGGGTGAGTACCTTAACCCAACATGACTAAGAAGAAAAAAGGACACTGGGATAGAGATTCACAAAAACAGCCCTGTGTTACACAAAGGTAGAGTGTTGTGAGTCATATATCAGCCAAAGCATGCTAAGAATTGCTGGCCACAGCGTGAGCTCAAAAGTAGACACAGTCAGTCCCCTGCCTGAGCTCCTGAAGAGGAAATAACCCCATGGACATCTTCATTTCAGATTTTGAGTCTCCTAAAGTGAACTTGTTCACAGCTATTCGATGACAGTGTTTGTTGCATTTTCTTATCCTGATCCTAGAGGAAAGACACACACACACACACACACACACACACACACACACACACACACACCATCTGGATATGGAAACTAATACATTTGGCTTCTATGTTGCCACATTCTTGAACCTCATACATTTTCTAATCACTAATCCTGGACCTTAAATGATGGAGGGTCTTTAGGCTTATTCTAAGAATCTTTTACTCACACTGGCCATCTCTAGGTGGTCTCTTTATACCTGGACACTGGGGACTTCTACACTTTCATTACTGTAGAGATTTGTGTTTATAGCCATCACATTTGAGACGTCTCCCTCAGCCAAGCTTCCATCTGACAGGTGCACAGTGAGATCTTCTGAGTGGTGTTTCCTATAATCTTTGTTTTTGTTTTTCCCATCATAAGTCTGATACTTTCCATATTTTCACCAATGGAATTATAACTCTTCACCACCTAGAAAGGGTAGAGTATTGCCAAGGATGTAACTTCTTATTTGACTTTATCTCTTCACTTTCTCCAAGCACCTGAAACACATGCACACAAAAGCATACAAAATCACAAATTACCTTTCTCCCAGTCTCATATATTTCGCCCCTCTCTCTGTTTCTGTCTTTCTCTGTCTCTCTGTCTCTCTCTTTCTCACTCTATGTCTGTCTCTCTGTCTCTGTCTCTCTGTCTTTCTCTGTCTCTCTGTCTCCCCCCAACCCCGTGTGTGTGTGTGTGTGTGTGTGTGTGTGTCCCATGCGTTCTGTTTGTCATAACAAAATACATGACATTTTGAAGAATACAGAATTCTTTGACTCTGAGTTTTGGAGATTGAAAGTCCAAAGGGACTCTAATGAAACAAAACCCCTGACAGCTGCATCACTTTGCAGCAGATGCCATCCTGGTGGGAGTCAATGAGTAAAGGTGAGATTTCATTGGAAAGCAGGAAACCAGAGTTGAAGAGGGGCCAGGTTTAACCTCTACCAACCCTCACCTCTTTAAGGTCCCACCCCATGTCAGCTCTGCCACACAGGAGACCAAACTTCCAATAAATGGCTCTTTGGGGGACACATGGTCACAGCAGTGTATATATGAGCTTTCTCTAAGACTGGGTTAAGAAAGTGTTTTCTTTGACAATAGAGATAAAAGATTTTGGTTTTATGAACCATGTTTGTCACAACTTCTCAAGTCTGCATTTGTAGAATAAAAGCAGCTACATAAAAAGCACAGACCAGTGAACATGGATTTGACCCACACACTAAAGTTTGTTGACCCCTGCTCCAAAGGAACATCCTCTCACTAGAGGAGCCTATTACACCAGCCAGAAACCTGAACTTAATGTCCTTCCTCCACCACTCCCCCTCCATGTCCCCAGTCCTGCAAACTTTATTTTCTAAATAACTCTGACCCATCTACTCCTCCACAATTTCTTAACCTTCTTCTGCCTGGACAAAGAATCAGTCTTCTAGAAGACTTGTCTCATCATTCCACTTCCAGGCCTCCCCCAGTTTTCTATACCCACAGCAGAGGGGCCTTCTCAACTAGCATAGAAGTCGTGTGTCATGCCTGTGGCCTGGCATTGTCCCTGTCCCCTTACTGAGCCAACCGTCTCAGCCTCTTCATCCCTCTCCCCCCATTGCCACCATAGGTTGCTTTCTCATTGCTGCTGCAAGCCTAATCATCCTGCTCCTTTTCTTCACCTTTTAGCACAGCTTGCCTTTGCACATCCTCTTCCTACTTCCCCACAATTTCCAATTCCCCTTTTCACTATTAAACATAGATTGTCTTTCTGACCCAGCTTAGGCACCTTTCCTTAGAGAACACTTCCAAGACCTCTTCCCTAGACCACACCCCTCAGTATAAACTCTTCCCTTTGTGCATGCTCTTTGCACTAGGGCCAGAAGTCATGGTAATTTAGCTATTGGCTTTTTTAGACAGACTGGAAGCTTCCTAAAAGTAGGGAGTTTGGTTTCCTTTCTACTTCTCTGACTCCCCACTACTAGGCGGAGCAAAAATGTTGGGCAGATAGATGCAAGATGGCTAGGAATTGTGATGGCTAGTCTCGGTTGTCAACATGACTACATCTGGAATGAACTACAATTCAGAAATGGAGGGCTCACCTGTGACTTGGATATTGAAGCTGAAAGAAACACACCTTTAATCCAGACCTTGAGGCACACCTTTAATCTGGGCCACACCTTCTGCTGGAAGCCTATATAAGGACAACAAAAGAAGAAAAGAATTGTTTATCCTTTGACTGCTTAAACTTTGCCTGCATATTCATTGGAGTCTACTTCTTTGAGATTCCAGTTTATATAGAAGACCAGCTGAGACACCCAGCCTCGTGGGACTGAGCAACTACTAGATCCTTGAACTTTCCATTCACAGCTGCCCATTGTTGGATTAATTGGACTGCAGCTTGTAAGACATTCCAATAAATTCCAGATAGATCGGTAGATAGATAGATAGATAGATAGATAGATAGATAGATAGATAGGCACATAGATTCATTCCATAAGCTCCATGACTTAGAAGCCTGACTACTACAGGAATCTTGGGATGATGGAGACACAGCCTCCCCTCACTTCTGCTGTAAATGTGATTTTCCATCCATCTCTATTTCGTGTATTGAAATTCCACAAGGACTGGTGTTTTTAGACTAGATGTAATGGCATCTGACTTTAGAGATTTATTTATTCATTTATTTCTCTATTTAGTTTTTCAAGTTAGGGTTTCTCTTAGTAGCTCTGGCTTTCCTAGAACTCGCTCTGTAGACAAGGGGGACCTCAAACACACAGAGCTCTGCCTGTCTCTGCCTCCCAAGTGCTGGAATTAAAGGCGTGCACCACTACATACCCTAGAACTTTGTATTTGTAAGAATAGTTTAGGATGTTGTTGAATAAGCCTGTAATCCCTCAGCAGGGTTTCCACAGATAAAAGCCAACGTGTCAGTTGTCAGGCACCTGTGTAGGAGTGGCTTTCCTACATGCCGTAGTGAGACCTGCTACTTAGAAAAACTTTCGCACTTTGCTCAGATGGTGATGGTATAACATTTTAAACTGTGGTTATTTTTTAACCCATGTTTGAATTTTTAGAGATAAGGCATCTTGGATGGGGCATATGACTAAGTCAGCATAGTGTTTGCTGTGCATACATGAAGACCCACAAAGGAAGGCCAGCCATGGGGGTCCAGCACTCATAATCCCAAGGCTACAGAGACAGAAAGAGACCCTGAGCCTATCTGACCAGCCAGCTCATCCTATTTGGGAGCTCCAGACCAATGAAGGATCAAGCCTTCATCCAGCCAGAAATCTTACGGATAGGACTTGAAGAACCACACAATAAGTTGACATCAGGCCTCTGTGCACACATACAGATATGTGTGTGCACCTACACAATACATTTTCTTTGCCCATGTGAAAGCACACACACACACACACACACACACACACACACACACACGGCAGCTGCCATACTATTTCATTTCTCAAGATTAAAGAAAGCATCACAGAAATTGTCCTATTCTGCTGTAGAGGTCCATGTCTTCTTACTGGACACTCAATAGCATCAGGCAGTTGCAAGTGTACAGCATTATTTTTAAAAGTACTCACAGAGTCACTAGAAATAATAGCCATCATCTGTCCCTGATCAGCTAATCTGTCCACTGTGCTTGCTTCAAAATGTCTATTTTCATTGTAATGATGAAATTAAATGCCTATCCTCATTAGATCTTGGAATCACATCAAAATTATGTGTGTTGAGCCTGACGGAGTGGCAAATTCTATTTGAGTTCATTTCTTCTATGTTAAATGTTATACATATGGTGTTTTTAAGACAGACTGTTTTTATATATTTGGAAGGTTGCATAGTGTCCAAAAAAGAGCTTTGAATAGGAACTTGGAGAATCAGCCTCTACCCCTGCCTCTGCCATTAACAAGACTACCGGCTCTATGGTTAACTTTTCTGCATCTGCTCTTCACCCAGAATAATGAGAGTATCAGTGCACTCCCTGCAACCTGGAAGAATCGTTATGAAATTCCAGAAAAATAATGTGTGGGAAAGACCTGAAATAGCACTGGGAAAGTTACAGTGCTAGGCAAAGACGAGGAGTAATTATTGCTAGAGTTATTTGTCATGATCTGCCTCAGCCTGTGTGTACTGCTCTAACAAAATGGCTGTAATTGGGTGGCTTATAAACAACAGGAATGTATTTCTCCAGTTCTATAGGCTGGAAAGTCCAAGGTCAAAGTGTGGTGTGTGTGTGTGTGTGTGTGTGTGTGTGTGTGTGTGTGTGTGCGCGCGCGCGTGTGTGTGTATGTATGTCTGTGTGTCTGTGTCTCTCTGTGTGTGTTAATGGTCATAATTACAAAAGAGGAGGTCACAAGTTGGAGAGGGGACACTTGAGGAGTTGAAGGGGGAAAGAAAAAAGTGGGAATAATGTAAATACGGTACTTCTGCTTGAAATTATATATATATGTATATATGTGTGTATATATATACACATATATACATATATACATATATATATGAGAAATTGTCAGCTTCTAGATGGAAGAAGCAGAAGTAATTTTTTGGATGTTTTAAACAATGTCATACTTAGCTTCAGTTGTTAATCTGACTCAAACTCACAGTCACCTGGGAGGAAGGAATCTCATCTGAAGGACTGCCTCCATGATACTCAATTGTGGGCAGTTTTCTTGATTGCTAGCTGATACAGGAGGCTCGGCCTATAGCACTATTTTTAGGCAGGTGGGCCTGGCTGTGTAGAACAGCTGGCTGAGCATGAGCCTGAAGCAAACCAGTAGGCAGTGCTCCTTCATGGTCTATACTTCGGTTCCTGTTTCCAGGTTCCTGCTTTGAATTCCTGCCTTGACTTTCCTGTAAGCTCAAACACTTACTTCCTAGAGTGGCTTTTTGTTACGCTGTTTACCACAGCAACAGAAAAGCCATCTAGAACATATATGGAGCATGGATGGATTATATACATAGAGAAAAAACATTTTAAAAACGTTATCATTTATTGGTTTATAAACGCAGACTTTTTTCATATAATTACTTAAAAATGAGGTTGAAAACATGGCTGGCTTCCTGTTCTTTTCCGTAGCCTTCTACGTTCTGTAGGTGGGATGAGGTTGCTTCCTCAGGATACAGTGACAAGCAATCTTTAGAAAGCTGGGGGTTCCTCCTGCTCTCCATCCTGACACCATGGGTCACTTATGAAGTGCCACTTATGTCAGAACAAAGGGAGAAAAGGGCTGGTCTCATATTTTATGGATATTTGGGTTCTGGTTTAAGAAAAGGTTCTAAGAAATATTTTTAAAAAGAGCCGGTCATTGTATGTCCAGAATGTATTTATAACGCGGCATATGTGGGACGGGAGATGATGCTCACAGCATTGAACATTGTTCCTTTGAAATTTTTGTATCAGTTAAGACAGAGGTTGGGCATTTCCAAAATTAATTTTCTCCTTCCTCTTGATAAAATTACATTTAAAAGGTTTTTTGGTTTTCTATATTTAAAAATCTGAAAAAAAAATAGGTAGAAAAAAGTAAATATCCATAACAACCTCCTCACACCTACATGCATGTCCCAGAACTTGAAATCATATGATGTGAGTGACTGGATCATAGTCTGCCATGGCCCCTATCATCTCCTGAAGCACAGATGAAAGGACTCCTTGAGGTTCCTGCACAGGAAACACAGAAGAGTTTTAATATTACAAAGCTTGTTTGAGATAATCTAGTCCTGGGATAAGGAAATGGGTTTCCATCTCAGATGTCACTTACAGTGTATTGATTGAGTTGCCTGGATGACTGGACTACCAGAGATGGAAAAGGCACATCCATGCTTAACAGAGTAGTGTGTTATAATGGAGCCCAGAGTCTGGGCTGTCCATGGAAAGGGAACATGATAATAAGCGAGTCAAGAATTTGCTGTCCCAGCTGTCTTGCAACTTGTGGATCTGCAAGAGAGATGCAAGATGCAGATAGTTGCAACTGATTCCAGAGTCTGATGGCTCTCAGCTGTGCCACTGCCAGTGGCCCACCAAGCTGATAAGACATAGGTTCACTCCCCACCCCTCTCATGCTGCGCCTCCTGGGAATCTGTTTGGATTACATACACACCAGACCTGTGGAGGCCATGGAACAATAGACACTCTTCAGTTATAACCATCTGAGATCCTGTTTCTCTAGGCCAGTTTTCTTCTCTCGAGTACGCATTTGGGAGAACAGGGCTCCTGATGGGTTTGGGAAAAGAAATTATTTTGAATAGAAAATTTGATTAAATCATCTTAACTTGATTGTCGATTTTCGAAGGCAAGTTTCCCACTTGTTTGTTTTAACTTCAGCTGCCAATCAAGCAAGGTTTTATCTTTGTAGGTCGCAGGCCTGAGACCCAGCCCTTTATCCCATTTATATATCTTTTATATCCCTCCAATCTTCTTTTCCACGTGCTGACAGTTAGTAACAGTTATGTCTTCTTGGTTTTCAGATGAAGACAAACTTTTTAAAGATGAGAAACAAATCAACCAAGGAAAGAACATCAGTAACATTTCTACTTGGGGTGCTGAAATTCTTAATGATAGTAACAGATTCCATACATAAAAAGCATGAAGTCTAAGTCATGTCTCAAAATATTTTTCCAAATTTTGCAGCTTAAATAATCTCAAGTCCTGTTTCATATTCTGGGCTCTGAGATAGCTGTGGCACTCGAAAAGACTAGCCTCCACTCAAGACAGCCATGGCAGAGACAATGTCTTCAAGGGAAACCAGCACATCTGAAGAGAAAGGAGAAAATTGCTTTAGATAAAGAGACTTTCTTGGGCCAATGAGATGGTTCAGCTGGAACGGGCTCTTGCTGCGCCAGTCTGGCAACCTGGATTCCATCCCTGGAATCCATGTAAGGATGGAAAGAGAAAACAGACTCCATAAAGCAGTCCTCTGAGCTCCACACATGTGCTGTGACATACACCTACACACATCCTGCACACATACTTGCTAATGATAATGATAACAATGACAGTAGTGACAAATCGAAGTATTGCCTACAAGGAGAAGTTTATGACCGATGGATTATGGAGCTCTGGGAGCACTGTACAAAGAACTCAGAGAAGGATGTAAAAGGAGGGGTCAGTTAGAGCAATGGATGAAAGGGACATTCAGGTATCAATGTATGAAAAAATATTTTTTTTCAGAGGTTTGTAAAATGACAGGTGTGAAGGGCAAGAGAATGAACCTCAGACTTCCCAGCAGAAATGTGAGCAAAGGGAGGTTTCAGCCCAACACCATCACCTCATATTTGGAAAACATGAACTCTCCAGCACTGCATCCTAGCGATCACCAAAGGTCACACACCGAACACACAGTTCTGTCTGATTTGCCAAAGAAAACACAGAATACTGGTAAAATTTGAATTGCATGCAATCCTGAAATAATATATACCCAGTGTGATACTTGATACATCATTTTATAGAAATATTATTCATTATTTGGCTGGCACTCAGATCTTACTGTGGGCCCTTCATTTTATCTGACAACCTTAGAGTTGGGAAAGGAAATGAAACAGAGTCTGTGTAGAAATGACCACATCTTATACTCCTGGTAGCTCATCAGGGCAGAGCCAGACCTGAGCCATATACCTGCCAAACTAACACCCTCTCTCTCTTTCCATTTGCCAGGTTGAAATTCTTTTCTTCTATCTATTCTTCATTTGTATTTCTTGGCCTTAAGATTTTTGTGGTGTCAAACACTCCCTCTCCACATATCCCTACCATTTTTTGACTTGGCCAGTCAATTTCAAATTCATTGTGACATTACCATTTCTCTCCTAGCAACCATATTCACACATTTTTGTGTACGAAGAGGGAATGCAATTGTTAGTTTCTAGAAACAGGGAGAAGAAATAACTTCCTCAGTCACATCCTCAAATCTACAACACTACCACTGCTGAAAGAATACGGCCCTAACAAACCAGAAACGAAATCACCAGTCATTAATATTGATGAAGCTGGGCATAGGTGCATGCTGCTGATCCCAGCACTTGAAGGGGAAGTCAGTCTAGCATCGTCAAGTTTATGGCCATCCTCAGTCATGTAGTGAGTTCAGAACCAAGCTGGGATACATTAGACTCTGACTCAGACAAATAAATAAATCAGGAGCTGGCAAGTGAGCTCACTCAGTAAAGGGCTTGCTGAGCAAGTGTGGTGAACTAAATCTGATCCCCAGAATTCAGACAAAAAGCTGAGCTGGGTACAGATACTCAAATGTATAACCCCACATCTGGAGAGACAGGGACAGGAGGGTCCCAGGGGCTGGCTGGTCAGCCACTATAGTCAAAATGCTGTACTCTGTGTTGTGAGAGACTTTGTCTAAAAAGGAAAAGATAATAATAAGACAGAGAGTGATATCACATATCAACCTCTGGCCTCTCATGCGCGCACACACACATGGACACATATACATACTGCCATCACCACCACCCACCCACCCACCAATGAATTTAAAAATAAGTACAAATCGCATATTTAAATGTGTTTAGATTTCCTATCCCTGGCTGATTATAGATATCCTCAGGTTGTCAGGAAAGCTGCCTCTTTTTATGAGCAGTGAATAAATACCAAAATTAAGTACTTAAAGTTGGCTTACAATACACCTCGGTGCAGAGCCAATAAATTAATAAAACGTGATACATTTTCAGATCCCTCGAGGGGAAATCCACAGCTAGCAAAGGAGACAAATTCACAGCAGCGTCACACAGCAGTGCAAGCTAATTTTCCCATCCCCTGTGTGGAAAAGCTTGGATGATTTTCCACTGCCAACCCCCACATTCATACTTCTTAAAATATATATATATATAGTTCTTAAAACATATCTCTTCGTTGAGATTTTCATGTTCTCTTTTTTTTTTTTCAATTGCTTTTGAAAAATGTCAACTTACAAACAAGAAGTGCAGATAGATGGCTTTTATCTTATTTAGTCAAGTATTTTCTGTGCATTCTGTAATCAGTGGGGTACACTTATCCTGATGTTGGGCAGGGAATTGCATACCCAACTCTTATTACCGTTCATAAATTATTGTTCCCATATGCACCATCCTGAAAATGGACCCCAGTGGACTTTCTCCGTGCTGTGTACTTCTGAGTTTGGTAGTATTGGGAATCTCACCAGAAATCCGGAAAAGGCCAATTAAAAGGCAAATTCTCTCTTCTCATTCTAATAACTCTGACCAAAGCAATGCAACATAAGAAGATAAAGGTGAATTATTTTCTACATTTTGCATAAATTTTAAAATATATTTTACTATGGAATGTAGCATAATATCCCCAGAGAGTTCTGTTTACAAATCATTTAAAGACACATGATGCACTTAGCTTGCTCTCATAATTATAATGACCTTGGGTATTGTTTTCATTGAAGTAATCCTGGTGGTTGAGGTTTGAGCCAGCATAGAATTAAATGGGAACATGGAAATTCTCCTATTTTTTAAGGTACAGATTAGACACTTGATATGGGCAAACAGTAATCAGGTCAAGGTTGAGCTCCCCACACCATTAAAAAAAAAAAATGTTGCTATATAGTTACTCATGGTCTGGAAGGCTTTACTTCAGGGAAGAGGGGCCACCACACAAAGACTCAGATAAGGGTCCAGGAGGGTGTGAAATCAATACTGACTTCTGTTTACTGAATTTCTGAACGTACCAGATTGAACAGGGTGCCAGTCCTGTCCTCCAGGGACTTCCAATTCAGCAAGACAGCTTTAAAGATACATCTAAAAGATGTTGCTGCCCAGAGGGTGCTGGATCCTTTAGTAAAATGGTTACACATCTTAGTCTCATTGTTTTTAAAACTTAAAGCACTGATTTAACTATCAGAAGAAACATTTTCATTTATTTCCTTTGCTCTATTTGTAAATGTTGTCCCTTAGTCAACCAAAGGATGGACGGGGTATGAGGACTATCCTGTACCTCACTGGTACAAATCGGCATAATTATGCTCTAATTGTATTTTGAGAGAAAAGTTTCATTTTAACAGGAAAGGTGATGTGTAGGAGGAGCTAAGGTGGGAGGAGTACTGAGAGGAAGAAAAGGAGTAAGAAGAGGAGAAGAAGAAGGAGAGGAGAAGCTAGGTGATGAAAGAGAGAAAGAGTGGGGAGACAGGGAGGCAGATATTAATGTATCTCCACCAGTCAAAGATAGTTGTTATATATAGGTTGGTCAGTGGGTTACACCTCCGATTGAACAATTCCAAACTTATAACGCTTATGATTAACATTATTTAAAAAAATGTATAAATGCAAAAAGGAAAAAGGGGCATGGGATAGGGGCTTTCTAAGGGGGGGAGAATGGGGAAAGGGGGTGGCATCTGAAGTGTAAATAAAATATCTAATAAAATAAAAAAAAATGTTGTCCCATTTTTTTCCCCACAAAGCTTTCTTTCTGAGGGGTTCTTTATTAAAACAGCTGCCACAAAGTAACGTTGTCACATAGTGATATACAATGAGTAGCTAAATAAAAAGAAATACTCTAGCTCAAAGAAAAGAAAGAAAGAAGGAAGGAAGAAAGGAAGGAACGGTCACTCTCAAAGAGGACAACAAACAAATCATTTAAAGACACAAGACTATTTTTCAACACTAGCAGTGAACCTTCCTCCTATCGACCTAAAAATATGTCATACTGGTGAGCAGTTTGTTTGTATGGATCTATTTTATCTTTATTAGATAGGTTGATGGAGCTTTTTGATGTTGCAAAAAACACAATATAGAATGAATCAAACATCATTTTCCCAGTCCTGCGTGCAGTTCAGGACTTGAGGCTTTTTACAATCCAGCCCACCAGCGGCCACACATTACTCAGTATTATTAACATTGTCTCCCACAAATTTCTCTCCCAGCCTAATACCTCATTCTGATTAATGGACTAGTAGCAGGGACTGCTTTCATAAAAAAAAAAAATCTGTTTTGCTTAGAGTATCTATTTAGTTTCAACAAAACAAATAGTCACACATATTAAGGAATATAGTGTTTTAGGAACAAAGAAAGCAGCCAAGATTACAGGAAAGTTAACTGTTCCCTGGGGAGAAACCCTAGTGCTCAAACTGTTTCATCAGCAACAACTCGGAAATTGTTTTAATGGTGTTTTGAACATCTTATTCTTGTAAAAATAACGACTATGCTCACAACACACAGTGGATGAAATCTAGGCTACAAGTTGGGCAAGCTGGCATTTACGGGTTAAAGCTATTTCTATATGGTCTGTTACAGTCAGTAAAGGAAGGCACAGAAACAACCTACGGCCTTTGTACTGTTGACTACAAACACTTTGATTCCAGAGTCAGTTACCTTCTTGTCCTAAATTACTGGGCAAACCCCACACCATAAAGCCTATTTAATAGCAGCGGACAAGAAATCACACAGGAAGCATAAGGGAAGCCCTCTATTTATGTAAGAACAAATCTGTGCCTACGGAGCTGGCTTTTTCTTCCCAAATGAAAACACATTATCCCTTTTTTTCTGTTCTGATTATCTAGGCCTCCTCCCTTTACAAATGGAATCCCCCCCCCCCCCGCCCCCAATATTCGGGATGATGCAGTTTCCTTACATTCTAGAATCTACTTCAGCCTCTCCCTGTGCGAATTGTAGGGAGCCACACGGAGAGACTACATGACTTTTTGATTTTTAAATAGTGCTGAGAGTGTAGGGTATCACAAATTTCTGATTTTAATATTAACCTGACAGTAGCTACTGTGCAATTTATGATTATTTTAGTGTGAGAGAGAAGCCTTCTTATAAACTTAAAAAGTAAAACTAAATTATCTCCATTCGATGCAGGCTAGCACCAGTAGACTACCTTGAAGAAACTTCGAGATTGTCAGAGCATGGAATTTCATCTCTCTGTCCCTCTATCCCTCTGTCCCTCTGTCCCTCTGTCCCTCTCCCTCTGTTCCCACCTCTCTCTCTCTCTCTCTCTCTCTCTCTCTCTCTCTCTCTCTCTCTCTCTCTCTCTCTCTCTCTCTCTCTCTCACACATACACACACACACACACACACACACACACACTTATGCTATGCTCCTCGGGTCGTAAGTCTGAGGCACCACCATCGCGGAATGTGAGTCTCTCCTTCTGTAGTCTAAACTACCAACTGCGATTCTTCCCTGGGATGTTTTGCTTTGCCTTTGGTAAAGCCTGTTTGAACTGGTCTGTGTTTGGAGGCAGTTCTTTGGTAAGACGTGTGGTTATTTATGTACGAGAAAGTAAATCGGTATCTCTTAATTTAATTAGAAAGTGGTCTGAAAAGAGACTTTTTTTTTAAATCAACGAAAACAGAAATCTTTGGGTAAAGGAGGAAAGAAGGAGAAAGGGTTCAAATACAAAGCTGATTGTTTGCAGAGAGCCTGCCGCTCCTTTTGTGCCTAACTGAACCATGCCAGGATCCCTCTTGAATCTCTACAAGAATACAGTTTCAGATCATCTGCATTCAGGGCCAGAGTCATGGCCCTGGAACCGATAATTGCCTCTGACAGGATTTAATTACCTTCTCTAGGACCTTTTCTGTGTTTGATTGGAGACCACCCCCTGCCTCCGATCAAATCAGACAGTAATAACACGCTGAAGCGCAGCAGCCAATCACGAGTCAAGTCTGAACAGTGACCTTGCTGAGCCGAAGCTGATTGGTGGTGTCAGCCTTGTCAACGGTGTCAGTGAACCATCAGACAAGAGCGAGCGAGGGGGGAGCGCAGGAGAGCCTGGGAGATAAGAGACCCGCATTAACGCTAATGGAGGCTGTCAGCATTCAAGGCTCCAGGCCTCCTTGCTAGCGGCCTTGCACAAAAACAAAAATATGGGAGAACTCACACAAGTCTAAAATATTCAGAGAAGGAACGAACACGTTCGTTTTTCCAGCGTGGGGAAATCTATTCAAGGTATAATTCACATGCAATTCAGATAAAATGACAGATACAGGCATAGTGTGTGACAGAATAATTTTTATGAAAAGAAAAAGGTCCCACAGAACAACTAGATGCACTGGGGGCTGCTAGGGACTGGGGCACGGTGGGAGAAAGGATGGGTCTTTTACATTTATAACTATAGGACTGAGAGACATGGGTGTGTAAGAGGCATTACAAAATTCTGCTTTTAATACCAAGCTGACTTAGTTGCTGCATTATTTATGACTGTTTTAGTGTGAGATATAAGCCTACGCATGATCTTAAGGAGAATGAATACATTCATTAAACAGCCAATTTTTATGTATCTATCGTTTTAAAATTGTTTATAGTAATGCATAATTTTAATGATTTGTATACATGTATATATCTCCACCAAGACATAAAACTTGGCCCATCTCTGTTCCTTTTGTAAATCTGGTTATTCCCAGAAAAACAACGTCAAGACATTGTGAACTCAAATAAGCAGAAAATGTTACCAAGCAGCTGAGCCTTGGAGGAAGACATTGTGTTATTAGGTCTGGACTAATTTAGAGTTTAATTTATTCATTACATTTTTCTATAAGCTAAGTAATCTTCCTTGTTCCATTTACTTTGTTTATGACTCATTTACCTCCTTACAAGAACAGCAAGAACTATGAAAACAAACTTACAGAAGCTTGTTGGGTTTTTCTTAAAGACACATCTTCAGCTACATTTAGTAGAAATAAAATATTTACTACTTGTATGCAACGTATTTTTTTATATAAATCTTTTAAGAAAGTTTAGCCCTGTCTAATTCTCTCAAAAGAAAGAGGGTTTTTATGACTCTGTACTGTAACCAAATGCTCTATTACTTTTAAAAATAACGTCAGCTCCCACAAGTGTACGGCCAGCTCCTCTGAAGTCTACACTGAGAGATTCTTTGCACCATTTCCTGCTCGGTGGTGGCACCTCCATGGAAACAGCCACTGTGGAAGATTAGGGATTTTTTTTATTCCTCTTTTATTTTTATCTACCTGCTCACCAAGAAAGGCATATTTAAATAAAGAATTTCCTTCACATTTACGATTCTTCTCTGTGATATTCATGAATGTAGAAGACGGTTTAATTAATGTATAAATAAATCATGGTTTTATATTGGATGCAAGTGTGCAACCAATTTGGTAAGATGAGATAGTTATTTTGACTTTTGAGAGATTTTTTTTTAAACAGGTTAGAGGAATACAGCACCACCTTGAAATTGTTCTTCCTTTTGCTGAGTCTTAAGACTAAAACACGACATCTAGGGGGGAAATATCATGCACAGGAAATCAGAAACTTTAGAGTCTAGTTCCGGCTTAGCCGTTGTCAAACTGTCCACATTGGGTCAAACTGCTTTGTTTACATGAGTGTTGGTATTCTCGGCTTTTTATAAATCGCAATTAGAATGAGGTTACCCAAAGAACTGAAAGTTTGTACAATGCAAGTAGCATCACCATGGCAACGTGCTAACAGTTGTGACTCTCAGGAAGTGTTGGTTGTGAGCTGCTGGGCTCTGCTGCATCAGACCCATCATATCGCACACTCACAGACCACTGCTCAGACCCAAACACACTTGACCGGTATAGGAAAGTAGATAACACCTGTCACTATTGCTGTCATCACTAGGACCAAACGCACCGGATCCCTCAGCTTTTTCCGATCCCAGCTTTTTGCCACTTGGAATCAATACGTTGTACTCAGACAAGAGCTGAAGTGTTACTGAAACAGCATGACAAACTTTTCATTTCTAGACCCCAGAGACACCCTGTCATCTTAGCCATAGGACACGGGACAAACACTTTCTAGAGACAGGGTTAAGCACAATCTAACTCACGTGTGATGATAGTAATCTATTTCTGATTTATGTTATCATAATACATTTCAAGTCATAGTCACTTTGGGCCAGCATCTTCAACTCCCAAATATGTAGAACTCTGAAAATAAGGACAAATAGGAACTACTTTCAAAGTGTCAAAGAGAGCCGAACACACAAGTGTGCATACATCTCCATGCCAGAAGGATTTGATGTCTCAAAGCAGCTGATCAAGAACACTTCCTTTCAATAGAGGATTTTACACTTTCCAAAGACAATCTGCCCTTATCGTGAAGAGACACCTTTGGCTGCCACATCTTTAGACAGCTCAGAGCACACTGACCTCTACATAAGGCAAGGAATGATGCCAGGACCATAGTTTCTTTTGTTTCTTTAATGAGAGCACTGCCCTTGTCTTGCCTTCAGGGCTGAATGCTAAAACTCATCTGGCTCCACCCACTTTAGTCCTCATTTGCTTATTCTGTGCACTTTAAGATGCTTTCCTGGAGACAACATAGCCTGTGCTCATCCTCATGGTTTATATTTTTAAATGGACATTTCACAATCAAAACCCTTATGTGCATGTGTGTGGTGTGTTTGTGTACATGTACATGCTCTTGTTAATAACTGAAAATCAATGATGGTGTTGACTATTATTTTTTCCAAATGGAAGACAGAAGACAAACCAGTCTTTTTGTCAGTCGTCTTATAAAGCAGACAATCAAACCTCCTGTGTGGTACTCAGTTATGCTTCTGCCTTTTAGTTAGGGAAATGATAAAACAAAATGCTTTTTGGTCCCATCAAAATTGAATATACTACCAAAAACCTGGTCGATTAGAGAGAAACCCTGTTCCCAATCCCTGTTGCTGTTCATAATGATCGTTGCATAACCTAAGTTGCACAACAGAGTGATTCTAATTGCAAATTCAATCACTCTTTGACTGCAGCTCAGAAATCAATTCTCAGTAAAATATGACACTCAGTCACTCAAAACAATAGAATAGTCAATATTTCACCATCAGCAGCCTAGTTAGGACCTATTTCAATACAATAAAAATTCAGGTCTTTGACTGTGCCAGGCAAATCTTCTGTTCTTTGTAACCCTGCCGAACATCCCCAGTAATCAAAATCATGATGGAGAGTTAAATAAAATCATGAGGATGCCAAGACTTATAGGGAGAATTTCATTCAAACACCTCTGAGCTCAGACTCCGAGCTCTCCTTTAATTTGTATTGATTGTTCAGTTCTCTTGTATCCTTGTGGCTTGGCAATTTAAATTTAGACATAGCTCATTGAAGTGTGAGGGAGAGTAATATGGACTGGAGGGGGGGTGGGAGAGACAGAAAAGCCATGTGTTCAATCAGACAGACTAGAATCTGGGCAGAGATTATGGAATCCTGGTTGGCTGAAGAAAAAAAAAGAAGAAGAAGTTGCAACTCTGTTTTCCAACAAAAACTCCACTGGCATCACTTTTCTCTACCTGCAAAAGAGAAAGGGTAGAAGTCAGATGGGAAATTAGACATCAACCCTAGGAGCTGGGGAAGTGAGTCAGTGAGTAAGAGTGGGACCTGGGAGCTGAGGATCTGTGTTTGAATCCCCAGTACCAACAGAAAGGGCCAGCATAGCTGCATGGCCCTGCAATCCCAGCATCCTCCTGCAGGGTGAGAGTAGTGAGGGGCAGAGATATATGGATCCTAAGAACTTGCTGGGCCTAGCCAGAAACTAAAACACACACACACACACACACACACACACACACACCTCAAAACAACATCATCAACACAAAAGACTACTTTTAGAACAAAAGTGTACTTTGGGTTCACTGTGAGAGATTTTGTCTCAAGCCAATAAGATGATGAGAGCTCTCAGGGGAGGCTCCCCGGCAGCCTCAGTGCAAACTCACAGCCACAGCCATCCTGCATGCCCACTGATTTGCTCTTAACATGGGGACACAAAGAAAGAAAACCTATGTAGAAAACTGGTGCACAGATAGTCTTGAGGCATTGAATGTTTCTAACATTGACATTCCTTGAACTGATTTTCATTTCTTACTTATTGGTTCAATCATGGTGTCTAACTAAGGAAAATCTCCACTTTTTCTCAGCCCTGGCCCTTTAAGGTATTAAGACATGGATCACACATTTCAGGTTGAACTTTCTCCGTCACTGTCACTTACAACATATCCAAGGCTTATATCCTTTAGTCACAGAAGTGTTGTAATTATTGTAACAAATTTAGGGTTTGCCAGTATGCTTGCTGAGAGGTGTATCTAGAAAGAATCCATCCAATTAACTGCACTGTTTATTTACTTTCAGATACACAATTTAAAGGACCTGCATACAAAAGCCTCAGAAATGCTTCCAAAATGAAAAACTCCAGTCAAGTGATTACTTAGCTGGCAAAATGGATATTTCAAGTTGCATAGACAGCTAATTGTGGCCTGCCTCGGGAATGACAGGTCTATAATTTTTAGTTTTGTGTGCATTGAAAGCCAGTCACCTTGACACTCAGTAGTCCATTATCCACCGGCCACCAACCATATGATGATGATCAAGGAATGACAGGCACTTTCCATTATGGGTGATGAAACACTGTGTTTTATTTGGATAAAGCTGCCCTAAGAAAAGAGAGCCAGGTGCCTACCCCTCCCCAGGAGCAACAAGCATCCTGGAACACCTTTAGTTACAAAAGAGCGAATTCTTTGTCCTGCATAATAACAACCTTCAGTTACTCTGGGTGTTGGTTGCCAACATCCGTTAACATGTCAGGATCCAGGCCTTTTAAATATAAATTTTGCCTCTTACTGTCAAGAACTCTCTCCTATTAAATTATATTATGTTGGAACTGAAAACCTGCTTAAAGCCTGTGCTCCAGGGGAAGTTTAACGTATTCTTTGCTTGTGTATATTTATGTGTGGTGTGTGTATATGTGAGTGTGTCCATATACATATATATGCATATATGTAAAAATATATATGCTAGTGCATATGTATATGTTTGTATATATGGAGATCCATGTACATGTAGAGGCCAAGGATCAACACGAGGTGTCATCCTCTGTAAATATTCAACTATTCTCTCACTGAACACAGATTTCACCAGTGTGGCTAGGTAGTAGGCTCTGGGAATACATCTGTCTCCCCCTCTACAACATAGGAATTACAAGCTTTTGTCACCATGCCCTAAACAGCTTTTAAGATGGATTCTGGAGATCCGACAAGCACTTTACCAAAGAATCTCAGCTTCTACCTTAAAAAACAAACAAACACCCTCAAAGTTATCATTTTAATTGTTCCGAGTATTCATGAAGTAGTGGGATATGACTAAAGTAAGATGAAATCACAATGCAGTAGTTGATGTGTTGACTTGCTTCAGCTTTGAATGTTCAAATTATCTTATAGAGCCTCAAGTCATTACCCTAAAGAAGATGAGCCAGAAATTTCTTCTCTCCCTGCATTGGCAGCTTCTGCTTCTATATAACTAATTCAAGTTGTGGTTGTAAATTTTTCTTACCAAGAATGGAACACTAGCAATTTTGGGTTTTGTCCAGAAGAGAGGTGTGGATGCATCCAGCTGCAAACAATGCTACCCAACTTCAGTGTGCACAGAAAGGATGGCTACCCGTGTTGCCCAGCAGAAAACCGGAAGGCATGCTCTTCACGACTCTGTGTATCACAGTGCTACTGAGAACTGAGTTCTTGCTGTCTAGCGAGAGAAGGGCACTTCCTGCCCGTCATTGATTATCAAAGTCATTGTAGCAGCTCCAGCGCAAAAGTTTCTCCAAATTATCCCCACAAGAAGGAAGGGGAGAGTGAAAAGAGGCCTCTCTGGTTATTAGGAAGTAAAAATTCACCCAGAGTACTTATGGTGAACTAAGATATGGTGAACTAACAGCCACCATATCTTGGTTGTAGTTTCCGGAGCCCATGAGTGTCACCTTATATGGCAAAAGGAGTTGGCAGGTGTGATTCCACTAGAGATCTGGTGATGGACAGATTCTTCTGGAAATACCCCAAGCCCCTAAATAGAATGGTAAGTGTCCTGATAAGTGAGAAACAGTGGGAGACTGAGCACAGGAGAGAAGTGAAGGAGACAATTCTCAAACCAGGAGGCTTGCCTGACAGAAAGAAGGATTCAAGGGCTAAGAATGCAGGGAATTCCCAACACCCTATCTATCATAGGTGGCTACTACCAAGATGCCTTTTAATTGGAAAACAAAGGGGAGAAGCTTAGGCTGGAAAAGACAAAAACTCTGATTCCCCAAGCCCCACCCCCGCCTTAGTTGCCTAAAGGAACTGTGGTCCAGGCGCTCCACTCTAGTCTCCAGACGTATAAGAGAATAAGACTGCCTCTTTGGGGTGTTAAATTGCTTGTAATTTTTACAATGGAGGCACAGGAGAACTACAAGTCCTCAAGAACACACTTTTGCTTCAGATTGGCCAGCCACGTCAGTCCCATATCTATGTGCAAGAGAAGCTGGCATATAGGAAGAACATGATTGTATTAGACCTACGCTGATTTGTCTCTCCCAACCCTTACCAGGCTGAGCAGGCCGCTGGCCTGAGAGTCATTGACAGTAAGGAAGTCAGCCATATGAAAGCTCTAAAAAGTTTATAAACTCTGAGGTTGTTTCCATCTTGAGACATTTTTGAAACTGTATCCAGTTACACTTCTGCTCAGTGACTTGTCCTAAGTTTCTCAAAACTTAGGTGAGTAACAGTTCTGTTCTCTGTGATCTAACCATTGTCCGTCTTAACAACCTTTCTCCATGACTCTCTGAGAACACAGCCTTCCCAATCTTTTAGCATCTTTCTTCCTCAGCCGTCCCCTTACACATGTGTGGTTCATTGTCCATGAGAAGCAACCGCACTCATGCTCACTCTGCACTTTCCTACGGCCATTTCAAATAGCAGTTTCTCAACAGTATTTTCCCTGGTGTTTGGAGCCTTTTGTGGCAATCCTGGGAATATTCATTCAGTCCATTTTATGCAACACTCAACAGGCTGCAAACTACCTGCTTGGTAGTGTTTTATCGCTCAACTGAGGTGAAGCCTGCTTACAATGACAAGAAAACACCCTCAGAGAAAGGCCAAGCTGGGAAATGAGGTCAGCCCTGATGATGTGTGAGAAGCCAAATTCGAGCAAGGTGACACCATCTCCCACCTGATGTGCTGTGTGAGTACTGATGCCTCCCCTGCGTGAAGCCAAACTCTTGACTTCAGTCACCTCCCTTGACATAATTTTTATCACAATCCCTAACAGGAAAGCTAATATATTATATTAAAAATATTGGAAAAGAGCCATGTTAAGAGAATGTCCTAAGAAAAATGAAAAAGATGTTGAAGCGGGCTCTCTCCACCCTAAGTCAAAGCTCCCTGGGTCCTGATGACTATTCTTTGCAACAGGGCCAGACACAAAGTATTTGCCATAAAGACAATTACGTTTATTAAGCAATGGCAACATATCAGACACTTAACACTGTGCAAGTATGTGGCATGAACTGTTTGCCCATCAGACCACCAGATGCATCAAATCACTAACAGTATTTCTTGAAATTTGACCCATACTACTGACCTATCCCAGAATCACTCCTAGGATTTGTTTAAATAAAATTCTTTTCTGCTTTTTCTTTAGACAAATTCTTGATGTGTAGCCTGGCTGATCTAGAATTTGTAGTCTAGAACAGGCAGGCTTAGGACTCAGAGATTTGCCTCCCTCTGCTCCCCAAGTGCCAAGACTAAAGATGCCCCACCATGCCTGTTTTAATAATATTCTTGAGTTCCATCCTGGACCTACTGTTGGGATTTTCTTGAGGTAAAACTCTCACTCCAGTGATTTTAGGCAACAAAAGTTCAGTAATTGTTGTAATTATTGAAATAAAAAATAAATTATTCTGTTAAATTTTTTACCACCTAAGAATCATTTTGTTTTTATTTTCTTGAGTCTAGTATCTTCATGCCATCACACAGACACCCAGCCTTTCTTCTGTGTGCATTTAGCACAGGGATTTCACATATGCATCAGTGAGGTATGCCCAGGAATTCTGCATCTACTCTTCCATAAAACTGTGGAACTAACACATTGTACACAGCACAGGACAGTGGGCATTGGGGGATGTGTATTTCATCTAATTTCTTACAAATAATGAACAAATCCTATTGGTTTTAATGGTATTCTCAAGTCCACATTTTGACATAAATTATTTATTCTACTAATTTAATGGCAAACAGTCACCAAGGTGAACTTAAGGCAATAATTTCACAAGTATATTGGGTACAGGTTAATTATTTAGGTGCCTCGAACAGCCTTGCAATAATGAACTCTCCTGGGTAGAGCCCATAAAATACATTCCTCAGCTTAAAAAGGAAGAGAGGGGTGTACATAATGCTTTCAAGTTTCTTATGTTGAGGTTTATGAAACTTTCTGAATTGTACTGAAATTTTAGGGGGAAACACAGAAGTGTTTGTATGAAATAAACTGAAAAGGGAAACCAAAATGAAGGGCATGGAAAGCTAGTGTGTTTATAAAACCTTTATGTGAAAGTTCTGAAAATTAGTGGTATCTTAAGTCACAAAACTGTGGAAGCTAAAATGCTAAATAAACAAGTTTTAAGGCTTGACTTGTTTTACAAAGTGCCCTTGACTTCCTCCATTCGTAACATATAAACTTAATATCTATAGTAGAGTGAATTCAGTGCAAATCACTCATTCATTTAATTACAGTAGATACCATGGCTAAAAATACTCATCCATGTTGATGGAACAGTGGCTGCCAACCACTGTGAACTGGCACTCCTCAGTGTTCCGTGTGCTTTCCACATGTATGTGCCAAAGTTTAGTCATTCTGAAATCTGTATTTATTATAAAGTAGGATACATACTAGAAGACCAAATAAGGAAATAGGCAGCTCACACACTGCAGTTGCAGCAGCCTTCAGGATAATAATTGGAAGAGTTGTGGTACTCAGAGCTGTTGAGAAAGCTGTACATTTTCTGAAAAGCTTTCGACGTTACCTTTTGCATGTACAGATCAAGACACTTTTATCTGAAGCTACAAGAAGCTGAAAGACTTCCACGTTCACAGTGTGATATTGTTGGATATTAATGCTCTCCTATGCTCTACCCCAAATCCCTAAAGTTGGTGATTACTGAGTGGGTAAAGTGCTTGCTGCTTAAGTGTGAGGACCTGAGTTCAAATCCCATCCTGAGTATACACACACACACACATGCACACACACACACACACACATGCACTCACACACACATGCACACACACACACACACACACACACACACACACACACGTCAGGTGTGGCAGCTTGCATCTGGAATTCCAGAACTCCTTAAGCAAGACTGGAGTCAGAAATATCAAGAAGCTGACTTGCCAGCTACCCCAAAGGACACAGTGGCAAAGAGCAAAGACCAGGTCTCAAAGAAAGTGGAAGATGAGAACCAAGCCCTATGGTTCTCCTCAGAAGCTCACAAAGATACCATGGCACACCCACACTCATACACACACACACACATGATAAATTAACTGATAAAGAAGTCCTCAGAGTTGAGATCCACTACAATTTCAAGAGTTCAGATTAGGGCTTTAATGTTTGGGAGAGAGAGAGTTAATAGTTTAAGTTCCAAAGTTCTATGACTTAAGCTACCTCTAATTTTCAGAATGTTCACATAAAGACTTTATGAACACACTTCCTCCACCAGCGTCTGCCCTTTAAAGTTAATTTGGCACAAATATTTCTCTTCTTTTGCCTGGAGTTTTAGTATTGCTCAGGAAGTTGTTTCAAAGGGACATGAACAATGTATGTACAGGAAAGATGGAAAAAGTCTATTTGGGTTTGCAATTAGAGCATTCCAGGGCTTGGTGTTTCATTAAAGAACTGAAAACCATGAAGAAAATGATATAATCCCTGAGGATGATTAATGTATTTGTATAACAGTTGAAAATATGTAGAGAGTACCTCGCTTCCCTTGAGAAGGAGAGAGATATTCAATATGTTGAAGAGAATGTTAGTAATCCCAAGGAGAGGTAGCTCAGCAGTTATGAGCTCTTGCAGAAGACCTGAGTTTAGGTTCTAGCACACTTGAGCAACAAGTGGAAGATGAGAACTGATACCCATGGTTCTATTCTGAAGCCCACAATGATACCATGGCACACCCACACTAATTAGACCATTAATTATACCACCATTCATAACTCCAGCTCTAGAGAGTGTGATGCCCTCTTCTGGCTTCCACTGACACTCATACACACATGGCATATTCACATAAGACACATAATGCTTTTCCTAACTTTAATTCTTTTTATTTCCCTTCCTCGTAAATTGTTTTAATTCTTTTTAATTGCATACTGTCAAAGATCCAATGTCCCATCACTCGACATTTTCCCACCTCTGCTTTCTTATGAAAATAATTAGGAACATACTTCACTGTATTCTGGAGACTTCACATCCAGTCTATTGAGAATCAGATAAATAAAGTATGAGAAAGAAACCTTTCAAAAACCCATGTGAGTATAAACCCTGTCACGCTGGCTTCATTGCTTCTTCCTGCTTCTTCTACTCCAGTGACATCACTACGTTATTCATTGTCTCTTTGTTCCACCCAGTACTTAGAAGGAATATCAGTCCTCCAAAGCCCTATTTTGAAAGACTAGCAGTCAAGCCTCATCCCTTTTGCTCATAACCACAAAAGAAGGTTCTCTTACAAGCCTGAAAGAGTCTCCTTTGTGAAGACCCCAGGCTGCAGCTTCTATAGAACAGCAATTTCCCATAGTCACAGCTCACTTTACTATGTTGTTCATGGGCAAGCTCATATTTGTCAGGGTGAGTAGGGGATTAAATGAAGTGAACTCTAAGCTCAGAGCTCCAAGTTTCCTGAAGCTCTGGCCATGACTTACTAAAGAATTAAAAGTGTAGTTTGAGCTTGACTGATCAGAGAACTGCCTCTGTATGTTATGCTCTTTGCCTCATGCAAGCTATTCCAAGCCTGTACAGAGGCAGTGCTAATGTTTTCACTGAAGTACCCTCCTTAATGTGATAAGGGGAAGAAAGGTCATCTGGACTAGAAATGTGCACATTTCCTTGGAATGCAATGAAACAATTTTTATTTTTAGATTAAAAAAGGGCTTTAGCATAACGTTTTTATTTTTAGATTTAAAAAGGGCTTTAGCATAACGTTTTCCTGAAAACTTATTTTTAAAAGTTAATTGCCATCCATGTGCAAACAATGATCCTGAACTTCTAAAAGTAAATGACTGACTTCTAGGTTTTGGTTCAGCAAATAAAAAGATTAGAAGACTTCACAACATCCAAAGAAAGGTAAAGACTTTTTATAATAAAAAATCAAGTCTTCTTGGGTCTTGCCAATTCAGAGACAGTCACTGGATAAACTTCCAGCACCTGTAAGTCTGTGACAGAGAATATAATAACCAATAATGACATGAGACAGGAAGGAGGGACCAGAGCTATTTTGTTATTATAATGTACCTGCTCTGGCTGTAGGCAGTAGTTATTCCAAAGTAGACTCAGATTTTTTTTAATTAGACTTTGGAAATGTATAGTGAAAAATGTAGGCCAATAAAAAGACTAGAACCACTAAAAACACTTAATGAAAACATAAGCAATAGCCTTCGAGTGAGGGGAAATGAAACCATATCACGAAACTTGGATGTAGTTCACCAGAAAGGACACTGTGCTGTGTGGTCTTTGTACCTCTAGTATCATGAAGCTCTGTAAAACTCCTTCCTCTACAGTGTAGTCTGCTTTCATTATTTCATCAGAGTAACTAACCCAGGATAAGAGACATACCTAGTATCCAATTAAAACCATAAAAGGTAAAAAAAAAAAAAAAAAAAAAATGTAGAACATAACATAGAAACCAAAGACAAAGACAAGATACAGCAAGCAGTAGGAGATAGGCATGAATATAACTACAATTAATCACTTGAAATATCAACTATCTTTGGATATCAACAAAGTATAACTAGAAGTAGGCATCAGAACGTGAGACCCACCACAATATGTTGTGTGTAAGAAGTCCATTGTCAATATCAAAGCAAAACAACAGCAACAAAAACAAAGCCACACATCAGATCGCCATACCCATTCCGCTCCTCACACTCTCTCCCGCCCAGATGAGGGGACATGGTGGGGGCTGGGAGTGAGAATAGAAGTTGGTGGGGCTGATCTCTGAGATTAGCTGGAGGCCTGGGATGGGGTGGAGCTATAAGAAGTCTATTGGGGTGACCTGAGCTGTGATTCCTACCAGTGGTGGTATATAGAGACTGAACTGGACACTCTCCGTAGCCAGTCAAGACTTCCTGTAGAGGGAGAGAGACATCAACCTACCCATAAAATCTTTAACCCAAAATTTGTACTGCCTACAAGATGTGCAGGGATAAAGAGAGAGCAGTGCCTGCCCCAACTTGAGATTCATTCCATGTGAACGAGCAAACCCCAGACACTATCAATGATACTCTGCTACATTTGCAGACAGGAGCCTAATGTAACTGTCTCCTGAGAGGCTTCATCCAGCAGCTGAGGGAAACAGATGCACAGAACCGCAGCCAAACATCAGGCGGAGCTCAGGGAGTCTTGTGGAAGAGTGGGAGATAGAATTAAGTGAGCCAGCGGGATCCAGAACACCATAAGAAGACTTAGAGTCAACTAACCTGTGCCCATGGAGGCTCCCAGATACTGAAACCCCCAACCAAAGAACACACAGGCTGGACCTAGGCTGCCTACACATTTGTAGCAGATGTGCAGCTTGGCCTTCATGTGCATCCTCTAATAATTGGAGCAGGGGCTGTATCAGGTTTCATTGCCTGTCATTGGATCCCCTTCCCTCTACCTGGACTGCCTGGTTGAGCCTCAGTGGGAGAGGATGTGCCTAGTCCTGCTGAGACTAGACTGTCCCTTGTTGGGGCGATATCCAAGGGGGGACTTTCCCATCTCTGAGAAGAAGGAAAGGGAGTAATGGGGGACAGTTGTAAGGGCGAGAATGGGAGAAGAGGAGCAGGGTATGTGAATGGGATGTGAAGTGAATAAAAAAATAAATTATTGAAAAAACACACACATAGTTTTAAAGTAAATGGATGAAGGACAGTATACCCGGTAACATCAACAAAGGGAAAGCCGACATGTTACATAAATTTCATACAGAGCAGACTTTAGAGACTAAAGGAAAAGATGGATCGGTAAGTTCAAAATTTGGAAAGGTCTTGAATCTTCCATGTGTGATACCACAGTGACCCAAATGCTAATCCAAACCCAAAAAGTACACAGCACCAAGAGTAAATCTTAGTGTGAGCTGTGGACTTTGGGCTACAGTGGCGTGTCAGTGTGCCTTCACTGATCATAACACGTGTACCACTGCGGTGTGTTTGAAGGTAGATATAGGATCTCCCTGCCTCTCACTCAATTTGACCCTCAACTTAAGTTTTTTTTTTTTTTTTTTTTAAATCACATTAATTTGAAAAACATTTAAATCTGGAGCTCTCATTCCCTGCCTGGAATTCCCCGTTGCACTGGACGCTCACACATCTGCCAGCTCATATTTTTGTTTTTTATCCCAAGAAGTCAGATAAAATACCTGTGTGTCATGTGCACTTGGGAGATGATGCCTTTAACTGAGCTGTAATTTCCAGGTGCTCCTACAGTTACATCTTGATTAATGTTGCATGCATTATTCATATTGATAAAATAGGGATTAGACTTCTTATTTCTGAATTTTTTTTCTCTCAGGCTTCTGTTTTTTAATATTTCAGGAATATACAACTCAAGTATCCTCTTTCTCTTTTCAGGGTATCTGATATGTCTCCCACGCTCATGATCTTCAGCTGCTTCAAGTACAACATCACATGCCAAAACCTGTTTAGTGCCATAAATTTTAATTTTTTTATTATCTGTTTAAGCATAATCTGTATTTCATTAGTATTATTATTTCTCCCCAGAGAAAGAGACAGGCATCTCACATCTGTTTCTCATAGTGTGATCAAAATAATGAAGATAAACCGTATGCACAAAAGACAGTATACTCTTTCAAAATATTTTCTACTAAGCTCTTGTCAGTTCAAGGCTCTTTTGTTAAAATTAGCATTCTATCTTTTATCATCTCAATCACAGCAGGAGTGGTGAAAAAATACAGCACATAAGCCCCACTCCCCACCATCCACACATTGCAGACTGTTTATTCACTGTCGGGAAGCAGGTTAGAGAAAGGGTCTAGTGATTCCAGTAGAGCTCAGAAAAATTCAACTTAGATTTGAAGGCTTTAAAGTCACCTCTACCATAAGCTAGAAACACCATTACACTGAAATCCTAAAAGAGAGGCTAAACAGAAGTCCGAACAGAACCTTCTGGGCCTGAACACAAGAGAAATTTAAATCCAGACTAATTTTTTATTTAAAAAAATAATGAACTGAAACACATTTAATTCCCCTTGAGACATGTAATATCTGTGGTGCCTGTGTGAATTTGAAAAGGAAAGCCTGCAGGAATAGAAAAGATAAGGGTGGAAGTTGCTTTTCTTTTAATCTCGCCAGGAACCATAGTTTGGCCACAAGGTACCAGCCAGTAGAACCATCTAAGAGTTTAGTTACAGAAAAAAAGATGAGCAGAAAACATCATAAGGGATGACCAGTGGACATTGCCTGGATCTTTATTTGGGGGACTCAGCAAATCAAGAGAAAATGATGAGGGGCCATGACAGAGAAAAGAGCAGTTGGTAGCATTTGGGTTTGTTTGCTTTAGTTTATCTTGCTTTGCTTACAGGATCTTGAAATCGCTTGTCAGCTAAGAAAGCAGCCAACTTAGAATTCAGATGGTTTCATCCAACATTCCAGTCAACAAAATGCTTATGTGAAGAATTGGCAGTTAAGCTGAGATCTGCATGATGCACCCAGGTAAGGAAAGAGTTTAAAAGTGCCACATGGAAATGAAGTAGCATCAAGGCTCAAAAAATTGGCATGAAGTGCTATGAAGAATATGAACAGTAACCACTATTGTAACAGAAATAAATGAAAGCACCTTTGAGCGACTTTATAAGAGGTTTGAATACTTTCTGTAGAGCCATGAAGTACTTACAACACGCATGGATATGTGAATCTGTGCATATGTGTGTGTGTTTCTGTGCACAGGTATATATATCAATTTTTATTCTGAAAGAGCAGTGCATTGTTGAAAAAACATTTTCTACTAAAGTCTCATTCATTCAAATTATTTTTATTGAAACTTCACACTTTTGGGCTTGGATTTAGACACTTTTGTCAATGTATTAATAAATTAATAAATGTGTTAACTTCTTATTCTTTACCTCATGAAATGAATGGATATAAATTGTGATTCTCAGAGGGGATGATTGTCTCACAAGGAACTTTTGGAAATACCTTCTCATAGAAGAAAGTTTTGCTTTTTGTAACCAAAGAAAGAGGAAGTGTGTAAAGGTTAAACACTCTAACTTTCTGCAGTGCACAGGACAGTTTCTCTCCTGACTCACAATAAGGAATCAGTCCTAAAAGTATCTGTAGTGCCAAGGCTGAGAAACCCAGAATTCAAGGAGGCAACCAGGCATACAGGGGAATTGATTAAGGGCCTCTTGAGGTGGTTTGGTTACCAGAGGATGGGCTTTAGATCATTGTAGGCAAAACAAAAAACAATAGATGGAATTCATGTGGAGTATGACGGAAAACTGAGAGAACAGGATTCGTTTTGGAAATCTTATATTAGATTATTCTAATCACTGCAAAGCTGAAGTAATTTTTGAAATCTTTTGTAACAGCCAGAGGACTAACAAACAAGACAGAATTACAGTTGACTAATATACTAAAAGATGGAAACTCAGAATCAAGAGCCAAATACTTCAGGTTCTGAGATTGAATTTTTGCTTTAACATCAACAAGATACTTTACAATAAAGTCAGAACTCAGATTTTGGCAATAGTAACAGTTCTGCAAATCCTTCTCCATTTTAGCCCCAGCCCAGCAGGGTTACATCACAGAGCATAGGTAAGGTAGAAGCTCTCTCTCTCGGACCTTGCAGAAATGGATTTAGCTTGCTGTAATTTGAGTTATCCAGAAAAATCAGAGGCCTAGAAAGTGGATTGGGATGATATTTAATGGTTAATGCTTATAAACCTACCTAAAGAGAGATAATGTTCTCTAGGAATTTTCTAAAATTATTTTTAAAACAGCATAAGACTGAATCTAAATACATGGAAAAACAAGATAGATGTAGCCAGCTGTATAGGTTATGACAGATATAAAAGGTGATGAAAATAAACCAACCAGTACTAGACTGGACTATTGGATCACAGAATGTAAATCAACTACATCTGGAAGTTGAAAACCAATCTTACCCATTTCAAGAAGGAATGAAAAGACTCTGTTCTATCAGTCTCTACATGTAGCTCAGGTTGACCTTGAACTCACGACTTCCCTACTTCAGCCTCCTAAGTTCTGTGTACATGCCAGCATGCCAAAATCCAGAGAGTCTTGGAAATATTTAAAACACATACAAGACCTAAATACAATTTCAGGAGGAAAAACACCAATTTCAAAGCTGAGAGTTCAGCGAGTGGTTGACAGAGATGAAAGGGTAATTTATGAGCAAGAAAGAATTCCTTAGGGGAAAAAAAGCAAAAAAAGATAAAAGAATGAAACATTCTAAAAAAAATTGTTAAGTGCCATAGAGTAGACAGAAAGATTTGCTATACATTTAATTTTAGTCTGAGATTAACAGAAAGGAGAAAACACAGAAGAGCAGCATTTGAAAATAGAAAATGATTATTCATTTTCAAACTTGCTGAAAAAAAGCAAACCATAGAAACCAAGATCTCAACTAATCCTAGAATGATACAGGAAAACACTTCACAGCTAGACACATCACCGAAGACAAAAAGAAAAATCCAAGAAAAGACCGCCAGCTATTCACCAGGAGAGAAGAGATGGGAGCAAGGGACCCAAGTCTGCAGGTGTCAGACCCCTAAACTAGAATACGCAAATAGGGTCTTAGCAAACAAGGGTCATGGCCAAATAACCTCAGACATTTTTCCAACTAAAAGAATACTGCATGTTAGATCACATGTCTCTCCTAAATGTTCTTCTGACACTTGAACTCCATTACATAGCATCATAGTCATCTGTTGGATTTTTACACTGATGGTATTGAATTTATAAATTACTATGAGGAGTGGTAGCATAATATTGAGTGTCTTCAAGTTCAAATACGTGAGGATGGTACATATCTCCTTTCATTACAGGATGACCTTCAACTTGAACTTACATCCTACATTGAAGGAGGAGGAGATCTCCCAAGTTCTGGGTTTGCAAGTTTATAATACCATCTGTGTTTAATGCAGTGCTGGGAATGGAATCCAATGTCGCCTCCTGAACCGACCAGCAGACAGAAGACAACGGACATGGGATCTCCTTCCCAACAAGGTTTATTCAGGAACCTTGAATTACCGCAAAAGCACCCCCCCCCCAGCTCTAGCTCCCAGCCCTTAAATCTCTGTGTCCTCTCCAACCTGCCACGCGGTCATTCTCGATTGGTGCTGAGCACATACATCACATGGCCCCATCTTGCGTATAGATGAACAAGCAGAATGCATGCGCAGTAAAGCCTCGCCTATGTGCCACCCAGGCTTCCTGAAATGGTGAACCAACACGCCAGGGGCGTCTGGCACCCAGCCAGGCGCCATCTTGAGTTCCGCTTCCCACAATCCAAGTCTGTGCTTGCTAAGGATTAACTGTACCAGCTAATAATTCCCCAGCCATTTACAGCTTTTTAAATGTTTTTATTTTCACCGTAGGGTCCTTTAAAATGTTTTAAATGCTTTCATTAAATTGTTTCTAGCTTATACTTTCCCATGTATGTTATATACATCGTATTGATAAATTGTTGTGTGCTTCTCAATTCGCTGGGAATCTGGGTCTGAAGGCAGAGTTGCCTCCCGAGTTTCAGACCCAGGCATGTTTGTTTCAGTGTCCTCCAGGGCATTTTGCCTGGGATGCTCTGCCCAACTTCCAAGTGAAGTTGTTGAAAAGATGCTCAAGCCATTGGTTCTCATGTTTGTAGCAGCAGAGACAGATGCACAGTTCCACACTGTTGCCCTCAGAAACCGGAGAAGTTCCTTTAATCTCTTTAATACCTCAATGTAGGTAAAGACAAATCCTTGGTTTTGACACAGGAATAATTTCAAGATGAGTCAGCATGAAGCAGAGTTTGGATTTTATTAAAACTATGAAGGCATACAGAGAAAAGTGTGGGCTTCTCGAAGGAGCATCATAAATATCTTAGCAATACATGTATATTGTTGTGTGTGTGCGCACGTGCGTGTGCATACATGTATGCGTGCATGTGATATACTTGCTATGGTAAGGGTGTATACATATGTGTTTGGGTGTGCATGCATATATGTACACATAATAGAAGCCATAGATCAATATCTAGTGTTTTCTTCAATTACTCTCCACATTATTTTTGGAGACAGGATTTTTCAGCAAACCCAAAGCTAATAAATTTGTCTAGACTGACAAATAAGCTTTATGAATCTGCTTTTTCTGTCCCTTAAGCTCAAGGGTTTCAGGGACCCATAGCCACAACCAGCTTTTACAAAAGTTCTTAGGATCCAAACTCAAGTACATGCTACTCATGCAGAGGACCCAAGTTTGATTCCAATCATGTGTCAGGTGACACAAAACCTCCTGTAACTCCAGCTCCAGGGGATCATTGGTGCCTTCTTCTGGCCTTCATTGGTGTCTTCACACAGAGAGAGCAATTACCACAAACACATATAATTTTTTTAAATGTGATAATGTTAGGTTAGCTGGTAAGGGTAAAGTGCTTGTCATGCAAACATTAGGATCTGATTTGATTCCCCAGCACCCCTATACAAAGATGGAGTACTGTGTGTTTATAATTCCAGTGCAGGAAAGGAAGAGAAAAAGGATCCCTGGGACTCACTGGCCAGCCAGCCTAGTCCAATCTGCAAGCTTCAGGCCAATGGAGATAGGCTCCCTTTCATGGTAGTGTGCACCTTTAATACAAGCACTGAGGAGGCAGAGGTACTCAGAACTTTGTGAATCAGAGATCAGCTCAAATTACATATCAAGTTTCATGTTAGCCATATATATATATATATATATATATATATATATATATATCAAAAAAAGAAAATCAAGGGGGAATGGTGCTTGAGGTTGATCTCTGACCTCCACATGCATGCACACATACATGCATGGATGGGTACCTGCACATGCATGTACCCACACATATGTGCTTCCCTATATGTGCTCCCACATATGCATGCACACAAACGATTGTAGTGGAATGGTCAACAGAGACAGCAAGCAGAACCTGGATGACATGGCAGATCATGGTGAGGAATTTGGATACTTTCTTGCTCTTTTAAAGGAGCCATTTCATGGGTCCCTTAGATATCCAGTAGTCATTGGAGTACTGATGAAAAGGTTCAGCTGATGGTGGGCCAGGCTAGAATTAGCCATGCTGTCAATGAAGATTTGTACTGATGTAATATTTGTTTTGACTTTTTGGACATGTGGTCTCATGTAGACAGGCTGGGCTTGAACTCATGATGTAGCCAAAGATTTCTACTTTTGCAAAGCTGCAAGAACAAATCTTGGTCCTCCTATCTCTGTCTCCCAAGAGCTGGAATTACAAGCACAAAATCCTAACTAAGCCAGACTGATTTACTCTAAATGGACTAGATGTCTAAGATGAACCCAAAACCATAAAACAAACCTAGCATCACTTTAGATAGAATTTACAGACTGCCGTCAACAGCACCATCTCCATTACCTGCATCTCTCAGCCATGACCACTGGCCATCCACTCTCACATCAGCACCATTCTGGAGCCTTATTATCCTCTGTCACAGTGGTTGCTGTACCAAAAACCCTGAATCACTTTGTAGATTTAAACAGTCAGATATTAGTAGTTTCTCAGGGTTCCCCTTAAATACTCACATCTCTTGTCATTTTGACTTCTCAGATAGTATGCTGGATAGCTTTATGTCAATGACACAAGTCTGCGAGGAGAGGAGCTCAACTGAGAAAATGCCTTCATAAAATTGGGATATAGACAGACCCACAAGGCTTTTTCATGTTTTTTTAAAAAATATTTATTTATTTATTTATTTTTATGTATGCAAGTACATTGTTGCTCTCTTCAGACACACCAGAAGAAAGTATCAGATCCCATTACAGATGGTTGTGAGCCACTAAGTGGTTGCTGGGAATGGAACTCAGGACCTCTGGAAGAGCAGTCAATACTCCTAACAGTTGCACCATCTCTCCAGGCCAAACATTTTCTTAATTAATGATTAGGGAGAAGGGCCCAGCAGATTGTAAGTGATGTCATCCCTGGGCTGGTGGTCTTGGGTGCTATAAGAAAGCAGGCTGAGCAAGCCATAGAGAACAAGTCAATAAGCAGCACTCCTTATAGTTAGTTAGTTACTACATTAGGTCCTGTTTCCAGGTTGCTTCCCTGTTTGAATTCCTGTCATGATTTCCATTGATAATGAACAGTGATATGGAAGCCTAAGCCAAATAAACAGATTTCTTCCCAAGGTGTTTTCAGACATGTGTTTCATCACAGCAATAGTAAACCTGACTAAGACAGGTAGGTGGCATGGTGTTCAACAGCTGTTTCAGCCATAAGAGCACACAAGCTAAATATTAGTCCTAGACTGAGACGTTTGAAATCTGTTGGGCATAGAATGGGTAAAAAGTTCTGGCCTAGGCATGAACTGGTAGCTTTGCTCAGGATTAGCTGGAGAGCAGAGAGGCACAATGGGGTGGAGGGAAACACTAGAGGGAAGGCGAGCTATAGCAGAGCATTCGATGCAGGCCCAATTGCTCTAAAGGGTGTGCTGTGAAAAGTAAACTCATTGTGACAGAGGAAGGTAAAGCAATCCCTTACCTCTAGGAAGTGGAGTTTTGGGAACTTTGTTTTGTTATGGAGTGTACCCAGGGAATAGATTATTGTCGAACACGTGTCCCTGGGCTAAAGGAAAACATAACTCTCCTACTTTCTATTTCTTATAAGAAGGAACTTCCAAACTCTGAGATATGGAGTGGGCTGGATTAAGAGTGACTCCCTGCAGACAGACTATCCCCATGATAGAATCTTTCCATGAATCCTTGCCCCAGTGGTCTACCTGGGGGACAGGAAAGAGTCACAACTTACAGAAAGAATATTCACAATTCTTGAAACATCTTTAATGTGTGTCATTGCTTACTGATGACTACTAGAAGAGATAAAACAGGAGTATCAGGAGAGAGATGGGGAGGAAAGAAAAGAAGAGAGAAGAAAAGACAAACATTTCAGCAATTGATGAGTCGGGTGAGGGGTATATTGATGATCACTCTGTTGTGCAATGGTTCAAAGTCAAAACCAGAGAAGTAATTGCTTAGCTTGCCTGTTGTTCCACTTGGAAGCTGGGGGACCTGGGAGCTGGGCACCTTTTCTTTGTTTGTGGCGATGGTGTTAGTGAGTTGTGTTATTTTAATTCATGGACAGATCTTTCAGAAGGGTCAGTGGTAAGGTGTGCATCCAGTCAACAGACCACAGTCTCTATCATGCCATCCATGAGTGGGGCCTTTTGGGGGTTTCTTTTAATTTCCCTGGTTTGATGTAGGTGATGGTGGCTTTTTATGCCTATTGCACTTCCAAAGAGGAGACATGACCCCAGGGTTCCCCTTCACACGCACTGTTCTCAATAAAGAAAATGTTCAAGCAATCATGAGACAGACCCCTTTACATTATCACTTCATGATGTATTTGTTTAGATTTATGAAATTTTAAAGGTGTCTCTGGTGCCAGACAAAACTTATTTAATGCTTACTAATCTCAGAGGACATTTACATTCCATTTACTTTTTTCAATTCAGAATGCAATCAGGTAGTAAAACTACTCAAACCAAAGCTTCTGCAAACTTGGAAAAAAAATCACTTCCTATTTGATGTCCAAATATAGCATTTTTTGCTTCACAGTTTATTAACACCTTATCATATTAGGCTGAACCATGTGAAATTAACATTTCTATGTTAGAAACAGATACTGACTGTTCTATATTCGCATCAAATCCACATATTTCTTATGATGTTGACATCAGATAAAATGATTCGTATTGCTTATTATATACTTTTTTTCTCCCACAATTAAGGCTTACAGAAGCATAATAGTGGTACATGCTTTGAGTTCCAACACTCAGAAGGCTGAAGCTAGCAAAGCTCTAAGTTCCAGGCTAGCCTGGACTTTCCTATATAACAATTCCACACTAGCTAGACAGAATAGTGAGATCTTGTCTCAGAAAACCAAAATAAGTAAGTCAACAAAACAACACAACAAAAATCAACCAACCAAACCAACAAAAAGCTTAAAGAAACAGAATGAGGACCATGTGTCTACAATGGCCCTAAAGTAAATGTAAATTCCCATACAAACTTAAAAATGATACATTCTACTTTGTAGCACTCAAGAGTCTGACTCAATTCTATGACTTGTCATCCTAGCTTGACAGCATTGAAAGAATAGAAACTACTGCTCGACATTAACAGAAGTATTTCCTCTTGTGGGAGCATACTTTGGTGCCCTATATAAATTCATGAAGTATCAGAGTATCTTTTCCATGAATCTGATAATTATTGTCAAATTTTGTCCTTTTGGTTAAATGGGAACCTTGCTGAGAAGGTTGGGAGTCTCATTAGACAATGCAGAGAGCTTTTGAGGCTGTTTGGCCTCAAATTCCTGTTTGGCAGGAATTTGACATTGGGCCAGGACAAGGAATTAGGCTTTCAGGCAGGAAGTTGACATTGGGCCAGGACACGGAAGTAATGTCCGACAGGAATCTGATTTAGGGCTAGAACAGGGAAGTAAGTTCAGGCAGGAATCTAATCTTAGGCTAGAACAAAGAAGTAGGCTTCAGGCAAGAATATGACTTTGGGTTAGGACAGGGAAGTAGGCTCAGATATATTGGTTATTCTGATAAGCCCTTAGGAACAGATCACAGGACTTTACTGCCTTGCTTGTTTCTTGACTATTTGTGTTCATTGTCTTGCTCAGTCCTTAACCTAGAACTGACCTTCTTACTTACAAATACTTAAAGTGGTAAAAGCAGACTGGAAAAAAATAAATAAATAAACCCACCTCAGCCTCAGAACTGCCTGTGGTCATGTTACAGTGTTGTCTAATTGCCATTTTTTTTTTAATCCTTGCTCCTGCCCTGGAGAACCTGTTGACTCACTGAGCTGGCTTGGTCAAGACAAACTACCATTCTCATCATTCTTCCCTGAAATACAATTTCCCATAACTCCCAATGGAAGAAAAACCATCAACTCTAATCTCTTTCTCTTTTTAACAAGCAGGTATTTTCAATTGAACATGTGTCATATAATGTCACATGATGCGGTGAAGCATAGATTATTCTAATGGCTCTGGGAAGTGTTATTTTAAAAATCTGAACAATTCTCACAATTTGGTTCACAGCACTGGGATATCTGTGTCCCCTCCCCCACACACATACAAATGACTAGAGTTTTCCTTAGATATTTCTCACTAATGTCCTTAAATATCATGGTCCTGAGAGCTGGAGGTTTTCTAGAAGGAGCAGGTTACATAGGTGTTCCTTTATCAAACTCTGGCAACAGCCAGTGGAACATTCATGCTCCAGCACACCATAGCCGTTGTCGTTTTCACCAGTGTTATGCCAGGCAGTGAAAGTGGAGAAGCTGAGACACAGGCTTGTTTACTTACAGAGCTGACATAAGTTGTCTATTCCAGGTACTTTGAATGTGCTCTATTTTAGTCAATGAAAATTCCTTTTTTTTTTTTTTTCTGGGCAGAAAGCCCATATGCTTCCTGTAGTTACCTAAGGATCTTGGTTACAAAAAATAGCAGAGGAAAAAGAGACTGGGAACAATAGTCTTTAGAGAAGAGACACAGAATAAAGAGAGTGTAGTGTTGTGGGTGAGAAAACAAGTTAAACTTCTAGAGAAACTCTTACGCCTAGTGAACACATGTGTATACTGCCAACCAGTTCTGTCTTAGTGTGGCAGCCTGGATGCTGAGGTCACGCTGTCCGGGTCCAATTCCTGGATGCAATTGGGCTCTTAGGTAAATTGCTAGCCTCTGGGCTCTAAGCCACTTGTCATAGAAGCTGCTTTTAAACCAGCATTGTGTGGGGTTGAGTTAAAAGCGTTCACCGTGACATCACAGGCGAAGCACACAGGTGCTGGTTTGGATTAACACTGGCAAATGTCAACTACAAAGCAGTGGTTACACTCCAGTGATTTCTTTTGTAGCCATTACAGCAAGACTTTCAGAGACATAGAAACAAAGTCACTCCTTGGCAACATCTTCAGAAAACAGCTCTGAAGAGTGATGAAGCCGAACTAATTTCTAACTGATTCACAGACTGACTCAGCAGAGGGTGCAGGCTGAGAGCTGTGCCTGCAGAAGCGCCACATCTCACCTCACAGCCAGGTATGGCCAGGTCCTCGTTTTAGCTCTGTGAACCTCAACCATTGATTTTATCTCCTCAAGTCCTGGTTTTCTGATTTCAAAGGTGAGAATAACAACACCGTCCCTGCAAGATTGTCATGGAATAAGCAAGAATAACTACAGGGCTGCTAGACACATCACAGACAGTCGATGAAAAGCACTTCTTGCACATAAGAGGGGCCAGGTGAGGTAATACAGAGTATCAGAAAGTTTAATATACATTCAACAAACTCTCACACTTTAAAATAAAAATTAGAAAAAAAAATAAAAGCTTTACACACAAAATAACATTTGAAAAGTTATTTGAGTTCTTTTGGCCACCTTTAATTTTTTTTCTAACTATTATAGACATTTAAATTTTCATAATTCCAAGAATATTGACATTACATTAATATTAAGATTTTTAAAAGTCTACCCCTGGGCAGGAGACATAGCTCACTGGTAGAACACGTGCCTGGCATACAGGAGGCCATGAGTTCAATCTTGAATATATTGCAGGAAGTACCTATTCCCGGCCACAGCCCTTCAATGGTCCTCACCCTTGAGCCCTTACTTTGTATCTCTCAGGTGTGTCTTCTGCTAAGCCTGAACCAGGAACACTAGTTCTCTGAAGATTTCAAACACCATCCGCTTACGAAACAAAAGCAACAGCTGAGTTTCAGGCAAATAAGATTGTCTCGTGTAAAGTATATTGAAAATATTTCTGTAACTAATTACTAATACGTATTTTTTTTCTGGGCCAATATTATTCTAAGTATTTTACATGAATTATATCATGTATTTCATTAAAGTATGAAGAGTGATGCTGTTAAATAAGTAGCCATGAACCACGTGTAAGTTTTTCTCTTTACATTCCAACTTGTAAACATAATACGTCAGATTTTAAATCCATCCCCTCAGTTTCATGAACCCAAACTTCTAGTGGTCAGTAAGGACTACAATAATGGCTACCTCAAAGTGCTGAACACAGCAGTGTCACAGAGAGTTTATTAGGCAGTGAGTTTTTAAAGTTTTAAGATTTTATTTTAAGTGTGTGTATGTGTGTGTGTGTACGTTTACATGACTGCAGATGTCCATGTAGGTCAGAGATGTCAGATCCAACGGGAGCTCGAGTTGCTGGCAACTGGGAGCCACCAAAGTTGGGTGCTGAGAGCCAAACTCAAGTCCACTTAAAGAACCACTTGGAACCACTGTGCAATCTCTCCAGCTGTTTCTTGGAGTCTAAGTAACTTTCAACCAGCATTACCATTGAGCTGGACTCAAACACTGGAACCATTTCTCTCAACATTTTTGCTTACCAGAGGCAGACCTTAGCTGCCTCAAGGTCTATGTAGATGTTCTTCCAAGTGTCCAGTTTTTTTTATTAGGACTATGGTGAGTTTGGTGAGTTACATGCACCACAATGACTTTGTTGGTCAGCTTCCCATGGTCGTAACTGAATAGCTAAGATCATCATAGATTCAGAAGTTTCAGCCCACGAAAGGTCTGTCCTCCCTGGTGGTTAGGAACCTGTGGTGAGATAATACATCATGATGAGGAGATCCAGCAGATCACACTGCTCACCTCACAATGGCTAGGAAGAAAGAGAGACACTGGTGTCCTACAATCCCCTTCAGAGTCACCCTGGGACCCTTCTGGAGCAGCCAATGAAGTCCTATGTCTTAAAGTGTCTAACATGTAGTAGTGCTGAGCTGGGGGCTGCACATTTAACACACCAGCCTCTGCAGGATGCTCCAGTCCCAGATTCTAGCACTGAAAAAGAAAATACTTATTACATTCAGCAACAACATTCTAGATTTCAGGAATTCTCGTGTCATTTCTTGTTTGTTTGCTTGTTTTTCCTTGTCCATGAACGCACTGTCTGACTATTTAATTTTTAAAACTTACTCTCATTGAAACTTACACTTGTTGCTTAAAAATATTGTATTAATAGTGTAGATGTGCCCTGAGTAGAACTTACATTTGTAGAAGTACAGAAAAAATAAAATATTTTATAATATTTTAGCATCATGGGACTTTTATTTTGTTAGAGAGCGAGGGAGAAGGAGAGAGAGAGAGAGAGAGAGAGAGAGAGAGAGAGAGAGAGAGAGACTACTAGAGTGTCATAGTGTTAACCACAGACGATTACCAAGCATGTGTGTTACTTACCCTAACCAGAATCATGGGTAGAGTGAAGAGGACATTTCCTTCTTACAGAGAGTCGATGCTATTCATTCATAGACATAAACTACCATACACTTAAATTACAACATGCCTATGACAAGTACTTCAGAAAGGAAGTGATTTTCAAGGAATATGCTTCAGGGAAAGATGCACACATGTATGTTACAGGAAACCAACTATGGCGCCAAGTGCCTTCAATCTTAGCGCTTGGGGGAGGCAGGCAGGGCCTGTGCATTTGAGGCTCACCCTGTCTGTACACCAAGTTCCAGGCCAGTCAGGATACAGATTGAAACCTTGTCTGAAATAATAAGTAAATAAACGTAATTTTTAAAGAAAAAGACTATCTAGGATGAAGGAGCAGAACGTGCAATGAGGATAAAAAGAAGATGAAGGCTGGAGGGCAATAAGAACGCCAGCATGCCTCAGAGTGGAGGAGAACCATGAGGACCTGGCTTAGTATCCCCAGAATCCATGTAAAAAGATGATCACGGCGGGGGGGGGGGGGGGCTGTAATCCCAATGTAGCGAAGGCAGAGATAAGAGGATCCATGGTTCACTAGCCATTCAATCTAACTGAATCAAGAAGCTCCAGATCAGTGAGAGCTCTTGTCTCAAAAAAAAAAAAAAAAAAAAAAAAAAAAAAAAGTGAAGAAAAATAAGTAAAAAGACCTGACATTTATCTCTTGTGTGTGTGTACACTTATGCACACATGCATGCCTGTGTGCATACACACATAGGGGTGGGAAAGGGAGAGAGACAGAGAGAGAGATAGAGAGACAGAGACAGACAGACAGAGAGAAAGAGAGAGAGAGAGAGAGAGAGAGAGAGAGAGAGAATGAGAATTGCCTAGGAGGCTACTACCATCATTGCAATGAGTTGTTTGGTGTGAGGCAGAAAGCCATGCAACTAGAGGAGCCAGTTCAAAGCAAGAGTGAAGTCAAGATGTATCCAAACCCCCAAAATCTTGCTCTGAGACTGGCAGGGGTAGGAACATTCCTTCGTTGGTCTGGGCCTGCATGGTCTAGTGCATGTAGCCTCTAGGATCCCCACCTCTGCCATCCTTGAGTTAGTCATGTAGACTGATGGATATTCTTTCTCTCCTCTCTCTTTCTCTCTCTCTCTCTCTCTCTCTCTCTCTCTCTCTCTCTCTCTCCATGTCCAGCAAGCACCTGGAATTTCTTTTCATGCAAATGAAGCATTTCTAGCACCTTGGCACTAGTCAGTAATGTACACTCACCCTGAAAACCCCTGCCCACTCCCCAAGATTTATATAGCCCTTCTTACCCCCTATTAGGGAGAGCCAATTCACTGAAAATTGTTTCCAACCTGACTGGATAAACTTCGTTCTTTCCAGTCCAGCCAGGTGCACAGGGGTGCCTGGACACCCGGAAGGCAGAAGCAGACCACGTCAGCAGTTTGGCATGTCCCTCAGTGTTTTCGCTATATCATCCACACAGCATACCTTTGCTGCCCTCTGATACAGAGCCAGATTGAGGCTCTTGGTTTCTGAGACTTCTAGTTGCTTCCTCATTCCTAACGATCCTTCCCACATTCCTCTCTAGACCATCAGATCTTTCTATCTCAGGACTTTCACACCTGCCTAGCCTTCTTCCTCCCTCCCTTCACCTTCCTACTCTTCAGGCTAACTTGTATTCAATCTCAGGTCACCGAGAAGCTTTCCCACTGTGATTTAGATGGGCCATTTCCCAAGTCTAACTTGATCAATTCATAGCTAGAAGTCAGGTCCTCCGTACAGTCATGATAATCTTGGTCACTTGGTGACTCTTCCTTCCTTCCCTTATGGTCACAATATCTGTGTGCAATTTTGATATGCTGTGTGAGCATTATTAATCTCAATATGCCCCAGAAATAGAAAGAAGAATAAAAACTCCAAACTGGTATCAGACTATGGTGGGAAAAAACATTTATTGCTTTGGGCATGACTGTCACTTGTATGAAATTGTTTTAAAATCTGAAGTAATAAGCACGACTAATTTTGTAAGCTGGATGTATTTATTCCCCAAAGAGTTTTCCTGGTTTGTCATTGTATTTTGATTTTTTTTCTTACTTAAAGCTCTGTGCCACTAAGGAATCAATTCTGTTTTGTTCAATATGGTGTCACTGACTGCTTCAAAGCAACTTCAGAGATGTCTGATGCTTACTGCTGGAATCTGGACAGATTTACAGACAAAGGGATTGGTCATCCTCTCAAATATCAGCTTCATGCCTATTTGTCCTTACTTCTGAGCAACTGGCCACAGATATCAAAGCTCTCATTAGTTCCTAGGCTTGTTAATATATCAGAGCAACCCACAGAAGTCAGGGCCATGTTGTACTTTACTAAGTGACGATGAAATGCCCCTCATAAACTTACATGTTAAATGTTTGATCACAAGATGGTGCCGTTATTTAGAGAGGTGGATTCTAGCTGGAAAGGTAGACTACGGAAGAACACGACTTTGGAGATTGTACCCCTTGCCTCTGGCCCTTTTCCATTCTGCTTTCTGTCTACAAAGATGTGAAGAAGTCTTCTGCCAATGTTCCTGCAATTATAATGTTCTGACTAATTACACAGGGCCAACTAGTCATGGTGTGAGCCCTCTGAAACTGTGAGCCAAATTAAACCCTTCCACTTTTAAGTCATTTTCATCAGGTAGTTTGGTTACAGCTACACAATGGTGCACAAACAATAATGGTTAAAGCTTCATGCTAGCAAAGAGACACACACTGGAAATAGTCAAGGGTAGAGGCATAAAGTGCCATGTCTAAGGTGGCCAAAGTTTGTAGTCTCCTTTGCCTTTATCAATGTATGCTGGACCCCAGGCCCAAGCTAATCCCCTGCTTCAATTTGGGATGACGGAGAACACTCACCTTCAATGTTCAGAGTTGACCCTGGGGTTTCACCATGTAGGTGTCATGGGCTGGATTCTTGACCACGTGACTAAGTATCCAATCCCAATCTCTTCTTCCCCAGAGCTCAGGCTTGTGTCATGTAATTCAAAACTCCAAAGCCTAGTGACATGCTTTGCTTTTTTGTCTAGGAAAGTTCTCATCTTTGTCATTTCATTAGCATAAACTACCCCGCCATGAGTCACCTTGTGAACAACACTATAAGGTATGGTCTGAAGCATCCACTGAGATTAACAAAAATGTCCCTGCCTCTAAACCCAAGAGTTTACTGGTATTAGAGTACTAGAGATATAAAGGCCAGCCTATTTAATCATCACTCAATGACACATAGTGTGTTCAATTAGTGGTTGTTAAGTAAATAACCCACTGGAGAGTTTAATTGGATTAAATCAGAAAGTTCTATGACAATGTCAAACAAAATGGCACAAGAAAGCATGTGATTGGGTCTGGGTGACTATTTAGAGTGGTTTCAGATATTGGCTTATTGAAGAATATAGTAGAATATAGACTTGAAGCTTAGGGGCTACTCTCTTAAGATGCTTGTTGTTGACTAGGAGGTAGACGATGTAAGATTCAGAGGTACAAATAGTGGGAAAGAAAGAACCAGAGACTGAAGAGGCTAAGGAGAAGAAGAACTGATGGATGAAGGTCAGGGTGATCAAATACAAATCTCAGAGAAAAGGTTAGAATCGACTTCTGAAAAACATTCATGATTCAACTCTGTGGAAATACTATTTTTCAAAAACGTTTGTTGCTTTGGGTAACTTCTTTTTGAAATTTCTTTTTTTTTGGGGGGGGGGCGGAGGAGCAGGTTATGTGTATGAGGGTTTTGCCAGCTTGTGTGTAGTAGTAACTAATAACACATGCTTTTCTGGTGCCCTTGGAGGTAAGAAGATAGTGTCTGATCCTCTGGAACAATATCTGAAACTACTCTAAATAATCACCCAGACTCACTCTGGGACTGCAGTTACAGATGGTTGTGAGCCGCCATCAAGGTGCTGGGAATGGAACCCAGATGCTCTGCTAGAGCAATGAGTGCTTTTTAAGGTGTGAGTCAATTCTCTAGTGCTAGGAAACTGGCTCTTAAATAAGAAGACATTTAGCTGTATCTGGGCACATGGCTGTTTATGAAAATGCTGATTACATTCTTCAAAAAAGTAAATAGATAATGACCTAGCAATTTCACTTCTGTGTATATACACCCAAAAGAATGTAAAACAGAAACTCCAATGCCTACCTATGTTCACAGCAATGTTATCCACACCAGCCGATGAAATCAGCTCAAATGTCTAATGACATATCAATAGATATATATTAAATAGTATGCATACATTCAATGAACTATCATCAGCCGAAAAAAATCAAGTTAATCTTAACATAGTCTGCAACACAAAGGGAGCTTGAAAGACATCATGATAAGTGAAATAAGCCAAGTACGGAAAGATGAATATCACATGATTTCCTACGTATCTGCTTATATAAGATAGCTAGAGGACTCAAATTCATAGAGATGACAAATGGTAGTTACCAGGGGGTGGCTGTAGAAGGAAATGAGAAGCTACAGTTTCATGAGTATAGAGAATGGATTCTCAACCTATGAGTCATGACCCCTTTGGGGCCAAATGACCCTTTTACAGACATCCCGCACATCAGATATTTACATTATGATTCACAACAGTAGCAGAATTACAGTTAGGAAGTAGCAATGAAAATAATTTTGTGATTGGGGATCACCACACCATAGGCAACTGGATTAACAGATCCCACAGCACTGGGCAGGTTGAGAACCACCGGAACAGAGTTTCATGACATCGTTGAGAGCCTGACAACAGCAAAGGTTGTAATGTGGATGCCCCCACTGAGACTGAATCGTGCTCTTAAAATTACTGAGCAAAATTTAACACTATATATTTTGGTTTTTTTCCTTTAAGAATTTTATATGTGCATGGCTGTGCTGTGATCATATATACTTCCCACTTATCCCTCCAACTGTTCCTGGATCCCTCCTAAATCTCCCTTCCAATTTCATGATTTTGGTCCTCCTCCCACTCCCCAGAGTCCAATTAGAGGCGTCCTTAAAGGAGCCTATGTGTGAGGGAAGCCACTAGAACACCAGTTTGCTTCCCCATTGCTGTGATAAAACATGGACAACAAATGCAACTGTGAAGGAAAGGTCTTACAGGTTACAGTTCATCACTGAAGGAAGCCAGAACTCAAGATGGAAGCTTGACGCAGAAGCCATGGAGGACTGCTGCTTGCTAGTTTGCTCTCTTTGTGACTCATAGTGTCTTACACAACCCAGGCCCCCTACTTAGGGATGGTACTGGGAACAGTAAGCTAGACTCACTTACGTGGAGAAGCAATCAAGAAAAGGGCCCACAGATATGCCCACTAGCCAGTCTGATGAAAGAAATTCCTCAACTGAAGCAATCGTCTTCTCAGGTGTATTAAATTGACAACCAAGATTAGCTGTAACAATGGTCAATCAAGTAAGTCATCAGCCACCACACACCAAGGAAAACAGACTCCCCTCCCCCAGCAGCCCTCAAGTGCTGATAACTCCTCAGTTAGGGGTGGGGGCTCTTGTGCTCCTCCTGCTCCAGGTTGGAATGTGGACTGACTTGATTTTGTGTAGATCAGATCTTGTGCAGGCAACTGTAAGGGTTGTGAGTTCATGAGTACAAAGGTCCAGTCATAAACACACACATGGTTTTACTTCAGTCCTTCTCAATCTCTGGCTCTTATTATCATTCTGCCCCCCCCCCCTTTTGTGATGTGCCATGAGCCTTGTGGGGAATGATGTGTGGTATAGATGTCCCTTAATGGCTGAGCACCGTGCAGACACTTATTCTCCACAGTCTGACCAGTTGTCTCTGTAATAAACACTATCCCCTGCACAAAAACACTTCTCTGATGAGGTCTGAGGCATCTCATGTACTTACTTATTACAACGTAATAAAAAGACTGAGACTGCTGTGCACACGCACCAAGGTTGGTTTTGGCTTGATTTTCCTTTCGTCATCAGCAAAGCCTAGAGCTATGTTAGAAACAGTCTTGTCTCTAACATGAATTTTTCATGTTTCTTATGTTTTTTAATTCTATCGCATACATATTTGAGGAACGGATAATGAACTTTCTAAGCAACAATATAATGTTTCAGTATGTTCTCAGTTTAAATATATAATACGATTTAATATGGTTCAAATTTCTTGAAAATTATGAACTTTTTTTTTAACAGTTATCTTCTCCATGGAAAAGAGAGTGTCCTGAATATGCAAGCTTCTATACTTATGTCCCACCATGCTAAAAGCTGAGTGAGACACTATGGTGTTTCTGAAAGATGTAAAGAAAGAACTGGTAAAAAAAAAAAAAAAAAAAAAAAAAAAAAAAAAAAAAAAAAAGACATTCTGCTGACACTCTAGCTGTCCCCAGCAGCAGCAGCAGCAGCAGCAGCAGCAGCAGCAGCAGCATGGGCTCTTTTCCTAAGGCCTTTATCTCTCTTGTTTAATAGTGCAGAGAAGTCTCAATGATAAAGAACCACTTCCTTACAGCGTGCAGGATTGTCAAATATAGGACAATATTTACTGTTAAATGACCACAGCAAATAAAAACTTGAATGAGCACTGGCAATAAGGACAAACAATGCTTGGCGCTTGCTGTCCATAGGGCCAGTGGATCAATGGCCATTTGACTCAGTCAGATAAACTTCTGATCCATATCAGAAGCCTGTGACTAATACTATTTTCAAGAACTAGAGCATATTCTTTGATAAAACAATTCAAGAAGTTGTATATATAGTGCCACAGAATTTGATGTAGGGTAAGCAAAAGTAATAAAGACTCTTTTTGAGAAACAATGGCTCAAAGGAAGAGGGTAGGGCATAGGAGCCTAATAGTTCTTAAGATTCAATACATTTTGAAGGCTATTTGAATAACTTACTAACATCAGCAGCAGGCAAGGCATATGTTTTACTTGCATTCTGTTTTCAAAAAATATGATAAATATGGAAATCATAAACACAAATGTCACCTGAATAGACTCTTAATACCTCCCTGCCACAGCTATAATTTTTGTCCTTATTGTACAGGCTTGATAGAGCTGGGAAACCCAGGAATTAGAAATACCTTCTGACTGGAGATTCTCCAGAGCTACTGTTGTTGTTGTTGCTGCTGCTGCTGCTGCTGCTGCGTCAGTGATGGTGGCCGTGACATGTCTTTCTATGCATATCTCAGAATGCCATAGAGGTTCAGCAGGGATTATGAACTTCTCCTCTACTCGCTTTTTTAGCACGGTGGGCTTGCATGTCCAGCACCTAGTCAAGAAAGACTTGGATAAGTAGGAAGCAGAAGAGTGTGGCCCCTGCAATCATTACATAGTTTCTCTATCACAGTGATTAATAAGTGACCAGATTCTTAAATAGCAGTTCAAGAATAAAATGATCCTTGCTCTAAGAGTGGTAAGCATAGAAATCCTTTCTCCTTCCTTGAGCTGAAGACTTGGGAATGCTAAGCCTGTGCAGTTTCACTGAGCTACTTATCTAGCTTATCTAGCTACTTATCCTGAACTATTAACTGATCTACCATAAAAGTGATCGTTGGTCAAGAAGAAAGAACACAGATCAGGCCCCATCAGTGGAATGTACTCAGGATCACACTGGAAAAAAGAACATGGGAGGTAAGCTATATATGGGTAAAATCATTTTGGAGAAATGTAATACTTTACTTTAATCCTTCTCGATTGATACCGTACTGTTACTTTCTGTAAACTCCTTGCTGCTGACCTTAGTCAGGGTCAGATTCTATTATTTGAAAACTAAAGGATCCCAATGTAATAAAAAAAAAAGCCTACTTTATTAATCCCTTAACAATTAAATGCCACTTCAGTGGTGGATATTTAATTAATAACACCATCAAGAGGTTGGTACTTATTCATTCATTAATTTCTAAGCACACCTGCCTGGCTCAGAAAGCTAACCTTCTGCAGCAAACAACTATAGCCACTTTATCAGGTTTCACTCCATTGCTGCAAAATAGGCATGATCACAAGAAAGCAGCTGAGGCGGAGAAAGGCAACTTGGTTGGTCACAGATGACCATGGGAGTGCAAAGCTTCTAGAAACATACCCAGAAGTTTTTATTCCCTGGACCAGCCTGGAACTATTAAATCTCATAGAAATACCAGGAAAGATAAGCTACATGAACCAGTGATTGCTAAGCTAAGCAAGCGCTCGGGTGAGTTCAAAAAGCCCTTAGGGCCTGCTGTTTATTTGAAAAACCCAGGGTTGGGACTGGGGTTGGTGGTGAGTGAATGTCAGAAATAGAAGCCTAGCTACACATTAGTTGATGATAGTATCTTAACCAGTCATGCTTGAAGAATTTACATATTAAGGGTGCATAAGTGCATGTGTGTGTGTGTGTGTGTGTGTGTGTGTGCAAGCACATGTATGTTTTTTCTCACTCTTTAGTCCTTTAAAGAAAACCTTCAGGATAAATGTGTGCATGTATACTTGTACACGTCTTAAGTAAAACTTACTTCCTAAACTGTATTGTCAGTAAACCATTGTAATATCCCACATAAAAAGAATTTTGAGATAAAAAGCACATGAAAGCAACTATACAAGTTGAAAAAAAAACCAAATAGTACAGTGCATTGAGCATATTGTTGCTTTATCAAAAATGAAAATATTGAATAATGGAATGAGAATGTGGATTTGTCATTTCTAGTAGTCATCATTCCCTTTTCTGGAACTTATTAGTCAATTTCTCTAAAAGGCTAGAAGGTTCCGAGAAGATATTTTTAATGTAATTGACTGATTATCTTCCACAATCTTCTATTAATGAAGCCCTTAGAAATTTAAAAAAAGAAAAAAAGAAGAAGCGAAGAAAGAAAATATACGTCAGTGATTCTAGCCACTGATATTTTTCAGGATATAATTTTGACCTTGTAGTGTTTTATTACAAAAATTCACATTTTTTTTTAATCTCTCTGTAGGTCTGGTTTCTTAGCCCCTTCTCAGTTTGGTTCTCTCACAGAAGCCAGCATCCTTGATGACAGACATGCCCCTGACTGTTTTTCACAACCACTGGCTGTGTTGTGAGAACTCTTTGGCCTTGCTTTCCTTCATATCTGTCAAAGTGCACGGAGTGTCAAAGGCTGAGAACACAGCCTGTGTCAGGGTGCCCCCAGAGACCCTTCCTAGCATCTCAATAAAACTTCCAGGGAGATCTAGTTTGCACAAAGGATTTCAATAAAAGGATATGCACTTCTTCACCCGTAAGCTGTTCTATTAAATAGCACCTTTAAAAGACCCAGCTAAATACAGAAAACACAGATAATTAGACCTCCGCATTAGTTTTTATCATCCATCGTAACTAAAACTACAAAAACCCAAGCACAAAAAACCATGCTAACTCTTTTCAAAAAATCTCAAACATCATAAAACCTTAGACTTGAAACCCTCTGGTGGCCAAACTCCTTGAGGCCTTTAAGTACTTTAAGCTTTTGCACAGAAAATTTTGTGTGAAGATTCTTCCAGGAATGAGTCTCCCCACTCTCCCCAGCCAAGAAACTATGAGGAACACTATCAAATCTCTTCTCCATGGACTAATTTAGGAGTTGTCTGCTCCTCGCTGTTTGCTGTTTGCTTTTATTTACAATGTTCTGCTGGATTCTAATGTATTCATTCTTTGCCACAGTCAAGTTTTTTTTTGTTTTGTTTTTGTTTTGTTTGTTTGTTTTTAATGTTCTGTTCTGCTATGAGAGCCCTCTGAAGATGCTACATTGTCACCTCTCAGTCCGGTGCTGCTGTTGAACGGAGCAACGCACGTAACTGAGCAAGACACATAGCTCCGTCTTTCCTCGTGTTCCCTGTGCTTTAGGTCTCTCACTGGCATGAAAATCAGGGACCCAGCTCCAATTTTTCCAGCTGTCTCTGCTGCCCTGTGATCTTTCGGTACACATTTTCTAGCCTGTTTAAAAAGGCAAGCTCCTATCCCCCTTCTCTGATTGTGTTTAGGCAGTTTGCCAGTCCAAGACGTGGATTACTATGAACAGAACCACAGACTTTTCTGAAGGAGACTCATTTATGTGCAGTTAGTAGCATAAACCAGGCAAGAAAAAAGGCAGCCGGTCCCTGACTTTGTCCAGCGTCTGGGTAGGTTTTGATTTTACTTAGAGTAAGAACAAAGCAACCACTGACTTTCCCCAAACTCAGACCTTACAGAGTGACTTTTAATGACTTCATGAACCACTAGTCTTCAGACAACTGGAGTTTTTTTTTTTTTTTTTAAATTTTATTTTAGTTCCTCTCCTTCCGTGACATTTTATGATTATACATTATGGTACAGTTCTATTTTTGTTCTTCATGTTTTTCTGAGTTCTTGAAGTCGAGAGGGCATTTTTTTTTCAATAATTTGCCCACCATCAAATGTGTTTTACGGTTTGGGGATAATGTGGAGAGAAGCTTTAAGCTCTGTGCCAATCCCAAACATGGCATTCCCTATGGAGTGAGCCAATTCCATCTCCTGAGTCTGAATAACTTAGAGGAGACGTGATGTCATTGTCTACTTAGAGATAAATGGAAAGGAGTCTGAGTGTAGAATTTTGGAGTGGTCTTTGTAATAATAGTAATTAAAAGGAACATTACCTCATGTATTTAAACTTTTTTTCTGCAAGCCATGTGCTTTTCTCATTTTTGTTCAGTTTTACTCGGAGAGGGTTAGTATTTCTGTTTCATTATTTTTGAAGCGCTGTTTAATGACACTGGTTTAACACTTTCTCACAGTTCACTGCTTCAGTTTTCATCGAATTATAGTTCTTGTTACACTAGACATTTTCATCACCAATTTCCATATGCCTCAAAGCCATGCAAGGACCAGTTTGCCAACAGTGGATTCAGATACCAGATCATAAGAGCACAATTTTTCTCCTTAGATTTTCCTTTCCTTTCTTTCCTTTCTTTTTTCTTTTCTTTCCTTTCAGTTTCTTTAAAAATATGTATTAATTGTCCACTTTCTTTGTGATATTTCCATACATTCATATCGTACTCAGAACGCATTCATTCCCTTAGTCGTCTTTTCTTATCTTTAATCCCTTAACCTTTTCCAGAACAAAACGTTTAGAAATCACAGACTTCCCAAAGCCTTGGTGCCACAGCATCAGATATTTGTTCAAGTAGATTGATTAGTCTGTGTCTTTGGTGAAGGTTTAGCTTACTGCAGACTGGAATTCTGATCCACAAAGATTATGATAAGTTAAGCCTTGGCCATCTATGCTTTCATATTCTTCATATCCCAGCTGTGAAAAAGCAACAGCCATACAATTTACCAAACAAAGTTGCCAGCATCTAAAAAATGTTTCCTAAATTCTGTAGCTTTCCGTGCCGTTGCCTTTGCCAATGAAGTTCTTGCTTTCACGGGAACGACACAGACTAGGGGTGATTGCAGCTCTGAGTTTGCAGATCAGGGTTATAACACCAATTAGTGATACAAATTTATAATAAGTTTGTTGACACCTTCCAACAAATGAACTTCTCTTTTCTTTGAATTGGGATATAACAACAATGGTGATCCAATGGTAAGTAGCAAAATATTAATTCTTTAATTTGTCTTTTCAAATATCACCTATATATCAAGAACAAAGAAACAATAAAAAAAAAAAAAAACAGGGAATCAGTATAATTTGTGCTAACCTGACAACTAAATGCAAATGTTTAGTCTTTCAAATATCAATTCCAGAAACTTAATTATCAGAAGACTACTGAATTCTGGAGAAAGAATATCATAAGAAAATCTCTTTGGCTATCATGTATGTAGTGTCCCAGAATGGAATACAATTCTTGAGTATCTGAACTTAGACCATGCATTGTACTGTCTTTATTTTATTTTTTATTTTATCTTTTGTCTATTAAGATGCTTAATGACATGGGGAAATGCATACAGTATTAACCCAGTGGGAAGAGAAGCTATATAGGGGATGAGATTAATTCATTGTTTTACTTGATATACTTCCATATCAAGTCATATATAATACCTTCATATTAATTTTGTGTGAAAGATTTTCAAGTGGGCTATACAACTATAATTGTCGGGTGTTTCAGGCATTATATAAGCCTTTTTTTTTTAACAGTATTACTTCATTTAACCCTCATAATAACTTTATGGAGCAGGGTCTTTCCACAAAGAAGAAAACAAGGCACAAAGGACTTTGTGGGACTTACCTGAGTTATAGAGGCAGCGCTGGGGTAGACGAGCTAAAATCCTGCTCTGCCCTCAAAATTCCCAACTGTCTTCTGAGTTTGGAAAATACACTTGGCTGGAAATCTATTTAACTAAATGTTCACAGAAGATATATCTGAGTGATGGGATTAATTTTAATCCAGTCCTCTATTGTGTAATCTGTATGTTCTAGTCTTTCTCAGGGTAATTAAGTACTTTAAAAAGGAAAACTAAAGTTGTGTTGTTGTTTTAAGTTCCTTCTGTACTAAGTGCAGAATGTGGATTTTAACGTTGTACTGTGTTGTTACCTAAAACCAAACCAACACAAAACAAAAGCTACTTTCTAGTAAATGTTCCCTTAATTTGATGCAGCTGGTAAAGCCACATGCCTGAGATCTTGGCTTTTCAAGCATTGTCTTAAGGAGAAATCTCACTTTGTTTATCCAGCACTGTGGGGAATCTGGAGGACAAAAGAAATACAAATGGATGTTTCAAAACACACAAATACCAAGAAAGAAGTAAAGTTGGAAAATATAGTTGTCATTGCCTTGGTCCTAAATGTCTCTATTAATTTCCATTTATTTCCTCTTCGAAGTCTGAGCTGCTGAGGAGGAGTGCAGCGACTTAGCTTGAAGCAAGGAGCCCAGCCACTGGATGATTGTTCTTACAATAGATTTTTTAAGACTAACAAGGTTCACATGGAACCACCCCATTATCAAGAGACTGATGTTATTTGTTGCCACTCTGTCTATATTTCAGCCTCTCTGAAAATATATCTGTTTCTTTGAAGACTTCTTTGTGAGTGTGTGTGTGTGTGTGTGTGTGTGTGTGTGTGTAAGCATGTGTGCATGCACACCCACCATACATGTGCAGGTATCTACAGTTTCTAGTCCAGAAGAGGGCACAGGATCCTCTGGAGTTGGAACTATATATAGGTGGTTGGAATCCACCTGACATGGTTAATGAGAACTGAACCTCAGATCCTCTGGAAGAGCAGTATGTACTCTTAGCTGATGAGCCATCTGTGCAGCTCTTTGAAGATTTCAATTAAAAAAAAACCAAGAATCATTTGTTAATAACCCCTTTAGAATTTTTTGTGTAATACTAAACATAAGTGAATTAGTTCTGATAAAATCAGATGTGGGACTCTTATCTATAAAAGTTTTGAAAGGAAAACAGAACTATATTTGCCTCCTGCATTTGTACTTCATAGGTAAAGAGAATAAGTCCAGAAAATCAGTCAAAAATGAATGTACGCCACTGAATGCTTTCAGCTGTGTAAGCTTCAACCAAGGTAGACTTCCAGCATTTTATGCAACTGTTGCATTTAGTGCTGGGGTTCTTCTTAAAATATGGGATTCCGAAAGACATGTATATAATGTAGGGAGGATGGTTAGAATACTCAGGAAGGCTGGGATGAGACTGAATTAGGGAATTAAGGGTAGTAGAAATCTGCCTCTGTGGATGGGGGCCACATGTCTGCAACCTGATTGTCAAGATTCTGGTAAAAGTTTTAAAAATATATTTTTTAAAATGTATTCAAATTTATTGAATGCGTTCCTGCCATCCCATGTCTCATCTTCATAATAATCCTTATGAAAATTGGCATCCCCCTCAAAACAATGGTTGCAGAATCTCTCTGTTGGCCTCAGTGTGCTCACTCTAGCCTCCTGAAATCCACTCTCCACAATGGGAAAAAATGACCTTTACAGAACACTAATGTCATCATGTTCCATTTTTTTTTTCTATTTAAGATCTTTAAACAGTTTCTGGTTGCCCTCAGGATAAAGTCAAACATCTTGAACAAGGGCTCAGCTATGACCTTCAATCGTCTTTAGCTTAGCCCTGCAGTTCTGGCCACCAGCTCTATCAGTTCCAAATCCCTCTCCCAGTGGAAAAAAAAAAAAAAAAAAAAAAAAAAAAAAAAAAAAAAAAAAAAATCACTCTCAGTACCTGGCCACCCCGGCTTCTCTTCTCTGTGATATCTTTATGCTCCACATATGCTTTGAGCTTTGTAAGCTTCAACCAAGGCAAAGCTCAGAAGCATTCCACAGGAAGCCTTCATTTAACCCCCATGAGACCACAGAGAGTTGGTCCCAGGTACACATGGGTTCTGCCCTCGATCAACTGTAGATATAAATATTCAAAAAGCAATTGCATCTACATTGTAGTGCTTTGCTTTTGTCATTGTTCCCCAACAGTATTAACAACAATTTGCATAGTATTTGCATTGTATTAGTTATTTTAAGTAATCTAGAGATAAATATGCTGGAGGATGAGCATGTAATACAGATAATACTTTATATAAAATATACATTTTTTATGAAGGTCTTTGGCATGTTCAGATTATGGGATTCAAGAGGCAAAGAGGTCTGGGAGCCATTATTTGTAGATATTGAGGGACTAGTGTATTTCATAATGTGAGGAAAAGATCCCTACTTTGGGCACAAGTGGATCATCAGCATAGTGTAAGGACTATGTCTAGGACTGGAGAGATGGCTCAGTGGTTAAGAGCACTCGTTGTTCTTGCAAAGAACCTGAGTTTGATTCCCAGTACCCACATGGCAGTTCACAACTGTCTGACTCTAGTTCCGAGGGATCTGATCACTATCCCATCCTCCTTGTGTATTCCATGCATGAGACTTACAGACAGACATGCAGACAAAACACCCGTATGCATTCATATGGTGAATAAGTAAATCATTAAAATGTTTAGAAAAAGAACTGTGTTGGACCCAGAACAAAGCCTCCAAACTATTAGTTGATGGTCCAGCACAATGGTTTGCTGGAGAAAGATGCTGTCACCAAACCTAACCACCTGAATTCAATCCTCTGGCCTCAGCAAGTTATCCCCTGATCACACATGTGTCATGGCATTACACACTCACCTACATACTCATATACCTACTAAGTAAATAAATGTAATAAAAACTTGAAAAATGTAGCAGTTGTGTAACTGAATTATTATGGTAGTGGGGGAAAATTTTAGTTTCTGCTGCTCTCTGAACTTCTTTAGAAGTTGTATCTTCCCTTTTTGTTTTTTTTTTTTGTTTTTTTTTTTTTTGCTGAGAAGGAAAATTATGCTACCTTGTTAAATTGAATTATCCCTTTTGAAAAAACACAAATTGTTATTGTTTGCAGATTACATGGCTTTTCCACATTATTCATCTTTTAAGATTATTTTAGCTCTACTTCTGTGAGAATGTACTCTTCTCCCTGACAAGCCTTTCCCAAGTAGCTCCAAATTCTATAGTCTTTCCAAAATTGGGAACATGGCATGTCATATTGTATATAAAAACTGATAGCAAAAATCATGCAAATCTCTTAGAATGGATATTAAAATTGAAAACATATTAACCCATGTTCAGCATCTTTTAAATTTTCCCGATTGTAGCATTTAGATACAGCTGGGTTGTAGCCTCATATGCACAAGGCTATAGGTTCAATCCTTAGCAACACAAAATAATTATTGCACAGATATTTGTCTAGCTCATTATATGCTCATATAAGCTCATTATAATATTATCAAATTATATTAATAATAAATATATTCACCATTTGTAATAGTAAATGCAGTATGTCTGGTCCATGCTAGACATCACTTACTAAAATGGTAAAAATTAACATTTTGTAAATTGCTAAGATTTTCACATCTTCCTTGCTTGTCATTGTTTCTGCTACCAGCAAAGCTAAGTCAACTTTACCTCTTCTGGTGTACTAATTATAAAACTTTCCAAGAGCTAAAATTTCATCTATTATAATTTGCCTCAAATCTTTCGAAGTCACGTATATTTTTGTTAACCAAAGAGAAGTTTTAAATATAATGAACGCCCAAATTATTCTTACATTTATTTGGAATGTGTCACAAAAAGACATATTCAAGGATAAGATTAATCACATGAGTCCCTTTTGAGACCGAGTCTTGACAAACTGTCTTTGTAAATATTTAGGTATCAACTTTACTCAGGTTTCTTGTCTTTTGGAGTCCTACTGTATTCAAAGAGAAAAGCCTTCAAATGGGACAGACACAGTATAGTCAGTGTTCAGTTTCTCCCTGAGAAAATAATTTTGTAAAACAGTCTAGAGACACTAACAAAAATCCCTTTAAACTGAACTATTTTACCTACATGGAAAGTTCTGATTTGCTCAACGCCAGCTGTATGACGTCACTTCCTTTCTTGCAGCCCTGGCGTGAATTTTTCTTCATTGTTCATTTGACTTTCTCACTGATGTGCTTCTTCATCTATTGATTCATGTGGACATTTAGCAACCATTTCCAAGTGTCTGCGTGTGTACTGTACATATGTGTGGAGGGTAGAGAGAAATATAAGGCATAGTTTGACAACTCTGAGCAGGAGCTACAATAAACACACCCGAAAGTATTTTAAAAAGTGAGACACATGGGAATTCAGGAGTTTAAAAAGGACTTTGTTGGTGAGTATTTATTTTTATTATATCTTAATGGTAGTGCTACAAGCCACTCTCATTTCTAGTAGTGATTCCTCAGATATTGATGGAAAATAATTATAAAAAACTTGAACAGGTTAAAGACAAAAAGAACACAGCTATATTTTTTTTAGTGAGATGTATATAATTTCATTGAAATTATCCAAAGAAATTTAATGATTTTATTTTTTAAGGGGCCATAGGACTAACCTCAGTTTCAGTGTGTTCTGTCCAAGCACCCTTTCTCACAAGAGGCTGAGCACGAGTTCCAGCAAAGCACTGAACTATTAGGGGAAGCATCATTTGTTTCTAAGCTTCTACTCAAAGTTCTGCCAGGGCCCCTCATTTTCTTTCCTAAATGCATTCTGAAGAGATATTTTGCAGGGATTTACAATGGGTATCAGGAAATGGATGTGGTCTGCATCCAATCATTTTAAAAGTAAGCTTTTAGTGTACGTACCTATATTTGTGGATAATATCTCAAAGTGCAAAGTCAAATCCACATACTGAGAATTATTTGAAAAGTGACTTCCTCTTCTTCCTGACTTACTGTTTAAATTCATTTACATTTCTCCGGCTTTTTTGTTTGTTTGTTTGTTTGTTTGGCTTTAACAGACCAATGGAGATAAAAATTACCAACCCACATACAAGTTGGTCATTGCTGGATTATTCATTCAGAAATAATTAACCCAGTATGGTTGATTTCTTCTTGTATTAAAATTTTGTTTTAAATATTATTTTCCTCAGTTTCCCCTACTAAATAAAATGATACAAATTCCCACCAACTTTGTAAAGAACCACACACTTGATTTTTAATCACATATAAATTATCCTTTAAAATGTGCCAGTAAAATAGAACATATTATTATTTACAGTATGTGTGCCTTATTTAGACATATTTAGATCTCAAACCATGTTCAAACTAGTTTAACTGTTTCAACTGACAATTCAATGTAAGGAGGGTAGTGCATAGTGATATTACTTGGATTGATCAAATCGGTCTAATCAGTCTTAAAATTCAAACTATTTACAAAAGAGGAATGTAATGTTAACACTTCTGGGAGACAAAAACAAGTATCTTAAAAGAACATGTTTCTAGTCAGTGTTCATGGTTGGTCTGAAAACCAAAAGATAGCAAAATATGGAATTGCCCCTTCAACTCATCTTTGGCATCCTTTAATGTCAGTGTCACTTGCTGTGATTTGTGCTGGGCAAGGGAAGGCACTGTCCTTTTCCCTCAGCACATCAGGCAAACTCTGACACTCTGGGCATGCTGTACAATGAAAGTACATCAGCAAGCCCATTTCCCCTTCATTTCTGCCTGAGCAGAAGAGATGGGCTACTTAAAATTCAAGTGTCAGGAAAGTCCATTGTAAAAGGGAAATATTTTCAAGCGAATTCCGTTTGATCTTTTTTTTTTTTTTTTCTTTTAAATAAGGGGCTCCTTCAGCCTTTCTCTTCCTTCCTTTCCAGACCTTGGAAACCAATTAGTCTCAGCACAGAGGCCACAGACCAGGTTGAAATGGCTCCTTTTTAATTTTAGGGGATATAATTTCAGCCAGGATGTCTAGTCAGTTGTCACATAGTATACAAAGCGCACGTTTCTCTCTCATGCACATACACTGGTGTTCCCTTCGGAGAATGCAGATTTTTTTTTTTTTTTTTTTTTTTTGAGTCTGACTCCTAGAAAGGAATTAGATCTGGTCGCCATCCAAATCCTCCAGCTCTGACAGTGGCATAACATCACAGGGCCACCTCATCTTTCAGACAGCCGTGCCAACCAAGTTTTCTAAAAAGCCTTCTGTCCCACCATTTCAGTGGCTTTCCGATCCTTACCCCGCCCCCTTTTGCATACAATTCCTAGTGTTCCGCCCCCCTTCCCCGCCAGGTTTCCAAAGTAGTAGAGAAAATTGGAGTAACTTCGATTAAAAAAAAATTTTTTTTTTTTTGAAGAGCACGTCTTTGGGAAAGGGACAATGTGATTCAAAGGGCCGCGGGGTGGAGGTGTGTGTGCGGAAACAATTAAAGCTTTTGCCTGACTTCACCTTCTTATCCTGAACCTGTCTTAATTCTTGAAGGTGAAAAAACACCAGCTGGGTTGGCCTTTTCTTTCTCAGGAACAACATTGCAGAGCCAAAGAAGGGTGTGTGCGCGTCTGGCGCTTTGAGGGGGTTGAGGAGAGGGGAGCCTTGATACCCCATAGGAAAGCCTCAGTTCAGCAGAGTGGAGGGACCCTGGGGTCGCCCCTCTTGGTGAGCTCTTAGTGCCCCAGCCGCTCCTCCTGCCCCTGCAGCGAGTTCTGCGCTTTGGAGCTGTGCCAGGACCTCTGACAGAGCCTGGCAGGTTCATGAGTGGGGGGCGGGGGCTTGGTGTTCTCTTTGCAGAAGACGCCCATCTGGGGGGCTCCCCTATTTTCCTGGCGCTCAGTGGCCCGCCCCCATCTCCCCGACCCCTATCATTTTAACGCTGATCACACACGATGGTGAACTTGCAGCTCAGCTTCCTGCCGCCTGCTTGACCCAGGGAGCACCAGCAGCCTGCGGGCCTCGCCCTCCGCTCTCCCTCCTCTCCTGGAAACCCCGCGGCCTCGGGGCGCGGGTGGGGGGTTCGAGTGGGCCGGAACTACGGCAGGGGCGTGCAGGGCGCGGGGTCCCGGCGGGGAGCTCACAGCGAGCGGCGCCTGGGCGGCCCAGCTTCCTGGAGCTGTGCTCCTTTGACCCCAGTGGCAGTCCCTGTCACTGCACCGCTCGCGCTCCCTTCGCTCGCCGCGCCCTCGCTGCCTCTCCTCGCCCCCTCGCTCGTTCTCTCCCCAGATCGAGGCTGCTCCGGTCCTCTCCACCTCCCCCCGCAGCGACCCCGCGTCCCGCTCGCACCGCGCCCCTGTGCCGCCCTCCCAGGCCCTGGATCGGCGGCGGGGACCTCCGGGGTCGAAGGTTCTGGCCCGCCCGCGCCCCTCGCCCCTGCCGCCCCCAGCGCTGTTCCGAGCCGGCTCTGGTGGCTTGGCGATGGCTCGCCCGCACACCGGGCGCTGAAGGCATCCCGGGGATCCGGAGCGCAGCCCGGGAAAGGTAATCCGCCCGGGGAAGGGAGGCGGAGGGCGGGGGAGGGGGGAGGAGGCGGCCGGTGCCGGGCGCGAGAGGAAGGGAAAAAAAAATGCACACACAAAGCGGAGCCCGGGTGAGAGGTGCCTTGTCAGAGGCGCGTGCGAGGGCGCGGGGGCTGCGGAGCGCGGCGGCCCCGCCGACCCTGAGGTTGGCCGACTGAACACTCGAGGACCCGGGGAGAGCAGATTTGTTTCCCCCCCGAACCCCTCGCAAGCGAGAGCGAATTTCTTTGCGTAGCTGCCCTTCTTCCCACTCCCCATCTCGCCCCCTGTTCTCCCTTCCCCCCCAGCCCTCGGCCACCGACCTCTCGGGGTCCCCACCTCCCTGCCCCCTCCTCCGCCGGGTTTCCCGGGAAGGTGGCGGCGGGGGGTGGGGAGGTTGTCCGCGAAAGCCCGCGGCCAAAGCCCCGGGGCAAAGGATGGGGGTGGGGCCCGGGAGTCTGAGACGTGTTTACTAGAAAGTCCCAGGGTCGTGCGCCGCAGCTGCCCCGGCCTAGGCCCGGGTGCATTGTGTTGGCCCGAGCTCCGTGCGCCCGCGGCGGCCCCGGGCCAGGTGCAGTGGCCGGACGGCTCGCTGCAGCTTTGTGCTCCGGCCGCCCGCGCGCGCAGCGCTCCAGCGCGGAGCTCTCCGCCGGCCCCCGCGCCCGGACCTTACTCTCGGGTCTCGGCGATCACTGCCTGCCGAGCGAGAGGGCTGGGAGGCGGGGTACGGCGGCGTGGAAAAGTAACCGTGGCCGCCCAGTTTCTTTTCTACCTAAGCAGTAGTTGTGTGGGTTCCCTTCTCCCCCCCCCCACCTCCCCTATTTACATTTACATGTGGTAGGATTGTCTTTTAAAATCTTTTGAATTTCGGGCTTTTGCGGCCTAGGATGTGAAGGGAGCATTTTTTTACCTAGAGGTTCGAGAGGGCATTGAAATCCCCCAGCAAGCAAAGAGCACGGAAAGATGAGCAGTGGGGTTTGATTTATAGCGCACCCCCCAACACACCCGGAATTAAGAGTGAATGCGGGTCATGAAAATTGTGTAATTGATTTGTGATGGTAAAGACACTAACAGGTCAGGGTGGGGGAAACAAACACAACTTTAACTGGAAGGGAAAGACTTCCAAAGAGAGGGCAAGGCGGTGGCCTCCACATCCCCCTCCAGCCCGATCGCTGGCTGAATCCCTTCCTTTCCCAGCCGTTCCCGGGGAGGCGCCTGGCAGCTCTGGGACTCAGAGCGAGGAGGAGGCTGCTCAGGGTGCGGACTTGGGCTCCTGTCTGTATGCTCGGAGATGCCAGTGCGCTTCGGAGGCTTTCGTCCCAGACCAGGGGTTAAGATGCCCCACCGAGGATGGCAGCGACGTCAGAGCCCGTTTTCTACGGCGGTCTTCAGTCGGTGCCCCGCTGGGAGAGAGGAAGGTGGGGGGCAATGCTTAGCTGACCCTGGGGGAGCAAGTCTAGTGTCCTTAGTGCTGCTTTTATTGCCGGCGGTGGCGGTGCCCACCGGGTACTCAGCGCCTACGGAATGAAGAGGGGAGTTGTGGCCAGGACCAGGCAATGAGAGCTGTTGACAGAGCAGGGCATGTGTGCGTGTGCGTGCGTATTTGTGTGTGTGTGTGTGTGTGTGTGTAGTAGCTGCAGCCCCCCACCCCATCTGCCCACCCAACATTTAAAACAAACAAACCAATCCAAAGTAGAGAATTCTGCGCCCCCCCTCGCCCCACCATATATAGACCCCACGCTTTGTCAGAGGCTCAGGAGAAAAGTCGTGCCCTCCCTCTCCGAAAGAATGTGCCAGCTGGGTGTCAGCAGTACTGGAGACAAGTTCAGGTGTAAGTGTGAAGGGAAGGGAGGGAGCTTAGTGGATAGAGGCACGTGGAACTTTGTTAGCATCTCCAGAAAAATAAAGAAGCGGTGCAACCACGGGGAAAGCATGTGGGCATCGCATCCCGTACGGGGATGAGTAACTGGAAATGGGCATAAAAGAGTAGGGGCGTGAGTTAAGAAGGTTCTCCATTCGCGAGGCAGAGGGAAGAGAGAATGAAATTTGGCGGGGTTGGACCGGGAGCCAGCTCCAAAGTCCTTCCACCCAATAAGTGAGGCGGCTATCTCCCTGACTCAAGGAAAGCGAAATCCGGGGCTCATTTCTCCCGGGTTTGACTTAGGCAGCCGCGAATACAGAGGTCAGAAACTGTTGCTTTGAAAGTTTAGGTAAATCGGACTCCTGGTGTCTTGGAGGTGGAGACAGTTATTTAAGCCTTCAGTTTTTAATCCTCTCCTTGCCAGCAGACTTTAAGAGGTTTTCCAAGTGGGTTCCTGGAAAAGAATATTTCCAGTCCTGCAGCTTAAGGGACAGAAGTGACTGCTGTCTAGGAAATGCTCAATGTGCTCACGTGGGTTTTTTTTTTTTTTTTTTTTTTTTTTAAACAGAAACTCTAACACCAGCGTGAATGCTTGCTTGGCAGTGATAGTCCTGTTTAGATTTTTCTTTAGGCATTTTGGCATCTTGTACTGGGTGCCTTTGTTTGTGGATAAAATGCATTGAAGTATAAAATTAAAAGAAGAAAGCTGCTCCCTTTAACTGTTGTGAGAGAGGATGTGTTTTTTTTGGGGGGGGGGAGGTGTTACAGCTTGACTATTTGAAACAGGGTGATGCAGCTTCTTCGAAGGTTAAAGTGGGGTCCTTGCATCTTTCAAGCTTTCCCCCAGATCTCATGTAAAGTGATGTGGCTTAGCTTATGGTTTTGTCACAGAACGCCTTCCTCCATCCCCCAGTCCTCCCAATCACACACACACACACACACACACACACACACACACACACACCAATTATGTTCATTTTGAGGCATGGATGGAATTGAACATAGAATTTTTAAAAATAAGCCTTTTCTTGACTTGTCTGTAAAGGTGCTGTGAAAGTTTTGAAGCTCTCTGCCTCAGTCTGACATTTCCTTCAAAGGACTCCAGATTAAAGAAGATAGCCCCGGCAGGTGCACTGTTTCGATAAAACGTTTGAAAGGGAACAAGGCAAAGATGAATTCAAATGAGGTGCCAGCCACCCATTTAGCCCTTCAGAATCACAGGGCTCTGGGTTTGCTGATGGAGGGAGATTGTTTGCCTTGCTTGGGGCAGAGGGGCAAAGAGGCATAGGTGTTTCCTGACAGAAAATGAAAATCTGTAGGGTGACTTTAGGATAGTCTGGACTATTTAGAAGTGGGAATCCAGCATCTAAGTCTACCTCTTTTTGGCTTCTGTCAGGACAGCTTGAGAGGGTCTCCCTCCAGCCACTTCAAATCACTTTAAATACTCTACGCCTATTTTATTTCTGGCCCACACTCTTAGTTTAATTAGTAAGTTTTCTCCCCAAACATTAAATTCTTTCTGGCAAGGGGTATGGATACTTACTCTGAGGTCACTGGGGTCTAGACCTGAATTTGATTTTCTGTTGCTTCTGAAATATTCTGTATCTCACACAATAGACATTGATGGAAGGAAAATAAGAATCGCCAAGTAATTTTTTATACCACTCTCTAATTTATGCAAACACTAAGTCCTCGTATTCTGAAAATGCGTATTTCCCTTCTCTGTGCTTTGATGGCTAACATTCTTTTTAATGACAGTCATTTCTGTAACAGGAAGATGTCTTCATTTGTGTTTACTTTTCAGTACCACGCAATTACGAAGCTCCGTGCTCCAGTTGTGTCTCGGTACTTTGTGTCTCAAAAGAGAATTACAGCACTCAGAACAGGACTGCAATTTGAAGCAGGTGTTGTGTTTTACTGTTATGCAAAATAACAGTAAAATATAATTGTGTAGGAAATTAAAGAAACAGCTGCAAACTTAGTATGAAAACTGCTACATTATGATTCGTAAGCAGTTCTTTACAGATAGCTTATATCAGAGGAGCAGGGCAAGATTTGACTTAACTAAGCCTACTAGCCTGATTGCCTATCAGCTAGTGCTTGAGGGAGCCATACCTCCCATGAGGGCAGGGAGAAGCACAAGGGAACCCAAGGCAATGTTGTGTTAAAAGTGTCAGGACACCAGGGGCTCCTCTCTTGGCTATAGGGATGTTCTAGGAACCAAGACCAGGTGAGTGTAACCTAGTTTGCTTGACTGATGTGAAGAAAGCAATCCTTGGAGTAAAACATTGTTGAATTTCTTAGCCCAGCTAGCATGTGGAGGGCTACAGGAGCCCTGGGTCACAAAATAATAAAGCCAATAGCCGATTATGGCAGGCCATCTATCTGTCTTTTGTTCTGATATTTTAAAGTGTTTCATGCCAAATTTCAATCTAATCTTATTATTCTAAATATTTCTTTTTCTTTTTTTTCTTTTTTTTTTTGAGATAACAGCTAAGATATCTGGAGCTTAATGGTATACATGGCAAATGAATTCTGATTCAGGGTTTTGAGAAAAATGCAGGTTAGCCAAGGGTTAGCCAAGGAGTGTGTGATGCCTCCTGCTTCTTTCAGTTGATCACCATTTGCAGCAGCTTCCATGCAAGGGCTTGCATCCCTCTGAATATCTGCCATAAAAAAAAATAAAAGACATTTTCATTTCTGTACTCCGCATGACGACCAATACATTGACACTTATAAAAAGAACGAGAATTGCTGAAATTTCTTAAGAAAAGGTGACTATCTAGTAAGAATGACAGCACCAAGAATGGGGGCCAAGATGTGATGCCTGCCCTCCCTAAATGCATCCTTAAGTGGGGAAGAGGAGCGCCAGGGTTAGAAAGTAACTAACCGATCCTATGTTCATCTGGCTTTCTGTTGAGTCTCTAGAGTATTGAGAGAAAGTGCACCATAGTTAGCAAGAAGTTTTTGCTTTCCCGTCAAGTTCTTGGCCAGAGGGAAGTTTGTGTGTATGTATACAAGGCATAGTGTATTAGGAAAGTGTCTGCAAGACAAACAAACTCACATGTAACATGTGAGTCCTGTGCATTTTATATTATACTTGGTTATCTGTTAATAAGCACAGACCCTTGAGCTTGCATTTGTCATGGTGCCCTGGTGTTCTGTGGGTCATCCAAGCATCAAGATTGCAAGAGATTGTATAATGTGATACCAATTTTGTACAAACCAAATATTTCAATTAGCAGGGAGGGCTTGGAAGAGTCTTCAAGCACAAACCATTTATAGCTAGACACCATGGCAACTGTGGATTCGGTCCTTCTGCAATTCACGTTAAGTGCCATAATTACAATTAGAGAGGAATTCTTAGTTTGAACTCCACTGAGACATTTCACTAGCATCTAGTGATACCATAGAGAGTGTAACGTCCACTCTGGAGGACATGCAAGAAAGAGTAGGCAACAGTTATGTTCACGAGGAAATAATAGCCATTCAGATTTTTTTTCTGAGCCAATTTTATATATAGGTTCCAAATTCAATGTGTTTTAGAACCGTCTTCATTGTTCTTATTTTTTAAAATTTATATACACACATACACATATGTATGTTTTTTTTTTCTTCTAGAACGCACAGTGGTATTGATGAGTAGATCCTTGGATTCAGAGGTTGGCTGAAACACATCATGCCTGCTTCCAGCTTTTGCTCCGGAGAGTTGTGAATTGCTAATGCCTATAGGGAGGAAGGATGGCACATGGGATTCCTTCTCAAGGCAAAGTTACCATAACGGTGGATGAGTATAGCTCAAACCCCACCCAGGCATTCACACACTACAACATCAACCAGAGCAGATTCCAGCCGCCACATGTACATATGTAAGTATTTCTCATGAATGTACAAAAGAAAAAAAATTAGCAATCAAGAAAAGCAAACTGAAAGAAAACTTATTCCTTCAACATTCTGCTAGGGAGAGTGGAAGTCAATGATTTCCAAAACAGATGGGTATTTGCGGTTTCACATACAGGCCAGGAGAAACCCCTTGCTTGCATCTGCATAACTAGTCACAGTTTTTACAGCACAGCCAATCTCAAAAGGACATTAGGTCTTCAGAGCCTCTGATGGGTTATGATAAGTTGCCCACATTTTGTAGCTAAGAATAGAGAGTTAAGGTATTTTCCTGATGGCATACAGTGAATTTTGGCAGTGAAATTTCACCCTTAGTTCAGTTTGCTTTACCATGTATTGTTTACTTCCGTGATAAAATATCTCTTTAAATTTTCTCTAATGGTTTCTTTCACTTCATTCCACTAAGGCTTATATTCAGCTGGGTAAATAGGTCTCATTGGAACTAATTGTCCAGCTACTGCTAAATCCATTGCTTTGCCTGTTGCTAGTGAAACTCGGACTGCATTATGCAAGACTTGAACAATACGGTGAACAAAGGGTTAAGGGTTAAGGGAGAGAGTGGAACAGTGGGTCTCCAGAACTTTACTTCTCTTTCACTCTTTGATACTGAGTGGTACAAGTCAGGCCTTAAGCTATTTAAGGCGATAAACATATAGGAGAAACTCAGAAGCAAGCAGCACCTGGTTACACACAGCAACTTTTGATTGGTCCTCTGCAGCAGAAGTGCCAGGCTGTCAATGGGAGGGGACAGAAGGTCGGCATGTCTCTTGTTTATTCAAGGCCTGGTGCCCGTTCTTTATGAGCCCCCTTCTGATGTCTAACACATCTTTCATGGCAGGACTGAATTTCTGTGAACACCATTGTGTAGTCAAGAGGGAAACGGTGGTTAAGATTGTGTTGGCTGCTTTTACTCCTGGTGGAATTGAACTCAGGGCACGCACAAGTCGCAAGTCTTTCTTCCAGTAATTGTTTTATGTGGTCATTAAAAAAATAGTAGCCCCCACCACCTAAACACACACACACACACACACACACAGAGAGAGAGATAGACACACAGACACACAAATACACAGACACACAGAAACACACACAGAGTCAGACAGACACATACACACAGACACACAGGCACACAGATACACAGACACACACAGAAACACACACAGAGAGTCAGACAGACAGACAGACACCCCCCCCCCACACACACACACACTTACACACTCTTATTCAGAAACCTTAACCAAACATAATTTCCTCGATTGTTTGGCTATTAGTGTGAATAGCAGGGTAGTGTTTTGTAGGTTATGGGAAGCCTCTTAAAGGCACTGTGATGAGATTTATGCAGAGTGGGAAAACCAAAACAGTAGGCTTGAGGGAAAGAAAAAACAAACAAACAAAACAAACACCACCACCACCATCACCAAAATACCACCACCACCAACAACAAAAAACCAAAAAGAAAAAGAACAAAAACATCTTTGCAAATGGTTGGTTTCTAAGAACTTCGTGCTGGCTGTGTAGGAGAATGTGCTGGTGATTATGAGGGACTTCTGACAGAGTAAGACAGAGGTTTGTAGGTGATGTGTTCGCTCTTTGTTAAGATGGTAGTTTTTCTGAACAATAAACACATACTTGTTTTAAATAGTCCTTTTATTGTTTCCAGTTATTCCCTTTTCTTCAGGTATGTTATAAATTTGTTATGGCACAGTTTAGGATCCCTTTGGCTTGCTTTGGAAGGCTGATATTTGTATTAAAGAATCTCAGAGAACTCTGTGGATCCTGTTTTGTGTGAGGCGGAGTGAATGATGCTCTCTCCAGATTCCTTGGGACATGACTGGAGGGCTCAGCCATTGCTCAGCTCTGAAGACATCCTCTTATTTGGTCTTGACCACAGGAGTCCACTGGTGAACTTTGACTGCTTAGATACAGCTTTTAAATCAGCTTAGAGCTGATCTTAGATCTACCCATGAAAACTTTGAAGGGTAAATCTCAGTATCTCTCTGTCTCTGTCTCTGTCTCTGTCTCTGTCTCTCTCTCTCTCTCTCTCTCTCTCTCTCTCTCTCTCTCTCTGAGGAGGGGGACAAAAACCAAACCTCCCAACAACAACCAAAAAGAGGTTTGTCATGGCAAGCTGGACAGCTGTGGATCCTGTCACTGGATTCCAGCCTGGGAACGCAGGCTCCTCCCCAGTGGCTCTGGTGTGGCCTTTTCTTTTATTACCCTTGGCTTCCTCTCACCTGAGAGCACCTTGGGCCCTCCTGTCTCTTCCTTTGAGTTAGCTGGTTTCTGCAACAGTGACACCTTGCTACTCTGATTAGCATTTGCTCTGAGCTAGTTTAGTTTTCTGCACTCACAGGAAGCCTCTTGTCCTCTGCCTTGTGACTCCTTTCCCAGTATGGGACAGTTGCATCCATTCCACATGACACCCTAGGTACTTGTCTTTTATTTCTAACCTCTATTATTATTTGTCTGTCTGTCTGTCTGTCTGTCTGTCTTCCATTTATTATCTTTTGCTCTCTGTGTCTGGCATCAGTGATTCATCTTTACTTCCCTATCATCTTCCTACCCAACTATCATCTATTATATTTTATCTATTTATTTTTATTATTTAATTAATTTTGTTATTCATTATTAAGAAATATCTACTTATATATCTATATATTTATATAAAATTGTAATAAGTTTATTCATCAGTATCTATCACTTACCTATCATGTTAGTATTTTCTATCTATATTATTTTTCTTTCTATATTAACTATTACTACTTTTTCTGTCAATCATCTTATCACCATCTGTCTATCTTCTGTCTACCTACCTACCTGTCTTCCTGTCTGTCTGATGTAGTGATTGATTCAAAATATTTAATTATGTCTTGGTAGGAGAAACCAGGGTCATTCTGGGAGTGTGAAGGTATGCTTGCTTTGATGGGGATGTGACTCCCCGTGGCCTCATCCTTACCTGCTTATCTAAGGGCCTGCTGTTGCTTTGTGACTTGATGGCCTACCTCATGACAGACCTGGTAGGCTGTAGGCACTTGGGCATCTTCCTTGACTACAATCATGTTCTATTTTGGGTGCATTAAAAACATGACCCTTTGTCTAGACACTGAAAGTGACTGGAAAGTATTGGTGAGATATTGAACCTAAAAGTTCTCCTGATTTTGGAAAAATTCCAACATGTTGTGGCAGAGTTTTGGTTTATTTCTAGAGCTAGCTTGCCTTTCCCACTTGAAGCATTTACATATTTATTTGGCTCTGGATCCTTCAAGCATTCACTTTCCTTTCTCACTCCCATCCAAGGTCTGTGAAGACCCCTGGTAGATAAGAGTGCCCTTGGGTTTCCTTTGTAGGACCCAGTGGTAGCAGTGGCCACTGTCTCACCTTAATTAAGGATTTTTCATTTCCCACATAATGTGGTTAGTCTCAGCTCAACTTTGTGCCCCTGTCCAGGTCCCCCTTCTGATTAACTTCCCTTCCCCGGGTATCAGTTTATTCACAGGCAAATAATTGCACCAAACGACTGGTATTGTTTTTAACTGTGACTTATGAAGACTGCAATTAAAATAGAGCTTTTTTGCAAGGTGCCACCACGAGGGACAAAAAAATCAGCAACAGTGAGCCGCCATCATTACGAAGCATCCCTCCTTTAGAACTGGGTCCTCACCCAGTTTAAAGAGGTTTGAGTTTAGTCCGTATCTATAAACTTTAACAAGATTGCTACCAGACTTTGTAAGAACCATCGCTTTGAATTTCCTTCTGACGTAGGATTTTCTTTTTTATTTTTTTAAAAGTAATCCTATCTGACTTTAGAAAAGAAAATCAAAGCACAGCTGGAGTTAGGAGACCAAACTGTAGCCTAGAATATGAGTCCTTTCTTTCTCTCTCACTCTTGATTATTCTGATAGACAGGATGGCTGGAACCTCACAATGAACAGGTCTTCATCTGCCCATAAGCCCTTCATCTCTCTTGAACAGAACGTTCACAAAGTTATTTAGTATTTTTAATGATGATTAAAGAAGGCATTCAAAGAACCATTTTAGGTCTGAAAATGCCATAAAGGCATTGTGTGTTTTTAATGATGGGAGGCCTAATCGCTCACTCTAAAACTGTGTTGATAAGGCCTCCAGCTCTGATGGTTTTAGCACTGGAAGTTTTACTTTATGGGAAGCCCTTCTACTTCTTGCAAGTCAGTTTGGCTGGTCACACTACTGAAGTTAATTTACCTTATATTTTGTTTTGTTTTGTTTTGAGGGTTGCCTATAGGAATTTCGATTTCAGCTCTTGTCTCTGGTTCTGATACTTTTTCTTGCCCATACCTTCAGTTACTATGGCTCCAGGATTTTTTTTTCCCCCTTGGCTTTTTACCAGGCTTTAAGAAAATGTCGTCACCAATAGAATCTCATTTCTCCTTTTCATCTGTAAGATAAGGTTGGTAAAATGTTGTTGTGAAATTAAAAAGGTTCAGGAGAGTTCTGAGCAGCAGCCATTGTATATCCAGTGCCAACAGTTACCGTGAGTGTGTGTCTCATTGATTCCAAGTTTCTTATTCCCAAACCTCCATTATCCGTCACTGACCAGTTTGTCTTGTCTTCTTTAAGGAGTTACTGGAGGCCTCCATGGAAGTTTTTCTGCGTGGAATTTGGGGTAGAATTTTCCTACCCCAAAGTCAGCAGGTGGTTTAGTGCCTGTCATCATCACGAACAGCCAGGAAGGTCCCTATACCTCCAGTTACACCATGGAAGTAGCAGTCCCAAATGGGTAGAAACCCTATGCCACATGGCTGTTCAGTGATGACCACCAAGCTCTTGGGTTGGGCCTGACTTCTGTGCCTCTGTCACTGCCTCTGATTCCCCTACTTTAAAACAGACGTGTTTAGCAGGATTGTCACAGGCTTCTTCAGCAAAAGGAGGATACGACATCTGAGAATGTGCCTGTCCCTGGCTTGTTGGAAAAAATTTGGGGTCTCAGTATTATTATCTATGAAGTGGGCTTAACATCATAATGCTTGTTAACCCTCAATAAACCCCTTTCATTGTCCATGCCTATGATTACCACCAGCACCCTTGGGATCATACAAGACCAAAAGGCAGTGCTTGATACACAGGTATGACAGCAACTGTGGCTTTGTGTACTGATGGTGACCACAGGGCTAAAATGCTTCTAAACTTCTTGACCATATAAAATGGGACAGGTCCAACATTGTTCTTGTGGCACTGTTGCCTTGGGTAGCATTTATCTGTGTTGCTTAGGCACTGAAAAATCCAAGAGTGGTTTTCTGAGGTGCCTGAATAAGCATCACATGACAGATCTGTACAGTTTCTATAGGTGTTCCATTTGATCTGAGGTTTTATTTCTTCCCTGGAGAGTGTGGTAGGAAACACATTAATTTCAGGATTGTGTTAGGTATGCGTAGTTCAGAAAGGAAGGCAGGTGAGGTGTGAATATGTCGTGCCCCTCACGTGCACCTGTGTGAAGACTTGGCTGCAGCACATGGCTCTCCTTCGGTGTTGTGGAGCTCATGGGATGTGGGGCCTCATGGGATGTGGGGCCTCATGGCCGCAAGTTCATCACTGGAGGATGGACCTTGAGGTTCGTCGCTCAGCCCAGTTTGTACTTTCTTTGCTTCTGGATCCCTGAAGGGTGGAAATGTGATCAGGCTCCCACTGCCAAGCCTTCCCTGTCCGAATCTCATCAAGCCATCACCCAGAACAAGTCTTGACTCTTTTAAGTTGCTTCTTGTCTAGTATTTGGTTGTGAGAACAAAACCAAGTAGCTAATACACTTATATAAAAATGATATCTGCTTATGTATCTGTAAAAGTGTAGGAAGGACAAACACCGGTTTTACTGATGATCACTTAGTTAACCACTTGGTGTCATTTATTAGGTGATGATCTTTATGTTTTATATGCTTCTATATAGTTGGAATTAATTTTGTAAAAGCATTGTGGTACTTTCATGCTAATTTTTCAAAAGAATGGTAAGTCATCTCTAAGTCTTGTGTTTTCTCCAAGGTTTGTGTTAAAGGCTTGCTTCTATCTATACCATCTCCTTTCTTTGGGTCTCAGCTTCCTGGGGTGACACTCTCTTCTAGTTTATGGCGCAGTCAAGGAGAAAGCCAAAGGCTGTTCAGCTTGCTCCTGTATGGGAGGATGAAAATGAGGTCAGTCATACTGTCTTCTTGCTGCTCCTATCCACGAAGGGACTTTTAAAATGTTATTTTATTGGTGTGTGTATGTGTGTGTGTGTGTGTGTGTGGTGTGTGTATAGTGCATGAGTGCACACACGTTCTTGTGCACCATGGTGCATGTGAATGTGAGGTCAGAGGTTAACCTTGGAGAGTTCGTGTGCTTTTTCTACCTTATTGCAACAAGGTCTCTCTTGTTCCACTCAGTACTCCAGGCTTCATGGGCCGTGAGCTTCCGAGAAATGTTCCAGTCTTCTGGGCTTACACATCCTCCTTTTTGTAGGTTTTGGAGATTGGGCTGCTGTTGTTGGGGTTGTGTGATGAGGCAGACATTACCTTCCTTCAGTGAGCCATCTCACTCATTCAGTGAGGAAAATTTTTAAGTAGTGTCTTAAACCCATTTTGAGAAGGTAGCAAGGACTACCGTATCAATCAACAGCTGGCTGTCAGATACACAGGCAGTGTTTCGAGGAACTTGGATTCAGGTCCTACTGGGGTCACTAACTCTAGGATCTTCAGGGAGCAAGGGATCTTTGACCTTTTGGCCACTCATCAGCTACCAGGCTACATGGCCTGGAACGTCTTCCTTTTTTTCTAGATTTTTTGTTTCTTACTTCATATCCCCTCACCCCTCCCCCCTTTTTCTTTGGTCTATTTGAAATTAAGAACATAAATCCTACCTTGTTAGTGAATTTCTGTGAGGAAAGAATATTAGTGGGACATTGTGGAGATGCTGTGTGGGAAAAGAGAAATGATTCTGAACTCTCACATAAGGGAAATGTAGTATCAGTGAATAAATTCATGTCTGGGGTTCAGCAAAATCTCTAACAAGGATAGGTATTTATTTTTTACTGCAAAGCTGGACTGTGTTAACTGTGCAAAATCTCAACATACCCTTCCCTCAGAAAAGCACATTCTCTCTCTCTCTCTCTCTCTCTCTCTCTCTCTCTCTCTCTCTCTCTCTCTCTCTCTCTCTCTCTGTGTTTTTTTTTTTTTTTTTTTTTTTTTTTTTTTTGGTTTTTCAAGACAGGGTTTCTCTGTGTAGTCCTGGCTGTCCTGGAACTCACTTTGTAGACCAGGCTGGCCTCGAACTCAGAAATCCGCCTGCCTCTGCCTCCCAAGTGCTGGGATTAAAGGCGTGTGCCACCACCGCCCGGCACATTCTCTAATTCTTAATACAGGTTTATTACTGGCCTGCATGTTAGCATGACCATCACTTACAAAAGTGACTTCAGTCTGAAGTTTGCCTTGCAGATACTGAATGGTCCTTTTTAGTTTACACACACACACACACACACACACACACACAGTGGCTTTTTTTCCCTTTCCCTCTCTCTTTTTAAAACATAAGTTGTTTTTCTACACATACCCCCAGGGTACCATCTTGTGATCGGTGACAGTTGGACTGCTTTTTTTGAGCTAACTTTCTCTGTTTTGCAGATCTCTTTATTTGCATTCAAGTGATAAAGACACAATCTAAGATTGGGTGTTTTGTCCACAAGGGTTTATTCTTCAGAACCTCCTGTGCGCGATTGTATAACTGGGTAGAAATGTTTTTGCTTTTCTATAGCTACTGGGTTATCAAGGATGGAAAATAATTTAAAAAATAAAAACAGATCATATCTGAGGTTAGATCTGGAGGGTTTTTTTTTATTTGTGTTTGTGTGTATATATCTGAGAGAGACAGAGAGAGAGAGAGAGAGAGAGAGAGAGAGAGAGAGAGAGAGAGAGAGAGAGAGGCAGGTAGACAGAATGCATAGGCCAGAAAGAACTGTGGTTCCTTCTCAGAAACAGTGTCTGTCTCCTTTGACAGAGGCCTCCCTCTTATTGACCTGCTGTTCAGCAATTAGCTCACCTGGTTGGCCATAGCCCTAAGAATCCTGCAGTCTCTGCCTCCCCAGTGCTGGGATTACAAGCATGAATTCCCATGTCTGTCATTTTTACATGGACTCTAGGGACCATGCTAGTGAGGCAAGTCTCAGTCTCTGAGCCATCTCCTAAGCCCTGAATTTGTTAGTCTGTCTTTATTTTGTGAGAGGCTTGCCATGTATCTTAGACTGGCTGACAGACGGGTTCTGATACCTGGATGCTCAAGACTAGCCCCTTCACAGATTATCTCTCTCCCCTGCTTTACATAAAGGCTTTCTTTCATGTTCTTTGCCTGAGATCTTGTGATAGAATGGCAGGATGAAGTAAATACGTAGGAGATGAATTCAGCTTTAATTCTGAGATTTTTACAGCTTATGAAGGTGAGATTTTAAGATGTAAAAGCAGAGCTAATACTGCCCAACCTACCATATCTTAATACACTATGGTCAGGCCACTGTGAATGGAAAGGATCGAAGTTTGCTGCGCTCTGGAAGGTCTGTGTGTGAGCGTGTTTCCTCCCGTCTCAGGGTTTCCTTAGCTCCTCTTCCCATGCTGTTCTACCTTTGTGACTTTCCTAGCATCCTGCTATGGCTAGGCTATATCATAGACACTTGGCAGATCACTCTGTCAGTCTGTCTGCCTCTCTTGTTGAATGTACAAAGAACACTTTCAGTCTGTTCGACAGCACTGCTTAGAGACAATGGCTAGATTTTTGAGTCCTTGCAGTATTTGGGTTCACATGTTTTTATTGTTTGGCTTTGGAGTTTTAACCCCTTCAGTTTCTGTCTTTGACAATGAAGAGGTGAGATCCATGTGCATATAAGAACACACGGTTTTGCCATGTTTTTGTTTTTTTTTTTCTTTCTTACTGTGAATCAGAAATATGAGCTAGTCTATTTTATGTTTAATGTTTTGACCCATTTAGTGTTACATGCTTTAAAAAAGGAAAATGACGACTGAGGCGGCTAAGATGGCTTGGAGGATAAGGGTGCTTGTGGCCAAATCTGACCACTTGAGCTTGATCCACAACACACATGTGTTGAGAGGAGAGAGCTGACTCCTCAAGCTGTCCTCTGACTTCCATAAACCCTCTGTGGCATGGGTGCACCACACCCCCATTAAAGAAATTAATGAACTATAAAAGATGTATTAAAATGGAGAAGCAAGTTAGTGTGTGCATTCAAGAAAGTAAGCAGAGTTTTGCTTAGAAACCTCAGCAAGAGCAAGTGTTATCAATGTTCGTGGTATAGCTTCCTTAAAAGAAAGCAGGACTCTAGTTCATAACATGGACTCTGCTCAAATCCATTTATTTTTTATACAGACAGTATACAAAACTCTCCAGCTCAAAGATTTGGTAATTCTTGAATGACGGGGATGCCTTTTCCCATCTTGCTGTGGGCTATTTTGGCAGTGACACTGATTGACTTAGAGAGTGCTTTACTCTTACTTGGTTTTAGGGATCTGTGTCATAGTCCCAGGATTCAAACCTTTTAGATGCTGTGCGCATAGTTTCAAAATGTATTTTGAACACAGACATAAAACTGAAATCAAGAAAACTTAGCTTCACTAGCTAGCATGTGCAGCCTTAGCGTGCTTTGGTAATTCCCTGAAAGATAGTGCCTTTGGCTGGGAACAAGGGCATTTTACAGCTCTGTATAAGTCTTGAGTTGTGAAAAAAAAAAAAACAAAAAACAAAAAACATTTTGTTTCAGTTGGGTTTGCTCTAACATTTAGAGAAAATATGAACCCATCAAACCATATTGTATTTGTGTGTGTGTTTATTTGTGTATAATTAGGAGTATAAGTAAACATCTTCATTTATGTAAAGACTCCAGCTCATCTCTACCATATTTATTTATTTATTTATTTATTTATTTATTTATTTATGCAAAATTCCTTCCTTTACCTGGAGTGTGCTGAGTGGCTACTATCTGGCCATTTGCACTTCCAAGGATCTGCCTTCATGCCTCAGTGCTCGGGTTACAAACATGTGCTCAGCTTTTACTGTGGCTCAGAACTCAGATCCACATCCTTGAAAGGCCGCAGGCACTTTATCTCCTGGACTATCTTCCCACCCTGTATTTTATTTTATAATTACAAACATCCCCGCTGCACTCCCCGCCTTGTGTTTGACACATTCTACTTTCAAAACTGACTCAAGTGTTTGTATATTGGTCCTGCTTGGATCGGTGTTGTGTATGATGTTTAAATATTTGTGTTTCTTCAAGATCTGCATAGTGAAATTCTAACTTCCAAAGCATAACATTAAGGAGTGGGACCCTTGGAAGATGATTTGTTCCTGAGGAAAGAATTCCTGAAATTGGGATTTAAGAGAGAACCTTGCTCTTCTATCACATGAGGTTGTAGCAGAAAGATGGCTGTCTCTGAGGAAGTGTCCCTTCATCAGACACGAAGTCTGCCTTGACCTCGGCCTTCCTCTAACATAAAAAAATGTAGTCAAAGATCAGAGCTCTTCTTGGCTACTGTGATGTCCTGGCCTTGGCTTTCACACTAGGAGAGGGTCAGCATCCATGAACTTTTTGGTCAGCAAGGGTATGAGACAAAACGATGCCTGGGCTTTCCTGAGTTCACAGCATGACTCAACATACCAGTGAGTCTATAAATGGCGGGACAGCAATTTTCAGTGTGTTGACCTATTTTGATCTATAAGATGGAATGACTTTTTAAAGGCCATTTTAGATAATTCAAAACTTAACGTTTGGATTTCATTTTCTTTTCTAAGTTCATTTGACATGTGGTGAGCTAGGACTGGCTTTAGAGAAACATAAGAAGATGTGATGCCGTGGTGTCCCACGTTCACCATCTGTTAGGACCCAGGAGATGTAGCATCTGCTGGGCCCCAGCTGTGACTCCTGCAGGTTAACTTGTTCTCATGTTGTACTTAACTTCACATTCTGAGCTTGGCTGGTGGCACTGAAACCCATCCTGAGCTAACAAACCCAGAAAAGGGAAGGATGGGGAAAGTGAGATTGCACAAGGGAGAGCTAGCTCCTTATCAGTCTTAATTTCCAATTCTTCTGAACCACAAATCGTAGTCTGTCTTCCCATCCTGAGATATCCTATCCTGTGCTAAGATAGGAAGGCATGGATGTTTTGCTCCGTGTCACATAGAGACCCCATTTTTTCCTGAACTCCAACAGCACCCCTGAATATCCAGAAAGAGAAATAATAACCCCTGGGGGATATCTACTCCCCACCCTCACCCCACCCCCCTCAACCCCCCATCTCACTTCACCCCATCCCCCTCAACCCCCACCCCATCCTTTCTTCACTCCCCCCACCCCACCCTAGATGATTGGTCATGGATGGCTCCTCTCCCCGTCTCCACCCCACCAGGATGTTAATGGCCATGGCACGCTTCACTGTTTATCTTGGAATTTGATACCATCATCTTGGCAACCAAACTAGGACCTTTATTGCTTGGATTGTTTGTCATTTGCTGTTAATTATCTGTTTCCATAAATTCTTCACTTTGAGAAAAAAGAGAATGTTTTGAAATATTTCCTCCAACATGTAAGCAGGGTTTCATTTTCTGTGGACAAAAGAGAAAGAAAGAACAGAGTTCTCTGGTAACTCAGAGCAATCAAATGCCGTTTCTTTCTTTCTTTCTTTTTTTTCCCTACAGGTTCAGCTAGACTCTGTTAATTCAACCAGGATTTGCGCTGAAAGAGCTTTTGGTGGCGGGGTGGGGGTCGGGGGGAACAAAACTAAAAAGAACAGTTTAACTTTACACAAGAGCTTTGCTTTGGTTCCAAGCTTTTTATGCCAGAACTCTGCTTTTGTGTGTGCTGGGGTCACTTCCCTTCAGCTGTTCCCCGTTTCTGAAGGTTAAAACTGAACAGCTCAGGGTGAGAGGGGCTTCTTCTGCCTACCTGCCTTTATGAGGTGTTTATTTTGTCAAGTGTGGAATGAGAATGAGTTTTCTGGCCATTAGTACACATTAGTTGTGAGCTCATGCTGTACAGGAAGGGCTTGCCACGTTATAAACACGCAGCCTGCTTTCTGAGGTGCTGGACCCCAGGCTGCTGGAGCCATGCTGGACTCCTTATCTTAATATAAAGGGTGAAGCAGTGGGGATGAGGAAAGGTGAGCTTGAGCGCTTGTGCTTTAAACTGGGGAGTTTGGGGATGATGTGATTGTTGCAAAGGAGAAATATGGTCACAGTTAAATGTATTTGTTGGAGAAGTTATTAGGACAAAGTATAGACAGACTTTAGCTTACCCCTTCTTGTCCCCTCTCCATGTATTCATTATGCTTACTCTGCTATTAAAGACACATCTTTATGGACAAGGTCTTTTACAAATTCTTAAGAGACTGAGAGATGGAAAGAGCGTGTGTATTTATGGGCACATCCCACTGTGTGTGTGTGTGTGGTGTGTGTGTGTGTTTGGTGTGGTGTGTGTGTATGTGTGTGTGTGTATGGTGTGGTGTCTGTATGTGTGTGTGTATGGTGTGGTGTGTATGTGTGTGTGTGTGTGTGTGGTGTGGTGTATATGTGTTTGTGTGGTGTGTGTGTGTGTGAATGGTGGTGTGTGTGTGTTTGGTGTGTGTGGTATGTGTGTGTATGGTGTGGTGTGTGTATGTGTGTATGGTGTGGTGTCTGTATGTGTGTGTGTATGGTGTGGTATGTATGTGTGTGTGTGTGGTGTGGTGTATATGTGTTTGTGTATGGTGTGTGGTATGTGTGCGTGTGTGTTTATGTATGGTGTGTGTGGTGTATGTGTAGGTCTGAGAACAACTTGTGGGAGTCATTTCTCTCCTATTTTGTGGATCCTGGGGGCTTGAAATCAGGTTATCAGGCTTGGCAGTAAGTGGCTAGGGAGTCATGGAGTCATCAAAGCTGCTGGTGACAATCTTAGCATCTCCCCCCCAAATAACTAGTAACAGGGAGAACAGAATGAGTAAGAACATTTTTGACCAAGCCTGAGGACCTGAGTTTGATCTCAGAATACTTATGTGTGTGCATGCATGTATGCATATGTGTGTATTTATGCATACGCTCATATCCACAAATAAATGTAAGGCTGGGCAGGTGTGGTGACATGTACCTTTAACCCCAGCTCTCAGGAGGCAAAGGCAGCTGGATCTCTGAGTTCAAGGCCAGCCAGGGCTACACAGTAAGACCCTGTATTTAAAAGAAATCTAGCATTGGGAGGTAGAGACAAATAGATCCTCAGAGGGAGCTCACTGGCCAGATGGCCTGGCTGAATTCAAGTTCAGTTCAGTGAAAGATCCTATTTCAATGCAGTGAGGTGGCCTGCACATGTGTGCTCATGGCCACTAATTCCCTTTGTATTCATGTTTATGTAACACACACACATACATACACACACTATACACACACACACATATATGTATATATATAAAGCAATACATATAAAAGTATAGTATACATACCTTTTTTACTCTTAGAATTTAGTAAAACTTTATTAAAAGTTTTATTTTTATTTATTATTCATTAAATACTTATTAAAATGATGAGGTCCTATTGTAGTATATGTGTAACGTGTATGCAGTTACCATCATTAATAATGTTATTATGATCGCTTCTGTAGCACCAGCACTTCAGCCTCAGCAGCCTCGGTGGCGATAGTTCACGTCTGCCATCGCTGTGGCTTTCTTCCTGCTCTTATATTTGATGTGTTGGGACATTTTTAGGGTTGTGCTGTCTGAACTGGGATAGAGGAAGTGAGTCTTGGTGAACTTACTAACAGGACCCGGACACAGTCAATACCATCTCTGCTGGTGCAGTACCTTGTTGGGGGCGGGAGTGGGGCAGGGGATGGGAGGATGTAACTTTCACTGTGTGCCTGTCACTGGGTCTGTGCAAAGATGTGCTAGGGCAAAGATGCTCTCCCCAAACTCCTAAGCAAAGACCAAGTCTTGCCCCTGATGTCAAGCGGTGTCTCTAAGCATTTTACTTTCATTATCCTTATACATGCTCTAAGTGAGTTTTTAAAGGTGTCACATACGAAAAACTTTAGGATTGCCTACACATTCAATATAATAGTAAACTTAACAACTGTTTATTAGAATAGCAGATTGGGGGAATAGTGGGAATTGGGGAACAAACACCTTCTGATTGCTCTGGGGGAGGCTGGGAAAAGGATTTAACACTTCAGTTTTTGAGAAGCCATTAAAACTCTGACGGGATCAGATTACTTGACTGCACATCTGAAACATGAGACTCTTGCCCTAAACCATGCAATTGAGTTAAGCTCAGAATCCAAGGCCTCCCTGTAAGCTTGGCCTCTGGGTGAGCCACATTCTTGATCACAAAATTATTTCCTTTGAGAAGAGCAAGAGTACAGAGAGGTTTTCATGGCCAATTTAGTCTGTATGTTGGTGCCAGCCAGACATTTGGCAACAGTTACTGCCAGCTTTGGTGAGATGTCCACCGACATTTCCCAAGGTCTTCAAAGCTGTCTGGAGTCAGTGCTGACATTGAAGGAAAGCTGCATTTGAATTCCTAGATAATCTTCCTGCATTTCTAGTTTTTTAAACGAAGATGTACCATGGGTGCCCGAGACCAGTAGGCTGGTCCTCTGTCCTCAATTCTAAGGCTTTAAGGGAGTCTGGGGTGCTGCTACCACTTTTTATCACCTTGGTTTTTTTCCCCTGGAGGTTGGAGGGTGCTAATGATGGTGGGGGTTCTCATGTAGCCCAGGCTGGTCTTGCAGTAGCTGTGTAGCCAAAGATGAGATTGGAATTCTGATCCTCCTTCCCTCTACTTCCCAAATACTTGGAATAAATCTTGACCCTGCCCCCACCCCCCATACCTTGCTTTTGTGGTACTGAGGATCAAACCCAGGGCTTCATCTGTGCTAAACAAGAGGTCTGCCAACTGAACTACAGAGCCAGCCTCTGTCATCACTTTAAGGCAAACCCTTTACTCCTCCTTGCTTGAACTCAGGAGTGTTGACAAGTGAGGCTCCCCACAGTAGTTTTTTCTTCTTAAAGATTTATTTTTGTTTTTATTGTGTGCAAATGTCTGAGTGATACACAAGAGTATATCAGATTTCTTGGAGCTGGAGTACAGGAAGTTGTGAGCTCCCTGATGTGGGTACTTACATCCAAGCTTGAATCCTCCAGAAGAGTAGGGAACTTATGTTCTCTTAATCACTGAACCAAATTTCTAGTCCTCAAAGTGTATCTTTCCAACCATGAAATGCCTATCTCCCACTAGGTTGTCATCTCTGAAGACATCAACTCTGTTGCTGTTCATTTTCCCTTTTTTGACATTTGTATACCATGGTGGTCTTAGCTGAATCTAGGCAGTCTTTGGATACCTGTCAAATGGAGTTGGGTTTTTAGGGATTCAAAGGATACTGGTATGTGCTTCTCCAAGAAGTCAGTGTTACCTTATAATATCCCTTCACTTTGAGACTTGACAGTGTACTTTGGCTATAAAAGATAATATAGGACATTCTTTTATGTGCCTTTCAGGGATGCAGCTGAAAGATACCCAGTATTTGTGGAGATCCTACACTAAGGGTACAATCTATTCTGCCTCCGGTTGACTCTGATTGTCATCAATGTATTTCTAACAGGAAAAGAATAGTGAAGATTCACTTTCAACTAGACCAGTGGTTCTCAGCTAAAGCTATGGCTCTTTAATACAGTTCCACATGTTTTGGTGGCCCCTAACCATAAAATTGCCTTGCTGCTGCTTCCAAGATAATTTTGCTACTGTTGTGAGTCAATGTAAGAATCAGGTTGAGAACCACTGAATTAGATCCTAATGATTTGAGGTTCCTATGTTGTTTTGTAACTTTAAAGGTGAGGCTTTAGAAAGCACATTGTTTGAACTCAGTTATTGCTCATGTATTGATCCTTTTAGAAGTCAGTGACTGTCGGCTGAGGGTTTGAAGTGTAAGGTTGATTTTGATCTATTTCAGCCTACTTACTAGGAGTCTGAGTAGCAACTCCCCACTATGTGGAGTATGTTTGCAATAAAGACTGGACAAGCAAATGAGTTAACTAGCATAACAGGAGTCATGAGTTTTGTGTAAGGCAAACCACTTTTATTCAGTGATTTTACAGATTTTCTGTAGTTTTTGAAATAGTACACTCATTCTTTTGTCTCAAAACTTTCTCTTAGTAAGTTAGTAAACAAGGTAGTGTTTACTATTACCTTGTAATAGGGATTTATAATATATGCAATTATATTTTGTTCTTCTACAAGACCCCTACCTTCCTGCCTTGTTGGTTCCTGTCTACATTCTTAAGGATCTCATAGGTGGGTGTGGTGGTGCACACCTTCAATCCTAGCATTGAGGAGACACGTGGGTTTCTGCGAGTTCAAGGCTAGCCTGGTCCTCATAGAAAGAAAATCAAACCAAACCAAACAACAAAAGCTCTTACAGAGCCTTTTTTGACAGTCTAGGTTAAATATGGATAAAACTCTAATTACAACTTTGATGTTACAGAAACTTGAAAGCATTTTTAAAATGGACTTAAAGGGAAACCAAATAAAAGTCAGACTACAACTGTGGTAGAATTCTAAGTGTGAACAGCTAAACTATAGACTCTTCTAGTACCAGATGATTAGAAGAAGAAAATCCCCTGGGGGGGTGGGGGGCTGGGGAGGAAACCCTTCTATAAATTTCCAGGCTTAAGAAAGAATTTTACATAGGATAAAGACACCCGAGGAGGAGACAGAAGAGAGTGCTGTTGATGTTGCATTGTAAGCCCTTTGTGGGTAGAAAGTTTTTAATTTAGGTGACTGACTCTAGGTTTTCTCCCCAGCTTTTTCTGTGGCTGTGGCTGCCCCAGATGGGTTATGTAATTAGCCTTTCTGGGGTTGCCCTTTGGCTGAAGACCTAATTGAGTCTCTGGACTTACAATCAGGGTTAGAGTTGGGGCAGCTTTCTGCCCTGCAGGTAGAAGCCCTTTGATAGACCTGCCTCTTTGAAAAGTATCTATACCAACTGGCAGTGACATTATTTGGGCAAAGCAGGTTTTAGTAATTGAGGAGTCAATCCATTTTAGTATATGACAATCTCTAAAATAGAGAAGACACCAAAAGCCACACGTACCGTTTAAATGAGCCTGTATTGTGCATTATAAATATGCACCGGATGCCTAGTAGAAAACACCGGAACACTCTCTCAGGATGCTGTTAGGGCCAAGCGGAATCTCATTAGGGACAGCTTCAAAGATCAGTTCCTCGTGTCCATAAAAACAAGTGTAAATTATCTGGTGCGCGCCTGCTGTTAGTGGCTGTGGTGTTGCATTATGCATGATTCGAGATTGCACAGAGGAGGTGGGGCTGCGTGGAGTTCCACAATAGATGCGGGATTTCTCCACACTTTTTTTTTTTATTGCTGAGTCTACATTTTGGAAATTTATTGGTGCATTTCAGCTAATGGATGATGCCATATATAACTGGTACCACATTTTTGATGAATTGGCGTCAGTTCAGAGAGGCATGATAAGGTCGGAATTGTTTGTATGAACCACCAATTTACTCAGATTTATGTATCTTGTTTACTCACATGTGGAACTGAGAGAGGGCACAGGAAGGTGGTCCTTGTATGTAGAATTCAGTGACTTTGTTTCAATCATGTGCCCTTTCTCTGTCTCTCCTTCTCTGTCTCTGTCTACCTTTTTAAAAGTGTGAGTGTTTGGGATTTAAGAGAGTCTAGTTAAGCTTGACATAAAAGGTATAATAAATTGTTTTGAAATAGATTGTGAGGTCTAGAAATATATTCTTAACCTTTATTGCTGGTGGTCAAGAATCAGTAGAATGTAGTGTTTGGGAACATGGACTGTAGGAAGTTTGGATCTGGACTGTCAGAATAAGAATGTGGCAGAGCTCTAAGTATGGACAGCTAAACTGTAATACTGGAGCATCAGAAAAAGAAGAAGGAGAAGGAGAGGGAGAAGAAGAGGAAGAGGGCGGAAGAAGAAGAAAAAGAAAAAGGAGAGAGGAAGAGGGAGGAAGAGGAAGAAGAGGAGGAAAAATCCCCAGGAAATAAAAGGAAAATATTAAGTGTCTAAATGCTCCCTAGAAAATGGAGTGACAGGATTATTTTTTTTAACTCAGTTATTATTTATGTTTTGATTTGTTGTGTGTGATTTGGTAAAGTTAACTTTTCAGTTTTTTACTTGTACGTGGGGGACAATTGTTACATATCTCCAAAGGCAAGGGACAAGTCAAAGGAGCTGGTTTATGTATTATACCTACATTTCCGGGGCTGTAATAAGGCTCAGAGAAGTATTTATTCATTTGGATGATACTACTGTTAGCTTGTTAGGAGGTACCAGGCTTTCCAGTGTGGCCAGGGATGATGCATAGGTATGCAGCAGCACCCCGAGCCTGCCTTTACAAGTCTGTGTGGTTGGAGTGTTTATGTACTCCTTCACACAGAGGGTGAACAACCTTGGGGACAAACAGGGGAAACCACAGACATATAAAACATTTTTTTGTGGCCCATGTGATACAGAGAGAGAACTATGAGATTCTGGGGAATGGTAAAGAAATATGGCAAGAGGCTGCTTTCCTTTCTCTTGGTCAGAGACAATGTCTGTACTCACAGCAGAAACAAAACAAAGGGAAAACGATCCCCCTAAAGCCCTATGTGATAGAAAGAGCAAGAGAGCCCTGAGCACTCTGCTCAGTGTCACATGACTTAGTCCAACAATCATTTTAGCACCAGTTACTTTGGGTTTTGAATTCAAGGCTTGGCAAAATTCTGCATTGATAGTCCTAGGTATCAACAATTCCCTTCCTAGGGTAGAAGATCTTGAAGGACAGGATAAAGGTTGGTTCTTTTTGAATCCTGCTGTGCCTCTGAACCCATCATTACTAAGTGCATCCCCCATTCCTCACTGAAGTCTTCAGTTGCTCGTTCCTCCTCTGAATCGCCTATGCTGAGAGATGCCACCCACATGGACATGCTCACTTATGCACTTCGTTCTTACCTTGCTTGCCTCAGATTTCCTCCTAATAGTTTTCCCTCCCACTTCCCATCACTTGCTCCTCAAAGTGTTAAGGACGGCTTATTGGCATCTCTCATATGGCGCATGAAGTAATGATTGGGTACTCTGGGATTCTACAGTCCTTTGCTATAACTTTTTTTTTTTTGAACATGAGAAAGAGAAATAGTTTGGCTCCATATAGGAGTGATAATGAAAGTGTCACAGTTGGTCAATTGATAAGTACTTATTGAAGGTAGCGTTCAGAGCAAAGACTGTGGCTATTTTGTTTATCTATCCCCTGCACATAAGACAGCACCTAGTACATTAATAAACTGTTATTGATACATGAGTGGGTATAGCAGGCAAAATAATGTAGACTACCTAGTTCTTGTCATGTATGTCATAATTAAATAATGTGCTAGAGTCATCATACATTATTAATAATATAATATTAAGGTTAGGATGAACATATATACACTACACACATACACATATATGCTCACTGTGAGGGAAGCATGAGCAGAGAACCTCACCTGTAGCTTATTAACAGCTCAGAGAAGTGGAGGAAACCACAGAGGTTTGCTGGTTTTGAGTATAGTATGCTCCTTTATGACTCTTAATGGGCTTCTGATCCCTGGGGAACCCACACTTAGAGGCAGACAATATCTGCTGACTGAGTCAGAGAATCAAGGGAGAGTTTCTTTAAGAACATATCTAAAATAAGCCGTTTTAAGGGGATTGGACTTGACTCTCCTAAATGGCTTTTCAATGTTATTTCCAAAGTTTTCCCTGCAGACATGTACCAGGACAATTAAGAGGGTCTCAAGTCTGATTCTTCTCCTAAACCTGAAGGAAGGTAGGCTCCCTGCAAGAGGCACCATACATTGGAAATCTACTTTTTTAAAAAAAGTAGCCATTTTGTACACTGGCAGAGCATGCTTTGCTTTCTTTTCTGAACATTTTCCCCTCTTCCTGCCACTTTGTGCCCCATTCTTCCTCTCAAATCTGGCAGAATCTTCTGGCTCAGTGGGTTCTATAAACCACTGCCATTACTTACACGGAGCTTGTCCACACTTGGACGGCAGTTGCATTTTTGCTAGGATGTGGGAGTTTTGACGTTTACAGCCATATGCCATGGGCTTGGATGATGGCTTCCATTCCAAACAAGTCAGATGCTTTCTGGCCCACTGCTTGTACTTTGTGGAAATGAGCAAACCTTTGCATGTCTAGGTCTTTCTATTTGGAGATATGAAGATAGAAGGTTCACTATGTCAACCCAGTATATTTTATAAAGTTTATAGTTTTGAGACCTGTGTAGGGTGGTATGGTCAAGATCCAGAGAAACTTGAAAAAAACTCCTCTGTTGAGACATTCCCAGAGGTTATTGTTTGAAGTAATGTCTCTAGCCAGAAAGAACTGGTATTGTTAGGAAAATGACTTCTGTCCATAGCTGGTGTTGGCATCCCTTTTAGGCCAAAGTGTGTCATCCTTATTAGGGTTTGAAAAACCCTGTGGCTACAAGTCATTCCCTTCTCTGGGGAGCAGTGTTTTGTTTTGGGTTTTTTTTTGGGGGGGAAGCATTTTTTAGACCCATGTAATTTTCTTCTTGGAAAATGCACTGTGGCAGGTGGGAAGCATCACACGAAACTTTTTCTTCTTACAACTGCAGCTGGTCCCAAGTTGGCTTGGCAACAGTCCTCTTTGCCTAGGATGTTGCAAGTCTAGCTGTCAGTCAGGCCTGAGCCAGATACCTAGGATGTAGGTGTTGTAGCTAGTAGCTGGACATCCGTTTGCTGGCTGGGGGTAGAGTGAATGTGTGTGTGTGTGTGTGTGTGTGTGTGTGTGTGTAAGTGTAATCCAATAGTATCTGTTCTGTCTTTAAGAGTTGAGCATCACAGGAAATGGGAGATTTCTGCCAGCTCTCAGGCTCTTCTGGGAAGGTCAGAGATGGTGTGTGGTGGTGACATCCACATGTAGTTGAAATAGTTAAACATCACATTCAGTTTGCTGAATTTTTTTATTGGATATTTTATTTATTTACAATACAGATGCTATCCCCTTTCCCCATTTTCCCCTCCCTAGAACCCCCACCCCATCCCCCCTCCTCCTTTATGCTTTTATATCATTTTGATTACATGCATGTATTAAGGTCAGTTCTAGGTTGAGGGTCTAGCAATACAATAGATGCAAGTTTGTTGACTTTTATGATAGAAAAATTATCAAAGCTCTCAGTTTGGGGTGATGGTTGAAATAATATCCCTGGTGTGCTCAAGACCCAACTTAGTAGACAGAATTCTTAAAATATTCCCTGTGAGGTGGGAGTGAATATATATACACACACACACACACACACATATATGTATATATACATATATATATGTGTGTGTGTGTATGTATATTATATATTATATATTATATATTATATATTATATATTATATATTATATAAATATATATTAATATATATCAGTGACTATATATTTGTCACAGCTGTCTTTACTTCAGTGTAGAAATTAAACATTATATTGTCTCTATACAAATATTTGGGTGTGTACACATACACACCCACCCAGTGAAATGAAGGTTTCATGTTGAATACACGTGTAAGTGCTTACTGAACAATGTGTTTGACCACCTAAAGAACAAAATAAGCATAGGCCAGCGTCTGCATTTGGCCTGAGCATCTCAGCCAGCGATCACTCACATAGTTGACCTTGGTTTTTATTGAGGGCACTGGGGAGCCACATTATGAAGCACATTGAGCCAACCCCGATTCACCTTACCATCATTTTTCTTTCTGCACAGATGAAAAGGTCCTCAGCCAGATTGTTTTCTTTTTGTTCTGCACTGGGTGGTAGTGGTGGGGGAAAACATGATTTTTGCATGACTATGGGTCTGCTCTATAAATACGCAAATTCGGGCCTTTGTTTTAAATGTAATCAGCAAGATTGCATTTGCATTGCTTGTAAGTGAATCACATAAGTGAAATTACTTTGCCTGCATCTCATTTGGTATCATAAAATGTTATGGGATACAGGCTGTTTTTCTCCAGCTAAAGTGTCTCGAGCTAGTATTAGGGTGCTGGCTCTCATTTTCCTTTGTGACCACGTTTGTTGTGTTCTTCAGAGCCACGGTTGTATTTTCATTTATGTTGGTTAGGAGGGAAATTCTCATTGGAGTCCTCTAGAATGAGCTAAGATATTGGTTCAGTAGGGGGTAAATGGGAGTTTTAAGACTATCTCATGTCGCGTAGCCTGTGATTGCTAATCACTTTCTGTCGCTAGTGACAACTGCTTACTAAGAGTAAATGCCAGTCACTGTTGGTTGGGACTATAAAGCAATTTGAAGCTCTTCAGGCAGTTGGCTACAGAAAGTAGTTTACATGATTAAAAAAAAAAAATCCAGCTTAAGTCAATTACCATGTTTTTAGTGAACACTTTGAAATCCGTGTCTTCATGGTAGTTTAAAAGATATCCTTAAGGCATGTGACTCAGATGGCATTGTGAGATTTCCTAACATTTCTCCTTAAAAAAAAATTGACACAACAATGAATAGTTATTAACCTTAAAAGTTGCAGTAAGAAATGAGCTGTCTTCTTCGCTTTCTCTTTCCCAACCCGTCACTTTTAAGATGCAGTTTATTATATAAACACTCCAGGTTGGCTTTGAACTTATGATTCTCTTGTCTCAGTTCCCCAAGTGCTGACATCACTGGCTTGTTCCCCCACATTCTTTGAAGGTCTTGTAATTCATCTAGTTTTAAGGTGGGAGTCAATTGAAAGCAAGGTGTGAGGTTATTTAGGTAATCTGTTTGGGTGTGGTTACCCACAGAACGTCTTTATTAGCAACATCACTGATAAAACCAGCGATGCTCCCCAGATGAGCCTGGGGACAGTTCAAAGCTAAGGCAGTTACAGAGAAAGCCCAACAGAGTACAGACCCTCAGGCAAGGACCAGAATTACCTTTGGGAGAAGTGTTGAAAACATACTTCATGTGGGCCAAACAGTAGAAAGAACTAGAAAGAGGTGGATGTGGTGAATGAAAACTACATCTTTAGGGTAAGGTGTTTTTTATTTAGTTGGCTATTTTTCCTGTCAGAAGGGAAGACTTGATATGATGTGAAGAGAAAAGTGAGCTTTCACCTTCAGTTATGCTCAACAAGACTTAGAAGGGGATTCAGTTTCACACTATTAAGTCATTAAAAAAAAAATCTATCCATAAGAAATACAAGGAAGACTGAGAGTATGGCGTTTTTTTTTTTTTAATTAGTAAACTCTTAATTGAAACATGCAAATAGGGAAGTGTTCAAGCTAAATGTGTTCTAGGCAATAAATTCCTACAAAGCAAAAATACTTGTGTGACCAGTATTGGGTGTAGTTTTGAGGACTGTTTTGTTTGTTCTTGTTAGTAAAATAATATTATAAAGTCACAAGATTTTAAATGTTGTTGCTCTCTACTTTTTAAAAGTTTGTATTCACAAAAATTGTAAAGACTTTTGTTCTGATTGCCGTGTCTTTCATACAGAAGAGAGCTACATGTATGAATTGAGGTCTCAGTGTTTCCCCATAGCGTCCCCGTCCCCGCAGATGGATCTTCTGGGGTGTAGAGTTACCTGTCTGACTACTGTGACTTTTGTTTCAACCTGTCTCCAAGGTGTACTGTTTCATGTGTAGTTACTTCCTGAGTCTTGCTCCCTCTGATTTGAAAAAAATTTTTTTTCTCTGGATAGTGTTTCCAAATTGATGGCCTTCTTGAGTTAAGACATTACTTTTTAGTCTAACTTTACAGATATCTTTATTTTATATTACATTCATCACTATTTTCTCATTGAAAAAAATTAACCATGCTTATTCTGATTCAAACGAGCAGCTGTGCTTTGAAACCAAACCCGTCTCCGGACTATAATTGGCCCAGTGAAGAAGACCAGGTTTGCTCACTCTGCAAAGAATTGCGTCTGACTGTGAAACATTCTTATGCTTTCTTCTTTTTTTCTTCTTATTCCTCTTTTTTTCCCCAAAAAATTTGGAGTCTTTCCAAGCCATGAAATTAAAAAAAAAAAAGAAAAAAAAAAAAAAGAAAGGAAGGAGGGAAGGAAAGAAAGCGAGAGGTTATTAAAGAAAAGAAAAGACAAAGAGAGGGGCCCACAGCAGTTTTTGAATACCTGGAGCAAAGCACCCACTTCTTGTGACTTCAGAGTTGATGGTTTGAGACTGAGGCAGGGTGGAGAATCAGGGAGAAGAAAGTGGTGCCCCTCATCCCAGGGATCTAGGTGAAGCCTCAAAGAAACCAACAAAACTGCAAGAACTTCAGTGCAGTCAACAATTGTTTCAGGTCCTGGTTTCTTTCCAGCCTTAAACCTGCAATTTTCTAGGATCTCACCAGAAACCCTGCTTACAGGAAGAAGGCATGTACTAACCCCCTTGTGTAGCCCTACTGACTGCTGGTCTCACCATATCAGATGATAATTCTATCCAAAGCCTCCCCAGAGCCACTTCACTGGTCAAATGAGAGGGATAAGAAGGAGAGGAAAGAGCTCTGACCTGTAACTTGAGAGCCACCAGTATGTTGTATGTGACTGATGCTCAACAGTTATTTTCCACTGGCCCTCGGGGAGCCAGTACCCACTCTTGAGTATGTCTTAGTTTTCCCCTACGTTTTCCTTTAAGAAGCCTTCATTCAACTCTGCTGTCTCATTACTTGGCTGGCACTGAAATTATGGCTTGAATTGAGCTCCCTAAATGCATAGGGGTAGTGCTCCAGCTGTGCAGTTGTGTCTCTGTCACATCACAGCTGACAAGGTGACTCCGATAAGCCTGGATAGTCAGGCTCTTTGTCACAGAGCCGGGTTCTTCTCCTTTTAAAAGTAAATTTACCAGAATAAGTAAAGGAGTTAGCAAAGTACGTCCGCACATGCCCATGCTTGTGTGTGAGTCTGTGCGTTTGTGTCTGTTCTGTTGGCTGTGTGCTTCCTGCAGTACTCTGGCAGCCGAGAGAGCAGAAACCAATGCTGTGAGAGAACTGGGTATTAAGAACAGGTTTGTGGGCACGTAGATAGTCTGTCTCCACGTATCTCAGCCCCAGAGAGCATCTTCCTACATATCCATCAAAGCGCTCTGGTCCTGACAAAGTCCACAGAGCTCCAGCTCAAGGTGCCTGACAAATAAGTCTCATGAGTGAGTTTTCACACATTCCTTCCCCCCCCCCCCCCCCCCCCCCCCGGGCACAAGGGTCTTTAGACTCACCAGGCTAAATGTCTTGGATTGGCTCCATCCAGGAAAGTTTTCATGTGCATACTGCCATAGTAACTTTCCAGTTGCTCACAAAGATATTGGACTGACAAAGGTATTGGACTGACGACTGGAAAGCTGATCTAAAAGTTGACCTCAATGATCCTTTATAAATGCTAAGTAGGGTCTATTAACAAAGAGATAGAGATAATTGCATATTTTGCTGTTAAGAGCACCAAGCAAATGATTTGAAATGCTCACTGATAGGTTATTTAATGAGTACTAATTTCTTTAAACAAAACCAAACCAAAAAACCAACAACAACAATAGCAACAACAAAAGCAGCCAGGAAACTAACCACCAAAGTATACCATCTGACTATGTACATTTTACCCCATAATAACTAGAAAACAGCATTTCCAAATGAACATGAATTATTACACTGTTTCTAATATAGCACTGATAATAATTTATCTTGACTTAGTAGCTGCTTTGGGGCTATCAGCAGGCATGAATAAAAATGCCCATGCTCTTCTAAATGAATATTTGATTTTTATATTATACAAATTTCGTGTTGTCTCTAAGAAAAACATTGGAATTGATACCACTAGATAAGATAGACAAGTTCAGAAAACTTACCTTAGCCTTGTAAGCAGAATGTTCAGTGTAACAATGTAACTAATCCAGTTTTGATAGGCATTTGCGGGTTTGCTATGGTGCTTCTTTTGTTCATTCACTCACTGAAATATATACTGAATTCCTGATATGTTTGTAGGCAAACAGAATTGCAAGTCTGGAACTTTTTAACACAGCGGAATGAGAATCTCCTAAATTCACGTGGGCAGAGTCCTTCAGTTCACTGCCCATAGATGGTTTGTGTGAGTCTTCTTACAGTTCAGTGTGGCCGAGAGTCTAGAACTAAAGCCTACTATTCTAGTTGTGTTTTGTTCTCGTATTGTTATTTTATGCTAGTTAAACATGGCCTCTTCTCCCGATCACTCGGGATATACTAAACTTTTTGAACTACAGGGGATACACACAGTCTAAGTTAGACCAAGGAAACAGCTAAAAAAGAGGGTGACCAATTGAGAGAAAGTAAACCTCGCAGAGGTTGTGTTGGGGTGATCCTGATGACGCTGAAATGTCCACCCCTTTTTGTGCTTAACCATGTGCTAGTTATCCTAATAAAATCATACATTATCTTAATTTTCCCAACTTAGCTGGTAGTTCCTTTTTGCAGACAAGAAAACAAAGCAAAAGGGGCCTGTCAAGACTGACCTGGATTGCATAGTTTTTCAGTTTGTTGGAAGTTTGTTGACTCTGTGGATTATGGGTCCTACTAGTCTCTCAAGGAGTCCCTTCCATAGATTAATGATGTGCATTTTGACAATTTTCTTTTCCAAAGCCAGGCTCATGGTAAACCATGTGGAACTGAGGTCACAAAGAATTACGAAAGAAATGTAATCCAGACTCAAAAGCAGAATTTTGGAATGACTCCACTTATTGAGGCTCTAGAGTCTTAGAGCATGACCTAGGATGACTTCTCTATGAAGCACAAATATGGAGGGACTCCGTGTAAGGAGGCGTGGAGAAAAGCATATTGAATGTAGATTCAAGTAGCTTAGGCCTCAATTCCCTTACCTGTAAATGAGGCCAGCCTTGGCTAAAGCTAATGGTCTCCAAGTCTCCTTGCAATTTCTAGCATTCTAAGCTAGCAGGACTAAGTTACTTAGATTTCCATCCATGAGTTGCTGGACTCCAGGGAGCTGCAGGTTTGGAAGAGAATGTAGTACATACAGAAGCTCCCATGCACACACCACACTCCTAGGTCATGGGTTATAGAGGGGCCACTTAAACTGTCTGTCTAGTCACCTAAACTCCCAAACAGTAGGGGAAAAAAATCAAAAGAATAAGTTCTTTTCCAACCTTAAAATATTATAGGGGACCCATAAAAGGAATTTCTCAAGGGTCACACTGATTCAGAGGCATTAAGACATGAAGACCAGCCTGGCCGTCAGCAGGATGGAATAAGGAAGTTGAGATTCTGCAATAGCACGTCGGATATTTTTGCTTTGATTCATAGATATGTATCTGTCACAAAACTATGAATACTGGCCCAAGCAACTGTCTGGGAGCTTTGAGTATCAGTATTTCTTTTGACTCACTTCTAATTCCAACGTCTGTCTCCTCTCCTATTTTGTTCACTGTAAAAGGTGGAGTGGGTCCCTCAAACCTGCTTCCTGGTTCTAGAACTCTGAATTGGTTTGTTTGACTTTTATACCTTGCATTGGGTTTGGAATAGTTGGTTTCTCACAGGGTATAGGTCATGGGTGTAACTGGTTTGAGAAATAATTTCTATGGGGAAAATGAAGAAAAGCCCACCACGTACGAAACAGCTCACATGTGAGTTGGAACTTCGTGTGGATTGTGGACTGGGTGATGATGACTCTGCTATCATAGAATTGGCATCCTGGAAATGGCAGGAGAGGCAGGTCAGTGCAGAATGGTCTTGTAGAATCCTGGAGACTTTTTGCCTTGGGAGCTGACATCTTGAAAGGAGAAGAGGTCACATGGATCTGTGGAGCTCGGTGCTAGTAACTGAGGTCAGAGAGGCTAGCAAATGCAGAGACTCTTCAAGCCTCAGGAAGCTGAGTATATGTATCCAGGTTCCCTAAAGAAACAGAAGTGATAGAATGAATATTTACTGCAAAGAAGTATTAGATTGGCTTACGTGATGTGGGGTGGGGAGCCCAAAAATGGCTGTCTGTACATTGGAAAATGCAAAAACCCTGGAGCTTCTCAGTCAATGAGAATGGATGGCTCAGCAGTCCCAGAATGCACTGGGAGGCCTGCAGGGCCTGTTCTGCAGTCCACATTGGAAGTCTGAAGAAGCTGGGGTCTGATGTCAGCAGAGGCTGTTAGAACAGCAGTAGGGTAAATGTGCTGTTCACCAGCAAAAGATGAAATTGGACAAGGATGCACCTCTGCTTGTTCCTTGCTCATCTTCTAGTTGCCTCTTTAGTTGCTTGCTTCTCTAGTTGCTGTCAGAAGATGGAAAGAGACTTCTTCAGTTAATCCTTCCTGGACATACCTTCATAGACCATGCCAGAGGTCTGTGTCTCAGCTGATTACAGATACAGCCAAGTGACAGTGTTAACCAGAATGCTGTACAGTAGGTAGCAGGACTCATGAGGACATTCTGGGGCTATAGGGCAGAAGCTTTAAAATCTGAGCCTTTTCTTAAAGGAACAAGACAAGAAGAACCTGACTGTGGTCTCTGGATTTGAGACTGCCGTCTTACAGCTTAGTAACCAACACTGAAACCCCTTTTCTAAACTGAAATGAGGCAAACCGGGAGAGAGGTTGGAGTGGTTTATCATGTCTCTGTTTGAGGCTCAGAGTAGGTCTTTTTGAATGAACTACTGTCCAGTTCAATTCAGGAGCCTGGCCTTGACCTGAGCTTGCCACAGTTTTCGATAGAGGATCGGCACAGGGTTGGAAATGAAGGCTCTGCAGTTGGGATGCTCACAGGCTGCAGAGAAGGTTCTAAATTGGGTGTTCTAAATTGAGGCCATCTCAGGATAATTTGGGAAGGGTGTGCCTTCTCCGTCCTTCTTCATTACCTTTATAAAATAGAAAAGAAGCTCTAGTCTTAATTATTTAATTTCTAGGCCCTCGATGCTCTGTTTAGGGTCATCTGCTTTCCTAGATTTCTTGCAGTTTGATGTGCTGACAGCTTCCTTGTTGTATAAGGTTTTTCTTATTGTCTCCACTGATACTGAAAAAGCCTTGTTCTTTGTGATGTACCTGTCTGACGTTCCACATGGGGCTTGGCATTCTAGATGTCATATTTAAGACCTGAGGAACTTTTCAAAGTGGCCGTTTAAGCCTCTGGTCATGTTGCTTGAATCAGAATTGTCTCTGGTCTTCTTGTGACCCGGCCTAATCTTTTCCATTAGATCGTTCTTTGAACTTGACCCATTTAGTTCGGGATTCTCACTCTGCTGTCCTCAAGAACAATAAAGATCTTTTGCAATTTCAGGTGCTGTTCCTGGAAATTTAAAACTGCTGTCTTGTCTTTGCTTAACCTGTAATTACTCAAAGCAGGAATCCATGAGCATTTGCTTGTTTTAACTGTGGGAAATACCAATGGAGCTTACTATTCATTCTGTTCTCAATAATGGTGAGTGGAAAGCTTTGGCCTTGGTGCTCGTGCCTGACAACACCAGTACTGAGTGAGCCCTGATGTTGGTGTTTGCTGTCATCAGCCTTGTATACTATAAGATAAACAATTTCACTATCCTTTCTCTACCAAACTCTTACCCTTCTGCTGTCTTTTAACCCATGAAAGAAAATAAAAGGGATGTGATACATTACATAAAACATAGAATTTTAATGGTGCACTTGGTGGCCAGTGGTGTTGAGTGGTGACGGAACAATGACTTCAGAAATAAACTGAGCAAAGAAAGAGGAGAAAGGAAGCCATTCACATCTGGACTCCAGTTTGCACTGAATTTGGGCTGCAAAGATGGGAGGTGTTTATGCTTCTCCCTGTTCCCACTGTGGGTGGCCAGAGCTGCCAAGAGCATGGGTTTTTATTTATCTTGGAGGAGTTGCTATGGTTGTTGACCAGAACTACTGGCATTTGGAGCTCACGTATCAATGAATGCAAGGTCTGTTGGCATTTCAATAATATGGCTATGGTAGTTCTCACCCCAGGACAGAAGTTACATATCTGGTTCCCCCAGTGGCCTGGCTCAGGTCCATGGGCATCTCCTATCATTAGGGCTCTTCATAGAGAATTGTATCTGGGCTTGACAGCTTAAATGCCTTAGGGGGAATTTAGAAGAGAGGAATGGTTAAGAATTTTTTGACAAAACCAATATATATAATATTCTGCAGTCAGTGCCAATGCTTACAAGGAGCTTTTGGATCATTCAGCATGCTGATGTTATAATGATTGGAGTGGGATGGGAAAAGACATACACACAAAAAGAAGAAAACCTAGAATATAACATTTTGAGTACATAATGATCCCAATTATGTTTTTAAAAAAATCACAGAAGAAAGAGGAAATGGAAAGATACCAAAATGTTCCTAGTAGCTATTTCTAGGAGAAAGAATTATAAGTCCTTCATATATATATATATATATATATATATATATATATATATATATATCCATCCTTAATTTTACAAAGTTTCTCCCTAACTTTAGTAAGACTGCATTTTTATTTTATTTAGAGAAGCAAAGCTTAAAAAAATAGTAAAACATAATTTCTCATATTTTTAGGAAAACTCTTCTTTGGGGAAACACTAACTCATCCCTGGCCTTTCTGCTTTCTCAGGTGACTCCTGATTGACTGGATTAACACCTCTCTCTCTCTCTCTCTCTCTCTCTCTCTCTCTCTCTCTCTCTCTCTCTCTGTGTGTGTGTGTGTGTGTGTGTGTATGTGCGTTTGCATATGTGTATGTAATAATACCTATTTGACAGGAGCATGAGGAAGCTCTGGAAGACATGACAGTTGTAGTAGTACTGGCTGAATAAGGAGTGTCAGGGTCACAGGGTGAATAAGGATGGGTCTGACTGAAGGAATTTGATGTCCCCCAGTGAGGGCATGGGTGCATTGTTCTCTGTTTATATCCAGACTGTATGTGGAGCAATTCATCAAGGAGAGTGTTCAGGTTCCATCACCCTGCTTAATTTAGGTCAATCGGAGGCAGAAATAGCAGAGAAACAACAATAGTATAATTAGTGGTCCTCTGCCTTGTGCCTGGTGGCTTTCCACCACTTCTGGTCAGTAGCGTGAGGAAGCCAGTATTTTTACTTAAATGCAAATTCAACACTGGAGTAGGCTTAGTTCTTGCCTGCATCTCAGAGGTTGTCAGTTTGTGCCTTTGGAATTTAAATCTTGCCTGTTTGTCTCCAGAACCTACTGTGCTCATGAAGTTTTCTCAGGAGTCTAGTAAAATTCACACAGGAATTTATATTAAGCCATTTGCTTTTCTTTCAAATGAAATAAGAGATGAAGGCCAAGAACGTTTCGACCAGTGAAAACACCTGACAGAGGACAGAAATTTTTAGTTTTTAAAGTATTTTCTGTTTGGCATTATCAAAGTTGTTAAAATGAGAATTTCAGAAGTTTATTAGGCACTTACAAGTAATTTATTTGAAATCTGAAGAAAACTTGTTTTTCTCCCACCAAGCATTGGATTGCTTAGTGAATGGGATCTGCCAGAGAGTCAGTCAGTGTAACAGTGAATAATCCCAGGAGGCAGACAGACTCCTTGTAGTTGAGGCTTTGTGCTTTATGGTGGTTCTGACCTTGGGGAAATTATTTAACTTCATAGCCTGGTATCTCTCATCTGTAAAATGGGATTAATAATACCTACCCCACAGGATTCTTGCAATGAATAGATGAGGTAATGCTTATAAGGCATTTGACACAGAGCCCAACCCCTGCTTCCAGGGCTCATTGATGGCAGCTTTTATTTTTATTACTGGGGGTTGAGAAGCTTGGAGCCTGTACTCAATTCTGCTGTTGACTTTGGCTTTAAGAAAGCCACTCAGCCCTCTGGGCCTTACCCTCCCTGTGGAATAGTAACAATGTTCTAGAAGGTAAAGATGGGACTGAATTATGCCTGAGGAAGTGTTTTCAAAGGGTGTGGGGCTCTACTGATACTTGTGGTAAACACTGAGCGGCAGACAGCACTGGGGTGAATCATTAGCTCTTCTTGGGTTGAAGTCATTATTCTGGCTCTTCTCTGGGAGTGCAGTCTGCATAGAACAAGTCAAGTGAGTTAGACCAAGTCCCTCGGGGTAGAAAAGCTTTCATCCAGAAGCACTAGGATGCTATTCACCCATCTGCCTGATTTGTTGCTTTCTCAACAAGGAAGAGCCCAGCTAGGCTGAGCTTGGTAGGAAATCTTAATGCATCTTTCACCAGGCTGTGCCTTCTGGCTAATAAGGAGTCTCCTGACAGGGCTGCTGCTGTTTGTACTTTCTCTCTGGAGTGAGGGGAGGGTGGAAAGAGATTGTTGCTTTCCGCCCTGCAAGCATGAGGCAGGGTGGTGAGGCACCAGACAGAGACAGTGACTGACTGTGTGTCAGTGTATAAGCTTGTCTGTACCCCTCAGACCAAGTGACTACCCATCTTGGCTGCATCCTGAGTTGCCACTGATGCCCAGCAAAGCTTTACCCTGGAAAGTTCTCATTGAAATTCCTGCCTCTTTCTGCAATTCCAGTAGTGTGAGTATTGACTGGCCCCAGTCCTGAGGTAAGCATTTAAGAGTCAGAGCAAACAGAGAGAAATTATATTTTATCCCCACTGCACTTGTGGCCAAGGTGTGCTTCTGGTGTAGTAATGCAAGGACGAGAAAAAGGCAGTAAGTTCTTTAGGACCTAAGGCCGATGCTTGTTGGGGCAGAGCAATATTTTCAGAGACTGGTCCTTGGTTCTCTCCAAATCTTAGACTCCTATGAGATTCCACTGTTTCCACAAAGGTGCCCCAGATCCAACACTAACGGAATTCAGGAATTTACTCTCAGCAGAGCCTGTTTCCCTACCGTGGACATTTGGCAGGACGTCACCTGCTACAGGGACTTCCTTTTCATCTTGGGAAGTCTTCTGAGTCTTGGTAGGGGAGCCACCATATTTTATATGACTGTGACTATACTAGCAGAAAGGATGCAGACTCAAACAACATGTCCCCATAACCACCCCTCCCCAAAAGACGATCCACAGCAAGCAGTGAGCCACAGAATTTGCAAGGCTAACTTTCTCATGTGGAAGAGAAAAATTATTGCAGTGCCCTTTAGCTAAGTACACTCACTTCAGCCTTTATGGATGGTGGCGGTCACGTGCTCATCCCTTCACAAGGAAGAGAGCTTGAAACTATTACAAGGCAGAGCCCAGAGATGCGGCTCTGATAATATCTGATACTGAAGCACAGGCAGTACCTGGTAAAAGCAGGCTTTTTTTTTTTTCTTTTCAAAAAAAAAAAAAAAAAAAAAAAAAAAAAAAAGGAAAGGAAAGTACATTCCTGCAAAAAGGGCAGAATGAACTGAGCCCTCTTTCATGTTACACACGGTGCTTTAGCCGGCATTCCTGAGTCTTAGCAGGGCCATAGAGACAACAATAAACTGTTTGTCAGAATGCACATGTGAGGAGTGTGCAGCTTAGCATGCACACAAGAGCAGAAAGAATCGAGGATGGAAGCACAGCCGGAGTTAGGCAAACAGGGTGGATGAAGGTTTTCTAGTAAGTCTTCAGCAAATGTTGACACAGAACGGAGGATTAGCTGCAGTTTGTTTCGCTAGCCAAAGTATCCCAAGAAATGACTGATTTGGAGTAGAACAGGAAAGGTTTGGATGCGAGCTATGAGGCCCATAAAGTGTAGAAATGACAATATGTCCAGGCACAGGAAGAAAGCAGATCTCCCCGAGAGTAAAACCGACGGTCTTTTAGGACTTGTGTACTGTTTTAACGTGTATACATATATGTATGTGTGCACATGTAAGCTAGATGTTGAATTCTATTGTTTGTATAAAATTTGATCTCTATGCTTGGTTCTATAAGTCTTCACTTGTGTGTTTCTGTTGTTTATAAAGTTTTGAAATAAAAAGAAAAACCACTTTATTCCTTAAAGACACTGTACTGAGTGATCAAACTTAACTGAAGTAATGATTAGTGCTGACATTTTGTACAAATTGATACTTAGATAATAGTTCTTACTGAGCTCATGTCATCTCAATACAATTGTGAAGGAGAGATACAAGCTTTAACAAATTTAGGAAAAGTCACCTTGCAAATGTGACCACTGGAAAACTCTTCCTTCTGAACTTGAATTTCAGACTTCCCTGTCCCTGCCCTTCCAATTCTCCCCTTCTGAATTTAAATTCTGTTTGTTTTATGTCAAAAAAAAAAATCACTGTGGTTCTCCAATGCTAAACTATGATTTTTCAGGGAGTAGGTCAAAAAGAAAAAGAAAAAAAAAAAAAAAAAAAAAAAGAAAAAGCCTTTTGTAGTATAGACCTCTTCATCTCCAAGTCACCTGCTTCATTCATAGTTCTCATGGAGGAAAAGAACTTTAGCAATGATAGACCAAACAAAGGCCTGTGACAGTGTATGACACAAGTCATTTCCTGTTCTCAGTCCTGTTCATTGGCAAATCTGGGATCAAGGTGTTAGCATCTGGTGAGGGCCTTTTTGCTTGCATTGTCCCAGAAAGCAAGAGGGTGGGAGACAGAGTGAACAAGAGATAGCCGAACTTGCTTTTGGAGTAAATTCATTCTTCAGATTAAGAATCACTATAAGGTCAACAGTGTTGTTGATCCATCAGTAGGCAGGGCGCCGTCTCTAACACTGTTGTGTTGGGGTTTCATTTTCAATGTAGGTAGGTTGAGTGGAGCACATGGGCACTATACCAGTGCAGTAGTGTCTTGGTTCAGCCTTAGAGGCAAGCCTTATCATCACCCCAGTTTACAGATGAAAGATCTGAGGCTTTCACAAGATTAGTCACTTGTTCAAGGTCTCATAGTAGGGAAGGGTAGAGCCATGCTGCATTGATGGTCTTGATCCCTCTATGGGACCTGAGTGTCACCTGTAGAGAACTCTTAATTGTTTTGCTCTTTCTCTGCTCCTTATACATGTATGCATGTATGTAAGTGTGTGTGTGTGTGTGTGTGTGTGTGTGTGTGTGTGTGTGTGTGATTTCTAGCATGCTGATTATATTTTGTTATGCATATAATCCTAAATGAAAAGTTAAGATTCAAGATGATAGATTACTTTCTCTATATAGTACTCTCTTTATATAGACGTGGTGAAATGGGGAGAGAACAGAAAGTTATACAGTCTCCTGTGGAATAAAGATTAAACTAGTTTACAAGAACACAGAAAATTAGAGCAGGAGTCAATTGACCTTCTCCTGATTGCAGCTTATTTGCATTTACAGATAAAAATTGTTTTCATTGCTTTCAGTGGTCTGTCAATTGCACAGGTTTAGCGTAGCTCGAAGAATAAGGCAGGTCAGATAACTACTAGGTCAGATAACTCCCAGAAGCTTGAGCATTGACTTCAATGGATGTCCTCTTCAAGACTTTACATCTTCTTCCACCCCACCAAAGGACACTACTGTAGCAGAAACACAGAGATTTAGACAGGCCAGGATCTCAATGCAAACCTCCAAGATTAGTGACTGACCACCACTGAAGTTTGGAGGACACAAAAAAATGCACAAGTACATGGTGTTCCTGAAGTTTTCAGAAGGTTCAAGGTTATAATGCACAAGTGCCCTGGACACAGAAGAGAGGCTACACTGATAATTAGGCCTCATTATCACCAAACAGGGAAGCTATCTCTCTCACTTTAATTTGTTATTTAGTAGATGTCTGCTTGGCTGGAGATAACGACTCAGTGGTTAAAAGCGCTTGCTGTTCTTCTAGAGAACCTGGATCAGTTCCCAGCATCCATATGGTGGTTTACAACCATCTATAACTCCATATGCAGGGAACTTGAACTCACATAGACATATCCTACACCAAACACATATGAAAGTAAAACTAAAATATTAAAATAATATAGGCAAAGGTCTGTTGAGTGATGGAATCCAGAGACAACAAACCTTGCCCTGGAAGCTTTGTCTGTGCCACTCTAAAATATAATATCCTGGTTATTTTCTGCTGAGTCGCTTGGGAAATAACAAATGCTTGAGACGTTTTCTCCAAACCTGCTTATCTGCCTAAAGACAGTTCCTTCAAGAGATTCAGTTGTCATCCCTGTCCTTCCTAGAGGTTTCATCAACCAAAGACATTTGAATGCTGTCACAGGAGAGAAGATTTCAGGTGAACTTTGCCACAAGGATTCTACCTCCCTTTTCTCTTCAAGAGCGTGGCCTCTTTCTTCAAAATCACCCTTGCCTAAGCTCTCTGACCCTGCTTCTTTTCCCTTCCTTTCCCATCCTTTCCCGTAGGAAGGCAGCACATTCATGACCAGCTCTCTCTGCTTTTTTGAGTGTTTGCTTTTCTGTGGGTGCATGTGTGCATGTTTGTAACCTATCTTCTAAAGGTCCAGATAGTAAATATTTTAGGCTTTACAAGCCATGTGGTAATTGTTGCAACTATAAAACTCCACCGTGGTATATTGAAAGCAGCCATAGACAATATTTAAACAAATGAATGTGGTTGTTTGCCAGTTAAATGTTACAAAACCAGGCACTAGGCTGGGTTTTTGCCTTTGGGCTAAGGTTTATCACCACTAGACCAAGAGAGGCTAATCGGAAAGGGTAGGGAAGACTGATTGCCCAGCGTTCTTACTGGTAGGCCTTGTCAGTGTCCTGCAACAGGAAAACCCAGGCAAAGCTGGGGTAATGTGATAGATGGCGTTGCCTGTGGAATTGCTAGAAGTAAATTGTGTGGCTTGTTTTTTGCTACTTTGTGTGTTCTTCTTTCTCCCTTCCTTGTCTACCTTTCTCCCCTACCCTTTCAGCCCCCTAACACTACATAAGAGAGAAAAAAGGATAGAGAAGAAAGGAAAGAGATCCTTAGGGGGTGACATTATCATTAGACTACTTTCTGCTGAGTAGAGGTGTATAGTTTCTTGGAGCAATTGTGATATTTGCCATCAAGGTATCTAATTTCTTCTTGTTGTTTTTTCTTTGTACACAACTACTAAACAAACCATAACTAACAATGACCAACAATAGCCAACAACCCACCAACAACTCACCATGCCTCTCAGGACCCTAGTAGTTTTATATCCTCTGAAAAGACCCCAGACATCACACACCTGCAGAAACTATATGAAGCCAGCAAAAAAAAAAAAAAAAAATCACACCCTTGCTAGAGCATGAGGTAAATCATGAAGCAGCCGCATAGTGCCACACCTGGGATTAAAACAAAAACAGATTTGTATAATATATCTGTGTTTCTTAAAGAAACCAAAATTCCAAAAACCTGGTTATGAAATTGATCACTGGGGTTCCAGGCAGGCCTACAATGGATTCTCTTCTCAGCAGAATAGCTAGTCACTGGCCACAGCCCTCCTCCTTTATAACTTGGATACAGCAACTCATAACACTCATGAGAAAGTATACACTTGCTAGAACTCTAGCTTGGCAGCCTCCCCTCCCCCTAAGTGGGGAGAAGGTAATCTTCCATGGGTTATGTGGATAGATGTAAGCATTGCCACTAATCAGTGAGTTAGCCATTTCAGCAAAGGGGTAAAAATAGAGGATTAAAGTCTTTATCATCTCAAAACAGCTTCCAGAGACAGAACTATTAAGTGTAAAAATCATTATGTTGGATTAATTTTGAAAAGTAATTAAATGTTAGAACCTTGCTAAAGGTCTTCAAACTGCTCACTTATCTTGAAACATACTTATATGATTTCCTATATTTGGGTAAAAATTGTGGGTTGTTTTTTTTTTTGTGTGTGTGTGTGTGCCTTATGCATGACTAGTTTTGTGACTCTATTAAGTAATCAGAGTTAGAAACCAACAATGAGTATTACAACCTATTTGAGATGGCCCTGCTGTTTGGTGTGGGTTTTTGTTGTTGTTTGTTTGTTTGTTTTTTCCATAAGTGCATTGCACACCAGTGCCTGGCATGTAAATAAATACTGCTGCTACCATTCCTTAACATTGTTGTGGTGATATTGTATCAGTGTTTTGTATTCAGATGATGCTAAAAGGTTTGTGAGACAGAGCTTCAGGAGATTGCCTGGCTGGCTGGCTGAATATACAGACTCCTTGACGGTGTGTGTGAGCATGATGCTGCTGGTGTATGATGTTCTCAGCCCTGTGTTCCCTTTGACCCAGCTTGGCTGTACCACCATATGTCTGTGGCTTTTGTAGTCACTTCTGCGCTGACCTTTCCTTTCCTCTTCTCTTCCCCTGTGTGGAGCCATGTCAGCTTTCCGAAAATTAAGAGCTCTTTGAAGCTATGAGGCTACTCCAGCTTCATAGTCGGGCTCTCTCTGGCTCCTGCAATCTTACATGGGCTTCAAAACTTCTGCTTCTCAGTGTCATGGGTTCACTCTTCCAGCTACATCTTCCTATTCACAAGTCCCCAACAGGCTAGGGAGTTCCACACTACTCTTGCTCTTTGGATAAACCCTTATTTCTTCCAGACTTTTAGAGTTCTATGTTTGTTTTCATCTGAAGTCAAATTCTAACTATGGGGCATTTAGGGGTTCTGTCTTTCTGATGGAAGGAGGGAACTTCTCCCCCACACCATCCCTACCCCACCCACCCCCAACTGCTGTGCACCTGACATTGGCACACTCACTGCCCCACGTTCTGAGTCCACTAAAATGCCCTCTCTCCACACACAGGCAATGCCCCGTGTTCTACCTTACCCCACACAATACAAAAGCCCTCCACTTTAATGTTTGCATGTGTTTTCCCAAATCCTATACTCACAAGCCACAGGGGCTATCTCACTGCTTCTTGTAACTACCTCCACAACACCTAGTATAATCCATGGGCTACAGGGGGTGCTCAGTAAGTTCTTGTGAGGTAACCAAATGACCAGGATACTTGCCAATACTATACTTTTTTTAAATTGAGAATTTGTAAACTATGGCAGAATCCTTAAAGATTCTTTGCTCTCCTAAGCACCCTGCATGATTCTGCCCTCTTAAGCACCTTGCATGGTTCCTGGCACACATAAATAAGTGGTTATGAAAGATTGTTGACTGACTTATCTGACCAGCTGACTGACTGGAAGAATGACCTCTCAGGAAAATGTCATGTGTCACTCTTTCACAAATGTAGGACTATTGTCTAGAATTTTAAGTATGGCTGTCACATAAGAGGCTGACATTTAGCCCCAAACAATGTGCTTCCAGCAGGTTACTGATACCTAATGCTGTTGCCAACCGAGAGACTGTATCTGAGGCCGATACAGTAGCCAGGCTGATGGGCCACTAGCACCTTGAATGTCACCACACTTGTAGGACCGTGAATTCGCATTGTGAGCAGCGCTCTCTGATTTAAATTGTTGCCACTTAATATTCACTGAATGTCGGCACTGCACTTTTGTCCTCAGGGGAAAAAAAAACAGAGGGGGCATGTGCCCTCGCAGTGGGCTTTGTTCGATGTAATTAGTTGGTGATAGAACAGTGTTGATACAGTGGTTCAGCAGTTCCAGGGAAGCAGCGCCCTCCATGCAGGCGGGGATGTATTTATACACTTGGAGTGTTCTGGTCTGCACACTCCTTCAACTCTTTCACAGTTCTGGGGTGTGGTGGCCTAATCAGGAAAGCTTCATCTGCTCATAGTTTCAGGAAAAAGAGAACAGATTCATTCTGGAGGCACCTTAGTTAGCTTAGACATCCTCTCCTTTGGTTTTCTGTGATATCTAGTACCCTGGTTCCTTTGTTCCTCTTTGGAACAGATCCTCCTGCAGGCTCTGCCTGGAGATTGGTAGTTACCAGTTTACTGCTCTTCTCCAGAGTCTTACTAATTCTGGCTGTATTTCGGTGGTTAACATTTCAGGGAAGCAGAAATGTGAAGCTGAAACAAGAAAGATGCTCTAAGAGACCTTAGTACCCAAGCATGATGGCACTTGCCCACAGTCCTAGCACTAGGGCAGAAGAGGAAGGAGATTCAAGATTCTACACTAACCTTGCTTACATAACAAATTCAAGGTCGGCCTAGGTTACATTAGACCCTGTTTGACAGACAGAGACAGAGAGACAGAGACAGAGAAGGGCAGAGGGAGGGAGGGGGGAGAAAGGGAGAAAGAGGGGAAGAAGAGGCTAAATTGCTTTTCTGGAACTCTGTGACTGTTGGAGCTGGCCCACTTGCTTTTTATACACAAAAAAAGGAGGACGAGCCTTGCCCAAGTTCTCGAAGAAGACATGTAGTAAGAACACACTTCCCTGGACTCCGTGGTCAGGGCTTACTTTAAGGCGTAAGATAACAGTGGAATTAACTCCTCTTCCGAGACCTGCATTTAAAATCACAAGTTTGTGCTTGTGACTTAAAATCTTTTAGGAGTGAAGGCCACTGTTTCCAGTGGCATTTAAAAAAAAATCAGACTTTTATTTTGTTTCTTTCCTTGGTGCACTGTAATATGCATGTTAAGATTTTGAGAGATTTAATTTGCTGGTAACTTGTATAAGAATTGAGGGACTCTTTAAATATTATTGGCTGACAGTTTAGGGGACTAGCATTTTATCAAGATTTTATTACATTTTATTTATCTATTGTGTGCACCACCACATTTTATTTATTTATTTGTGTGTGTGTGTGTGTGTGTGTCTGTGTGTGTGTGTCTGTGTATGTGGTGTGTGGTATGTGTGTATAGGTCAGAGGACAGCTTTTAGGAGTTAGTTCTCTCCTCTGTCATGTAGGTCCCATGGATTGAGTTCAAGCCATCAGGCCTGCCAGCAAGCACCTTTAACTGAGCTATCTTGCAGGCTTATATTTTATCATTTTGAAATCACTATATTTTCTTCAGGTTTAGAAAACTTCCAAAACTAAGTGGCTGGACAGAGAAGGGGATTGCAAGCCCGGAACGCAGGATATTAGCTGCGGTTCTGGGTCCTCAGGGGAGCTCGAGTCACTTTACACCAATCAGTGTTTTCCACAGTGTGAGATGCATTGTTATTGGTGTTGGACGAGATGTGTTAGAGTGAATAAACCTTTGATTAAAAATTTAATTTATTTTAATGTATAATTGGAAAGTATGGCAAACATGATATCATAGTTAATACTTTTTAGGTACAAACTAAAAAGTAAGTTTCTGTGAGGAGGGAAAGACCTTTAAAAAATTAACAGTAAAGTGAAGAAGGCAAGTGAAGGCAACGCTCACAGAAGATACAGGCTTAGTCGAATGGAGCTTTTCTCCAGTATAAAAGCTCTGTAATTCTTAGCCTAGCCCTTATTTATTATTTCATTTTATTTTAAATTGTTTTTATGTTTATGGGTGCTTTGCTGTATGCATATCTGGGCACCGTGTACATGCCTGGTGTCTAAGGAGGCCAGAAGAGGATATCTGGTTCCCCTGGAAACTACAGTTACAGGCAGCTGTGAGCTGCTATGCCGGTCCTGGTAATTGAAGCCCAGGTTCTCTAGAAGAGCAGTCAGTGCTCTTAACTGCTGAGCACTGTCTAATTCTGGTGCTATAAGAGCACACATACAATTTTAGCTTTTATGCTATGTGAAATATTTTATGTTAAAAACAAAAACTTTAAGGTCACATTAGAAGGCTTTTGCAGATAAAATCAGAGCATTTCATACGCATGGCATGATGGGTTTAGAGTAAAACAGGCGATGATAAATGCATTGATAGCCTGTTAAAGGTACTTGATAAGGGCCACTCTCCAGGATCACACTGATGAGAGGCTAATTGTGTACACAACACAAAGGTCTCATTGTGCTCATGGTGTAAAGAATAAATCCAAACCACATGGTAAGCTCTTTAATTCTATATAATTACTTATTAGGAGAAAAAAAAAAAACCACATGGCTAGATGACTCTATAGCAGAAGCAGTGTATGGTATTTGGGGGAAGGCTACTAAAAACACCAAGTGTCAGTAGTAAGTAATGGAACACTTCATTTGTTTGAATGTACAGCATTGGGTTAAGCTTCAGAAATAATATTTGAGATTGGCCAAAAAAAAAAAAAAAATGGTTTAGAGACTGGGGAGATTCTTAGTGGTAACCACTAAGAGCATTTGCTGCTCTTGCAGAAGACTGAGGTTCTGTTCCCAGCACCCACATAGTGGTTCACAACCTCTTGTAACTCCCAGCTCCTGGGGATTTGACTCCTTTTTCTGGCTTCAGTGGTCACCAGGCGGACATGCAGTTTAAAAACATATACAAGCACAAAACGTACATATATAGCAATGCAAAAAACAAAATGGATAATTAATTGAAAGTGAGTTTGAGATGATCAGTTGGTCTAGATAAGTACTTGTCTTTCATGAATGGCTCATTGCTCCATCAACTCACATAGGCCATGAATTCTGACACTATAAACGGAGAGGTTCCAACTACCAATGTCTTCATACCTAGGCTAGGCTCCAGGGGTTCTCAGGTCACTAGGTTCCCTTGCACACACAGGAAAACTGGATAAACTGGCCATTCGACCAGAGTAAAGATGACAGAAGATCACAGAAGACTTTTTCAAATATTTGGATAGCTGCTGTGTGGAAAAGGGACTGGATTCTCACTCTCTTACGGTTTCAGAATGCAGAATGAGGACCATGAAAGTGATGGCGGGCGATAAGCTTTCAGAGTGTAGATTCTCTGTTCATTATTGTGCTATCTATTGTGTGTGAGCGCTCTCCTTTTCATTTTCATGTGTATGTATGTACTGTGTGCATATGTATATATGTGTGGTAAGAGGCACTATCATATCCCCCTCTTTTGTCTAGATGAAGGAGCCAGGCAAAGGGTTAAGCCACATAATGTGATTTTACACCATGCATGGTTTGAATCTGAAATGTGCCAGAAGCCTTACCATTTCGGTTGCTGGTCTATGGTCTATGCTGTTGGGAAGTGGTACAATCTGTAGGAGATGCAGCTCAGTGGAAGGAAGGAAGGAAGGCCACGGGAGGCATAGCCTTGAAGTAGTGGTGCCTTGGCCTCTTCTCTCTGTCATTATTAGCCACAATGATGAGAACAGTTTTGAACCAACACATACTCCCTGCCATGATATTTGACCTTAACACAAGCCAAAGCAACAGAACCTAGTGACTATGAATGGAAACCCCCGCGGTTGTGAGTCAAAGGAAACCTTTCCTTCTTTTAAGTTATTCACCTCAGGTACCTTGACACTAAGACGGTCGCTTGACACACACTTTCGTACCTGTGAAGTGGGATTCTGAGCTGTGATTGTGGCCTGCCTCTGTGACCACATTCACTTTCCATTGTTAGAGCATGTGCTTTGTGCAGACCCTGTACTTGACAGTTTATATTTTCACAGCAGCATAGCAAATTAGACATTGGTTATTCTCATATTTATAGATGGAAAGAAACACAGGAATTAAGAAACTTAAGCCCAAAGCAAATGACTCAAAATTGCAAATTCAGTAGGATTTCTGGACCCTGTTTACTTTCCTTAGAGATACAGAATCTGGGGCTAAAATCTTTTGTGGGGGGAAATTAAATATTGTTTTATTCTTTGAACATTCCAAACATTTATACCATGCATATTGTTCATATCTGTACAACACTACTTTCCTCGTGCCTTCTCCCCCTCCCATCTCGGCTTGCTAGCTTCCTTTTCTTTTTCTTTCGTGAATAACCTTCCCCACCCAATTGGTGCTACCTGTATGCACATAGGCATATGGTCATTCGCTGAGGCACAGGAAACCTACCAGTGGCTACATCTTCAAAGGAGGGTGCCCTTTCCTCCTTTAGCTGCCATTAATTGCCAGAAGCTCCTTCAGTAGGTGTGGCCTCTACCATCCATGCTAGAATTTTACCTGGTTTGATCTTAGGCACGTCTTTTGGGGGTTAACTGAAGCTGCTATGAGGTGCTGTGGGACAGCCATATTATGTCCAGAATCCAGCTTTCCACAGCTCTCCTCACCATCTTAAAGTCTAAATTCTTCAAGCTCTCTCTACCACGAAGTTCCCTGAGCCTTGGATGGTAAGGGCTTGACAGAAATGGCCCATCTGTCATTGGGTTTTCTGTATTCAGCACATTGACCAGTTATGAGTCTCTGCATTAACCACTGCAAAAGAAGCTTCTACGGCCAATGCTGAGAGCTACCCACAAATCTATGGGTAGACCTAGTGCTACTTGGTTGGATGGAAACAAGACTATCTAGTTAGCAGAACTTCGGCACCTGCAATGGCCGGGAGAAGTGAAAGAGCGTGAAATCTCCCTTTCTTTGCAAACTCTTCGAGGGAAATTTATATTAGCTAGGTTGGGAAAGGGTAGAGAGGATTTAAGCATCCTGTAAAGTACTGAACCTGAGACGTTGCCCTGCTTTGGGACTTTATGATGCTGTGTTTTCTTCTCATCTCTCCATGTCATCTTGTTTCCCTCCTGGGAGTACTTAGAAGTATGTGCAGATCATAGTCTCATGTTTAAATCTGGCCCCAGGGCTTCAGTGGCCATGGTAAAATACTCACATCCTAGGATACTTGACATGATGCTCTAGGGAGAATGTTGGGTCATCCTAGAAGTCAGTAGCATGAGCCGTAAGTGGCACTGTTACTGAGTTCAGAGGAAAATGCAATGTTAGTCTTCCCGCAGGTGAACAGGTAGATCTGCCTCCAGCAGCGTTCCCCTTGGATGTTCTTTGTAGCAAAAGCGTCCGGCTGTCTTGACTTGCCTTCAGAAGGTATTTATCAGACGCCCTGTTTGGAACGACTGGGTTCCCTCAGGGTTACTTCAACTTTAATTATTTCCACTGAAACTTACCTACTGACCCAGACATCTTACTGTCGATTTTGGAGTCTGTGTGTCGAGATACCTTCCTTCTGTGGATTCCCAAGTGATAGTTATCAAGATGTCCTAGGGTGTGGCTCTGGGGTGCCCTGTCTTATCTTCTGCAGCCATCTCCTGCTTTGAACTTTATGTTGTAAGAAAAGGTCCTCACTGTCTCAAGATCAGAGTGTGTGTATTCAGTTTGCATTTTTTTATCCTCCCCATTGCCCCCAACTCCTGTCTTCAATCATTCTTTTATGTATCTCCCAAATGTGCCATTTCTCTTTGATAATATCATGCTGGTAGAGTCCATGGGTGACGCATGTCTCTGCATGTCTTGCTGTCTGATTTGGCCTCTTCAACTCACTCTGGCTCAAAGCAAAGGTAAGGCAGTTTCTCTTTTTTTTTCTTGCCTCCACTCCCACTTCTATTACATTGGACTTCACGCAGTGATTCTGAGCGTGAACATGTTTCTCTGGAGCATAGGGGAAGCTGCATGCAGAAGGAAGCTGAAGTGACTCAAAAACTGAGCGGCATTTCCCACTCAGTTTCACAAAGTTCACTGTCCAGTTTGTAGTCAAGAGACGGAAATGTTCTGTATAGTGTAATGACTGGCTCCTATCGTGCTTGTGGAATTATAGACCAAAGGGGTCTGTTTCAATGGCCTGTGCTACTTTCTGTCTACCTAATTCAAAATGATGGCTTTGACAACCCTATGATATATTGCAGTAGACTTCCAAGTATTTTGCTGCAGTAGCCTCTCGAGTGTATCTTGGCAGAATTACAGAGTAGGACCTTGTCTATGTGCTGTATCAGTTTGATAAACACTGGAAAATGCACACACACACACACACACACACACACACACACCTGTACACACTCACAGCATTTAACTTGCTCTCATTTTTAATGATCCAATAATAAAAGTCTCCTTCAAATGTCTGTCAGTTGGGTCTGAATGCCGTAGTCCCATTGGAGTGAGCAGCTGAACTTTCTAAGAGCCATACCTGTGGCTTTTAGAGGGTGACAGTCAGCTGCAGAGGGGAACATTCACCCATTCTCTGGGGAAATTGCTTTCAGAAGAGAGGAGATGTTGGAAGGTGGGAGCCACTGAGGCTGAGCGTAAGAGTTTCTTTCCAGGAATCAAAAGAAAGACCGAATAATTTCCTATGTTAAAGAAAAAGCATTGTTGAATATAATAAAAGGGGCTCATCGGCTACTGATGAGATCAGGGGGTTAGGAAACTTTCTCCATGGTAACAGCATATTCATTCATAGTCTTTACTGGAAAAATCCATGGATGTGTTTTGAACAAGTCAAACGTTATTTGGGGTTTTCTAATGAGATTGACTTCAATAACTTCATCCCAGCTCCAGGCTCTACCACTCCTCTCTCTCTTCATTCCCCTCTCTTCCTCTTTACTTTGCTTCTTGGGCAAAGATGAAGAGATTAAGCTCACCTGGAAGAAATTCAAGGACTAGCTAGGCTGCATAAGAATGTCTTTATTTTGTTCCTGCAATTACCTTGTTAAAGAGATTGTTTCTCTAAAAAGACACAGAGAGAAAGAAATTAAATAAACCCTGCAGAGACATTCTGCACCAGAAGTTTGCATGTGTTTCCCTGTGTTCTCGGATGCTTGCCAACTATCAAGGGTGAAGCTGCAACAGAAAATACCATTCCTTATTTAATGTTTTACACTCCAACCTCCACACTGCCTAGTTGCTTCTCTGGTGACCTCGCTGTGTTTATGGCTGCTGCTTCTCCTCTGTCATCCAACAAGAAGTGCACATGCCTACAGAGACATTAAAGGAAACTGTTGGTGGAGAGTTGATACAGTTAAACTGCCCTTAACTCGGGGACAAACCTCTTAAATAATTAAAACTGTATGCTCCAAGAGTCAGATTTGCATTTCTTTACCAAGTTTATTTAGCACACTTTGTTACACTCAATTAAACAAAAATGTTCCCTTTCATTTTCTTGGCTTTGGGTTGATCACTTTGCCTTTTGGTTCTTATGGCCCTCATGTAATTTCACAGTGCTTAGGTCTCTGAAACTATACATGTATTAATGCACATACAGGTATAAACAGATCCATTTGAAAACATCCTACTTAGATAAGAGAGAATCTTTGTCCAAGGTATCTGATCATCCTCTCCAACCTAAGGTGTAACCTAGACTACAAGTAATTCCTGGGGGTAAAGATGAACTTGACAAAGTTCTTCTTGTATGCATCTTTTTTTTTTTTTAAATGTTATGTGTTATTCCTTTGCCTCCCCAAAACTTGATCAGTAAACTTCATAGCAAAAATCTGAAGACATAGGTGTTGACTGAGTGTGAAAAGAAAACTGAATGTAAATGCTGTCTCTGCATCTCAGCTGGCTGAGCATGCGCAGGTTGCTCTCTGTAAATTAGCTCTTTGCTTAAGCTATGCATGTTTAAGAAGGAATTAATGAGATATCCGCTTCCTAATGAGTGGCGGGATCCGTGGAAACATGATGAGAGAGAAAGGGCATAATTTTGCTTCCTTAGTTGGGGCTCAATATCCCAGCACTTCAGTATTAATCATTATCAGTTCCTTGGGCTTTTTCTGACTCTTGCCTTTTAATTTTTCTACCAGGTAAGTAACACATTTTGAATTTTCCTAGTGAGACTGTAGATGAAGGATGCTCTCTTCTTCATACCCCCCCAGGTGTTCCTTTCTACCTTGGGCTCTTCTGTCCTTGCGTTAGATTGTTTGGGTGTGTGCATGATGACAGTCGATGTGTCTGTGTGATGACTATTACGAGGGTTCTAACATGTTTAACTGTTACGGGATCTGTTATGTCTACTTTAGGGTCGACCCCATCCCATATGACACTCCAAAACCAGCGGGCCACACGCGGTTTGTCTGCATCTCAGACACACACTCCAGAACAGATGGTATCCAGATGCCTTATGGGGACATCCTTCTCCACACAGGCGATTTCACCGAGCTGGGACTGCCCTCAGAGGTTAAGAAGTTTAATGACTGGTTAGGTAAGGAATGATTGCGTTCTGGCGGCCCCAATTAACCTTCCCCGGTCTGAGTGTCACTCACTGCGTCCTAATTGAATTAGAGCACTTGGAAGCCAGCTCAGCCATTTCTTGTATGATATGCTGTGGTGTCTAGCTTTAATCCAATTTTGTTAATTAAAGATGAATTTTTAGATATTTAATTTTACTGTGCATCCTTTCAGTGCCTGGCCTCAGCGGCTCTGGGGCAAAGAGCTCGGAAGCTTTGAAACTAATCTCATCTCCCTCCTCCTTTTTTAATGAGGACATTCATTGGCGCACACAAGGCCTAGAATCATATTTTTAATTCATTGGCTCTAGTCTTTCCAAGGTACCATTAGCAAAGGTGTACAAAACACCTAGAGGTAAGAGAATGCTTCTAAGTAGCAGAGAGGGTGTGAAAGTCCCTCTGGGAAGCACAACTCCTCTTTAGCTCTGTACTACCTAGAAGCAACTTTCCCCAGGGTCCTGCATCACGCCCAGGACTCCTCAGACTTCAGCTGTCTGACATAAAACTCATCAGGTTTACCTGAACATGGGGTCAAGGGAGTAGGGCGGAACAAGGGGGCATGGCAGGACAGACACAACTACCCAATCAATGGTCTTGTAATTCAGCAAAGCACTGGGTCCTGGGAGGACAGCTGCCAGATGCCAGCATTGCAAGGCCATCCTGGCATTATTCACACCTGTTTGAGCTGAGAGCATTAGGGCAGAGGTGCAGCTCAGTGCCAGAGTACGTGCCTACCACACATTCATCTGCAAGCTGCTGAGGTCTGTCCTGACAGCATTAAGGAAATAAAAACTATAAAGAAAAAACAACAACAAAAAAAAGGGTAAAGCATTTCTGAAGACACTAAAGAATTTTATAGTACAAGCAAAACATCATTCTGGAAGAATGAAGTCATAAATATTATGTGAGCCAATGAAAATTACTCAGGAGATTTAGGCAGAAATTTTGTTTTGTTTTATTTTGTTGTTATTGGTTTTTTTTTTTAAATCAAACTAAAGCAAGGTACTGGAAAGTTTTAAGTTATTGATTAGAGATGATAGAAGATGTGTGTCAATTGACAATAGTGTTCATTAAAATGTTTAAGATATGTTAAGAATAAACAGTAAGTTTTACTATGAACAATTTTGCTTTTTCATGTGTTATGTTCATGCATGCGTATCAACTTGTACATAATTGTCATCAGAATACCAATCTCCGTCATTCTTGGCTATTTTTATTTGATTATTATCAGTAAGACTAAACATTTTTCTGTAATTTCCATATTTATCCCTTCTAATGATAACATAACATATTGGCTGTACTTTTATTTGGTAAGACATTTATTTAAAAACCAAACATTTAAATAGGTAACAGTATGCCATTTGGCAGCAAGAATCAAAATGTGTATTTTCTGATGTTTATGTCTTTTGTTTCTGCTGACTTATGTCTCAGGGTAAAAGACTACTTATGAGTTAGTCTCAAGCCAGAGCTATACCATTCTGATGCTTACTGGCAGGCATCATGCTTTCTAGTGGTAGCTGGGCTTCATTAGTGGTGAATGATGCACCAATCTATCGTGATCTTGGCACTGATGTGGGAGCTTTTAAGTCTTCTGCCCTTTCAGTAGATGCTCAGTCTTATTTAAAGCAGACATATATTTTAGAAGTAATTTAGCAGAGTTATCTCATTTTTATAGATGACAGAGACGCAAAGAACTTAAGAGACGATTTTAGTCTCCTTGTGGCAGAATTGGGTGTAATCAAATTTTTTTTTCACTTTTTTTTCTACCTTGCCAAACTTCACTTTGAAGTATTATCTCTTCGTTTTAATCAGTCTGTAATGTCAAAGGCAATTGTGTGTGTGTGTGTGTGAGAGAGAGAAAGAGAGAGAGAGAGAGAGAGAGAGAGAGAGAGAGAGAGAGAGAGAGAGAGAAGTGGCCAAGAAGGCCAGAGGTGTTAAATTCACTGAAGGGGATTTACAGGCTTTTAGCCCTCATTTTAGTCACTTTTTCTCAATGACCTCTTTGCAGCTAAAGTTATTTGGGGATAAGAACTGAGTCTGCATAGGCATTAAGGAGCTGTATAGAACATATTTTGTTTTGTTTTGTTTTGTTTTGTTTTCTCCAGGAAGGGCAGAGCTTTGGGGAGGTGTTCTGAGGAACACAGACAGGTTAGATCCTGGTTCTAATCTTGTGGAGCGACTGACCTTGGGTGCCTGAGTTCACTTCTTTTCCCCTTGGTTTCCCTCTGCAGAACTAAGGATTAATACTACCTGTCTTTCTGGATTGCTGTGCAGATTAATCAGTAAATGATTGCTGGTCGTGAGTTTTGTGGGCCATTAATAATGGAATGGGGAATGTGGTGAGTGAACCATCAACAGATATTTAAAGGGTGAAAACAAGAAGAGGTCAGAGGAATTATTTAGTAGATTAGAAATAAACACTTGGAGATTTTATAAGGGAAAGCATGCCATAAATGGAAATGTACCATAACTAAGGAAATAAAATGATAAGGAAATAAAAAGCTAAAGCCCAGCTGCACATTGGGTCTTTTTCCCTCTCGTCCCCCCAGCCCCCACCTCATCTAGTGAGGCAGAAGGGAGAGGTCTCAGTAAGGGGTGTAGAACAAGAGACCAATGGGAGCCCTTGGGAAATGGGTAGAGAAGCTGGGTTCCCATAGAGAAGGCTGAGAATAGCTCATGGTTACCAGGGCAACTCAGGGTGCTCAGAGGGTGAGAGATGGTGTGTAATTACTGTACCACTTGGCTCCAGCAGGAACCTCTTCCCTGGAAAAGTTGCTTCCAGCCCTTTCTGCCAGGTAGGAGTCAGGATCAGACTAGGGCCTCTGCCACAATAGTTTGTTCTAGCGGCTTGGGTCATACAAGTCCAGTCACCTCTGACTGATCTTTGTCTTTCCACTCAGCTGTCCTCTTCTTTGAAAGCACCATTGCCTCCTCTCGTGTTCTATTTCTCTAAATTGGGTTAATCTGGTTCAAATATATTTTATAGATAGCTTTCTCCAAGGCCATTTAGTACGTAAGAAAATTCAAAGGAGCTAGTGAGATGATTTAGCAGGTGAGGCCACCTTACCACCAAGTGTGGTGACCTCAGTTCTATTTCTAGGTCCCATGTGGTAAAGGGAGAGAGCTGACATCCACAAGTTGTCACCTGGTTGCCACACATGTGCCCTGACACATGGATGTACATACATATTAAATAAATAAATAAATAAATAAATAAATAATAAATAAATAAAGGCTCCAGAGGAGCTAACTGGTCTACCCAAGTCTACTCATTGGGTAAATGTGGAGCTATGTGACTATAAAGTATGACCTAAGATTTGCTCCTGAGCTATGAGCATGGGAGAACTTCAACAGTGGCTTCACTTGGAAGTTGAGTAGCTGTTTGGCCAGGTGCTAATACTGCACATATTTGAAAGATGGTTTTCAGTCCTGCTCATCTTCACTCTCACCCTGACCCATCAGCTACAAGGCCTGAGGATCCCTAATGAGCTCACTGTTGAATTGGAGGTGGCAGGCCCTCATTAGTGTGTCCATATGCCACAGGGCAGGTGTAATGCAGAATGTTATTAATATGGGATAATTGATGAGATGGGCTACTGTAGTCCACAAGATTGAGCTGAAGCTAGTAATAGTCCTGGGATAGCATGTTGATGTTATAATGCAGTGGAAGACATCTGCTTTTATATTTTCTGACACACACACACACACACACACACACACACACACATATATATTAACCTTTTGACTGACTCTTGGAATCTCTATTTGGTAAAATGGGCAATAATAAAAATATAACTTCATGGTTGTTGTGAGGTGTCCTAGTTTGGGTTTCTACTGCTCTGATGAAACACCAGGACTAAAAGCAAGCTGGGGAGGGAAAGTTTTATTTGGCTTTCACCTCCATATCTTTGTTCATCACCGAAGGAAGTCAGGACAGGAACTCAAACAGGACACTCTGGTAGCAGGAGGTGATCCAGAGGCCATGAAGTGGTGCTGCTTACTGAGTTATTCAGCCTGCTTTCTTATAGAACTGAGGATCACCAGTCCAGTATAGCACTGCCCACAATGGGGTAGGGTAGGCTCTCCACCATCAATCATTAAGAAAATACTCTCCAGAAAGATCTTACGAAGGCATTTTCTCAAGAGTGTTTCTCTAGTTTGTATATCCCGTTGACATAAGTAGCCAGCACAGGAGAGTATTCTCTGTGATCCAGAGTAACTGTCCTGCTATGTAACAGTGTGATAGTGTTCTCAATCATCTACAATCCAGAGTCACCTGGGAGCCATATCTCTGGGCATGCCTCTATGGGTTATCTTGATTGCCTTAATTGATGAGGGACATAAAAAAGAAAAAGAAAACAGTGGGCATCCATTGCTTGTTGTATTCTGCTTCCTGATTGTGGGTGCAATGGGACTAACAGCTCCAAGCTCCTGCTGCCCTCACTTTGCCTCTGTGATGGACTGTATCTCTCTTTTGTAAGACAGAAGAAACCCTTCTCCCTTAGGTTGCCTTTGCCAGAGTTATTTTAGTACAACAGAAAAAGACTAAGACAGCTGTCCATAATCACTGCAGAGAAAGGCAGCGGAAGCTACAGGAGTCTTGAGTCTAGCTAGGTAGGCTTCAAGATGCAGCAAGTCAAAGTGACTGAATCAAGGGAGTAAGACAGAGTTTTAAATGAGGCCTCCCTCTCTCCAGAGAAGTCACAGGAAGAGCCCGTAAATGCTCCCTATTTAATATAACTAGAACATGGAGAAACCAAATGAATTGCTGTGGGTCTTTCTCAGTAAATGGCCAAGTGGCAGGGCAGAGTGTGTGCTCTCAACACATCTTCTCCATGAGGGGAAAGCCCCAATTTCACACACCATTCCATGCAATCCTCTAGATAACTTGTTAGTAATAACTAAGGTATCATTAACCAGTTAAGTGCATACAGCTAGGAAGTGACTTCAGTTCTGATTGGAGATCCATCAGACTCCAATGTCTAGTCTGCTGATCAACCCTTCATCCCAATCTGCTGTCTTTACAGAAAAATAATCTGCCTCTACTCTACCTAACTGCTGTCTTCTAGGGAACTAGTCCAGGCTTAGAAAGACAAGTGGTTTCTAGAGCCAGGAACTGAATGTAGGATTGTGGGAAAGAGACACACATATATCTTTATCCCCAAGTTTAAAACAGAGTGATAGTGAAATAATATAGTCCCATCTATATTTTATCCCACAGGTACTGAGGGGATGTCAGGAGCAGGCAGATACTGCTTAGCTGAGCCAGGGCCCTGCCCCCCAAAATGCGACATTTCCTTTTCCACTGTGGCAAAAAATGGGTCTCAGTCACAGCTTTAGATTAAACTTGTTAAGGACAAAGTAGCTGTCAGTTAAAATGTGATTATTTTTATTGCTTTTTCTTAAATTCTGAACATCAGTGGCTTCTAATACCAGCTTCCCTGGAGGCACATTTTATGAGGTGCCTTTTCATGTTGCCATCGGCCATGTCTCCCCCCCACCCCAGTGCCTGTTTACTGACACTCATCTCATCGCTGTTTACTGGGTTTCATCTGTGCTGGTTTCTTGTTTTCAGAATATATCTAGCAGGCCTCTTCTTGGTTATTGTATACACATGGTGACAGATGCTATACTTGTGGTCTTTAGGGGTTCTTACTCAATTGTTAATGCTTATCCTCACAGCCAGCTTTCTTCTTTTTTTTAATCTTTAAATGCATTATTTTATTTTATTTTATTTTATTTTATTTTATTTTATTTATATGATGAGCACAGTGTAGCTGTCTTCAGACAAACCAGAAGAGGGCATCAGATCCCATTACAGATGGTTGTGAGCCACCATGTGGTTGCTGGGAGTTGAACTCAGGACCTCTGGAAGAGCAGTCAGTGCTCTTAACCACTGAGCCATCTCTCCAGCCCCACAGCCAGCTTTCAATGACCCGAACCATGAGCTTCTTCCCACTTCTCACATGTATCAGGCCCCTTCTTATCTCTTTCCATTTGTAAACCCTGTCCTGGCTTATTCATAGAATGACCATTTTTAAAACGCTCATTAGGTGTGATGATCACCTGGTTGCTTTCCTTAACACAGTGGCCAGACCTCTGCACAGCCCATCCTGGGCTGGAAACAAAATCGTTAGCCCATATTTCACTCTACTGGACAATGGTGTGCGCCTAATGAGGGCTCTTCAAACACCTGATGTACACAGACATTGGTTGAATTAATGAACATAAAGTATGAGACATTTTTCATTTTGTATTTTAGCCCAGGCATTAAAATTGTGCAATAAACAGTGCTTTTAGCCTTTCTCTTCCCTTCTTCCTCTGTTCCTTTTCTCCTAAAACCTTTTCTAGCAACCAGATCCCTATTGCTAGCACCTGGCATGCTGCGCAGAAGTCCTTAGGAAGCATTTGCTTCTGCTGTTGTCTGCCTTCCGACACAATGCATTGGGAATACAAAGGGTGTGCGGTCTATGCCTACAGCTGAAGGTTCATGCATAATAATTGAGTCAGTCAGAATGTTTCTTTATTATAGCTAATACCGTGAACTCCTAAACATGGCTTTTCTTTGGTTTGGATTTTCACTGAGGACCTCTGAGCTTCAGTTTCTTTGGGGCCAAGAGGCAGAATGCACATGCTTCCAGGACAATCTTGGGAATGATCTCTTTTTTAGGAGCATCATGTGAGGGCTGATTTTAATTGTGTGGCTGTAACCAGCATCTCATATGTACACATTAATTCATTTTGCTCCATTCTGAAAACAATGTTCCCTTTGCCATGATCTTGCTGTTGGTACAACAGGAAAGTCCTTCACAGCCTCAACAGTTAACCTTATATATACATCTCGTGTCTGTTCATACTTGTAGTTTAGAAAACAGATTGTGGTAGGAAGGAAGCAAAATACCTGTGGAGAGATAGAAGTAACCACATGAATTTTAATATGCATCCTTCTGGAATGTTTCCTGTTTTCTTCCTAACACACACACACACACACACACACACACACACACACCTACCTTTCACAGAAAGCAGCAATACTGTTTCATAGCTGTTTCTTAACAACATATCATGAACAACTTAAACATCAATCAAGAGCCCCTAAATATTTCCCCCAAAGAATACTTCAATTGTAAGATGCATGCATGACAATTATAGAAGTCCAAATATGTGAACATGCACAAAGTTGAAAATACACGTCTCTGCAATCCCATCTCCAGAGGAATAAATATTTGGCAGACACCATCTTGAAAATGTCTCTACTTTCATTTTTGTGTTGAAAATACAAAATGACAAGTAACAAGACATCTACACTCTCAGGACTTTAATGACGATTAAGAAAAATAACACTTAATAGAGCTGTACATGTTAATTTGTAACTTTAAAAATGTAGCCTGCCATGCTTTGTTTGTGTCAGTGTGGCCCTCTGCCATACGAGTGTCTCATTTATTAGTCCCATCTCTACCACTGGACACCTCAAGTGCTCCCATCTTTCATTATCAGGGCACTGTCCTGGTCCTTCTTGCTCTGTCTTTGTAAACATCGTTAATTACATTTGTAGAGTTTATTCCTAAAGGAAGCGTTTCTTTAAATGACATATACTGCTAAGAAGAATGTATTATATGTTACCAAATGTCTCCTGTAAGACTACTATGTCTTTTTAATACTCTTAGTATTAAATACTTAGTATTAAATAGTATTTAGTATTAAATAGTATTTTAATATCTTAGTATTTTTGAATGTTCTTATTGGAAAAATATTTCACTCTTTAAGTGCTTTTAGAAAGTGACTACACACTTTGTTTGGTTTGAATTCTGAAAGCTTAGGTGGTCCTTGTTGTTAAAAGGAAAAAAAATGATAAAGAAAATATTGAGATTGGTAGTGCACCCCATAACCTGCAAGTAATTGCTCTGAACGGTGGCTGTACATACTGAGCTGTGTCATGTGTGCATATATGTCTCCTCATATAAAGTGTATTCTGCCCTATTTAAAGTCTGCTTTAACCTTGTTAATCATGTGATCTTCAATCCATTCATCTGTTAAAGGAGAAATATTAGTAGTTAGCAAAGTTGAGCCCAAGGGTTGTTATGAGATTAAATATGATAAAGCATACCCAACACATTGAGGTAAGTGTCTTAGTTCACTTTCTGTGTCTATGATAAAACACTGACCAAGTGCAACTTGAGGACAGGGTTTATTTGGGTTATACTTCCGTGTCACAGTCCATTGCTTAGAGAGGTCAGGGCAAGAACGTAGAGGCAGGAACTGATACAGAGGCCACGGAGGAACACTACTTAATGTCTGTGCTCTACCAACTCTTTTGTACAACCTACAACCACCTTTATACAGGATGGTAGCACCCACAGTGGGCTGGGCCCTCCAACATCCTAGACTCACCTATAGGCCAATCCAATGGAGGCGTTTTCTCAGTTGAAGTTCCCTCTTCCCAGATGTCTCAGCTCTGTCAAGCTGACATCCAAACTAACCAGCACAAATAGACTACGGTGAAGAAGGTAATCTGCCACTGTGATGTGTGCAAAATGTGCCACATAGCCGTCCTACCCAATTGCTACATCTTTCTTGTCCCTTGGGAAGGTGTAGGAGGAAGGGAATTGAGGCCAACAGGACGTCTGGGGAAGGGACGTTCTATTTCTTTGTGCCACAGTGGCCACTGGCCCATTCCCCCTCTGCAGAACAGAGAGACCGTGAGTACTCTGGCTCTGTCTTTCCATCACACAGCTGACACTGCCACTTTGTAAGCATGTCAGACCTAACACCCATGCCAGCTCAGGTTCTGGTTGGCCTCAGACCTCCCTCTCCATCTCCCATCAGCTCTCTGCCGTTCCCCCTCCTTACGATTAGCACATGCTCTCCTCTCCAGTGTCCCCGTTCCTCCTTCTGGAATGATCTTTGCAACTCCAGCACACCAGACTTCAGCCAGGCTGTCAGGAACAGGGAGTCGTCATACAATACATTTGAGGCATGACTTGATTGTTTAAGGCTTTGGGTTATTTTTAAATAGCTAAAAAAAAATTTGGAAGTGGAATTGGTGAGCTGAGCAGGTTGGAATCTGCCATTTTGAACAAAAAGCTGTGCAGTAAAGTCTGTTTACAAGGGGAAAACTTGGCACATCCCAAAGAGGAGAGCCTTGAATGAATGGATGGCCAAATTCAGTCACGTTATGACCAAGAACTAGTTAGTCTTAGTAGAGAAGTAAAGGGACACAGTTGTAAGATGGGACACAGGTGATTTTCCCTGTGATTTCCAGAGGAACCTGTGCCAGAGTTCCAAAGTCTAGATTCCCTAGTCCTTACATGGGAAGTCTAAAACCCACATTTCTTACTGTTTGCTCACAAATGCAGTATCTGCCATGCTAGCCTTTTCAGTGTTTGAGTCATATTTGGTTTTACTAGTTACCCTCTTAGAATTATAATTTGTTTAATAGACTATTTCAAGCAATTTCGGGTTTCAATCCCTCCTCACCCTTGTGTGTCTTTGTGTGTGTGTTGGAGTATGTGGCTGCATGTTTGTTTGTATGTGTGTGTGCACATGCTTGTAGAGGTCTGACACGGAGTGCCTTATCACTGTTCACTGAGGCAGTGTGTCGCTGAACCTTTGTTTCATTATTCCAGGGTATAGCCTATCACTGTGGAAGAGTCAGAGTGTCAGGAACTTGAAGCAGCTAGATATATCTCATCCACAGTTAACAGTAGAGAGCAATGAATTACTGAGTGCATGCTTTCAATTGGCTTTTCACACTCTTATCCAGTCCAGAATCATCTGCTCAAGGAATGGTACCACCAGTTGTAGGCTAGGTCTTTCCACTAATCAAGACAACCCTCCACAGCCTTACACACAGGCACTAATCTACACAACTCCTCACTGGGACTCCCTTCTCAAGTGATTCTAAATTATATCAAACTGACTATGAATACTAACATATGTTGCAAGTAATTTATCGACTGAGTTATCTTTCAGTCTGGGTTTTTTTTTTTTCAAAATCTGTAAATCTAGTATTTCATCAGGTTCTCATGAGTTGCCTACATAGTCTATCCAGTGGCAATCATGCGTCTTGTATTCCTGTCTGTAATAATGTCAGATATGACTGCTTAATCCAAACAACAGTTGGTTCGTGCTTATTATCTACTTGTCTTTAAGCTACAGAGTCTTTGTTCTAGAAATTAATTATTTATGATTGGTCTAATTCATATCTAGGTACATTTTCTCAGTAAAGACAGAAATTAAAGCGTGGTTCAGATTGGGTATAGAATTAAGTTAGATTCCTTGGAAAGAAACAGAAGCCAAACATGTTATCAAATGAAGAGGCAGCATTGAGTTTCATCCCATTAGACAGGTCCTTGACCCAAGAGTATGCTAACAGGTCTTCTGTGATCTGTGCGAACCTGTCCCTCTGTGTTATGGGTAGCCATTTTCTTACATTACATTAATTATAATTCCTGTAATTTATATGACAGCTTTTATACAAAAGACTCAAAGTACCTTTGAATGTATTAGCTCATTAATGCACTATAATGGTCCAGGGAGGTTGATGTGAGCAGACAATATTAGCTCTTTCTTATTGATAGATGGATAGAGATCCAGAGAAGTGAGAGGACTGCCTGGGGTCACATGGCAGCCAGTGCAAGGGCTGGGCAACAGCCAAAGTTAATGTCCTTCTCTATGCTTCCAACTCTGGATTCTAAAGCTAAAATTCTAAATGTGTTTTCCCTTTCTGAGAGTGCTGTACTCTGCAGGGCAAGAGACATACTCCTCACTGTATCAACCTAAGAGTAAAAGTTAGATCAAGATTTTCCTTGAAGATCTCTATTTATTAAAGGATTTTACTGCTTTTTAAAAATCGTGTTATTAAAATAAAAATAAAAAGCCCTCTTTACAACCAGAAACTTTTCCAAAATCCAGTCAAACTTTTAAAAGCAACTTTTTCAAATCATGTAATCCAAAAGAGAAAATTGAATGAAGAACCCAAGTCTCAAACTTAGAGTGAGGGCCGTAGGATCTGGATTGTGTAGGGATAGGCCAGGCATGGTGGCATATGAATGTAATTCCAGTGCTGAGGAGATGGAGCTAGGGAGATTGTGAACTTGAGGCCACCCTGGGCTGCAACGTAAGCCCTGTTGAGAAAAGGATGGAGGAGAGAAGGAAAGAAGGAATACAGAAAGAGATTGTTGGGTGTGGTGGCCCAAGGCCTTTAGACATTCAGACAGGAGGATCATCATGAGTTCTGGGTGCTGTTCAAAGCAGGCAAACACACACACACACAGAGAGAGAGAGAGAGAGAGAGAGAGAGAGAGAGAGAGAGAGAGAGAGAGAGAGAGAGAGAGAGAGAGAGAGAGAGAAGAGGGAAGAGGGAAGAGAGAAGGAGAAAACGAGACAAAAGAACCCACAAAGATATTTAATTGTCTGAAAATTATTTGCAGTCAGACTACAGGAAGGGGTGGGTCTGGGAGGAGTTGAGGGAGGGATAAATGAATATTGTACAAAATTCTCGAAGAACTAAGAAAAAGATTTGAAAGAGGATGGTTTTCCATCTGTCTTTTCCTGTGGCTTCTGTCCTTAGGCTGAATGAGTACTGAGTAAACTGAATAATAAATACTTGTTCGGTTGCTCCCGCTCCCTGGATGTCTTCACAACCCACCTTTCTGAGAGCTTTTGCTCATTCTTTAAAGCCCAGTTCAAAAGTTCCCTGTGCTACAAAACTCCCTGTGGCCCGTCCAGTTGTCCTTCCTCCTGCATCCTGTGTTCAGGATGCAGAACTTTGGGGGCTTCTGGGCTCCTCACTACTGGCTCACTGGTGAAGCCTTTAGGAATTAATACCTTTCCACAAATGTCTACTTTCTTTCACATCCTTCATATGCTTCTCTGTGTGTGGCTTGCCTCCGCCACCTCTCTCTGGATGAAGAAGGAATCACAGAATTGGATGAACTTTAAAGAGCATCCTTGAGAGCTGCCCAGTGCCATGCGCATGCAAATGTTAGAGATGACTGTCATTTACTTGTGAGCATCCCGTCCTCTCAATGTCCTACACCAGAGACAGACATCCAGATGCATTTCCAGAATGCGATGAAGTTCTTGCATGAGGACTGCAATCTTATATCCTGTGGTTTGGCTTGGAACTTGCTGATGCTGCATAGATTACTTCCATTTTATCCCCCGCTGCCTTCCCCAGTCTGTCTGCCTATTGTTTCCAGGAATCTTGATTCCAGCTGTCCCCTGGGTTTTTGAATGACATTTCCCTGGCCTTTCTAGCTCTGTAGAGACTCGGTTCTGCTTCTAGTATATCACTCAACTCACTGATTCTTGTCATTTCCCCTCCCCACCTTTGACTGATAAATTTTCATTATTGGTTTTACGCGAACCTCTTCAGGGTTCCACGATGCCTGACCCCTGTGGTCACTTAGTGATTACATGCGCCAGCTGAGGTAATTCATTCACTTTGTTTTGGTGTGAACATGTCCCATGGGGCTTGTAACTGTTGTAATCACTTGACCCCGGTGACTGTTAAATGCTTTAAACACAGTTATTTTAAATTTATAATTGTTTTCATTAAAAATCCCTTCTAGTAACGTAACTGACCTTGCTGTCAGTGTGGCATTGTGCTCAGGAAGAAGAAATGAAAATATTATGATGCACATAATGCAGTGGTCATCAGAGATGCGTGGCAAATCATCAGCTTATCCTACACACTCTCATCTGGAGTCCTGCAAGGCAAATGAAAGGGGAGGACATAATTACACCACCCTCCCTGGAATTCAATATGGCCATTCCCACATGCAGGCCCAGCTAGCAGCCTGGGGACTGGAAAGTGGTGTGGAGTCTGAGGTGAACTGCCAGGAGGGGCTTGTGGGGTCAGGCTCATTGCCTGTGTAAACAGTACCAGCATGCAGGCCTGATGAGTGATTTTTTTTATCCACATTGTTTTTTTTTTTTTAGTATTATTATTTTTCAATTTGTAAATATCTTCAAGTCTCATCAAAGTTGCAAGAATACTACAGTGAACCCCCATGCATGCTCTATATGGGGCCCCCAATGTTTTGCTTCATTTGCTTTGCTCCTTTCTTACCCTCTCTTGCTCTCAGTTTCTCGATCTTTCTGCTACATGCAGACATGAGCACACATAATTCAATGAGTCATAGAACTGTTAATTTGCATAAACCCACTGCATTGATCAAAGTCAAGAAATATGAATGGATGGATATGGCAATTCCAATATCTTGTTTGCATACCTCTCTCAAATATTTACAACTGTGTGTGTGTGTGTGTGTGTGTGTGTGTGTGAGAGAGAGAGAGAGAGAGAGAGAGAGAGAGAGAGAGAGAGAACATCTCTGCCATAGCACATGTGTGGAAGTCAGAAGACAATGGTCTTCATCTTTCATATGGAAACAGGATCTCTTGTTCAGTGCCATGTCCTCCAGGTGAGCTGACCACGAGTTTTAGGAACTTCTGCGTCCATCTCATCTCAGAATACTGAGGTTAAAGATGAGTTCTGCCATGCCTTACTTTTCTTTGGTTCTAAGGATTTGAACTTGGGTCCCCAGTCTGTTTTACCTACTGTGCCATCTCCCCAGCTCCAATACTGTTCTTTGTAGTAACTTCGGTTTTGTTTTGTCAGGATCCAATTGTGAACCATGGTGTTGCAGTTGGCTCTCAAGGTCCAACTCAATCAAACCACAGTATATCACCTTCATTTTTGTTGTTGTTTTTGTAAGGAAAAGGCTGCTATAATGGAAACCTAATCCTATTAAATTGGTATTTTTACTTAGTGTATACATAGTAGATTTCCATATTTCTGGATAGTAATTTCGGGTGCTAGGTGGTTATTTTAAATATACTTGCTTCATTTGATCCTCCTAAAAACTAAGAAGTCATTCTTGTCTGCAGTTACAGAGGGCAACAGCTAGAGTTGACTGTGTTCTGGGTCACATAATTCTAATGGCGGTGTCTCAACTCCCAGCTCTGCTCTGTGGCACACAGGAAGGGTGAAAGTGGGACTCAAGGCTCTCAAGACCAGAGGCCAGTAGAGTGGAAACATGCTATGTTTGTCTTATTTCTAGTGTTTGCCTTACAAGGCAAAGATTAGAAAGTACAGAGATATTTTGGTTACCTGCATTTCTTGCCTCCTAAGAATTCTACCTGTTATCTCACTTATAAAACTTGTGAATATTAGTTTAAAAAAAATGTGAAGGAAGGCTGCCAGACTTTTTGGCCAGCACCCACTAGACTTTGAAAATTATAGGTCCTTGATAATGGGTCTGGTGGTCCTGAAAATCTGAACACTCGGGTTCAGTGTATATTCCTGGCCTAGCTAAGTCAGTCCTTGTGGAAAACTGAAGATATTTTCTAGAGTTCTGAATTAAATTGCAAAGAAAGTCTATTTTTTAAAATTTTACGTTTTATTGTAAAGAACTTGAACACAAAATATCATAGCAGTATTCGCCAGAGCCCAAGTCTAGTGAACTTCTGTCTAATTAGAATCGTGGGGGACACTGGGAAGCTTCACTGGCTCTTACAGGTTCACTGAGAATCACTGACAGACTTTCAGAGTTACACTCAAATAGGGGAAGTTTTGGTTCAGAGCACACATTACATCCTTATGTTTGCTTTGACTTGTTTTTATTTGTCTTTCCTTTTTTTGTTCTATGACTAAGTGAAGGGAGTGGGGTGATTTTTCAGTTTGGTTTGGAATGCTCTACTCTTTTTCTAATATGTTATTTCTGGTCAGGGATGCTGTTTGTCCAGAAATTGCTTTTGTACAGCAGTGTGAAGGGTCATCCCCAGGGCCCCGTGGAGTCAAGCTTAGTGCACGGCAGATGGTACCATTACTGCCACAAAGCAGCAGGAACCCTAGTCTCTGCTAATAGACGTGTCCTCCAATGAACTTGCATTTTGTTTGTTGGTCACGCCACCACATTTTTGTTGCCTGTGTTTGCTAAATGTTCTTATGCTGGCATTTGCTTTTCTGAGCTCACCACCTTCTGTGTGTCATTTTCATATAGAGTATTTTGAAACAAGGGATATTTAAAGCTCTTGGGTTTTAGTGTCTTAGTAGCCTGTAAAACATGCGTACTTATAAATATATAAATTTCTTCAACCAAAATATTTCTAACTTTAGATATTTGAAAGAAATACTTTTTAATGATTCTCCGGGGAAGGGGAGAGCATCATTTTGGGGGGAAATAACTGTTGATCTTGGCCATACGCCATGCATGTCTCAACTTTGTTTACATTTGCAGTTTGTATTAGAACCACATTTGCTACATCCGGAGTAAATAATTAAGAAGCTATCACATGCATTATTGATCTACCAGATTTAGGTGTTATTGTGACAAATTTCATATGCATTATGAAATTGAAGCAAACTTTTTCCCCCCGCAGGGTTTTTAAAACTCAGCCCAAATTTCAGAAATAGGGAATTAAACCAACCAACCACACAGCAAACAAACTTGTGTTCCCCGCCATTAATTTCCAAATGCTCTTGTATAAGTAGACTGTGCTGTTTTTCTCCTCCTGCTTGGATGCATGAGTCTCATTTTGTTTTTGTGCTTCTCTGAGTAGCATGGAAATAGGATAGGCAAGTACTCTTTCTAGTTTTGAGGTGACTGTAAAGCAGAGAGCCTCTGAGCTTGGATTCCTCTGTAAGATGTCCAGAATGAGGAAGCCTTTGTTCTGTTTTCTAACTCTGTTGGCCATATTGTTCAGTCGTTTGGGATTCGAGGCTCACTGAGCTCTACCTACGCATCTCCTCCTGTCACTTGAATGTGGAGCTCACAGCCAGCCAACAGCTCAAAGTAGTCATCATGGTGGTCATAATGGCAGTTCACTTTCAGGAACCAAAGAGTTTAACCCATCAACACTTTAGACAAAACAAAAAGCCTTGCAAATAATAACCACATAAATAACAGAATCTCTACCTGAAACCGAAAGGTGTGTGCTTGGTCATACGAGCCACTCCTATGAATTTGGATAATAAGATTAAAGTTCAGCCCTGTCTTGTCAGGGCACATCATGTATGCCATTTTTGCTATTTGGGTTTGTTTGTTGGTTAGTGGGACTGCTAAGATGCCTGTGAAATGATCTGGCCATAGAATTCTCTATTTTTAGGACTTTTAAGTCATTACAACCAACCATTACATTATTATAAAAATGAGTACAGCTAGTATGAACCAGTTTGGAAAGAATTGTAAGTGGTCTGGGGCAACTGATCAAGGAATGGTCATGCACAGGTGGCTACTAGGGATGGGGCTGATTCTCAATAGTTTGGAGGTTATTATTAAACACCAGGAAGCAGGCAGAGTGTGTCTCAGAGCATCTTCTGATTCTCATCTAATAGTATATAGTAGAAGGAGAAAGGTCTATTGTATGGGTCTTTGTAGTTTTTCTTTAGGCAGCTCCTCACTGTTGGCCATTATTGCCTTAGTTTACAGATGTTAGCTTTAGCTCCTCCTTACCTGGGGTAACATGGCTCGGAGTGTAGATCTATACTTATTTCCAAGCCTGATGACCTGAGTTCCATCCCTGGAAAGCACACGCCAGAAGAAAAGAATTGACTCTTAAAACGTTGTTCAGTTGTCCTCTGACATGCACGTGGGCTCACACACATACATACACAACACACACACACACACACACACACACACACACACACACTTTTCTATTCCCACAAATAAATAAGAAGAGAGAGAAGGAGAAGGAGAGGAGGATGCTGTTAAGGGTCCTGCCTTTCAGTAAGCTCAGACATAGTTGTCCTTGGGAACACATCCTCTCCTGTGACAGGAAGAGGAAGAAATAAGAAACTTGTCTGACATGTCCTTGCCTTCCTTTCTTATTTCTTAGTTTTATCAAAGATGGAGATTCAAGACAGAGATTGTCCCTGCTCTTAGACAAAGGTCTTTCTGTTCTCATTAATAATCTTTCCATCTCCCATAGAGTATGAAAACCCTGCCCACTGGGCAAGGGCACACCCCAGATGCTCAGGCTCATCCTGCAGCGGGGTTCCTGTCACTCTTAGTCTTGGAAAATCTGTGATTTCTGCTACAGCTGCTTCACTGAACATCGAACATGCAGTGTATGGTATCCATCTTTAAAACTGAGCGTCACTCAGTTTTGAGCTGCCGGCTTTGAAATCTCTTTAGCAGTGTGTATATTTGATTCTATCCTTTTAGAAAAATTGTGCTTATGGTGTTAGAAAAATATGCCTGGTATTTGTAATACTGTTTTCTTATGCCCTGGTGTGAAATATAGATACACACAACTTAACAATAGCTATAAAAATGAAATCTGGCACAGAATCATACCCTCCCTGTCCAGTCAGCAGGAATAATGTTTTTGGGGTTGAAGATGAGCTATCTTAATGAAGAGGTAGGAGGGTGGGCGGTAAAGAGTGGGGTCATAGCAGCTCGGGAAGCGAGGAGGGCGCATTGCAAATTTTAGTATAATGCATAATGTTGGAAGACATTTTATCCCATCATAAAGATTAGCAGGCTGTGTAATTTAATTTAAACTTGGTTGGCGTGTCCTGACTATTATAAAGCTCTTCTTTTTGGTCTTATCACCATTGCATTGTTTTATGTTTCACCCCAGTGTAGAGAGGAGCATACAGGGAAATCACACAGGATCTCTTTCCGTGGTCCCCACCTCTTGGAGAAATTGTTGATGAATGGAAGAGATTACCTTAAAATGAATTAAGAGAAGGCTCACTCAATTGAATGCTCTCTCTCTCTGTCTCTGTCTCTGTCTCTGTCTCTCTCTTTCTCTCTCTCTCATCTCTTAAATGTAAAATGAATTTCTTCTGAGCAAGCAACCATTGAGAATGAAATTCTTTTAAAAGCATTTGCTGGACACGGGGCTTGGTTCTCAGAATTCCAGCATTAGCTCTTATCTCCAGGATCGTCGGCATTACTGGGCTATTGAAAACCCAAGACGAAGTAGCTTATGTTAATGCAAGACTGACAGATCCATGTCTGATGACAATTACCCATACTGGGGGGGGGATTAGTAAATGTGCTTAGGATTGCTGTCTGGATTTTCTTTATTACAAAGAAAACGGTTGCTTCGGAAGCCATGCCTATTGGTTCTTGCTAGCAGCCTCGATGAAGCCAACCACTTCGCTCTATTGCTTCCTGAGCTCTCCTCAGTGAAGCATTCTTGTCAGAAAGATGCCAAACCTGTGTGTGCCCTCTCTCGTGCTCCTCGTGCTCGTACTCGATCCCATGCACCTCCCCACATTCCGATTAAATGAAATTCGGCAAACATTTATCCAGGTTCTCTGTTATGTAGAGCACCTGACACAGTAGTAATGGGACTGACTGTAGCAGAAAAGGACTTGGAAAATGAGTAGACACTACTTTCTCTTCGCATCCTCCTGATTTTCTAGTAGGAAAAGATCTGAACTCCCTTTTTCATGTTCAGAGATGGCTTCGGATAAATACCGCAGGGAGTTCATCTCATCGGCTAGCTCTGACTCACTTGGTTGAGAAATATCCTCATGTCCGTCCAGACTCACTGGAAGATATGCTGTAATTGATTAGCAATATGTGCAGTGCGGTAGAGCAGGGCCACAGTTGCTTACATACCGTGTCTTTACCAAAAGGTAAACTGTTTTAGTGGCACTCCTCCTAGGTCATGTAATGTCCATTATCTCTGACTGTGTCAGAGAGTTAACGAGTTGAGCAAGTATGTCTGATTGATTGATTATTTATTTATTCATTTATTTATTCATTTATTTATGGGGAATCTACATTTTCAAAGTTTCTATCAGAAGGTTCATAAAATAGCTGCAGATTTGTCTTGGTGAGATTGTTAAGTCTCCTTGACGTCATAGGTTGTTCTGTGCATGTTGTACCCCATGTCTGTTGTTGGTGGTCCTGGGAATCGCTGTGAGGTAAATCAAGGCTAGTACATAAGTAAGGCTGTCAAGAAGGTGAGAAAAATGCACAGCTTCTCTGATAGAATGTAGAAAGCAAATAACTTTTGGTTTATGATTCTAAATATTTAAGTAATTAAGGCTGTCATCAGTCCGATGGGAATTGACTTGGAAGTGCTTTGAATCCCTGTTTAGTTAGGCAGGCGGAGGGCTGAGGAAGCTCATCAGTTTAATTTACCCTGTTAGATTTTTAAAATCCTGGGCAGCTCCGTTTCCTGTACTCCTAGCTCCAGTGCTTGAAACTATTGCTCACAGTCCTGGACAGGTGGTTCAACCTGTCTTCTCGATTCTAGGTTAAATGTGCTGAATCACACTGTATCCTAAACACTGGAGCTTTATGGGATTTCCTCAGCCAGTTCACTCCCTTGATCATGACCTTATTACCCCCTCAAGTTAGGGATGCATTCAGCATACTGTCATTGCCATTACTCAGACTCGCTCTGCCCTACTCTTCATCCTAACCTCTGTGGACTTCACTTGTCTGTAAAGACAGTTACTTTAAAGGGTTATATATAATTTACATTTCAGATGCCATCCCCTTTCCCCATTTCCCCTCCCTAGAAAACCCCTATCCCATGCCCCCTTTTCCTTTTTGCTTTTATACATTTTTTAAATGTTAATCAAAGGCTTTATAAGTTTGGTAATGCTCAATCAGAAGTGTAACCCAATACCCAACCTAGATATATCAACTATCTTTGACTTGGTGGAGACATGTGAACATCTGCCTCTATGCCCCCCTCTTTCTCTCTCTTCCTCTCTCTCATCACCTAGCTTCACCCTTCCTGTTAGAATAAAAATTTTCTCTCAAAATGCAATTAGAGCATAATTATTCCTAATTGTACCAGTGAGGTACAAGGTAGTCCTAATACCCAGTCCATCATTTTGTTGACTAACCAGAACCTCTGTCATCTCTCCTAACTAAAACACTTAGTTTTGAACCTGGCTTTTTTCTTGGCTTTAGAATGAATGTGAGCTGAAAACCATCCACTCAGATCTTTTCTCTCAGAGTAAATAGCCAGGATTGGCAAAAAAAAAAAAAAAAAAAAAAAAAAAAAAAGAGGGGGGGTTATTATTAAGATTAATCAGGTTGGTGGGTAAAGGGTGGTGTCTGGCGGAGGCTAGGTGGTGTGTGTTTTGGCTCTTAACCTCATAATGGCCATATCATTCGACCCTTGATGTTTTCTTGCCAGAGGCAGAAAATCCAATTAGAATACTAACTTTTTTTGCAGCAAAGATATGCAAGGAACTGTTTGATTGAAATACTCTTAATTTAGCATATGGAGGTATAAACATGAGTTAGGTGGGAGGCTTCTGACTTAAGCAGAAAGATTGGTCTCACATAACAAATCTGCAAAGAAGCATTTTTGGGGAGCTGGCAAATCAGGATTTCAGTACAAAAGGGAAACGGGTTATTTCTCTCAGTTATTCTCTCACCTGTCCTCATGTGTTGACCTTGTCCCAAAGGATGAAGAGTGACTGACAAACCTCTACATGTAGCATGACAACAGGACAAGTGGTTGGTAGAAGAGCTGTTCCCATTTATAGGCTTTGTTGTGTAGGTGATGAGTGTCCCCAGCCCTTCCATAGACTTCCCCTATGTCTCCTTGGATGACTCCTTAAACAGCCACTGGTGAAGGAAGTAGACTAATGGCTGTCCACCAACCAGGATCTGAACTCTACCTTTCCTGAGTATTTGGCTTCCCAGAGAAGGATGCAAACATGGTCCAAACTGGGAGGGTTGTGTTGTGAAGGAAGGCTATGATCAATATGTTGCATTTGTCTAGAAATGCCTTTGCATAGCATCTCCAAGCCTACTATTTTTCTAAAATGGAGTAGATTTGGTATGACTTCCTGTAGTTTATTATTGTGGCATGGCATAACTTGGCCATTGCAGCCTTCGGTGACGTTTTAAAATACCATCCCTGATCACCTTGTTTTCTGTACTAATTTTTTTTAACATTTATTTATTTGGTGTATGCATGCTTGTGTGTGTGTGTGTGTGTGTGTGTGTGTGTGTGTACACTCACGTACACACACACATTCCATGGTATATACAAGAAAATTAGATGAATTTTTTTTTCTTTTGCTTTTTTGAGACAGAGTTTCTCTGTGTAGCCCTGGCTATTCTGGAACTCACATTGTGGACCAGGCTGGTCTCAGACTCACAGAGATCCACCTACCTCTGCCTTGCGAGTACTGGGCTTAAAGGCATGTACTACCGCTGCCCTGCCAAGGGGACATCTTTTGAGAGCTGATTTTCTCCTTTCACCAAATGGATTACCAAGATAGAACTTAGGTTGTCAGACTTAGCAGGAAGAGTCTTTAACCAGCTGAGTCATATTGCCAGCCCTTCGTATCTTATTCCTGATTTTTTTAACTTCCCCTTTCCTTTCTATCTTTTCTACCTTTCTTCTGTTTCATCTCTTGTTGTACCATACACAATCTATAGGCTCTTCCTAATGGACAGTGGGTAAGGTGTTTCAAGTATAAATGAGTCAGGATTAAAAGAGTATGTTGAGATTTCAAACTCCAAAGATCTGAGAGGCAGAGCCCATCTTTGAGTATGATCAGATGGCTTTCTTGTTGTACATGCTTGACTTTCATCTTTTTTGCCAATCTGTAATTGGCATGTTGAGATTCCCAAATAAGTTAATCTATTTGTTGGCATCAGTGGTCATCAAATGACAGAAAGACAGGTTTGTTTGGAACTGGAACCCACTGGTACAGAGTGGTAAGCATCCACTGCTACGTCTACTAAGAGAGAGAGACCTGCCCTGCTCACTGCTCCCGTCTGGCTGTTTGAGCCCATTCCCTCTGGAGATGCACTGTGCAGCACTGTGACTGGACTGACTCTGCTCATGGGTTAGAATAAAAATCGAGCAAGAGGCTCTCTTCCAGCTCTTTGCCAGTGTGCTTTTAGTCACAGAGATCTTATCTAATTGCTAGAAGAAAGGGAAAGTGCAGATAGAAAATGTTTTCCCTTAAGGTCGTGGCCTACACAGGCCTGGAAAGTCAGAATCTCCTCAGCTGGAGACTGGAATCTGACCTCAAAGGGAAAGAAAATTGAAAAAAATAAAGAAAGAAAGAAAAATAATGAAGATTCCTCACATAATTCTCAGATCAGCAGATTTCAGAGAAACTGGCTGAAGAGTCTGTGGGTCTCAGGCCCTATGATAACTAGAAGGTATATACAGTTCAACTCCTAGGATGGTACGTTTCCAACCATGTCCAAAGGACTCAGATGGTAAGCACCTCAGGCCAGAATCCCCCACATTTTCCCATCTACAATCTGTCTTCAACCACAGCAGACTATTTTTTTTATATTTTTTTCTTTAGGTTTCCTAGTGAATTTCACTTCCAATAAAAATTTCCCAGAATCCTTTCTATGCTCCATCATGCTAACAGAAGTGATCTGTCTATGGGAAAGATGGAAGCTTGAGTAACTTCTGAGTTCTATTGTCATGATGTCTTTGGAGAACTAAGGGAAGACCTCCATCAAGGTCCCTAAGATCTGAGTTTGGGAACTGGCTGTGGAAAGTCTGTGATGGACATGTGGAATGACTGTAGATGTGAATCCTGAACTAAAGGGTAGCCCCATGAGCTTCTGGGGACCCAATGTCAGTGAGCGCTCACCTCACAAGGCCCGGCAGGGTTGTAGGCCAGACATCCTCTTTCTTCAGCCATTGTATTATGACAACCTCAAAGATAGAACCTGAGAAACTGTCATTAATGTGCTTCAGGCCATCCCTGAACAACTGACTTTCAGGCATGCATCTGCTTCCTCATAGTTGTCTCCGTAGTAGAGCCTCACTGTGCTAGCCTCACTAAGGCAGGAAGCTGAATAAACACATTTTTAAGAAAGATGTTTGAATACAAGGGCAGGCTTTTAAAGTCCCAGCCAGTGAACCGTAGAAGAGTGCTGTGTCTGGGTGTTTCTATGAAAACAGATTTTAAAGAAACTAAATGCTTGAGACACCATTTTAACATCTCTTCTGTGTGTGGCTGGGTGTGCTTCCTGCCCCCTTACGCTACATGGGACTATGGATGTCAGTCCTTTGTGAATCTTTACTGATCATTGCTCAAAAGGTGAGCAGACAAGAGAGAAAATATGTTGGTTGATTTTCTTCAAAGGAATCTTCCTTGATTGCCAATTTCAGTAATTTCCCATTACTCTAGTTCATACAACCTAATATTTTTTTTTCTGAGCATGGACATAAACCTCTCAGATGTAATAGGATCTATTTACTTCTCTTTGTGTCCGTTGGTCCCACCTGAGCTTAAGTCCAATGTGGGCAGATAGACTTTAGTGTGTTTTGACAATGAGGTAGACTGAAGGAAGACAGACACTTTTTGTAGGTTGTAACTTGGGATTTAGATACTTCTCTCCAAAGCCATCCAAAACTCCTACTATGGCTGGAGTATAGTACTTTGAGTTAAACTTTTTACTTTTTAATTCTGTTGTGTAAATTTTCATTATTAGCTCTAATCCTCAAATTCATGCACTGTGATTTAAGTCTCTTTTTTTCTACTTTTTTGTTGATCTGTCTGTGTCCCTGGGTGCGGACATGCTCACCTGGGTGTCATGTGTATGTGGAGGACACATGATAATATTGCTTTGTTCTATGACACTCCACATCTTGTTTGAAGCAGAGTCTCTCACTCTGGGAAGACTGCTGTGAAATTCAATTTTTAAAAAAAGTTTGTGATCAAAACACATTGTATAAAGCTTGAAACTTCCAAAGAACTAATGAAAATGAATAAATAAATATAGCTTATTTTCAAAGAAACTTCTGACCTTTATCTTCAACATTAAAGAGCCAAGTAATCTTGACTATTGTTCAAAGAGGAAATGCAGTTTTCTATGAGGAGAATAATCCCCATTTTAAACAATAAAGGCTGGCACTTCTGAACCATGTAGAGATAAAGCTGTCGGTTTAGTAAGCCTGCATATTATAACAACTTAGGAAAATTTACCCTGAGAATCTTTGATAAACCACTGAAGTGGGGATGCCTTATTTGTTGAGGATAATGAATATTGGCCCTTTATCTATTGACACATGAAAGAAAATTTGAGATATTGGTATCCAAATGTTGGTATTCTGGGTATTATTAAAAATATTTCATGAATTATTTTGGGGAACAAAGTAAGGTTTGGAAAACCTGTGGCTGGATCTGGGAGGTTGCTTCCATGGCTTTACCTGCTCTCTGATCTAAAGTCACAATTTAAATAGCCAAACAGATGAATGCAATGAAGGAGCCAGGCTGTGAACTATCACAGAAAGGGCTGATGGAGAACAGAGGAGTGTGTTAGTCAAACTCTCATCATGGTGACAAACCCGAGAGCAAACTTAAGAGAAACAGATTGGAGGAGGGAAGATTTATTTAGTTTCCTCATCTCAGGGGTTTCAGTCCATCGTCTTAGGGCTCCTTTACTTTGGGTGTGAGCCAGGTGAAATGTCACAGCAGTAATGGAGTGTGTAGGAGGAAGACTGTCAATTCATGCTGGCCTGGGAGCAGAAGGAAACAGTGGAAGAGGTAGGGACAAGATGTATCTTTCCAGGACAAATCCCAGGGAGCCAATTCTCCCAACTATGTGCTGCCTCCCAATAACAGCAGCTTATTGTGAATTCATTAAGAGATTAATCCAGCGATCAGGCCAGTGCCTACAGGAGCCAGTCACTTACCAAAGGCCCATCAGATGACAAGCAAGTCTCTAATGTATGAGTCTTTAAGAGATATATTAGTTTCAAATAAAAATGGATAGAGTATCCTGAGAATGAAATGTGGGCTGCCATCAGTATCTGAGATAAGAAATTTGTTCTGTATGCCTTGTATGTTATTCTTGTTACCTGCAGATAGCCATGGGTTTTAATTTTAGGTATTCACCCTCGTGATTATTGAATGATCAATGTTCTTCAAAAAAAAAAAAAAAGCCTCTCAGTCCCCTATACTGAAATCTTCTAATCTGTAAAGTAAGCTTTAAGAATGATCTAGTATTCAAAAACTGACCCCACCCCTGTGTGACAGAGTGGAGGAGGAGAGGATTGGTCTGCAGAAGCAGGCATCCCATGCTGTCGCTAAGTCAGCGGGTGAACTTAGTGTACTCATGTAGTATTGTAAGGTTTCAGTTTTCCATTCCATTGGAGGAAGGGCTCTGATCGCCTAGGTCTCTGTCTGTTTGGAATTCAGTTAGCTTGGCCTCAGAGGAGAGGAGGTCAGCAGCACCCTGCTGCCCCTTGATTTTCCTGTAGGAAGCAAAGGAGGGAGCTAGGCCTGCACATACATTATTAGCACAGATTCTTTCATCTGACCCAGTGGCTTGGGGGCCTGAGAAGATGCATACGCACGTCCTGGATGGGCCCAGGCCATGGCTCGTTTATAAAGAGTGGCCTCTACAAAGCCAGCTGTCAAAATAGCAGTGAGTTGCCTGAGAGGCCTAGGGGTGAAAACGTTCAGATGAAGAGATGCAATGAAGAAAAAATACAGAAACCTCTCTCAGATAATAAATGGCCACACTATTAGCTCTATCTATTGATTCCAAATCTCAGGCTCAAAGGATGGAAACTTTTCTGAACGGGTAATATTGAATAGCAGAAACAATTGCCTTCTCTTTCAAACTGACAGTGAGTGCGTTGTTTGGGGGATGTGTTCTCCCCTTCATTGAACCACCTGCTCACCTCTTCACTCATTCAATAGACTTGAGTTCTTACTACATTGACCATCTTTGCTTCACTTTTACCACCAAAAAGATCCACCTTATAACACATTTTCAAAATCAGATTTAGCTGGGAGGCTGACAAGGTACACGTTGGTAAAGAGCTTCCTGCTGTTCAAGCACGGGGACCTGGGTTCAGATCCACAGCACCCACGTAAAAGCTGTGGCAGCTTGTGGTACCCTTGTAATCCTTTCATTGAGTGGGATCGCAGAAATGGAGGAAGGATACTAGGGGCTTTCTGGTCAGCCATCCCATCACCCCATCCAACTACTGATCTTTGAATTGAATGAGAGACAACTATCCAAAAAAACAAAAAAAGGTGGTGAGAGATGGAGGCAGACAGTAGTTGTTGACTTCTGACGCCCCCACTTGTGCATACACGTACTATGGGTATGCATACATACAAACATATATACTTAGTCTCCCCGCTACACACACAGATTTAACTGGGTATGGTAGTGTATGTATAATCCCAGCACCTGCCAGGCTGAAGCAGGAGGGTGTGTTAAAGGCCAGCCTGGGTTGCATGTTGAGACCCTGATCCAAGAAAAAGAAAAAAATTGGATTTAGTTTCTTAATCAGAAATTAATCATACATCTCAGGAGGAATATATACATATGTATGTAATTGGTGGCATTCTAGAGTAAAATATGTTAAGATTTTTAAACCCTTAAGGCCACGTTGAATACAAAATTAAGATATAAACCTGTTATATCCAGATGATTCCGAGTCAAGGTAGAATTATTCTTTACTTACTCATTCATTTGATGGATAATTATTGAGACCTTCTGGAAATGCAAATACCTCAAGGTGCAGAGTAAGATGGAGAAAGTGAGCTTTGGTAGAGAAATTGTATTCTGTGAACTGAAAGCCCTCGAGTTCAAAGTTCAAGAGATGAGTGGAGAAGCAGCTGGTCTGGGCCAGATCCCAGAGAGCCTGCCCACTACTTCAGGGAGTTTAGCTTTTGTCTGGAACTTACCCTCAAGAACCTTAAAGTAAAGGGGGTGAGTGTAATGTGTGTGGGGGAGTATACATGTTCAGATTTGCATGCCGATAGTTCACCAGAGTAGAACACACTAAGCAATGCAGAGCCCTCATACGAAGCTGGCTTCAGTTTTGCTAAGGATATCATCACAAGATACTAGACTGGCGGACTAAGCAACAGATTTCTCAGAGTTCTGGAGGCTACAAACCCAATTTCATGCAGTTTGGCTTCTCCTGAAGGTTCTCTCCTTGCCTTGCAGATGGCTGTTACTTGTTGTGTCCCCAGCCTCCCATGTCTGTGATTTTACCCCTAGCTTCTACATCCAGTCCTTTTAAGGATGAAGGCTCACTGTGATGTCCTCTTTAAAGTCCTTGTAATCTGTTGAGGTACTCATGGCGAAAGCCTCTTCATGTGAGTTTAGGAGGGACAGTTTAGCCCATCACAAAAATGAGCTGAAATCTGAGACTTTCCTACTGTCTAAAGAGGGTGTGGAGCAAGAGGGTAATAGGGATGCAGAGGATGAAGGACAGAAAGTGAAATGTGAGAAACAATTCAAGGCAATGTATTCACCTCATTTTAAATGTCCAGGAGCAGGGGCCCTGGCAGAACTAGGAACGTGTTTTCATTGCACTAAGTCACCAAGAGACTCAGAAAACAATGAGAACAAAAGAAGATAGGGAGGGACCTGACAGAGACTTACAAACTTTACTTACAGAAATGCTGGGCCTAAGAAGACATGGCAGACTTTTCTAGAAGTACTCTAGTGCTGAAGAACACGCCTTGTGTAATTTCAGAAGGGAACTGTAGCATCAGAACACAGATTTGTGTCTAAGGAGGCCCTAGGAATAGTATGCCTACAGAACCAACGTTCATCTGTGGAAATCTCCTTAGTAACTCAGATTGTGTGCAGTTCCTGCTTATAAGAAATTGGTGCCGGTTGACAGCTGAGGCAGAGAAACACTGGAAATGGAAATAAACGCCGTCTCTGTCTTCCATATCTTGTCACTGTAGGTATTGATTAAAATAACCTCTCCCGGGGGTTTTCTTGTGAGTTTATCCTTGCATTGCTTCATTACAATTTTGAGTTATAAAAGAGGAAAAGTCAATTTTATCGCATCCTAAATTTGACTCAAAGCCACTTCCTGTCCAGGGTGCAAAATTATTAAAATTGACGTAGGATGTGTGTGCGAGGTAATATTCCCCTTCGTAGGCCTCTCTCTAAATTCCAAGATACTCTGCAGAGTGGATTCGATTTACAGGGCGTGGAGCCTCTGAAAAGAAAATAGAATTGTGTATTGATGCCTTCAGAAATATTATTTGATGGCAATAAAATATTCCCCGAAATTCCCTCCAGAGGGGAGAAAATGGAGTTTGTTTTCCGTAATTGCATTTGCTAGCATTTGCTCTCACACTTTCCAATATAAGCCAATTGCAACCTGTGATTTGGTTTTGCTTATTGGCAAAAGTACCATGTAAATTGATCTGCGATGCATTTAGAGAAGATGCTTTGAAAGTTTGGAAATTGAGATGGCTTTTTCTTATTAGATTTCGAGAGTATTAGGGTTCATTTCTATATTTTAGTCTAACGTAATATTAGCCAAATATGTTCTTTTTCAATTTAGTTTTAATCAAGTTCTAGAAGAGCATTTTCATCTAGCCCCAGCGGTGCTGTTAGGCAGAGACTGCATTTCTACTGTCAGCCCTCTGCTCTGGCGTCTGCAGCCCCACCCTTCTGAAGCCTTGTGTGATGAAGCCCCACATTCACAGGGCCAGTTCTATTTAAGCAACAAGAACAGCAGTGATTTTAAAAGGTTCTTTTTTTTTTTTCCCTATTTGCAAGGTTAAGGAGGAGGGAATTTTAAAAGCTTCTAAAATAGTTATTTCTCTTAAAAGATATGGCCTTTATGCCTTGTGTTATTTTGTGTTATTTTTATTTAATTTGGTCTTCGCCATGCTTAATGATATAAAATGCAAACACACGGGATTTGCATTTATTCCCCTAATTATTCAGGAGAATAATTGCCACTTATTTTATAATCATCACTGGAAGGAACACCTTCCTCTCAGTTGCTTCTGAAAGCCTTTGCAGGGGGAAAAGATCCAATACATTCATCAGCTCATCAGAAAGCCTTGTCATAGGCACTTCTGGGTTAATAAAGACATTTACAGAGCATCGTCTTACGGGGCAGGGAAGGAAGTAGGAGGTTGGCTGCTTATCCCAAATGAAGTTACAGTGCACGCGGAAACAAAGCACAGAATCACAAGTGTAGTCATTATCTTTCGTGTATTGTATTGTCTTCAGGTATTGTCTGCAGTCTTTGATGGTTTGGTTCACATCTTTCTCTTCATGATGGGTGATAACTCACATGCTTTCTGTCTGAGTTTTAAAGGAGACATGTAATGGCACTGGGCACTTGATCTGGGGTGTGTGTGATTCCAAAGCCAGCTCTCTTTCCTCCATGCCTAGCCTTCATGTTCTCCCACCCTCTGCAGGGATAGAAACCTACACACTGATAAGACACTTAACAATGTCTTTACCAATATGTCTTGGTGCTGTCTCACAAAACCCTGATTTGGATCCATCTTTCTGTCATGGAAGGAGATAGTTTGAAGTGTTTTTAGAAGATAGTCCATTCAGATCCACTTTGGCGCATGTTGTTCCAAATTGTTCTAAACAAGCCAAAGCCCCTGTCTGTAAGGAAAAGGCTGGAGAAAATTAACAATGGGATACACTGCCATTGACTGCTGTTGTTCAGACAGACGGTGCCCATATGACTGAGTGATCTTCAATCAGACAAATAGCACCACAGACAGATACTACAATAGCCTCACGTGGAACACACAGCATGTTGGTCTGGGTGGCAACTTAGAGATATTACTCACTTGAGAACAAGGAGGCATCAGTCATTATGTATATTATCTAATGGTGTCTGTATATACATATGAGTGTGGATAGTGTGTTTGTGTGTATGCACACACATGTGCGCATAAACAGGCTTATGTACGTGTGCATGCTCGCTGTAAGTTATATTGTAGCACCGTTATGGTTGATATGGGAATGTATATAAACAAGAAATTGCTGGGGGATGACAACATCTCTGAGATGTCTTCATGGTGTCTAAAGATAGAGAGCACTAATGGCTGCACTCTCATAGTTTTACACTTCTGTTACGTCACTCATTGTTGGTGAATTGGTGACTGTTCAGGTCAAGAGGGCATCTTGGGACAGTAGGGTGATGGAGTAGACTTTTGTCTCCTTTTTGTGAAACAGTGCTTGTGCCATCTCTGGAACCTTAGCAGTCTCATTATGAAGGAGGCTGGAGAAGGTGAAGGGCTTTCTCTGCTGCCTTTGTACTCTCCCCATCAATCCTGCAGTGGACTGTCAGGCCTGCACTCTGCATTCCTCCATTCTCCTGGGATTCTGGCTCGGCCCTGACATTATTGTAATCTAGTTTTCTGTGTTTAATATTTCTTAGACTTGGTTTCCCATTGCAAGCATGGAAGAAACCCTAATGCATGAGTTTCAGAGGAGAAGGTAGCAGTCTGAACCCGCTGTGTGGCTCCATCAGCAAGTGAGTATTAATGTGAGAGCTGTCAGGACTTGTGGAAATTAATGGAGCCTGACGGGGGACAGACTGAGGTCAGAGACAGAGCTTGCCCTGACTGAATGTTTCTGGTGGTTTTGCAGCTGAGGCTACTGAGTGCAAATGTGGAGCCAAGAGGGATTCCTGGAGGTCTGTGCATTCACTTAATGTGTAGGCAGTGGGTACCATGTGCCCCAATCTTTCCTAGGCACAAGAGGTGTCACAGCAAATGGTGGCCTCGGCCTTTTTATAGCTAAGAGTGCTGTCTTCTCTCTCCAGGCTGGACCAAGCCTTCTTTGAAATCTTCACCCAGTGATCACCAAGTGAGAAACTGAGAAGAAAGGTCTCCTCAGGCAGTCCCTGATCCTCATTTCTTCTATTCTCCTAGCCTCTCAGGTTATTTTTTTCCCACCTTTCATCTTCCTGCAGAATGTTCTGCTTGGTCAGTTTTCTGGCTTCAGTTTTTCTTACTCATTCCTCAGCAGAATTGTCTTCAGGACTTTGAATATTTTCTGCGGTTCCCCCTGGAATCACCGTATTAAAAATATAATAATACTTTTAAGCAGGGAAAAGGTCCTTTTATCTGTCTTCTGGGTATCACAGGGTTCCCTTACACTGCTGGTGTGTTGGACTGGTGTTCTAAAACATCTGCCTCTGCTCCAGGAGGACCAAAGGTTTCAGGAGTGCGAATTCCTGAATTGCAGTCAATCTATGTCTCTTCTTTTGTTTAGAAATGAATCAGTGATCATCGTAGTGTACTTAATATTAACTCATTGTGGTCCTACAAAGTGAGGTTGCTATCCAGCACATTAGAGCAGAAGGTGAGTCGGAAGGCTGTGCTTGTGACTCGGATTTTCCTGAGCACCTGGGAGCCAGAGCATAGTCTCCTGTTCTGATTCTGCCTCTGTTTCTTCTCTTCTTGCTACTGAGTGAGTGTTGTGTACTACCAGTCTTATGAGGACAATAGCCTTGGTTCCTTTACACATTTTCAGAATCTCTAACTCAGGAGAATGGAGGGGAGCGAACATAGGAACTGGAGGCCTTAAAATCTGCTTCTGAACTAGACTTTCTTTTACCGATGAAAGCGAGAGACGTGGCTACGTTGGCTTTGGATGCGTTCTTCCTGTGCTGTGTGCTAGGGTTTTCCTGTAGCTTTAGCTGATGAAAATAAGATATCACAATCGATTAGCCTTATTTACCAGTTCCTCGATTTAAAATATAGGCCATGGGGAAGGTAGTTTTGTCATTAGCCACAAACTAATGAGCCATTTTGGTTGCCCCCATTTCCCATAATTTTTACTCAGGAGGAATGAAAAGTGTCAGGCAATCCCATGTGGAAGGCAGATGCCCTGGAAAAGTGAATTGTTGGAATACCTTCCATAATGATTTATAGCAGAAAAATGGGCTGCAGCTATATGATACTTAATTTTGAGGCACATTAATTTTTATTGAAGGAGTGGAGCAAGCTATCCCAGGAATCTTATTTATCCAGAACAGCTCCTGTATGTGATCATTTAACAAGGACGCACCAGTGCCCCACGTCTGACTACTCTCTGTTAATTTTCTAGCTACCTCAGATCACAGGATTGTCCCATCCCTCTCTGGCCCCTAGAGGTGTTTGAGTTTATTACCTTAGACTTCCTGTCTCTTGTCCAAGCTTTGATCTACTTCTTATACAGCCAATGAATTTCTAAATTCTGGGGCCTTACATTAAGTTGAGCTTCCTTTCCTAAAGGAGGCTCCCATACTCTCCTGCAAAGTAGTGGGCAAAAAATAATGACACCAGCAGCTGCAGTTGAATTTAGGGAATGTCTTAAGTGAGCCAAGATATGTGTTGTCATAGCATAAGGCTGATGTTGCCCCTCATGTCTCATTCAGGAGAAGCCCATGATGTAGCTGGAGAAGCATCTAGAATGGAGAATTCTGTCTCGTGGTACAAATGAAAAGGGACATAAGGATTGGAACTAGCAAATAGATCACCATATGTAGACAAGTGGCACAGGAATTCTCTTGACAGAGGAACCTTAGCCAGGCATTGTCAGGGTCTAAGAAAGTGGGCTTTGTCTGATAAAATTTTAGAATCTAGATTCTAATCCCACTTGGGTTACCAATGGGGGTGGGACCCGCATGGCAAAGAGCGACATCTCTCTAGTACTGGGTTTCTATATCCATAGGATGGACTTGGGTGAATTTTGTTCTTGGTTTTTACATTTTAAATCATTTTTAATTAGCCTTTTTTCCCAAATGTTATTTTAATTCATATAGCAAATTCAAAGAGCACAGAGCTGTTCTGGTGAACCTGGGAGCAAGTTCCTCCCCTCAGCCCTGTGCTCTTCTCCAGCATCTTGCTGCAGCTCTCGGGAGACCTTAGACCAGTATGCCAGCCTACCCTGGAACACTCTCCTGCCTCTGTGCTGTAAATAGTTGGAGCCACTTGCGTCTGGGATGCTGTGAGCAGGGGCAGGTTCCTTTGTTTACTTTACAGTGAGGACTTAGACCTGTGGTACACATAGTTGAAGATATTCACCTGTACTGATGCTGCTGTTACTTTGTTCTTTGCTATGTACCCACAGAAAGAGCACCCACTCAGCAGGCTCTAGAAGGAAATCAGAGACATTTCAAGGGAGTAAAAGCTGATAAGAGGAGTGGAATCTGGATATCCTCTATTTTACTTCTTTGTGAATGAAAGCCTAAGAGATGGGCTTCTAGACAAGAGAAGCAGAGAAGTGGCGTGTTAGCGCAGGGTTAGGATGACCTCAGGGATGGGACGGTCTGCCTTACCACTGGGCACTAGCTAAAGGCTTCCTGAGCTTCCTCTCTTTATCCTGAGACGCAATGGCCTTATTGGTTCTAATAACACTCATACTACTTACAGGTATATTGGATCATTTCCAGATTCTGCAATAGTTTTCAGAGGTTTCGTTTCCATTTTCTGTTGAGATTCTTCGAGAGTAACGGTTATGTGTGGCATCAGGGAGGGATCTGATCTATGGATGAGTAATGGCTTTTTGGATGGCAGTTGGGAGGGGTAGCTTCCAGTAGTGGCGGCAGCAGCAGCAGCACAGCACAGCACAGCACAGCACAGCACAGCACAGCACAGCACAGCACAGCATAGCTAACAGGCATTAGAATGAATGGAGCATCCAAAATTGTTCAGGATCCTGTTTAGTCTCACTGAAACTTACGAGTCATATTATTTATATTACTTATAGGTTATATTACTTTTTCCTACTTATGTTTAATGAAAGTATAGTTTGAAAGGCATGGGCTGGAACTTAGCTGGCCAGGACAGATGCCACACAATAGGGCACTTTATAAAAACTTAAACCTGGATGAAAATATGACAGAGAGTTACATTTTTTTTCATAGCCTAGTATGCCAAACCCAGTTTCTGGAGTCTCAGAAACTTCTGGAAACCCTTGGAGAAGCTCATCAATTGTATCATTAAGCAAATATAAATTGTGTATTTATCATTGGGAAGTATTGGACTGAGTTCTTTGAGTCAAACGAGGACCCGTGGGCACGATACATGTCTTTAGTCAATAGGGAGATGAGTCACAGAGAGAAAGCAACACTAAACACTGGAACAGCAGGCGTAACCATGTTTTCACTGACATGCATATGCTTCTAAAGCTGTCCTTCATGTGGCTGTTGCCATCATCAGCCTGAGAGCAGAGGACCTCTGTTCAAAGTCATACAGCTAGTGCACAGTGGGGCCTGCGGGAGTCCCCACTCTTACCCCCATGCTCCTCTGCAGTTCATGTAGTACTGGCTTAAAACTGAGCCTTAAGAATAGAAATTTGAAAAGCATGGCAAGACAGCACTACATAATATCTGAAGATGGGAGGAGGGCAAAGAGGGTGTCATAAGTTAGGGTACAAAGACATCTGAGGAAGAGAGGGGGTGATGCTTAACATGAGAGAAGGGAGTCTAGAGAGCACAGCATCAACAACCAAAAGGGTGGGTATTTGCAGAGACAGCATAGTCGCTGTAGTCAGACCAGCTCAGGAGAGAATTGAGAAGAAGCTTTGCTTTGTCCCTCAGTCAGCTATTAGTGATATCCCGGAAAAGCTTTTGGAGGATAATAAAAACAGAAACCAGAATTCCTTGGGTTGTGTGTTACTCAGTATAAAACTATAGTGGCCCGTCAGGCAGAGCCAATGTGGGGCAAGCAGACGCAGCAGTGAGAGCAAGAAGCTTGGCAGAATTTCTGAGCATTGCTGGATTTTCTGATTTTCCAGGAGAGGGTAGGAAGCCCTGAAATCGTGTGTGTGTGCGTATACATGTGCGTGTGTGTGATATCTTCTGCTTTCTACATGTTAGTTCATCTTTTAAAAGTAAAATTCAGTTAAGAACTAAACTTAACATATCTGTAGGTTGAATTTATCATATCTGGACTCCTTCCAGAAGTTTCAAAGCAAAATGCTGAAGCATCTTGATCCACTTAGGATCATGTTTGCAGCAGGCATACCTGCTTATGTGCCAATGGTCTCCTATTCTTACTTAATTGGGATGGGTAAATATAAACTCACAACAAAAGAAGATTCCATAAATAAAGAACGGATGCCCAAGAGAGAGGACCAAAGCAACATGTTCGTAGATACAGGAGGAGTTTAATTAAGAGTCCAGTTGTTGCCGGGCGGTGGTGGTACGTGACTTTAATCCCAACACTTGGGAGGCAGAGGCACTTGGATGTCTGAGTTCGAGGCCAGCGTGGTCTACAGACTGAGTTCCAGAATAGCAATGTCTACACAGAGAAGACCTGTCTGCAAAAACAACAAAAACAAAGCAAACAAATGAGAAAAAGTCCAGTTGTTAGAAATATAAGTTGTAACCAAGATAGAATAATGGGAAAGTGAAGACTGGGGAGCAAAGAGGCCCTTTCTTTCTCCTCCTTTGTCCATGTAGTTGACCATCCTGAGAACTGAAGAGAAACAGACAAATTTCACAGTGTCTGCTTTGGAGGATAGCAGTGTAGCAGCCAGGCGGGGCAGTCAGCCTTCCTGTCATCACTCTCTGGGTTTTTTTTGGAGGACAGAGTTACACTCTGTAGCTTAGGTTGGCCCAGTACTGTGTCCTGGATGCTGACATTGCAGGCCTGAGCTAACACACTCAGCCTTGGATCTCAATAATGGGACACAACATGCTGTCTCTGCTTGCTTATCAATCCACTATTGATTATCTGAAGCTATACTCCCAACTGATGGCTGAGATCCCATATTTCACTCATACATTCATTCATTCATTCACTACTTATGTAGCAGTGTTGCTATACGTCTAATTGACCTCTGCTGTTGTTTATTCAAATGTGTTCTGACCATAACATATATATTTTATTACATGTGTATGTACAGTTACACATATATGAACATATTGCGTGCTTGTGTATATTACATATATTTTATTAATATATACATGAAAATGCTACAGACCATATTAACATTAACTTTTCAACTGTGCATTTAAGACAATATACACACTACTTAACATTTTATCAAAAATCCCTCTTCATTGCACCTAGAATAATCCTGTCTGTCGTTCCCAGGACACGCTGTCTAATTTCACTAGTTAGCTCTTCGGGTCCCACAGAACAAGGATTTCTTCCGCGTTAGGAAAGCAGAATATGGCCTCGCTTTTTATTCAAGTGGGTCGGCCTAGATGGCCTGATCTGAATAAAATGGATAAAGGCAGGCACCTCTTTGTCTGACAATTTGAAAGTGATGCTATTTGAATACCAAGAAGCTTGAAGCTTGACTGTGGAGCCTTCCAAATTAATCTAGTCTTGTGGAAAAAAAAAAGAAAGAAAGAAAGAAAATGCCATCAAGTAACAGGAGATTTGTCAGCCGACCTGCTTACACTTTTCATATAAAACAGAAAGGTTGGCAGATTATAGATGAAAGGTCAGCTCAGCAAAAAAGAAAATCTGTCAGACAATCTCATAACATAGGTAACCCAGGGCGGAACTTGGAAACTGCTATTGGATTCTCAGAGAGAGATGAGTCTGTTGGCGGCGTGTAAATATCATCACCGCTCCTGTGGCTGTTCATTTTGGTGGCTCCGTCTCTAGCGGAGTCCCTGAAATCTGATTTAAAAGACACAGAGGATGCTTGTTTTCCTGAGGAGGCTTTACTTCGCAGAAGTTTTCACCTTTTATTTCTTGTTTGTTTGTTTTGAAGAGCTAAAGGGGGTAGGGGGGAGTACTTCGATTGCCCAGTGTCTCAGACTCAACCCTTCTGAACCAAAAATCTAAAAGGAGGAAATAGTGAGAAATAGTGCAACAGCAGCAGCGTCTACTGAATGAGTTTCCAATGCATTCAGCATCACCAACAGAGGAGATCGATGGCCACAGTGTGATGTGAACCAGTAGCCAAAGCCCACTCTGGCAGGACCTGCCTCAGGACACATTGCTGCTCAGGAAAGCCTTTTTAGCCTGTTCTTACTTGAGGAACCCAGACGAGTCTGTGGATGCATAATCTAACCACAGTCTGCAACAGCCTCACTATATCAGCAGGAACAGTGCAGGGAATTTGAGGCCTTGTTAATTCATCTTTCATCTGTGCTTCAAGTGCAGGAGTCCTGCAAAATAGCAGCACCATTCTAAGGCATTTGCAACACACATCACGCTCCTAATTGCCCAACTTGCATAAGCGTGCCTTTGAGAATGGCTTTCTGCTTCTACTGCACTCTTCCTCACAGCCCTGCAAATAACTGAGGCCAGAGGCATGTCACACACAGGTGTGTGCAGGCCATCAGGTATCTCTTGACTTTTGGCCTCAGTGTTTCTGATTCCCTTACTCCACAGAACCATTTTTTACCGTTGCTTTCGCCTTCTCTAGAGCCTTCCCGTTACAGCACACGCTATATATGTGATTTTATTACCCTTAGAAACTGAAAATCAAGAGCTGAGGAAATATTACAATGTTATAAAACCCCACCACTGTCTCAGAAAAACACTTGTGCTAGCAGCTGCATGTGCTTCAGGCTGCTGGCATGGTGGAAACTCTCCAGTGCAGTCTTTATAGATTGCTCTGCTGAAATCCAAGTGCCAATGGCAGAAGTTACTACCATTCTCAATAAAAAGTCTCTTCCCACTAAAGCTTCCTTAATTAAATCATCAGCTCTGGCTTGCTAGTAAGGATCAATTCTTACAAGAGTATTCTCTTTCCTGCTCAGGATAACCTTAATTCTTCCCAGATTGGCAGGCAACATTAATTTTGCACTGGACCCAGGAGTCTCAACAAGGTGGAATTATACGTGCCTCCATCCCACCCTTATTTTTGCCCCAAAATAAAATAAAATGAGCAATAGCCCATCGGCGAGGTTTGAGGGATGGGTTGCAACGACAGAGCAGGGAAGGGATTAATCTTGAGGATGGGGATGGCTGCCCGGCTTCGGCTTCGTCTCCCCTTGGAAATTTGGTTGTTATAGCATCACAGTGAGTTATTAATATGTATGACCTGTACTTTATTCAAAGAATATAAATCTATGCAGAAGTCTGGTGTTTGGGTTTTCCTTTCTAGCTTTCATTCTTCTTCCCAGAATTATCTCATTTCGATCGGGAAACTTTTGCATACCAAGCACACCGAGAAGTCACATTTCCATAGCATCAATATTAAAGGGGGGTTAAGCTTTACAGTTTCTTCTCCCATCTTAATGGGAGGAAAGTTGGCCTTCCAATCACCGGCCCTTAATAATGTTCTGTTTACTCAGAAGCCAGAGTTAAATGTAAAGCTAGAGGTGCAGCCTGGCATTGTAGCTTCCTTATCTGGATTTAGGATGCACTGCTGAATGCTTTGTTGAAGGGTGTACTAAAAATCTAGCATGTATGCATGCTGTTAAAAATAGTTGGTTGTCTTAATTTATTGAGAACCAGACTGAATCCAAGCTTTCTCTTTAGGATCATGGTCAATCTTTACACAAAACAAAAACTGGATAATTGTGTATAGAGTCATCACGGTGGATCTGTAAAGTCTAGAAAGAAATGTAGCTGGAAAGCTTAAGGCCTTCTCAGCAGCTGTTTAGTTTCGTATAGCTTCCTACTTCCGGGTTATTTCCCTTTTTGGTGGTAGCATAAAAGAGTAGCCATGAATTTTGGTTTACGTGGAAATAGAAGAAAATGTGTGAGTATTTCATTCGAGTGAGCTGTCTGCTAATCACAGTCTTGGCGGTTGTATCTTGTGATGGGAAATGAATGTGCTAATTGGTACTTTTTTTTTTCTCTCCTTCTTGTTATTACAGGAAACCTGCCATATGAATATAAAATTGTGATTGCCGGGAATCATGAACTGACATTTGATAAGGAATTCATGGCAGACCTCGTTAAACAGGACTACTACCGTTTCCCTTCTGTGTCCAAATTGAAACCAGAGGACTTTGACAATGTTCAGTCCCTCCTGACAAACAGTATTTACTTGCAAGATTCAGAGGTAACCGTGAAGGGATTCAGGATATACGGTGCACCCTGGTAAGTGCTCATTCAACAGGTTTTCTCTGTTTTCAAGTTGGGACTTAGCTGCTTTCCATGAGAATGACTGGGGTGGAAGGAAAGGCTGTTGGTTCATAGCCAACCAAGCACATCATCTGGTCCACTGTAAATCACAATGTTGGTGATTTTCATCATCAAACAGACTCCTTTAGGTGACAAGAATGAAACTCAAGCTTTAGTAGACATGTAGGTAGTTATATGACTGGGGCTCTCCATGGGTCTGTGCAAACATAGGAAGACTAGTGAAAGATTGATCTGTTACTCTTGCCAGATTTAGCTACTCTGAACATTCCAAGAGAGTATTTCCCCTTTCGGTGGTATGGAAGCAGTCGTGAAATGCCTCACATAGAGCTCAAGCTTTCTCAAGTCTCTAACACATCAGACTGACTGGTTCTCAAAGACATCCCTGATTTGACTGTCTCAGAGAAACCCCAGAAATCTGTGTTTTTATAAAGGCTTTCCAGGTGAGACAGATGGTCAAGCAAGTGGAGGGTGTTGATTGACAGCCCAGTAGTAGAAGTCTAGAACTGTGCTCTGGAATACATCCTAGGGGCTTCACAGTGGGACTCTGGATCTTGGTTCTCATGGCCAGGTTTTAAAGAAGTTACTCCGTGTTCCCGAACCTTAGATTTTGTACCTTTCAAATGGTGAAAATAAATAGTACCTTTTATCTGGTCGTTGAAGGATTATGTAGGTGGCACATGGAATGGATTTAGAAGAGGGCCTGGTAGTTGGCTTACAATAACATTTATCATTTTCGTACTCTTGGCTTTACCACCTGCCATTGTGCCCAACTCGAGGGAAAATAGTGTGGCCAAGGGGTTGAGTAGAGATGGAAGTGCTGCTGGTGGTAGTGTGATAATTAGTGGGTGGACTTGAGCAAGTCACTTAGCCCAGACCAATGTTTTCATCTCTGAAATGAGAATGTTTGACTGGAGATTATCTGTATCAGACAATTCCAAGACTATCTGTGAGCCTTGAGTAGACCAACTAAATCCTCCCCATCCCTCCTGGAAAAAAAAAACCCAAGACCTTTGCTACAAGCTAGGCCAGAGCTGCAAGAGTGGCAGAGCAGACTCCCATTGTCTATCAAATCTTTTTCCCCTGACTCATTGGAATTCATAACTTACAGGGGGTGTGAGAAGTACATTTTGTTGCACTTCAGCCTGACAATGACTGTGAGCTCCTTATTAACTACCATAAATAGGCACTGTTCTAAGTCCGATTTTGGATCAGTTGTCTAATTTAGTCTTTAATCTGCCTGAAGGATTTAGGTACTAGTGTAATTTTCATTTAGCAAGTAAGCAAACTGAGGCATGGAAGTTTAAAGACTGCTTAGGAAACCATAGGCAAGGAGTGGTAGTCTTACTACCTGTCATTGTGCCCAACTCCAGGGAAAATAGTGTGGCCAAGGGGCTGAGCAGAGATGGAAGTGCTGGTGGTAATGTGATAATTAGTGGTTGTAATTTGCAGGTCCAGTTTAAATTTGACTCTATTAAAATTCATACATTTATTTTTATGCATGGGAAGGTAATAAGATAAATAGCTGACATGACTCCTGCTTAGCTGTGATCAGAAAAAAAAATGATCTCAGTGTGAAACAGGGTGTTCTTATCAGTAGTTCTGGATATGGAGCAGAATGTGAGCTTTTCCCACTTCCTGGTCCAATTCTTAATAAAATTTAATATTGAAGAATGACCTCTGATTGTCAGAGAAACTTGATGTGCTGGTTAAAATCATTTCTTCAACCATGTCTAGTATTTTTGAACAATCTACAAAAGGCACAGGACATTGGGTTGTTTACAAATAATCAGTGCTTTCAAAGATCCCAGATTGCTAATCTCTGAAACAATGACAGAGAAATAGAAAAAGTATCCCCCATGAATCTGCTTAGGGTAGAACAAGCTAAATAAAATTATAGCTGTGATGTGTGAGGTAATGGTTAGGATCTCAAGCCAGACCTTAAAGTACCTCAAGATATGAAAACAAATTGGTAAATGAAGTATGGGATATGGTGGGATATGACCCGGTCAAGGTGGTTGGTTCATGTTGCATACAAAGTTTATATGAGAACTAGATTACTATCATTTACAATTTTTAAAAATCATTTAAAAATTTTTAATAATTCAGTATTAGAGAAGGTAATTGTAAGTCAGAAACGAAGCAAAATTATTGTGCCTTGAAATGTTGTCCTGAGATAGTTCCTTGTAGTGTGTATTGAGATTTAAAAAAAAAAAAAAATTGACCCCTTGTTCCTGCTGAAAACTTCTTTACAAAGAAGAGAATCTGTAGGTAGAATTTGGGACATGTGAAAGAGGGATTTGTCCCACTCTCTGAGGTTATTGGTACTTTGGTTTTTGATCAAGAATCGGATACTGGCGAAAGGGAGATTTTCATTTCACCCTATTCTCCTGAGAAATCAATTGTTTGAATGTCACTAATGAAAATGTTCTGTTTAAATGGGTATTTCCAGGGCTATTGAACAATCTCGGAGATTTCTGCCTGAGCTTTTCTGTGTGGTGAGGACCATGTGTCCATTTCTACCACACCGTCCCTGGGACTTCAGATGAGTTCATTTGTCTTTGTTTTGTTTGGTTTTAACCTCCTCATTCCTCTGGGGTTTTTTTTGTTTTTTGTTTTTTGTTTTTTTTCATCTTTACAGTATCACGTTCCTCATAACATGAACTTTATATACTCAGAGCATAGCAAAGACCCCCCAACCCAAGACTTAGTATTTGAGAAGTGTAGCTGTCACCATGAGCAATGGAGTATTGGTCCTTTCTGTCAACTCTACTGGAGACTACACCAGGAGTCAGAGGGGTGTGTTCTGACCTTGGTTCAGCCTCTGCTGATTGGATGATACTAGATGAGGCCTGTGTCTTCTCAGTTTAGTATATGAAACAGAAGAAAAGATGTCTGATCTAGCGCTTTCATACTTTAACCATATAAATGTGCACCAAAGCTAGAATCTTGAAAGATAATACATATTAGTAGACATGGTTATTTTAATGCTTTACACATTTTTTAACCTCTTTTACTATTAAAATTTTGCATAAGAACAAAATTTGAGGGAAATTACATCATAGCTAGTTCTTTTCTCATTTCAGGAGTTAAGGTTTTATCATTGTTACTGTATCTCTGAGATTTTCCCACAGGTAAAAGCCTCCTCAGTAGCTCAATAGATATTCCAAAATAGTAGAAACTACTTAATTTGGACTTCCAAAATTTCCAGCAAATTTTCTAGAGGAAACGTTCAGCTATGAATTGATAATACTGTTAGTGGTTTTCGTTTGAAAGTAAAAATCAAAACAAGAACTTTTATCCTAGCTGTTTCTGTCCTGCCATCTATGGGTTTCAGAAAAGCGGATGCCATCAGACCAAGGAAATTGCTCTAACTCTTGAATTTTAAAAGTATAAAGATGGAGTGTAGATGATTTTTTTGAAGATGTACTTAGTGTGCACAAGGCCCTCGCATCTTGTTCTGCGGCATCACCTTCCCCATAAGATAAAATAAAGTGATTGTTAGATAATTCAACTTCAGAAAAAGAGTATTCATCTGCCTTCATTGTGTGCTTATAACTGTGACACAGCTGAAAGCTCCCCAGAGACTAGAGAGAATATTGTTTCTTCCTGGTTTACAGCCTACCAGGAATTTATATACAGAAAATAGCTTGCAACACATCTCAGCATTCCTGTATATTTCCAACTGCAATGTGCCATGCCACTTACTACATCTCCAACGAAGAATCTTAGGATGGGATTGGATGGGTCTGAGAAAATTTAGTGTTCCAAACAGCAGAGGTTGTAAAGCCGATGATAGTCTGGAAGGAGCAGGACTCCTTGAAAGGATGGCAAGTGTAGATGAGTTTTTCAGGGCTCTTTTGGCCTCAGGGGGAACTTGACAAGAACAGTTTTCTGCATTCTATCTAAATTTCTTCACCAACTCCTTCCATCAACCTAAAGGAAAGCAATCAGACATGTGCTTTAGATAATTCTCTCGTAGGATTTTCTTAACTTCTGCCATCATTTCCTTTTGTCCCATTTGGGAGACAGAAGAGAAGGATTGTGTCATCAGGCAGCTGGACCAGCTTTGAAAGATCACAGGCTCCCCATGCCTAGTGTTCACGCTTGGCCTCCAAGATGAACCTCTATTTCCTCTTTCTGGTTGCCCTCTGCAGCATCTTTCCCAAAGACAAAGAAGAAAGAGAGAAGAAAAAAATTCTAATCTGTCAAATATGAGCCCCTGGAGTAACTAATTGCTTGTCAGTTTGATACTAAAGGGGAGGCGGACTTTGAGGTCGTCTTCACTGACATTCTTGGTTACTGAACGTGCTCCCAGTCTTTTAATGCAAGCGGGCTTCAGCTGAACTTTCCCACAGAACATTCTGTGAAAATCAGCTGGATCTTCTTTTAGCAATCTCATGATAGCAAGATGCTGTGGCAAAAGAAAGAAGGAGAGAGAGAGAGAGCGAGAGAGAGAGAGAGAGAGAGAGAGAGAGAGAGAGAGAGAGAGAGAGAGAACGAACCCACACTTACAGGAATAAGCAAGCCTTGTTGCAAAAAGTAGACAGACCCTGGCCATAGCCTGGAATGCTCAGACTAGAGCTGTTGTCTTGTTCCTTGCTAGCCTGCACCTTACTTCTCCTGCACAAAACCAGCCTCCCCTGGTGTTTAATGAACATGAGTGGGGCTTTCCTATGTCTGGGAATTTGATCTCTCAAATCAAAGGGGTCAGGAACAAAGAGCTCCTTTTTCACGTTAGAATGGACACAGGTGTAATTTGTCAGATTTAGTAACTGTGGAGGAAGTGCCTTAACTTCTACAGCAGGAAAATTAGATCAGGCTCAGGCCTGGTAGTTCTAAAATGGCCAAAAGAGGAAAAGAGTGCCCACTGCCCTTCATTTTCAAAGGAAGCATGAGCCTGGATCCCCTCCCTCCTCTGTTCCTTTTATTTGGCATCGTAAACACATTGAGTTCACTCATTCATTTAGATGTAATTTCCTCTGCTATTCTCAAAGCCAGAGTTAAGTATCGACTCCACTCCTCGGCAACGATAATTGTGTCTGCACACAAATCGCTACAAGGTTGCGTGTGTTGTCTTGTTCTGATCAGGGCGACAGGGCTTTATGGTTAGGCTGTCAGAAAAGCTTCAGATGTTTTTATTTCCAATTATAAGTTCCGTAATGCATCATGTATTTTGCTGACAGTCTCCAAGTTCTTGAAATAGCGAACAAATTAACAGCAGATATTGCTGAGAGGATTAGAAAGCCAATTGGCAACTCATGATAGAACTCAGATACAGGAACTGGATGCAATGGGCTCGTTTATTTTCAAAGTCATACTTTGTAATTAACTTAGGCAAAGAAAGAAGGAAGGAAGGAAGGAAGGAAGGAAGGAAGGAAGGAAGGAAGGAAGGAAGGAAAAGAGAAATCTCACGTCTTCATGTTCAGCAGGAAAGTCTGTTTGCAGATTGTAATCACGGTTGGTTCCGAGAAGTGTTTGCAGGGATCCCCCAGCTTTTAGTTAAGAGAATTCCAAAAGATATTGGCACAGAAAAACGGTGTGTGTGTGTGTGCGTGTGCGTGTGTGTGTGTGCATGTGCGCGTGTGTATGTGTGTGTATGTGTGTGTGTGTGTGTGTGCGTGTGCGTGTGCGTGTGTGTGTGTGTGTGTATGTATGTATGTTAAACAAATATGCACTCTGCTTTTACATGATTCTCTTTAAAGGCCCAGGCTAACATTTCATTTTGCTTGGCTCCAGGCCCACAGGCGCAAACCTATGGCCCTTCTGCCCTGGTGTAGAGTTACAGGGCTCTGTTTACTTTATTGCTTGCTTCAGAATGCAGCTGACTGCTCTTTAAAGCCACACAGGATCAGGTTCACTTCTGGTTTTAACAACTGCCTTGTTTATTTGAAAAAAAAAAAAAAAAAAAAAGGACAAAGCAAAACGGATTGGCTTTGCTTTGCTTCCTACCTCCCGTAGATAGCCAGATCAGCACAGTAACCACCACCTCCAAGGCCAGTTTGTGCAGTTGTTATGTTGGATCCCACTCAGACCTTTCTGCCAGCAGCCCTAACCATCTTGTCTCTGTATCCTCTCCTGGTTGGAACCTTTATGGGAAGGGGGCTAAAGAATGATCTGTAGCACTCTGATAGGCTTCAACTCTGTTGCAGTCACCTTTTAAATCTTTGCTTGGACATGGCTGCACCAGTAACTCAGCAAACAGCACGGAGACTCACATTTAGAAGGTAGTATTTCACTCAGAGTTCATACAAATGATGTCTCATTTGGGCCACCTAGACGTTCTCAAAATCACATCGTCACTCACAAGAGTTACTAACACCCAAGATTTCCGTGCACTGATGTGCTGGGTGTTGTTCAGCACTGTTGCTTTTGGTCAGAGTCCAAGTTAGGGCAGAAGGTGACTTGCCCAGAGTCCCAGAGCCAGTATGAGAAATAGAACCTGTACCCAGAATTCCTTTGCCAAACCCTTTCCATTGGGACAGTCCAGCAAGGACATCCATCCACCCCTCAGGCTGAATGAACAGGCAGTGACCATTCCTGCTTATCTTTGAGGACACGGCTGCTTCCATTTAGTCATAAAAAGGCTGGACATTAAGCAGGGCCACATTACTCTTCAGGGACTCTCAAGGGACTAAGTGTGTTCATGGAGAAGGGCAATAGAAGAGTCGAGAACAGAGGCATGATCTGGTATCTTCTGCATGCTGTGCTTCAGAGAATGAGGGGTTTTGAAAAAGAAAAATCTTCATCCCAGCATGTTGCATGACATTCTGGTCTTTCAGCTTTGTGGATGCTCTGCATATACTAGAGATCAGGAGCCAAAAGCCCATCTCGTGTAGCTTCCCTTCTCTCTCTAACTTGAGCCTCTGTAGCAAGAAGGGTAGGGGTGGCTGGGGATATGTCTTAAGTGCTGGCCTGGTGGCATGCATTACAGTGGAGACCAGGTTGACATGGACTACTGGAAAGACCTGAACCATATCATTGAGGTCTGGCTGAGCTGGTGGGCAGCTGGGTGTCCTTCCAGTCTTCATGTTACAGTCATAGGCTCCTCCTCCTAATCCAGAGTTGCAACTGGCAGACAGAAGGGAATTCTAATGTGGCTTCAAGCTCCACAAATATAACAGTGACCAATCAGCTTTGTTCTCTGTGCTTACTCCAGGCTAGCTCAGTGCAGACCTATTGAATACTCAGTCCATATTGAATGAATAAATGAATGAGTGAGCAAACAATTCAGTGGAAGCAGAGAGATGAGACAAAGGGTTACACCAATGAGAGAGCAGTTGTAAGCAAAAGTGCTTCCAATGAAAGGTGGAATTGTGAATGTATAGAACAGAAGACCAGAGATGGAATAGAAAAGTGGAACCAAACAGAGCTCTAAGCTGTGCCCCAAGCCTTCAAGAACAGGTCTGGACCTTCCGGGACCATGGGGAGTGTGGAGAGCTCAGTATGTCCCTAGGTGAGCATGGTGTCACAAAAGCAAGGGAAGGGAACAGACAGACTTGACTTTAAGGCCCTACGGATTTCACAGAACAACATCTTCATGGGCCGTATTATTCTTCCTTGCCTTAGATACCCCATTCCATGCTATGAGTAGTAAGAGAACGTGCTAGTAGTACCCTTGGAGAAAGTTTCTTCAGGGTTGCATTCCAGAAGGGCAGTGAAAGTTGATATTGTTGGAAAGCTAGACCAAGTGGACTCAGAACATCCTCTGGATATTGCAAAGGAGTCACAGATGCCTGCTTGGTGGCTGGATTCTTTATGGTAGAGCATGGAGATCTTTAACATTTATTTTTGAGGTATTTGATAGGTGGAGAGTTCTTAGTCTGTGCTCTGAACTATAAATGTAGGGTGGCTTTTTCCAGATTGTACCCCTTCATAAGCTATTCAGGTCCCATAACAAACTCAGTCCACGCCAGACTTCCTATCACTCTATGCTCTCCTCTGTAGTTCAGATGCGTTCAAAGATCAGTCCAGGCAACTGTGCTGGTTGCTTTAATGTTTCCAATGGTAATGAAGGTGAGGTGGACCCTCCTTTCAGGCATCAAAGTTGTCAGCCCTTTCAGCCCTGTCAGCTTCACACCACTGCACTGCCTCTGCATAAGATCACCACAGGACTCCTTTTCTCCCTCTTCTGGCACTTATAGTCTCAAGGGTTTGTGTGTAAGCCCTTGAGAAGTTTGGTAGAACACAAGTTCAACTGTGTCATATTCAAGGACATATCCCTGCCATTTGAAGACCTTGTTGAAACTGAGCTAAGCCCTACTTGTTGGTTCTCTCTTCACTTAAACCATTTGTTCCCCAGGCTAACATTTCTGGAAAGAACTTAACAGGAGGACACCATACCCTGAAAACTTAGCTACCTATGTCAGTCATAAGCAGGTAATGCCCAGTCTACTTGCCAAACAAGGGAGGGAGACAGTTCTGTAACTTGTGCATGCTCTGGCTTTCAAAGGAGCCTGTCCTAGGAAGCATGCTTCTGGGTTTTATCAGTTAGACCTTGATAAACATATCATCTAATCTCTGAGCCGTAAACTGAATTTGTCAAATTGGCATGCAAACAATAACTGTCAGGTGTGGAGCATCACTTACATGAACGTACTTTGAATAGCACGTGTTCAAACTTGGCCATGTCTCTATAGATGTGCCATTATCACTCCACCTTGACAAACTAGAAGACTGAGCATTAGAGACGTTAAATAACTCACCTAGTGATCCCCACTTCACAAAGGACAGGAAATTCTGAAAGTCAGACTCCAGTCTTTGTGGTCCCATAGCCTTTTCTTCTTTGTCAGTCCTGGAGTCTTCATGGGATGAATAAGAAATTGTGTTTGTCAACCTCCTGGTACTCATTAAATGATAAAGTATAGTTTTGTTCCCTCAGCAGTGAGTTCTTAGTTCTCTAGTGGCTGGTGTTATTTTGAGTGTGTGTGTGTGTGTGTGTGTGTGTGTGTGTATGGTCAAAGGAGATAAATAAGAAATTTAATTCAACAAAATGTTTACCCCTGTGTAAGTATAACAGACAGACAGACAGTTTACCCCTGTGTAAGTATAACAGACAGACAGACAGACAGACACACACACACACACACACACACACACACACACGGGAGGGGGAAGAGGGTTTTAAATAAATATTGTCTACTTCCTCTGGCATGACAAGTTGCTTATGGTCTGGGTAAGTGGTAAGTGGAAGCCATTTAGGAAAGGAACCCTGTATATTGGCTGCATTTGGTTCAAAAGCATGGAAGAGTGACTAGATGGCTGTTAGATGAAGACAAATGGGACAGTTTTAAGGTCACGGAAATGGAGTATCATTTTCAATGTATGAGTAACACTTAGCAGTGTGTCCTCACCCAGGAAAGATAAAAGTAATGTTGGATAGTGACTGTAAATTCAGTGCGGACTATACCGTGAGGGCTGTTCCCGCCCAAGGCTAGTAGCAGATTTGCAAGCCTCTGGGATAGCAGAATGTGCGTGGATTCTGCACTGATGAGGCAAGATGAGCCGAAAAACCTGCGTTAACTTGAGACAGGATGGAAGACTGCTCAAATGTTAGAAAAGATTATCTGTTCAAATACAAATACAGTTACTGTGACTAACAATAGCCATGAATGCCAGCTGCAACAAAAAGAGGAACAGGCCATTAGAAGAGAAGCATCTGGTACATATAAGAGCAGATTACAGGAAATGAATCTAAGTTAGGATCTAAGTTAGATTATCCCCAGGTGGAAAAAAATCTGAGACAATGTCTGAGGAATAGGTGATATTAACTGGTTAATTTAGATACTGTAGGCATGATGGGTTTACCAGGCGGATCACAGATGGAAAAGGTAGAGCTAACATTTCATAGGAACGTACAGTAAATCAACATTGAAGACCAAGCAAGACTAGTGTGCTTGTAAAGGATAAGTCAGGCAGAGACCCACCCACTGATTCTTCATGCCTTCCTAATTCTGGTTACCCATATCCTGAATATTTATGTGCAAAGTGTGCACATAAAACTGAGGCAGCCAGCTGCTGCCTGGCTAAAGAACTGCTAACTACTGTTTCCTCCCTGACTTTGAAATATTATTTGTATTCAAATTCTGGGATTTACCTATCTTAAAGGCAACTTCCTACAGTATTCTGATTTTCCCTCCTTGGCTCTCAATGCTTCAGGGGTGATGGTAGTTAGCCGGGAGCACCATGGTTCTAGAAGGAGAATCACAGCAGACTAAGCAGTAGGGGGAAAAGGATATTATTTTTTAATTAAAAATTCTACTCCTAACTTATTGGCTATAGGTAGGGTTTCTGAGTTCTTGCACTTGTGTGTGTGTACGTGTGTATATGTGTGCATGTGTGTGCACGTAGGCATGTGTATTGGTGCATGTCTGTACATGTTTTGCATGTGTAAGAGTTCACACATCTTCCTTGGTGGGCATACTAATGGGTCCCACAGCAGAGACTGGGCATCTTCCTCGATCTCTATTTATTGCTGAACCTCGAGCTCACTAAATCACTAGTCTCAGCTTCCTGAGTACAGAAGCCACCAAACCTCCTCGCTTTTATGTGGGATCTGGAGATGCAAAATCAGACTTCATACTTGCACAGCAACTGCTTTGTCCGCTGAGCCTATGCCAGCCCCTGGCCCCTGTCTTTATTGGGAATCAGGAATCAGTAGAAAAACTCTTCTTGCTTCTATCTTTTCCGTACAAAAAAAAAAATAGTTAACTAAAAGGTGACCAGAAAGTGTTGATGGCAAAACCATCTGGGCCTGAGTCTTATGGTTTGTAAGTCACCTCTTGTTCTTGCTTTCTCCTTGATTAGAATTCTCTTTTGTTACCATTTAAGAAGAAACAAGTTTGTTTTGCAACACTTAAGTACATTTGTAGTTTTGTTTGTAAAATCATTTAAACAGCTGGTACATAGATAGCTTCAGAGAATGAGGGTGGCAGGCTCAGCAGGTGCTGCCTGTAATGAAACAAACTTGTGGCGTCTTCTCCCCTCAAGCTGGAACTGCAGACTCTGTTCTTCTTGCTCGAGTACAGCCTTTCCTAAAATGAGATGAAAGAGGAGGTACTTACTGTTGGGTTAACAATGAAAGTGAAAAGAGAAAGCCCACGAGTGTCTGCTTCATGTCCAATCTGAACTCTACTCATTGACACAGGGTTACCAGAGGAGAATTCTGTGTGGCAGCCTGCTTGTCGGGCAGCCTCAGAGGAGCCTGGGAATGGTGAAGGGATATGCCTCACCCCGTTCATCCCATAGTCTTATTGCCTGTGCTGCCCATGACTCAAGGGACAATCTGGGCCAGTGCTTTTTAAGGTTACTTGTTGTAGGAATTGCCTTCTGCAGAGATGGGACTTCTATTGTGAAAAGTCTGAGACACCGGTGGCCTCTTGTGGGTGTGTAGAGGTGTGGCTAGTTTGTAAACCACACAGACTTACCAGTTCTGAAGGCAGTTCTGTGACTATTGATACTTACTAGTTTCTCTTTGAATTGGTTTTCCCTGTTGTCAGGATAATTGAGTCATAGATAAGGCAGAATAAAGATCACCAGAGAATTTTCATTCCCTGTCTCTCATTCAAAACATTGCACCAAATACTCTTGAAAATGGCATCAGAAAAAATCTTTGTTTTACACAGTAGAAAAAACAGTGGGGTGAAGAAAAAAGTAATCATCCAGAATGCTGTGTGGTGACTGTGCTTCTACGGAGCTGTTTCCAGCGCTTCTACGTTCCTGTATTCCTTTATTTTGTGTGTAGGGGAGGACTTGCGTGAAGGTCAGAGAACTTGTGGGAGTCCATTCTTTTTTCCTACCCTGTGAGTCCAGGAATGGCGCTCACATCCTCAGGCCCTTGACCTGCTGAGCCATCTCACAAGCCCCAGGCTGCTTTCAATGATGCTCCTCTAGACCATTTTCTTTCCAGATGGTGAATGAGTACTATTACTTATTATTAATAATTATGATGATGACAATAAAAATAAATAAATAAACAGTAAATGGTGCCAAGTGTCACCATAGGAACAAACCTTTGTGGTTTCCCAGAATTTTGCTCTTTGCTTTTTCTTTAACTGGAATGTGCTGGATGTCTGTACAAATGTGTTCAGATAATTGTAGAACCTGAGAAAGCTATTGCTGTTACTGAGGCTTTTATATAAATATATACATATGTAATTTGATTTTCTGGAAAATATCCCAGTTTACTGTGTTAACATGACATCATTCTATAGAAATTAATGGCCATATTTGGTGTAGAAATAAATGTTATGCTCATTTCTTTTTTTTTTCCATTTTCCCAGAGATTTTGCCAGGTGTTAAACATGTAAAAGCTTATCAAGGGTTTGATTGCAGAAACTAAAAGTCTCTGAATAATGAAGAAAAATTTAGAAAGTCATTGAGAATAGAAATTGTGAAGTCTGTAGGCATCTTGGTGTTCAGTGACACTTTTTTTTCTCAATGTTACTGTTCACAATTCCAATAAAACAAACCACAGAGCCATCTTGAATGCTGTTTGGATATTAAGGAACCGATATCACTTATCAAGAAACCAAATTAAGTCTGTCTTCTTTTAATTAGCAATGAGTGTTTTTGAAGCCACACACCTACCCAAATGTACAGAAGGATTCTAACTATATAAAAATGGCATATATCAACAGAGAAGTCAAAAGCACAGAGGCACCATCCCTCAAGAACAGCAGGGAGTTTGTCATGAACAGTTTTCCTTTTTCCTCTACTTTGCCCAACATTTTGTGTGTTCTTACAGAGTGGGGGCAGGGTGGGAAGCCATATTCTGTATGTGTAAAGTGTGTGTCGCTGGGTAATTCGGAGATGAACTGTTATTTGGACTTTTGCTCTGCTTGCTCATAGAGTGTGGGGCATTTGCTGGCCTGTGCTCAGGCACACACCTCACAAATCACCTGTGGGACAGCTCATTACAAAGGCTGGGGGAGTTGGAAGTGTTTGTGCTAATCAACAAGTGCTGGGCTTTGCCCTGCTGAAATGGAAGCCTTCCCTTTAAAGCACCTAGAGCTATGCATCATTCTGCTGCAAAATTGTGCTTCCCTTTTAAATCAGAGTCTCGGGAAGGAGGAACCTAGGTGCTTCACAGGCTGACTAATAAAAGCCAGACGTCTTTGGGGGCTTGCCTTTCAATTCATTCCTAAATGTGATACCCTGGGAAGGGGGACCCTGAGTCTGGCTTTGCAGGATGTGACTTCACTGGAGGAGAGCCTGGTGTGCCTACCTTTGCTTATTTGTATTCTGGTGCCATAATGTCCCCTCCTCTCATATGTCTTTGTTCTATTAATCTGTGAAACAGGGCTCAACTTGTGATTAGTCCTTGGAGCTTGTTTCTATTAATCAGTCTGCAAAACAGGTCGACTGGGAGACTCAGATGCTTTTGTTCAGAGCTTAATGTGTTCTCCTTGTCAAGCCCTGGTTCAGGCTGCAAGCTCTGCCGTAAACAGAACCAGGCAGTGAGATTTTGGTTTTTGTATGTTGATTGCATTGTAAAGGAAGAAAACAGTTTGAAAACGCAACAGAAAAATCCTCCTGTAGAACTGCAGGATTCTTTTTAGGAAGGGGACATGTTTGTGGGAGATATAACTGATGTGACCTAACTCTGATCCACAATAAACTGCATTGTAGAGTTGACCAGAACAGAAAATAAGACATTGTGCTTATACCCCCAGAAATACTTTGTCAGGCAGGAATTACCTATTAATGATACTTTTTTGTGTATTTGAAGTGTAATTCTCTTTGGATACTTCAACCAAACATATCGTCCTTTGACCACAGCATTAGGTAATTTATAAGAGGACTCAATGCTGTTTGTAAATTTTTTTTTTTTTTTTTTTTTTTACTTTCCTCTCTCCACCCTCCCTTGTGCCAAAGGACACTGCCATGGCATAAAATTATTTTACCTGTTACACAGGGGAAATTCTGTCTCTCAATTTTCTTCATTATCAAGGGACAAGGACTGACCTACCTGTGGAGACCGGGTAGGTTAACCGGAATGATGGTTATAAATTGCTTCGTAAAATGCTCATTATCCCGGTTGTAAAAATTCTCCTAATGTGGATGAGGCTGGCACTGCTGCGAAAGAATTCTGCTGTGCAGCTTTTCCCAGTGTCCCAAGCTCTAGGAAAGAGACTTTTCCAGTAAAAATCGCAAGTATATTTAGCATTCATTACTTGGGAAATAACTGCACCCCCTCATCAAGTGTATGCAAGGAGCAGATTCTGATTCTCAAATTAAATTTGTCACCAGTGATAAATTTAGTCCCGTAAGATACTTTAATAAGTGCTTCAGTGTGATTTATTGGTTGTGTTAGTTAACATGCTACATTATGTCTTGTACAGAATTTTAGCAGAAGCAATTTCTGACTAGACCTTTTCCTTGATTAAAATTTAAAAATGAAAGCCTCATTTTTGTCACGCCGGTAATTATTTTAGGGCTAAATTGGAAGGTAAGCACACTGTAGTCCTGTCATCATTTTAAAAATAAAGACAGAAAGGGGGAAGAGAGATGTCAAAATGTGCCTGGGAACACATTGAAAAGATTCTACTTCTTTATGTTTGGACATCCTGTATTCCTTTGTGTGTACGCAGAATGTCTAGGCTGTTTTATTGGCTGGGGCTTAAGATGCAACCCTTGCATATATAATCGCTAATGAGTGTCAGGATTCAGCTGCTAATTTGAAAGGCTTTGTGGCTCTTTCACCCCAGACACTAGCAGCTTCATTAGGTACTGCTTTGTCCAGCCTGACCTTTCCTGGCCTGTGGATCTCAGCTAAATACCAACATTGCACCAGCACACCCCCCCCCACACACACACACACACACTCGCTCAAAACAGTCCAGACTAGCTCCTTCAATGCGGCACTTATCAGAACCTGCTACTGACATCAACTTGGATGCCCTGTGGCTTGCCATATAATTAGGATTACCTTCCCCCAGAGAGCTCCTATTTACTTAAACCCATGGGGGTGTTCGGCTGGTTGGAGATTTGAATTTTAGAGCAGTTAACAAATTTCTCGATCCTCTTTTTTTTAATGCATTATTATAAAGCATAGCTTTCAAAATGTGTGTTCGTGTCTGATTCTGTGGAAGCAACAGCCAGCCACCTATTTCCTGGACAGAAAATTTATTAACATCATAGATAAGAAAACTAAGAGGAAAGGCTAATTGTATCTTTTTTCTTTGGAGTTTTGTCTTCTGGAAATCATTCTCAGAATCAAAGCGTGTGGGATGCAGGTGGAAAGAAGTCAGTGTTTGTTTTTGCTTGTATAAATAGCCTGAGAAATAGAATAAGGGCCATGACTTGTCACACTTTGGTTTGCTCTTATTGTCTTTTTCAGTAATAGTCTTCTCTATTCTTCCCTTATTGTTTCCATTTTGGGGGGGGGAGTCTTCCTTTTGCTTAAACCTTTACCCATAGTTAGTTAGAGGGGGTCTTTTGACATTTTGTATAAATAATCCAAACACACAAACAAAAAAGTGTCAATAAGCTTTCTGCTCATCAGCTTCAGTCTTCTGAGCCAGATCTTGTTTTGAAAGGGTTTGAATTCTCTTTCCTTTTTAGAGAGTCATAAAATTAGGGATGGGAAAGAACTCTCTGATGACCTCACTTTTTCCAGCCCCCCGGGCCAGTACATCTCCTTCTGGCATAGTCTCTAGTGTTCCATGCAGCTTCCTATGAGATAATAACGTTTCGGAGGACACTTGTCTAGTCCCCTCAGGGAACAGGTCCCACAGTCCTTGACATGGGACATGCATGTCAGCAGGCACAGTAGGCACAGTAGCCATTTCTTCTGTTCTACAAGAGCCTGTGCATTCTTAGGTTTACTCTCTTTTCTTGACCTTTTTTGTTGTTGTTGCTTGTTTGTTTGTTATTTTGTGAAATGGGGTTTTTCTCTCTATCCCTGGCTGTCCTGGAACTCACTCAGTCTGATGGTAGACAGGTTGGCCTTGAACTCAAAGTGCTGGGATTAAAGGCATGTGGTACTATTATCACCCTTCCTTACTTCTCAGACCTCCAGGATATTTCTTTTCTTTTTTTTGAACAGCTGGTCTGTGTTGTAAACAAAAAAGACACAAAGCACACATGCATGGTTTTATCTCTGTTTTTGCATTCAAAATGACAACACTGTTGAAGAGTTTCCTCATTATTAGATATGTGTCTATGACCTGCACAAATGCTGATGGTGCATGAATTTCACCTATATATGGGTTTCATAAATCCTTAGCCATTTCTTAGAGCCTATATTTGGTTTTAGATAAATAGAATTAAAATGATCCAAGTTCCTAGTTGGACAAACTATCATGGTTTGTATCAGCCTAGCCATTATCAGTTCCATGATATTTGTCCATTTATGAATAAATATCATGAATATTCATTAACCCATGCACTGCCAAAGAGCCAGAACAGTGACATAATAATTTTATTTATTGACATTTTCCTGGAGATGCTCTTGTCCCTCTGCCTTTGATCCCCAAGTGTACATTAATCTGTTTTTGTGGTTTTTTTCCTTAGCTGTTTCTTACAAGAAGGCACACATGTGTTTGTGTGTATGTGTGTGTGTGCACGCACGCACGCACGTGCATGCCTATATAAACAACTTATCGTTATGGGTTTTGAAATCTTCAAAAATTATATTGTTGTGGTTTCTTTCAGTTGCGGAAATCTAAGCTTGTAACAGATTGAGCCTTCCACAAATAACTATGGAAAATTCTGGGAAAACAGAAGCTAAATACTTGGGGGACTGTGGCTCTAATTCAGTAGTGGAACACTTGCCCAGCATGTGCAAAGCCCTGGACTCATTCATAGTAGTTTGATAATAATAACCATAAATAACTGTCTCAGACCTTTGCAGAGATTGAAAGTGGGTGGACCTTACAGGAAGCTGCTGTTGCCATGGCGCCCTCCATTTCTGTACTCTGGGCCCTGGCAGTAGCCACAGTTACTGGAGTTGTGGTATGGCTAAAATTCCAAGAGTTTATTCATTTTGGCAAGAAGAGCTATTTGGAAGAGTTTAGAGTAACCAGAACCACCAGAAAGTAAGGAAGAATTCCAAGGGAAGAAGATAAAAGAAAGACACAAATAAGAGGATCACCAATTCTGAGAGTAACTGTGACGTTGACAACTATGGGCTTTCCTGTATGGACAGACTGACAGCATCCAAATGCAGATTATGAGCTAATACCACTTCAGATGTAACAGAGTTGGGAGTTTGGTTCTAACCAAGTTAGTTTTCTGCCAAAATAAATTATCAGTCTGGCTCCTCGGGTGATACTTAAAATATCCACTAGTGTTTGACATATGAAGAGTCAGGTAATTTGACTCCCTTTTAGGGGAAGAAACACCAACCTTAAGATGAAACAGATTATAAGACAACATTTTAAAGCATATATTATACTAAGTAAGAGCAGGGGAAATATGTATGTAGTGTACAAAAATCCAGCAATAATAGAAGTAAAATAGGAAATTTAAAACCAACCAGAAACTTTGGAATGGAAAAAATGTAATATTTGAAAATATTCACTGTTGGAGTCAATAGCCTGTCAGCTAACAGAGAAAAAGACAAAGAGAACCTGAAGCTAGGTTAACACAACTATCTAATTTGACAAGAGAATTATTGAAATGATAACCAGCTTCAAAGATATGGGATGATAACTAGAAGTCTACTGGAATGATTTGAGGCCTCTAGTAAAGGAAAGAATCTGAAAACTAATGCTCCATTGAGTCCTCTGACTTAATGAAACATATAACTTTACATATAAAAAGGTACAGCTAACTACAAACCTGAAAATTATAAAGAAACTATGTTTAGGCATAATGTAGTTGAATTATGTAGCACCTAAGGGGGAAAAATACGAAATATGTAAGATTAAAACAAATGACATATGGAAGAAATTATTAAAATGGCAGAGTTTTTAAATAAGAGTTTTAGGTATTGCATGAATTAGTGTGGACTAGCTTTAGATACATTATAAAATGCTGCTAAGGATGTACTGTGTGACCTTTAGAACAAACACTAAAGAAGTAATTCAAAGAGTTATAGTAAAAAAGACAATTGATTATCTAAGATTATTAGAAAACAATTGTTAGCTTAAACACACATTTAAAAAAACACTTTAAATATAAAGATGCTCTTCAAATAGAATACACAAGTGCATTGATGTAAATGGATGGGACTGCACAGGTAAGAACAAGTGCTGAGCATAAGAAGGCTGGAGTTGCTTTGTTATTATCACACAGAGTAGATTAAAAAGTAAGAACGTTACCAAAGGTAAAGAGGGGCGTTCATAATGGAAGAACAGGAGTCAGCTTTTCAGAAAGACATGGCAGTCATAAACTCATATGTGCTTAACTTAACTTGGACCTTAAAAATATATAAAATAAACAGTTACAGCATTGAAAGAAAAATAGTCTTACAATCATAATAAATTGTAACATTCTTCTCTCCTTAATTAATTTTAAAATTAGACATATTTCCCCCAAATAAATAAATAAAGAAAGAAAATAAAAATAAGGCAGATAGATAGAGGCTCTGAACAACAGGACCAAATACCTTGAACCAATCAGTATTTGGAGAACACTTAACAACTACAGAAGGTACGTTCTTTTGAAATGTCTATGATGCTTTCCCCAGTTTGTACCGTGCTGGTCCATGAAATAAATCCCAGTAAGCCTTAAGACTGAAATCATGCCAAGACCTTTCATCGGGTATAGGGAATCTTAGTTAGAAATCAATAGCAGTAAGATCTAATTACTACCCAACCACAGCTCTAGGAAATTAAATGGCATTTTCCTAAATCAAAGAAAAATCTTTAGACCCTTTCTGAAATTGGATGATACAAAAGTACAGCACATTACAATCTATGGGATACACATAGAGCGTGACTTGCAAGGGGACTTTTTAATGTTCCCTGTTTTAAAGAATTGTCATGTGTTAGTTGCATATAGTGCTGAGGTTGAAAGAGCTTTCCATTCAAGTGTATAATGTACTTGAAGCACTGTTTAGTTATTCTTCTACTGCTATGACAAAACACCATGACCAAGGCAATGGATAAAAAAAGCATTTAATTGGGCTCACAGTTTCAATGGGCCCCATTCCATGATGGCAGAGCAACAGCATGGCAGAAGGAACAGCTGAGAGCTCACATCTTAATCCATAAGCAGGAGGCAGAGAGCACACTGGGAATGGCTTGGACTTTTGAAACCTCAAAGTCCACCCACAGTGACACCTCCTTCAACAAGGCCACATCTCTTGATACTTTCCAAACAGTTCTGTCAACTGCGGACTAAGTATTCAAACATAGGGGCCTTTGGGGTCCATTCTCATTCAAACTACCGAAAGCATATTTCCCCATATACCTCTCAGTCTCTCTTCTTCTTCCCCCTTTCATTTGCCCTCTTTCTTCCTCTGAGTAGGTTCGTATTTACTTTCTCTTTAAATTTGAATGTGTTTGTATTGTAATTATTCATATTGGAGTGTGGGTACATAATGGCATAATGTATGTAGGGGGTACATGTGGCATAGACAATATGTGGAGATCAGAGACACTCTGTGGGGTGTGTTCTCTCCTTCAGTCTTACATGGGTTCTAGGGATTAAACTCATGTCACCAATACAAAAGTACCACCTTTACCTGCTGAACCATCCTGCTAGCCCTTGTTTCTATGTTCATGATTATATATTTGATTTTTATGCATCTATATAAAATCTAAAAGCCACAAATGAGAGGAAAAGGCAATGTTTATCTTCCTGAGACCAACTTAATTCACTAAATATGATAATCTTTATTTGCATCCACTTTTCACTCAAACAATATAATTCTATTATTTTTAATGACTGAATTATATCTTATGCATATATTTTTCATGTTTCACTGTTGATGGGCACCTAAGTTGGTTTCATATGTTAGCTGTTATGAATAATACTTCACGAAGCATTGATGTGTAATTATCTCTGTGATACATTGACTAGGAATTCTTAAACTAAATACCTAGGAGTGATGTAACCCAGTCATATGGAAGAGCTACTTTTAATTTGTTGAGCAACCACCAGCTTGATCTCAGTACTGGTTTGGCTGGTTTACACTTCTACTAGCAATCTGTAAGGGTTTCCTTTTCCCTTTTCTCCATGTTGAAGTGTTTAATCTCTGAAGTTTTAAACACAGGCTCAAACCAATTACTTAAGGTTGCTCTCCCCCCCAACAGCAAAAGCAAGCAAGATCCAGAATGAAGATATGGAAGAAACTGAGATGAATAAAATAAAGAGAAGACAATGAAACAGAATATAACAGAATTAAAACTTGTTATTTGAGAAAATCAGTCAAACTGATGAGCCCTTAGTGATCAAGAATACGAGCCATTAGTATCAGGAGTGAAAGGAGTTCTCACTGCAGAGCTTCGGAACTCTAAGACGATAAGAGGTTCATGAGCAACTTTATGTTGACAAAATTTGAAATTTACATTAAATGCACAACTTTCTTTTTAAAAAATACTAAAAAGGGAAGGGGGCACACAAAATGAAATATAAAATTTGAGTGTCTCAATATAATAATTAAACTGATTTCACTTCAAAAACCTTTAACATGGAAACGTAAGTCACAGTGTCTTTAATGATGAATTTCATCAAATATTTAGAGAAGAGAGACCATTTTTCATCTTATTTTATGGTTAGTATACCATCTAAGAAAGAGAACAAAACTTATAGGAAACTGTGTTATACCATCAGCAGACACTAAGATACTATATAAAAAGCTCACAGATCAAATCTAAGAACTTGCAAAACAAAACAAACAAACACCCTAAGATACTAGTCTAGTTTTAATTTATCCCAGGAATAGAGTCTGGGTGTACCATTAGAAGAGAGGAGGGAAGAAAGAAGAGAAGAGTTTGGGAGAGAGGTAGCAATGAAAGACAGAGAAGGAAGAATACATCAGTAAATCTGTTAGCTTCCATTAGCAGTAAAGAACTAGAGAGATGGCTCAGAGATTAAGAACATGAGCTGCTCTTCCAGAGGACCCAGGTTCAATTCCCAGCATCCACATGGCAGCTCACAGCTATCTCCAACTCTAGTTCCTGGTGATCTAACACCCTCACACAAACACACATGCAGGCAAAACACCAGTACACATAAAATAAAAGTAAACAATAAAGGAGGAAACTCATCTGTTAAGAAAAACTTTTAAATTCAACCTTATTCGTAATTAAAAACTCTTAGAAACAAGAGTGGAAAGAACAGTTACTACCATAGCTAATTCTAATTATTAATTGCATTCACATTAAGATTAGGTGCACATTCAGGGATGGGACTGTTCACAGTTCTGTTTGCTACTGTTACGAACATTTTCAAGTGTCAGGGAGCTCAAATAAATAGATGAACATTGTAATTGAAGAAAACTAAAAAGAATTGAGATTGGGATTAGAAGAAGGATAGAAGACTAGCAGGAATATATAACTATATACTGCTATTTTAGTTTTGCTGAGGACCAAACCCAGGGCCTTTGAGAACAGCACCAAGTGTATAAAAGGCTTAGGAACAAGTATCACAAAACCTATGAAAATTTTCTTTACTGAAAACTGAACAACTTGGCTGAAAAAAAAAAGTTTAAAACTTAATCAGATGAAGATATGTTATGCAGTGGGTTGCTTGGTTTCCAGTCTTACCTGTGGATTCAAATTCAAATTTGATATCTATTCTAGATTCTAGACTCAGGTTCTAGGTCCCATACCTATTGGTTTTTCAAGAATTGCAGACCTGCCTCTCAAGAACCATTTCTTGAGACTCTAGAGATGACTCTGCCATTAAGAGCAGTTGCTGTTCTGGCAGAGAAGCCAGATCTAGTTATTTCCCATCATCTATGTGGTGGCTTACAACTGCCTGTAACTCAAGTTCCAGAGGATCCAACACTCGCTCCTGGCCTTTGTGGGCACTGGGTGTACATGTATAATGTATGTAAGCACTCACAGAAGAGAAACAAGCTAAACGTATTATGCAGACATGTATGCCAACTGCAGTTTAAAGGATGGTTGAGAAGATTCATACTGTGGCCCTATGAACCTTGAAAGGAAAAAGAAAAAATTTGTTGGTTGCATGTACTTTTAAACAGATTATTTGGACTAGGTCTTATAAATGGGTTTGTTATCCTTGGGAATGCTTTGGCTGGTGAGTTTAGGAGAAAAAGAGAGCCAGTGAGAAAAGTAAACAGCCTAAAGACAGCCTTCTGAAGCTGTCTCAGTGCTAGGCATGTATCCTTACACTGTTTGCAGTTTTATTCAGGGGTTAATTTAGCTGTTAGCTATTGAGAGCCTGCTCCATGCAGTGTCATTTACACACAAAGCTAGATGCTGGAGACATGAGCATGAACTAAGCAAGTCACTAATCCTAGGGGCACTTGGGGGGGAGAGGGAGAGGGAGAGGGAGAGGGAGAGGGAGAGGGAGAGGGAGAGGGAGAGGGAGAGGGAGGAGAGGGAGAGGGAGGAGAGGGAGAGGGAGAGGGAGGAGAGGGAGAGGGAGGAGAGGGAGAGGGACAGGGAGAGGGAGAGGGAGAGGGAGAGAGAGAAGCAAACGAGTTAACAGCTAATTTCTCAAGATCACTCAGAGACAGACATACTGTGAGCAGCTGGTCTGGTTTGTGTGGGGAAGGAGATGCTTCAGAAAAATTGAGAATCTGGAAGAGAATATTCCAGGCATAAGGAGATGGGACCCACATACAGGAATAGTGCTAAAAGGAGCTAAGAGTTTAGAATGTGCAGGCAATTGCCTTGCCCTGGAATTCAGTGTGTGGTGGGCTAGAAGAGCAGGCTGTCAGGGTCAGAGTACTTTGTGAAATTGTCTGGATTGCATCCTGTGGTTCTGGGGAAACTTGGTTTTGTTTTTCTTTTGGAGAATGCACGGTGTGGTGCACACTAACATGAAGGTGCATACTAACTGAAGATAGCGAGGAAGCAAAGGAGGCCAGGAGATCAAGTGGGAGTATCGCAGTGATCTGCAGTAGGATGACTGAGGTTCGTACTTGAGATATGCTGAGGCATTAACAGTGAGAGATTTAGGACTTGTGGGCTAAAAGCAGGTGAGAACGTGAGATTAGACTTCTGTCCTGCTGACTTGCATGAAGTGACTCTTGTAGTTTGATAATGCACCAGTAATTGTTTTCTAAAGACGCCTGTTGCGAAAGGTGTTTATTTACTCAGGCTGCAACTGGACAGGAGATGAGCAGCGCATCTTCAAGTTCCTCTCCATCATTATCTTAGAGCCTTATGGAGAATCTTAGAGACTGGAAACATAGATATGGACGATGAAAGAAGAGAAGGCAGAAGAGGTGGAGAAGCCAGAGAGAGGCGCCCATTGTCCTAGGCAGCAGGGCACATGAGTAACTAATGAGGAGCAAGGGAGCCTGCAGTATAAAAAAGACATTAGGCTCTCGGGTGGGAGGAAAGGGGGTGGTGGTTGGTGTGGCTCCAAAGAGCACAGGGATCAGGGAGTTAAGTCTGTGGGTGACAGGAAGACATTGAATATCTACTTTCCAGATAATATTTAGTGCTTATTATAGAGGTTTGCTTGCTTGACAGACCATTCTGGACTGGTGGACTTTCAGATAATGTGAAGGAAGAAGTTTCTCAGGGTTACAGTGATAGAATGTTCACTTGCACACAAGCCCTGGGTTTGGTCCAGAGCCCTGCAGATTAATAATAGGGAAAAATAAAAGACAAAGAGAAAAGCATTCCATGGCCTCTAGTTTATAATCATGAAATGTTTACATGGCTGTCCGCTGTCACGGTGGACCATCCTTTCATATTTTAAGTGTGAAACGATAACTTAAAAAAGCATAAGAGAATATGCTAAACTAAAAGTGGATGGGATGGTGACAAGAGATGGATAAAAGAATTCAGGTGCCAAGCCCAAGTCCATCCTCACACGAGCAGGCAAACCTCTGAGCTGACGTAGCTGCAAACCATGCATTTGATGTTACTTTATGGACGTGGTTCAAGGTAGGCTGAAAGTGTTGTCCATAGGCTTCTCTGGGCACTTTCCCAGACACTTAAGGAAATCCTGGGGTTAGACCATACTCTTTTCTTAGACATTTGTCTGTTTAATACTGTCAGGTTCATGGGTTCAGAGAGGAAAGTGGAATGGTCTACCGATCAACGGGGAGTGTGGAAGGAGGAGCCATTGTGGTGATAATGGCATCTGTGCTGGGAAAACCTTGTACTTGGAAGCTTACAGTGCTGCAAGCCCAAGCCCTGGGAAGGAGTAGACCTGCCTTTCCATCCTGGTAGCCGCCCCTTCTTAGGCACCTCTAGAGCTGCAGTTGGAGGCTATGTTCAAAGAAATTAATTAACCCCCATGATATTAACCCTATTTGGAGAGGCAGAATTAACTTGTACCTATCTATTGTATGGAAGTTACATCTCTAATTCTGACTTGCTTCTTTATTTAAAAACAAAAGGAGGAGGAGAAGGAGGCTAGTATCCATGTACCCCCCCCCCCCCATTCGATTATTGGCTCTGGACATCAGATGAGTTAGTACATACAAACTTCCAAGTTCCTTACCTGTCAGTCAGTGTTCAGTGAATATTTATCATCATTTTATATCATTATCATTAGTTTATATTTTTTACATATCTATTTCATGTGTATGAATGGTTTGCTCACATGTACATGCACATTACAGGGTGTGTTTAGTGACCACAGAGGTCAGAAGAAGGCATCAGATCCCCTGGAACCAGAGTTAGAGATGATCGTGTGACCCACCACATGGGTGCTTGGAATCAAACTTAGGTCATTTGCAAAAACAAGTTATCTTAACCACTGAACCATCTCTCCAGCTCATTACTGTATTTTTAATTAAAAAAATAGTTGGGGGGGTCTTCTCTTAGGAAAAAGGCACACAGGACATAGGAAACCAATGCACGCATGTGTGGTCACTAAAACCTACTCTTCTTTTGTCCTACCAAAGGCTGTTCATGTGTAGGAGCTGCTATTGTATATTTATTCAGACATCAATCCTAATCAGTTCCTTTGCTGCTTTGGCGCTAAGGGCATTGTAATTCTATTTTTATCGGCTCCTTCCTGTGACCCAGACATTCAAAATAGCATGAGTAAGGATCAAAAATATCTTAATGGGTTTGGTTCCCAGAGATATCACTGACCAAAGGAAGAGTTTTGAAGGAATTTCTTCCTGAGATGACAAGGAGGGTAGTAAGTAGGGAAAAAGAGGGGGGGTCCCCCATGAGAGGGAGGGTCCATGAGTGTCTAGGGCTGCATGTCTACAGGGGCCAAAGGCAACACTCGAGTATCAGTGAGATGCAAAGAGCCCATGCTTCCTATTTTCAGATGAGTGCTACCATTGTGTAATAGCTGAAGGTGATGCCGCTGTTCTGGAGGTAACCATCCTTTTGATAAGCAGACTTTCTGACGTAATTACACTGTTCAACACATGCCCAAGCACAGTGTTCTCTCTGCCATTAGCATTTCTGTTTGGATATTTTGCCCGGGCATCTTTTCCTTTTCATTATTTTCTCCTCTGTTCTTTTTGTGGCGTTATTTCTTCACTCTTTTTTTTGCTCTTGCTTAGCTTTCCCCTTCTTTGAATACTGTTTATATGGTAAGTAGTCACAGTTTGGAAGCCAGGAGAAAAGGAAAAAGAAAATGGAATCAGAAGAACATCTAGTGCCACGGGGTGTATACGGGGTTTCCCAAACTGTTGGAAGGGTGTCAGTAGTAAGCATGACATAATCTTAGGCAGTGCCTATCTGCACACTTCTTTCAGTAATTTGACATTTTTACAAGCCTACTGAAAAGTGAATGGGTGTGCACAACATACCACACTTGTAATTCCATGGTTATTGCTGTTAAGGGTGAGGATACGTTTATTTAAGTAATAAAACCAAGTCTGGATGTAGAGAAATATTTAGTAAACATAGTCCAGGTGTTATGCAGATGTGGCAATCGAGTCATGGCTCTAGCACTTCAGTGCACAAGAGACACTGTGGGAGCTCGGGCATCTTTCTTACTTCAATCAGGGTTCGATAGGGAACTCTGGAGAATGCAGGTTGTTGGTCAGTTCCAATTCACCTCTAAAGAGCATCTGCACCATCTCGCCTCAGTTCTGTCATAGCTCCATTGAGTCTATCTCAGAGGTAAGGGATGGGAATGTATCTAACCTCCTTTCATGTACCCTGTCCAAAAATTTGCCACAGCTGCATGGCTTGACGGAAGCCCAAGGCGTGAGCAATAATTCTGCAGCAGCAACTTGCATTTTTAAACATTTAAACATGGATAGCAGGTGTGGGTATTATTCTAGTGTGACTCACAGATGCAAGTAATTGCACACTAGGGTGTTTGCTTGTTTTTAGAGTTGAACCATATCTCAGTCTGAACCCTTGACCCTCCACTTGAGAAGTAATAGATCTCTGCTCCTGATTCAAGATCTCTGTGCAGGTTCCGGGTCAGGGACTTATACGAAGTCTGTTTGGAACATACTGCGGTGGGAATCAGTCCAAAACTGGCCACTGATGGTGGGACCTTGGTTTGCAATTCAGGCCCTTGATAGCAGGACATGCCTGTTTTCTCTGACCTTGCCTTAGGGTCCCTGAGAGCATGATTTGGCTTCCCTGTCAGATGTTCCACAGCTGCTTCTGCTAAGAGCTTGTTACTGCTCACTAAGCTGCCCCTTGCTGGGATTCTGTGTGGACCCTTGCTTCTCCACAGCCCTGTTAGTTTCTGCAGAGAGACCTCTCATCTCTTGTCTTGAGGTTGTAGACATCCTTCACTTCCATCCAGTCCACTGAGGTGCTCTCCAGGCTCCCTGGCCCAACATCCACCAAGCTTTTTGCTTCGAGCGAAAGCAAAGCCTAGGAATGGTAAAGGTGACAGTGTTTCTAGAAACTTCTGTTTAAACATTGTGGATAAACACTCCTGAGGCAGACGAACACAAAGACTTTCCTAGAATAAAGGAGAAGAAAACACAGACTGGTGTTCCTAGTAACTGTTTTGCGAAGTATAAAGTAAAACTGTTGAAGCTTATACATATACCTAAAGTATATGCTATACTGTTATGCACATTCTCAGTGTCTCTGTGCTCAAATGAGCATAGTGTTAAACATGGCCGTCTAATCTTAGCCAACCCAGTTTGTTCAGAATTACAGACTCTAAATGTCTTGCTTGTCCGGGTTTTAATGCTTTTTTTTTTTTTTCAAATACTTTTTAATCCAGCAACACATTAGGTATTGGGGACTGAAAGGCACTGTTTCAGTTGAATTTGAAAAGGCATTTCAAAGCAAGAAGCATGTCTTAAGATATTTGCCCTCATACACTTCTCCCTGAAACTGAACCTGGGGCTTGGACAGTCAGTCTAGCCAAACAAACCTAGTAGAGAGAGAAGGGGATGGAGAGGGAGATCTCGAGCCCATGCAGGAGGGTGCACACGCCCACACTTTAGTACTAGTAAGTACCATGGCAAAGTGAAAAAATCAAAATAAAAGGCTACCTACGGTTTAGAGGAGCAGCTCCAGGCTCAGATGAGAGGTCAGCTCACAGAAGCTAAGCGATGACTGCATATATAGTCTATATATATGTCAATGTAATTGATCCAATTTTGTTGAATTTTGCTATATTCCAATCTGCAGTGTCATAGATTAAACAATTCTCTTTGCTTTGTTTGTTTAGATACTGGATGAGCAAATTTCAACTCAGTCATTTCTGAGCTACATTTTCTAAAACTTTACTGCTGCGGGATCCAGATAATGTTTTCTCCTCCTCTTCCTCCTCTTCCTCCTCTTCCTCCTCTTCCTCCTCTTCCTCCTCTTCCTCCTCTTCCTCCTCTTCCTCCTCTTCCTTCTCCTCCTCTTCCTCCTCCTCTTCCTCCTCCTCTTCCTCCTCCTCCTCTTCTTCCTCCTCCTCCTCTTCCTCTTCCTCTTCCTCCTCTTTCTCCTCTTCCTCCTCCTCTTCCTCCTCCTCTTCCTCCTCCTCTTCCTCTTCCTCCTCCTCCTCTTCTTCCTCCTCCTCCTCTTCCTCTTCCTCTTCCTCCTCTTTCTCCTCTTCCTCATCCTCTTCCTCCTCCTCCTCTTCTTCCTCTTCCTCTTCCTCCTCCTCCTCCTCTTCCTCCTCCTCTTCCTCCTCCTCTTCTTCCTCTTCATCCTCCTCCTCTTTCTCCTCTTCCTCCTCCTCCTCTTCCTCCTCCTCCTCTTCTTCCTCTTCCTCCTCTTCCTCCTCTCCTCCTTTTCCTCCTCTCCTCCTTTTCCTGTGCCTCCTCCTCCATCTGTACCTCCTCCATCCCCTACTCCTCTATCACCTCTTCCTTCACCTCCCTGCTCCCTCTTCTGTCTCTTCCTTTCTTCCTCTGCCAGTTTAGGGGTAATTGTATAATGGTCAGGATTTCTGTGCTCCAAGTAGTAGACACCTTTTCATAAACTGTCTTGAAGAGATGGACTAGAATGTGTTGCGGATTTGAAACAATTCCAAGGTGCATATGGCTTTAGAGGAGGCCTGGGCATGGACGGAAATGACCATTACACTGTCTTCCTTTCTGTTTCAGAGCTTTGTTTCTTAGGCTTACTACAGTCTGCTAAGACTTTCAGAGTGCTGCTAGTGGTGGGAGGAAAGGTTGAGGAAAACTTAACAGAATCTGGAGGTGGCTCTTTTAGCTGATGTGAGTCCTTGAGCTCCCCCTGCTCAGACTGCGCAAAGCTAGGGAGATAAAATACACTAATGAGTGTAGCTTTAGCTTAAACGGAGACATTGCTATGCTGGGCCTAAAGTATAAGTCATCCAAGTCCCAGGGAAACAGGCTGTTGGAGAGAGGAGATGGAGGCACGAGTCTGGCAAACAGCAAACACGTGACCACCATGAGCTGTTTACTGAGCATCCATGAAAAATGGATGCTTCTTTTTGAAGGTTCTTTTTCTTTGTTTGATTTTTGAGATAGGTCTCTCCCTCTGTGATCAAAGCCAGCCTAGAACTTGTTGTGTAACCCAGACTGATTGCAAACCTCCACCAATCTTGTCATGTCTTCTCAAGTATTGGGATGACAGTGAAGCTCATGTTTGAGAACATAGTCAAAATGGTCTGTGGCTTGTTTCATGATGACTGATAATACCGAGTTACCCCAGTAGATGATACAGAGGCCTTTCTCAGCAACTTCAGTCTACACACACACACACACAAAAAAAAAACTGGTTGAGATTTCTAACCTCCTTCCCCTGTTTTACAAATTTACCATTTGAATAAAAAAGATCAGATTCAATCCAGAGTCCCCCAACTATTTCTGACTGTCCTTATTTCCTCCCCCACCCCATCTCAGTTTCTTTAGAAAAGCCAATTGTTCCTTTCTCCCCTGAGCAGGCTTTCCCCCTGCCCAGCCTCTTTCTGTAGGATTCTTTTCTTTCCAGGTTTAAAAGCTCTTGTATGAGCCCCCTTAGACCTTTTATTAAACTTTTCATTTATCACATGAATTCTAAATGAGAGAATGGTCTTTCCATTCTCTCTGCCATGTGGTTGTAAGCGCATCTGTTTACTTCAGTTTCCATCCATTACAAATTCTACAGTGGCTTTTTATTACATCGCCATGGATGTTGGGGGTTGGGGAGTGAGACTTCTTTTCAAGTATTTGGACTTAAGTAAACTTTTCTTGGGGATCTAGTCTAGAAAAATAGATTGCTGGCTAGAAATAGAAGCAGATTTTTTTTCCTAAATGAAGGAAGTCATTGTTTAAAATAATACTTAAATGTCTTTAAAGAGACTAATTGTTCCCTTCCTTTTTAGAAGTATTTGAGTTGGTACCCTCCTGCTATTTTTAACTCATCATGCAGTGATTTTATGTAGCATTACTAATAGTGAAGTCTTAACTAATCCTTCATGTCTGGGTTGAGTTTACAGACTGGTGGTGGTGTTTGGTGTCATAAAATGAGATGGATGAGTTTATACTTGTGATGGGGCTTATAGTGTTTGGGGATTCCCCCCCCCCCCTTTTCTTCTTTTTAGTTAATTGTTATTCTAAAAGAATGCTCTGTCTTTGGTTGCTTTTTGGTGACAGGAACTATCTAGAAGGCAGTAATTCGGAAGAAGCATTCAGTAATTCTGCTTTATTTTCCTGATATACACAAGGACCTAAGTAACATCCACAAGCACCTTAATACAGATCTTCCCTGCTCTCCCTCCAGCACAGGCTTCTCAGAGCTTTTACTCTGACAGCACTCAAAGGGGAGAGGGGGGGGGGGCATAACTAGTTGCTGGCTCACAAGTGATGGTTTGATCAAATGAATTTACACAGGATACTGCGTTCTCAGTATCAACACCTGGATGTCCACACAGGATAATCTCCCAGAACATAGCAGAGTTTCCAGTTGTGATAGAAAATACATGCTGTTTACCTTCAGAATCTGAAATAAGGGCAGGGGTAGGAATTATAGAGATTAAATTGTCCTGACGAATTTTGCTTAAATGTATGGGGTCAGGGGAATATTCACTTTGAATGAAGAATATTTAGCCACTACAATCAGCTTCCAGGGTATCTGGAAAATATCTTTATTTCTTCAGGCTCTTTTTCATTAGATGCCAGCCTTGGAGCGCTGGCCTCTGAACTTCGAAGTGTCTTTCTTTACCCACTAATGGCTCGACAGTCATGGTACCCATGGTGCAGTGTGAGTTCTAGAAACAAGAGCCTCTTTTCCATACCAACAGGGATAGCCATCTGATCTCAGTTTCACTATGGCACAAAGAAGTACTCACTGAGACCTGTTCTCTGCTACCCATGTTATAGCGCCGTTGCTTACCAGGTTTCTCTTGTAATTCATTCTGTCTTTCTGTCTCTGTCTCTGTCTCTGTCTCTGTCTCTCTGTCTCTGTCTCTGTCTCTGTCTCTCTCTCTCTCTCTCTCTCTCTCTCTTTATCAAAATATACATAACATTCAGTTTACTATCTTGCCTATTTATAAGTGGACATCAGTTTTACTGACTACAGTCATATTACGGTATGACACTGGACAGTTTCCATCTCCAGAGCTCAAACTGAAATTCCATGTCCACCAAGCAATAACTGCTATTTCCTCTTCAAGTCAACCCCTGGCACGCTTATCCTACTGACTGCTCTGTGAGTTTGGTGGAACTAGACAACTCTTACAAACTTAGATTGTTAAAGAAAACCCTATCGGATTCAAATATAAGAAGTTTACATAGGCAAGGAAAAGGCTGCAGAACCAGGCAATACTCTTCCCCCACCTACCCATCCCCCTCACAACTGTGGCCATCCATTTTTCTAGCTTGACAAGCAGGAAAGGGCAAACGTAGAGCACGTGATCGGTGCGGCTGGGCATTTGCCTCACTTGGATTGGTTGGGCAGCCCAGAGCCTGGGATTGGCTAAGGGGTCATCTGCTGTGATTGGCTGAGGCTTAGCCTCTGAGTTGCAGGAGTTTACTCTATGATTGCCTTACAAATTTGCTCGACCCACATGTTAGCTAGCCACTCCACTATTGGGCTTTTGGACTACTTTAGATGAGCTGGCAGAAATTAATAGCAGTTATTCTTTAGAATTTTTTTTTCTGTTGAGAGATGAGCTAGCTGGAGATCACTAAAGAGTAAACACAACTCTTCAAGAATTTTTTTAAAAACAGAATTTCTGATTTTAGTCAGAAAGTCCATAGAAAATGAACACAGCTCTTTTAGATTTTTTTCTAACAAGATTTCTCAAATCCTAGTAATTACTTAGAGACCTGACATAGCTCTTTTAGAATGTTTTTTAGCAGCTATCCAGAGAAGGCTATCTTAAGAGTGAACACAGCTTTTAGAATTTTTTTTCCTGGCTTTCTGATTTTGATTGGAAAACCCAAGAATCACTTAGAATTTTTCTAATGGGATTTTTGACTTTGTCAGAAGATCCAAGAATTTTTTTTAATAGCAGCTTTTCTGATTTTGGTCAGAAAACCCATAAGCTAGTCAGAGAGCGTTTAGGATTTTTACTAGCAGAGAGAGTTGCTTCAACCAGAGACAGCTGTCTTGAGCAGGGTGTTTTTAGAATAGCAAGAAAAGGCTGTCTTAAGCAGAACATACACACATACACACAGAGAGGTGGGGAGAGAGAAATAGAGAGAGAAAACACTCAATCTGGAAAGCTGTCTTGAACAGAATATAGACTGCCAGCTTGTAATCCAAGATTTGTCTTCGGATCATGTTTTTTTTTTTTTCTGCTCCCTGATCCCTGATACCCCTTCTCTCAGGAACCCAGACCTGAGGCTGGTCCTTGGCAGGTTTTGGCATATTTCACTTAACAAGATTCCTTCAAGGATTCTGATGCAGTATGTCTCAGAATTTCCTTTCTTTTGAGTACTGAATACTATTCCACTGTGAGTCTCTCTCTCTCTCTCTCTCTCTCTCTCTCTCTCTCTCTCTCTCTCCTCTGTGTGTGTGTGTGTATAAATACATACATGCATGCTTACATACACACACACACACACACACTGTTAGGGTCCAAGAATTGCTGTACACACCCCACAACCACCATTCTCAGTCAGACAGTGATAGTTTATTGAACCTATAACCCAGGACTGATAGACCAGGGCCATGACCAGATTTGGAAACTGAATAATGATCCAGAGTTAAGACCTAAGGGTTCTGAAGCCCAAAATCCACAAACATCTGTGCCACATTATTTCATCAATCAGGATTTAGGGATAGAGGATTTCCTTAAGAGCATGTTTTTGTTGTACATTTGTCCTGTTTCCATTGGTTGGGGTATTCAACTGTGGCAAGGAACGTGCCTTGTCTAACAGTCATGTCTTAACTTTTCTACCAGGATGCCAGGTACACGTCTCTTTCTGTCAAGTAGAATGTCAGTTCTCAGGAGGGTCTTAGGAACTTAAAGTTTACTTGACCCCTACTCAAAATGGAAGTCTTATTCTAAATAGTCTCTTAGATTGGTGCAGGCATGTCTTATGTTTGGGTCCATCCCAGGGACAGCTTACACCATTAAAGCTTTAAAAGGTGCAGGAAGTGTTGTTTTGTGGTTGCTTATTGTGAGTAACTATGCAAAACCATTCTACTGACTTCTATTGTGATTGATTTCCAAGGCCATAAGACAACAGATAATCAACTTGGTATTAGAACGTTTCCTAGTAACTGAAGGACAGGCAACCACTATAGAAAATGATAAGGTCATTCAGAAACATATGAGAAAGTTTCCTTATAATGGCAAGCTGGCCAGGTAACTGTTACCTAGGCCTTAACATTCCATCAAGGCCTTAATAATTTATGCAGGTCCTAACATATACTGCATATGTTTACCTACTCCATTGTATTTATATACCATGTTTTGTTTATTTATTCATCTGCTGATGGGTGCCGGGTTATTACCATATAATATGGATTCTAAATACTGCTGCAATGAGTAGCTGCATACAAGACCCTGCTCTTAGTTCTTGCTGTAGTATATGCTAATTCTACAGTTAACTTGCTAGAAAGTGACACTATCATTTTCTATAATGGCTGCCTGTCCTACAGTCCTACAAGCACGCTCTCAGGTTGTTTTCTGCAGAAATCATTGCCACCTCACACTGCTCCCAAGAACACAACTCTGGCACTCTTGATTCTTGTCACCAGAGGTCTTTTTTTCATTAAGGATTAAGGAGAGGACCAGACCCTACACTTTACACTGTAGTAGTCAGGGGATATAGAAATGCGCAAGAAGAGAATAGTCTGACTGAACAGAGGAAGGCGATAGTCAAAGAAGGTACTGCACCATCTGAAGTTAAACAAAATGCACTCCAAGAGGAGTGTAGACCTCCCATCTGCCCAGCACTACTTCAGGGTGCACCTGGTTGGATGTGTGTCATTGTAACTGTTATATTCATGGTATCTGTAGACTGCAACAGATGCCAGACAGACTCTCAGACAAAGCCTCCTTGTTGCTGTTTGCCTCCAGATAGTTCAATCCAGCTCTTTTTTGTTTCTGGGAAAATGAATTAATGTTTGGATTTCCTTCAACACTTCCTACCTCTGAGCAAAACTAATTATGATACTTCATATATACTGTGCAGAACTTCCAAAAAGAAAGAAGCATGTCCCTGTCACCCAACCCCGACTTACACATGGAGAGTCTGGGGAAGCAGAAGAGGAGTCAGGAGGTATGGTGGTTTGATTATGGGTTGAAAGAGCAAGGGGTGTGGCCTTGTTGGAGGAAGTGTGCTGGGGCTGGACTTTGGGATTTCAAAAATGCAAGCCAGGCCCAGGGTCTCTCCATTCCTGCTTCCTGTGGATTCTACATCTTCAGCTACATCTTCAGCACCATGCCTGCCTGTGTGCTACCATGTGCCCTCCCCATGACAATAATGGACTAAGAGTTTTGGTTATGGTATCTATTCACAGCAATAGAACACCAACTAAGACAGGAAGACATACTTTCTGATTTCTGGTTAACTTGGCTAACTTGAGCCAGCCTTAGAATGCTTCAGTGTGAAACACTGTGGATTTGAAAACTGCTTTACTGAGTACTTTATGATCTTCCTGGCAAAGCCCCTTTGTATACTGGGACCTAGAAATCCTGCCGTGGCTACTTCTTTAGGAAGACCAGAACATCCACAGTTGCTACAAAACCTCAGGACATCCCACATTCCAGAAGCCCCACTTTAGGCTTTATTTTCTCTGCTAGATGTTTGTGGGTTTTTCTTATTGTAAAATTAGGGTTGTCATAGAGACATCTGTTTCAAACTTGATATGTTATGGTCCCGGAAAGGTCTTACTTTGTTAGCTTACATGTTAGCACTACTCACAGAAAGTAACACTGCTCAGACGGAGGATGCATCTATAATAGATGGCTTGTGGGTAAGTTTAAATCTCTGAGGATTAAACCAAAATTATTTTACTTTCCTAGTTGTTTAAAATCATCCCTAAGAATTTCAAGCCTGGGTTTTCCAGTGTCTCCCAGTAACCAGAGTCAGCCGTGTTTTATTTGCGCTCTTTGCTTAGCTTTTGGGCGTGTGGTTCCAAGCACAAGTGTCTCAGTCTTGACTCAAGTGCTTGTTATCCTTTCCTGGACCCTTCTGTAAACCCTGATTTCTGGCCGTGTAGCAGGAAAGCCTTCCTTTATCACCCAGGTGACTTTTATGCTCAATCATGGCTTTGAAGCTACAGGTATGTGGTTTGGCTGTGAACTTATTCCTAGAATGGCCAGTGTAAGTTGGTACCTGGTTGGGGGGAGGGGGGACGGGGAGGAGAACATCTTCCTGCCTCTTTCCTGTAAAACTAAATTTATATCCAATTAGTTTAGAAGCTAGGCTGGGTAGGACATGGCTAATTGTAATTTTTTAAATTTTATTTTTAAGATACTTTTTAATTACTTGTTTCCTTTCAAGCTCATTCTGCTGTGTTGTAAGAGGGTGGGCGTGAAACTTAGGAATGACAATTATACTTTCTGTTTGCACTAGTAATGTGATTTTGGATGGCATCCTTTCTCTTGGTCCTCACTTTCTTCATTTATAAAATGAGACTGTTGCATTAAAATTTTATAATCTAATTTTTTTTCCTCTCTTACACTCAAACCGTTTTTAAATGCCTGGAACCAGAAAAAAAATAAAACCCTTAAATTATCTAACCTTTCAAAAAAAATCACTTAAGACAATAAAAACATGGAGTGGAAGCAGACTGGGTGTGCTACCTTGGAACAGCCTTTAGGGGAATCTGCAGGAGCCCAAGGTTCTGGGCTTTTCCCTATGTGCTATGAAGTACATTACACAGGGACTTTGCTTCTTCTGTTCCAGTGATACCCCATAAGCATTAACCTGTGCTGCAGAGGTCGCACTGAGCCTTGGGAAATTAAGAGTTTGATGTACATAGGTGTAGACTGGCTCAGCTGTGACATCAAAGTGTTTCTTCACTCAGAGATGGGAGGGCACGGGATACCTGACATGGCTGTGGCTCTCTGCAAGTGCACACTGTGTGACTGTTGGAAATGCCGAAGGAAGCCAAGGCAGCGTGTGTTGTAGGTCTCGTTGTGACCTCTGCCGTGTTAAAAAGAAAACATTCCTTTTTCCTCCTGTGTGTTTGTTCTTAGAACTACATATTTTCAGAATGGTGGTCTCCCTCTATGTTTATCTCAACATGTGACATATGCAGTTCTTTTACCCAAACACACACGTACAAGAGGGTACATGCATGTACACATATGCACATACTGTAGGGGAGAGGTAAGTGCTGATATATATATGAATTCGTCTACTCTGTTAAACTGCCCAGATTCCATGTGCAGTGTGACCAGGACACCTGTTACCCTGAGATGATCAGACAGCTTTTGCTGTCTGAGTTCCAGTGCCCTTCCTCTGACACTGTCACGTGTTTGTTCTTCTTAACTGAGAGTCTTTTAGCAGGAAGGACACAAGCTCTGTTCACAGCTTCTCCAGCTGAACCCACCTGTCCGTGTCTTCAGCCACATGTCAGATAGCTCCTCCATCCGTGGAAGGAGCTTGGGGGTTTCCATAACCATGACTTTCTCCGGTAACTTTTCTCTAGATCTTTTCTCCATTCTTTCCTTGTGACTGTAGACAAGTGAAGGAATTCCTCTGTTTCTTCCATTCATACTAAGACAGGTTTTCTGCAAAGAAACAAAATAAAGAACAGCTAAAGTTTAGAATTCTTGAAAGCCAAGACACAGAGGCTTCAGGATGTAATGCGGCGATCTGAGTCCAATGTCCTGCTTAGCTTAGGCCGCACTGAGTCACAGGCCCTCCTGTCTGGGACATCAGCAGGCCAGTCTTGCAAAGCCAAATGCCCAGTGAGTGAAGGAGGGTGCTGGATATCCCCAGGGGCAGTTCCAAGCTTGGCAGACCTGTCCAGGTGAAGAACCTGCCTCTGTGTGGAGGTGCTCCCGTATCTCATCATGTTAAGCCAGGCTTAGCAGCAGAGGGATGGCTTCCTTGGGGAATAGCTGTGCTTAATTGATTTATGTTGTTGACGAAGTGCACAGGCCTAACTTGTGACTGCTTCCCATCTAACAACCCGTGCGGAGGAAGGCGTGGGTTGTTGAAACAGCACCCCCCTGGCATTCAAAATACCAACAATAAGACAAGCTGCCGGAGTCACTTAAGGACTTCTATGTAGCATTTAAAGCATGAATGGAAAACAAGTTTGATATTTAAAATATATACTTTAATAGTGAAAACAAAATTCTGACCAGAACTTACTCCAGGAAGCAGCCCTAACCAACCTCTTGAAAGGATGTCTGCTGAGTTCCTGGACCCCTTTTGGCTCTTGGCAGACTGACCATGGATCAGCATCACACTCACCTTTGGTAATTGGAGGTGGGCATAAGGCTGGACCCCTGACCTGTTTGCTGTGACACCACCAATCACAGCAGATTTGGCTTTGGCTTACCTGCCACTGCCACACTAAGTAATGACATGTCAAACAACTAGCATGGAAACAAGGCACAAACTGCTTGGGACTACTGGGAAATGTCATTTATACAGAATGTCAGGCCATAGCCTCTAGTGTAAATAGGAGAGGCTTTGTCCTGTCCTGTTATGCAATAGCACTTGGTGTGAAATTAAATCAGAGCCTGGTGGAAATCTAGATAGGATTTAGATGTGTGAGTAATAGTCACGCTCTCCCCCCGCCCCCCCCCATTTAGGAAAGTGTGGACTTCTACTTTTGACACCGCTAGTAACCAGAAGAGGTTCCAGTTTGTTGAATTGAAGTGTGCCATTCTGTTCCCTCTCTCTCATAAAAGCTTTTGTTTTGTTTGCTTATTGGTTTGAGACAGGGTTTTGTAAGTAGTGCAGGCTGGCCTTGGTCTTGTGATTCCTCATATCTCAGCCTCCCAAGTGATTGCCAACCTTTTTGTTGTTGTTTTTCAGAGATCAAATTAAGAAATTTTAACACCGCTCCCATTTTCTGATTGTGGTCCTGAGCTTCCAAGACTTTTGTTATTCTCAGCAAAACATGGAGCTTGTAAAACAAAACAAAACTGTATAATCTTCCCTTCCTCCAGTCAGAGCTCTGCCCCCATACAAACTGCTGGGGAAAAGCATTTGCCTTCAGTTCCTGCTCTCCAGCCCTGTGCATTGTTAAACAGATGCAGTGTTTATACACATCCGTGGTTATGGCTGTAGCCCTGCTATTGTTGAAGAATGTTAGACAGCCATTTATCACCCTGAGCCAGTAAAGCCATTGTAAAAATGTCCGGCTAGTTAAATGAAGCTTCGATTTAATGAAGCTGTAAGAATGAAGCAGGGTTTGTCGTATTGTAAATAAGGTTCCTGTAGCAGTGTCTTGGGGAAGAACATGCAGATTCCTTTTGTTTTCAAGCAACAATGGTCTGCTTGCCAAGGTAAAAAGAAGCCCCCCTGCTTTAAATACATCTTTTGAAGTTGTTGCTAACTCAGTGAAACACTTGAAACATAAAGGTATGTGACACAGAGGTGATAAGATTGGGGTGAACTCTTTGTTAATCCATTTGTATAGCCCTGGAGTATGAGAGTGCCAGAAGCCCCTCTTGTGGATGGAGTCCAGGGGAGGACCACACCAGCCTCAGCTTGCAGTGAAGTTCAGCTGGCAGGTGGAAAGTGAGACAAACATCTCCTCAGCTTGTACTTAGCAGTGTCCATTGAATCTGTGGTGTTGAGACCACAGAGAAAACTGCAGGAAATGACCTAAAATTTGGTGCATTCAACTTCCCAATCAGGAAGAAAAACTCAGTCATTTATTTTCCTAATGCCTAAGGAAACAAATTCCGTGAAAATTCCACCTCTACATGGCCAGCAGTGGGGAGCTGGGGTTTGGTGGTTCAGTTACAGCACACAATTTTCAAAAATAGGCACTCTTCAAATTGCCCTATTGGAAAAAAATTTGATTGTCTCAGAAATAAGATAAAGTGGTCCCCATCCTTATTTTGCTAGAACCCCCACAAAGCCTCAATTCAACAAGATCTTTCAGGGTCAGGGGTGAGACTAAATTAAAGGATTTCTTGAGAGCCAATGGTAGCAGAGAGGCTGCTGGCTGGCTCAGTTGCCTCTGCAGTTTCTCTAGTGTCTAGACCTGGTGTGGTAGTCTCTCCACCTCAGCTTAGACCCTAAGCTCTCTTCCTGATGAAAAGCCCCCAGTGAAGTTGGTAGAGTTCTTACCTAGTCCTCAAAGCCTGTTGGGAGGTGAATTCAGAGGCAAGAGGATCAGGAGTTCAAGGTCAGTCTCAGCTACAGAACCAGTCTGAGGCCATCCTGAGCTTCTATTTCAATTGTATACTTACAAGAGACTTCATTTTAGCTTTTGACAGATTAACCATTTGCATTTATCTGATGATATGAATAGAAAAAAAATGGCTCTCTGTATTTTCCACCAATGCTAACAGCACATTACTCTGTCATACTTTTTTTTGCAGGGAATGCTTTCTGACTTCTTTACATTTAGACAAAGGTGTCATGCGTACCAGGCATCCTCAGGCATCGTGTTCGTTTTCAGTCTCTGAGTTCAGTCGTCTACATCCCTGCCACCCATGCCCACCCCCAGCACACACACACCAGGTTCCTCTCTCCCACACTCATAGAGTGTACTTGTCTTCTCCTTTTTTGCAGTCACATGGAACGATTCTGGCACCACAACTTAGCAGTATTCCCTTAGCTCTTCAATCCTGACAGCAGTTTAAACAGCCCCACCTTGCTAGACAGATGTGTTTCCAGAGACATCCTAAAGTGCTTCATTAGGCAGAGGGTTTGGTCCTGAGGACATAGCAGTCAATCAGACATAATTTCTGCCCCTTGATAAACTATGATCCTCAAGCTTTAGTATGCACAAGGTGCACCACTAGGCACGTGACTACAGAGTTTGAATGTGGGCTATATATCTTCTTTTCTTATGCAAGAACCCTAAGAGAAATACTGATCTACAGCACATGGGAGTTCCGGCAACATTGCAACTGCTCTTTCTACTGGAACTGCCAGGATTAGTCACAGAGTGTTGTAGGAAATAACAAAAATGTTTGCATAAGAAAAATGGGCTAGTAAGGGGGCCACACATAGAGCCAAGCATAAGGCAGACCTTGAAGGATGACTCGACCACAGTTAAAGCTAAGCAGTTATAGAGGCAAGACCTTAATGAGCTGGAAAGCGGTCAAGGGCAGAGTCAGTAAAGGTGTAGTGTGGCTTCAGATCCCGTGTTCACCCTCCGGAAAATGTAGCTTATTTATTGGTAGTGAAAAGTCTTTGACTATTTTAAAGGAGAGAAATTTAACAATCATACTTCTGTTTTCTCCCCTTGCTGATGAGTAAATCTGGGTTCCATGGTATTTTGTGAGCGATACAACAAAAAAAATGAGAAGAGGCGGGCAATGGAATTGTCTTCTGGCTTCTTTTGACTCCTAATGTTGCTGTGAGACAGGCTCTAATAGGTGTGTTTCCATTCTCATTTAAGAAATCAAGGTTAAAGGTTTGCTAACAGTTGCATGGAGGGACTGGAACCAGGTCTGCCTCTTCCAGATCTACAATTGGATTTCCCACTGCAGGATATCAAATCAGGCACTTAAAAATACCCCCTACCTTTAAATTATGAGAGTCCCTGTACATCCCACAAATAAATCACTTGTGGAGAAGCATTTCTTATTTATTGAAACATATATGAAATAGTGATGGTATATAAACATGTATAGTCCAAATTTCTAACATAAAAATAGAATTTTTTTTTAAATAGAATCTTAAGAGTGTTGGTAGTCATGATAAAATTCTAAGTAAAATAAATTTCTGATGCTAACGCTTAATATTCCCTAGCAGCAAAATCCCTCAATCAACCAGTCTGGGACAATAAACGAACACTGATCATATAGTCTTGGTCCTCTCTAGAAAAGCCCACTTCCTCGTTCTAAGCTTCTACCTCAAACCACACATGGGACTGGTTATCGGTGAGAATCCTGGGGCCTGATAGCCAAGGTCCCTAGATATGAAAGGTCTAAGTTTTGTCACAGCCAATCCACTTATCATCAGACATCATAAAAGTAGCTAAAAGGTAAAGAAATTCTCAAATGGAGAAAGGAAGAATGAGATGTGCCTTCCCATTGAATTTCAGAGCCGGAAAATAACTGATAATGTTGTCAGAGTTGCCCTCTCTTCATCTCCTTCCTGCCGCTTTTGTGTATGTGTGTAGTGGGGGCAGAGTGCAGGGGTGTATGTGTTTATTAGTGTGCATGAACCTGAAATTCATCAGTTTAGTTAAGCTGGCTAGCAGATGAACTTCCTGTCTATCTGTCTCTGTCCCATAGCAGGGGAGTTACAGGCTCCTAATCATGAGTTCAACCTTTTTTTGTGGATTCTGAGGACTCAACCCTAGGTCCTTACGTGGCAGGCACTTTACTAGCTAACCTATCTTCCCAGCACCTTCTTCACAAAGGAAGAGTAGGAGGCCCAGAGAAGGGATGCTATTTGACCAGGTCCCATGGCAATCCGTTTAACAAACATACTGGGATGGAAAACCTACCCGAGTGGCTCTTCTCACCACACCAAATGGCTGCTGCTCTCCTGTCTTGTAGTACTGCCCATTCACTGAGATAACTCAAATTGACTCTGAGAAGCCAAAGAGTATAGGGGACCAGGTTCAGTTCTTCCTTGTTAGGTTTACCAGCTGCATGGTCCTGAACTCAGCCTTCTTTTGCTTATTGTATCTTCAGAAAAAAATGTGGCAAGTGTTCAAGGTCTTCCCTTCTGTGGAGTTTCTCTGAGGATGAAATATAGCGTTTTATGTGAAACTTTGGCAAGTCACAAAGCTGATTAAAACTTTTGCTGCTGAAGCTGGGTATAAAAGCTGGGTATAAAAGCTGGGTGAAGAGCAGATTCCAAAGTAGTTCATACCTTTAGCTGGCGTTTTCTGTGTGTCTGTTTATTGGGTGTCTTAGAAATGCCTTATCCATCATTCTGTGGATGTAGGATTGGGACCCAGAGTTATCCATTGCCAAATCTCAGCTTCTCTCTTCATGCAGAATTCCCATTTTTATCTGTCTAATAATATACTTAGAGAATATGTATGTCTTATTTCACACCCTTCCTGAACCACAAAAATGACTTGCACATAATAGCTCTTGTAATACTGCTTCACTCCTCACAGTTGTTTACCTGGTTTAGTAGGGTCCCTGAGGACGAGGCCAGTGCTGCTCTGTTACCCTCTGCAACAACTTCAGATGTGTTGTCCAAACAGAAAGAGATGTTCCCTTTGTACTTTAGAATCAGGTAACTACTATATCATAAGTGAAGAAAAAAATGTTTCCTTTGCTTCTAAAGCTTCTAGATTGGAACTCATGAATAAAACTGGCAGTAGGCAGCAAGGGGGAAAGCATAGAAGTATAGTTTTTAGTATTTTTGACTCAATGTACATAACGACTCCATAGGAAGAAGTGACAACCCTAAGAAGTAGTTAGTCTCTGCGATGTTGCATACCATCTTCTTTTTTTAAATATATATTTTTCTAAAGTTTTTATTTTTATGTATGTGAATACACTGTTGCTCTCTTAAGACACACTAGAAGAGTGAACTGGATCCCATTACAGATAGTTGTGAGCCACCATGTAGTTGCTAGGAATTGAATTCAGGACCTCTGGAAGAGCAGTCAGTGCTCTTAACTACTGAGCCATCTCTCTAGCCCCCTACATAGCATCTTAATGATGTGCAGTTGAATAACTAGAAAAGAACCTAGAGGGTCAGAGAGGATGTGCACACCCTGGACCCATACGTCATGGGACTACATCTAGGAAAGCCATAGAGAATCTAAAGGCAGAAAGAGTTATTTTAGTAAGGATGGGGTGTGAGACTTATCTCCAAGCTGTCTCCATATCTCTGGGGGCAAGAGTTGTTCTCTTCATCATGGTGTGAGAGGGGTAGATTTATACCACCTGTATTAGGTGCCGAGAGAGTAGAGGAGAGCACTTTCCTTGTGCATGTTACATCTCAGTTGCCCTCAGCAGTAAATCTCACACCACAGCCATACATTTGGGAATAGAATGTTCTAGGCTTTTTCACTACACACATACAGCAGACCCATGAGAGTCTTGAGGCTCTGATTCATGCAACTTAGGGCTTCTCTGATACATGTTCAGCATTGACTCATTCCAATCACATTCACCGAGCCCCTACTATGTGCCCCACACTCTACTTCTTAATTAAGAAATAAAATAAACAAGTGTATGTGGTTACCTTCAGACCTAGTCGAAGAGGCTGACACAGGTGGTTAAAAACAAAATAGAAGTGTGGTTTGCAGCATGTAATCGGAATAACAGGTTATGCTCTTCTGAGTTATTGAGAAAAGTTAGCCATTTTATCTTTAAGAATGTTGCCTAAAACATCTATTTGATTATAGGTCAAAGTGTACCTTACCCTCGTTAAGGCTGTTCTAATAATAGATGTGATAACAGTGTGAAGCTAGTATACAACATGATATTCTGGGGATGCCATGCAGCATTGAGAAACTTAGGCTCAACCCAGAGATGAAGCATGAATACCCTGGCATCTGTGTTTGCTTGACCCTTAGCTATTCCTACTTTTAGCTCAAGTTTGAGATCCTGGATCACTCTGGGAGTTGTTATTCCCCTACTAGACAACTTTTTTGGGCATCATGGCTCCATAGCAATAGGGTCATTCCCTTAGAAAGGGTGAGATGACTCAAAAAGTTCTACAGTCTTTCATGGAAATCTCCACCCCCTTGGAAAAAAGATGCCCTTGTGATTTGACTCATTCTGTTTCCACAAATTGATGCTCACTCACTTCTGAAACCAGCCCTGCTAAGTAAGTGTTAACAACCGACAGGCTCACCTCATCCTAGCTCAGGGCCTCCCTTGAAAAAAATGTCTGTGCTGGGCTTCAGTTCTGTGAACACATCAACGTTGTATATAAAGTTTGTAACTTTGATGTGAACGTGTGATTCTCGCTTTCCATTTTCTTATGGCAGTGTACTCCAAACAGTCAGAAGCATTTAGGTAGGGGTAGTCTCAGGATTCCTTCTTCCCCATACCCAACACAGGGACTAGTAGCAAATACCAGCTTGTGAGGAAGCACTTCACAAGTCAAGACGCATTTTGGAGCAACCCCCCATCAGCTGTCAGCACTGGACAGAGCCAAGCTCTCCCTTGTTGCCTTGCTCCTTTCTGCCTCACTGCCCAACCCCTCCTGGCTGTGGCACCCTCCTTTACGTGCCCTCCACGCTTGCCTACCTTATCAGCTATCAATATCCCTCAGGGGCTGCCTCTTGTCAGTCTAATTTCTGCTTGCTGCTGCCTCTTGACACTCCACACTTTGTCAACCACACACTGCTTGGCTCCTATTACCAGTGATCTCAGCATCACTAATAAACAGCAGCATCAAGGCCATATTTCCCAGTCCCTGTCAGCCTGCCGCTTTCCTGGGTGAAATAAAAGTCCTATTAACATGCTCCTCTTCATTGCCTCCGACAGATTGATTAATTAGGCTTCCTCTTTAGATGACCTCCTCACTGACACAACAAGGAGGTGAATATAAAATGAACAGTTTGCCCACATAATGGGCTCCTCTGAGTTCGGGATTTTTTATCATATAGAACTGTCAGAACTCTCAGAGCTCTATCATATGTACAGCAGCAGCAGTAGCTTCATAGGAGGACAACTTTTGGTCCAGTGCACAGTCCCATCCAGACAAGCACACCCAGGCAAAGGGTGCCCGCCTGGCAGTGACTCCTGCCTTGCCCAGGATGACCCTTAGTTTATATATACTACCCAGTTCATACAGCACAAATCTAATGCTCTTTGATCATTATCAAATCAAATGACCTTTTGTTTTCAACAGCTTTTGTCTCCTCCTCCCCTCCCTGCCTACTAGAAAACGGCGGTATGTTGACTTTGTGGCGCTGCCTCCCCGAAGGCTAACACAAACCATTACAGAAGAGATGCATGTTAAATTTCCACGTTTTCATTATGAGTCGTGTTTTCAGGAAATCAGTACATTGAACACAAGCAGTTGTTTCAGACTGGGGCTCAGCATCTGGGGGCGGGGGTGGGGCAGGGTGGGGATGCTGGTGGTCTTGGTAGCAAATGGGTTTCTTGCTTTCCATTATGGGAGCGTGGAGCTTGTGAGGGGGAGGGTGCTCACTGGCTGCCTTTCCTGGTCGGCTCTTCTCTAGCAAAGGAAAGGCTTGGAAAGCCATTAGCCAGATTGAAATATCTAAGGGGCTCTCTAATTGCTCTGTGGAGCAGGCTTCATAGATGTTTAAAATCCTGTCTGTGAGGAAGAAGGCAACAGCCAGACAGAGCATGCGGACAGCAGTAATCAGGCAAAAGTGCCAGAAGGTCTGGGAGGCTGGTCTGCCAGCTTGTGTTGCTTTCCTTCTTGTTTTGCAGAGCTAACTTCTTAAGCATGCCATTCCATCAGTGTTAGCCCAAAAGGAGGGTTCTAGTGATCAGAGATGAGCTAGTCAGTACCTAGCCCAGCGCTTGGTGCTCACTGCACAGGATGAGTTCCCAGTGGGTCAGCTGCTGAGAGAAAAGTTGTAGAAACAGAATTCATCAATGTCGTTTAACACATGCCATTATTATTATTATTATTATTATTATTATTATTATTATTATTATTATAGGGGTATGCATATGTATGTGTGTATGTATGTGTGTTATGTATGGATGTGCATGTGTGTATATGTGTGTATGAGTGTGTGTGTGTGTTACGTGTCTGTGTGTGTGCTCATGCTCGTGCGTATGTATGTGCTCATGAATGTGAAGGCCACAGGTTGATGTTACTATTTTCTGTGTCTCCTTTCATTTACTTTTTGAGACAGTGTCTCTTACTGCAAGTAGAGGATTAGAAAAACCTGGGTGGCCTGCAAGCCCCAGGGGTCCTGTCTTCACCACCCCAGAGCTGTGATTATAGGCTTACACCACCATGGCTGGCTTTTTACATGGGTGCTGTGGATCAAATTCAGGTCCTTCTGTTCACACAGCCAGTAGTTTACCGACGGACCCATCTCTCTGAGGCCCATCTCCCAATTGAACATAACTAAAATCCCCGTAGCCAGGATGAAACCCATAGGCTTTGACTCAACTTCAAAGCTACTCATCTTGGATTAGTCTAAACTTAAGCTTGGTTTGCAACTGACTGCAACCATTGAAAGGAAATATTAGGTAGCCCACAGAGAACAAACAAAACAGTTTAAAAACAGGCATCTTCAAAAGGTATATATTCACATGCTATCGTTTTAAAGGTGATGTTAGAAATGCTGGGAAGTGAGCAGTTGGTTAGCTAAAGGTCATACAAAGGACCTTGAACAGGTCTTTGTTCATTCTTACAGCTTCTAATAATAGAAGGTGGAGCAATCTATGTGCCATCAACAGATGAGTGACTGAACCAAATGTATGTACCCACAATGGAATAGCGAGCTGCTGGGGAAAAAAAAACAAAAAAAAAGGAAGTGCTCGCGTGCAAGGCAGAGGTGAACTTTGAAGACATATTAAGTGGAATCAAAATAAGTCAGAACAAATACCAGCATCTATGCTCTGTGACACGCTGGAGAGATGTAATTCGTAAGGAGAGCAAGCAGCATGATGGCTGCTATTGGCTGGAAGACAGGCAAAATGGTTGACAGGTGTGACACGTTAGTTTGAGAAGATGAAAACTTTGTGGGCTTTAGTGATGACAGTCTGCACAACAATATGAGTGAGATCCACCTACTTTTATTACATCTCTTTCTTGGTGGGGACACGTGAGCACCATAGCGTGCGTGACACAGTTTTCCTGTGAAGGTAAAAGGGGGGCTGGAGGGAATTGGTTCCTGTCTCCATGTGGGTCCCTGTGATGGAACTCAGGTGATCAGATCTAGTGGCAGGTGTCCCTTACCCACTGAGCCATCTTGCAGACCCTATGAAAGTGTGTTAATGCCAGTGAACTGTCCACTTGACAGTGACCTGGTGGTGATTTAGTGTTTTAAATCATATCTTATATGATTAAAAAGCAATCACTAATCAGTGATACCAGAACTGAAACTCAGGTTTCCTGAGTTCAGAGTGCGAGTGGAAGCCCTTGAGTGTGAGTCAGCATGGGATCCAGTGAAGATCTCAGGCCTTTAAAAAATCTTGCCAACCCTTTTTGCCTTCCCTCCTCTCTTTACTGAGAGGTCTGAACAGCGGCACACTGGTCCAGCCTTGGGCACACACTGGTCTAGCCTTTTGCACAGTCCTCAGAGAGAGCTTGCCCTGGGCACTGCAATGATGCCTGCCTGACTTTTGCTTTCAGTTTTGTCCTTATCAGGGGTCATTCAGGCAGGGACTGAGTAGCTAGACCAGGTGCTGTCAGCGGGAAAGAGTTAAAGAAAAGGAAGAAGCTGAAAGGGATTGTTTAGCTCCTCCAAATTTAATTTCACAATTCCCAAAGAGGAAAATAAATTAATGGAGTTGCTATTAAGAAATTGTCCTGTGTCTTGTTCTGTCGTCCCAGAGTGGCTGATCACTGACTCACAGAAACCTCTGACAAGGAAGCCAGAGGACAGGCAGGAACCCATCGGCAACCATTGCTGGAGCCATCTCTCACACACAATTGTAGTAATTTAAGAATACGGTGCTCTGTATGGGAGTGAAGGCCAGAGTCAGCCTAGGTGGCCTTCTACAGGAGCCAGGCACCAGACCCACCCTCCCTCCCTCCCTTCTTCCCTCCCTCCTCCCCTCCCTCCCTCCCTCTCTCCCTCCCTCTTCTTCCTTCCTTCCCTTTCATTCTTTTCTTTCCTTTCCCTTCCTTTCCCTTGTCTTCCCTCTCTCCCTCCTCCCTCCCCTCCCTCCCTCCCTCTCTCCCTCCCTCTTCTTCCTTCCTTCCCTTTCATTCTTTTCTTTCCTTTCCCTTCCTTTCCCTTGTCTTCCCTCTCTCCCTCCTCCCTCCCCTTCCTCCCTTCCCTTTTCTAAGCAGGCTAGACTGGCAGGTCAGCGGGAGATCTCCCTAATACTGACATTACACAAGCTCACGTCAGCAAGGCTTTCCCCATTTGTTCTTCAGATGAACCCAGCCCTCTTGCGCACTGGAAACATTTTACTAGTTGAACTGTCTCTCTAGCCCTAGCAGAAATAAGCTTAAATCAGAATAAATTAAGCAAGGGAAAAACTTTACCTCCAAACAGCACAGCCCCCAAATACACATCAAACAACTGAAATAAAAGCAGGGTGAGGCGAAAGCATCAAAAATGTCCTCTGTTCAATGAGTATTTGTTCCTGTTCAAACATAAACTGTTATTTAGGAAGCCTATGAGTGCACGTTTTCTCTCTTGTTGAAGCCGTGGATAACTTCACTTGGAATGCCCATTTAAAATGGATTTAGTTGTGACAGAGTTCCTTAAAAACAAACAAAAAAAGTGTCCTTTCCAAAAAAAGAAAGAGAGAGAGAGAGAGAGAGAGAGAGAGAGAGAGAGAGAGAGAGAGAGAATAAAGGGAGAGAGAGAGAAAAAAAAAACAAAACAACAAAAACTAAACAAGGTTGGTATTATGCTGGAAGTAACTAGAAAGCATTGCTAAGTTGGAGTTTTAGACGCATTCAGAAAGGCAAATGTGTTTGATATGTCGTGTTGGAAGCACTTTGTGAGACCGGGTATCAAGTGGAGAATCAAAAGTGACAGCCCTGCCAGGTCCATGGCTCAGGGCTGTTTCATCACTCTGGATGTAGGTGGAATACAGGGAGCTTTTGTTCTGTCTCTTGTTTGCTCTCTCTCTCTCTCTCTCTCTCTCTCTCTCTCTCTCTCTCTCTCTCTCTCTCTCCCTCTCTCTCTCTCTCCTTAAAGAGCTAATGTTTACCAACTCAGCAGTTTAGTCCTGTGTGCTTGCTGTTTCACTTTTCTCATGGAGAACCATTTACTTTCTTTACCTGGTTTGGAACTTAAAATTTTTGGTCATATTTCTTTGAAAATAATTTTCTCTCCTTTAACACACACACACACACAGACACACACACACAGACACACACACACACACACACACAGAGAAGTTTCTTCTGTTTCAAAGATAGTGCATTTCGCAGAAGCCCTCATGCACTCCTGAGTTTGAGTCATCCATTCAATAAGTGTACACTGAGAGCAGTGCACTTGGGAGCATCCAATCCCATGGCACACCCACCCCTGTTACAGATACTTGGTTGTGTAGTTAAGCCATTCAAACTTCAGAGAGACAGAGAATTGGTCGAAATAGATACTAATCATTCTCTGAGATAAATGGGGACACTGCCCCCAACTGTATTCAGAGTGTCCTGTGTTCCTTAACTTCATTTTGTAGCATTGGGACCTTAACTGAGGTCTATCTGGCCACAGGGGCCATTTGCATCGCCCCCACTTCTCTCTCTCTTGTCTTTCCCATGTTTTGCCCTTTCTTTTCTTTCTTATAATGGGAATTAGTTTCTAAGGAGCACAGGACATTGATCTAGGGTCAGACAAGCCCTGTGCTGGATGGCGTCAGTTCCTCAGTGGTGACAGTGACCTCCAGCATGGAACACCATGCCTGGTGCCTGAGAGGAAGGCGGCGGCAGCAAGCAGTCACAAGATGCCCTATGGGCTTAGTTTACTGTTTTCTCGTAAATACTCTTCACCTTAATGATTTTCTAGTTCAACACTTTCCACAAAGCATGGCAGATGAAGAGATGAAAGAGAGGCGCTGAGATGGACCAGTACCTATGTGTTTGTGAACAGGGACCAGATGTATTAATATTGCATCTGAGAAACCGTTCCAATGATTTAGTCCATACTGTCAAAGTCAAAGCTAACAGCAATACTTATGTTAAGAATAATAATAACCAAATGTCCCACCCAATATGGTATTTACTGAGATGTTCCCAGCTGAAGCTGGTCGTTTGCCTTGGTCTAACAGAGTGATGTGTGTGTGTGGTGTGGCTGAGTGGATGTGAGGGAACCGGAGAACACACTCAAGGTGCACATGCTTTCATGAGTGTGATCTTCTGGAACACAGGAGCTCTGGGATCCTCCCTTGGCTACCCTGGCACATGGCTTCCTACAGAGTGAGCTCTAGCTGCGTGTTTCTCTGTTGTCTTTGTGGCCTCTATCAGGAGCAGTCTTTCTGTGTGGGTTCTATTTGGTGCCTCACACTGTGGCTCTTAATCACTAGGACCTCAGTTCAGTTTTCTGTGAAGCAGCCAGTAAGAATTTGTGGTCTGAAGTTTTTCATTCCATAGTTTTTCATTCCTAAGGGTCTCAGAATTTTTATTTCCTTTAATTTATGGGGTGGGTATGTATATATGTATGTATGTATTTTGAGACACTGCCTCATGTAGTCGAAACTGGCTTCAAACTCATTATGTATCCATAGATAACGTTGAACATACGACACAGGCATGCACCACCACACCTGGCTTCAGAATGTCTCCTTAAATTACCACCATTGAGGAATCTTCTCTGTTCTTGTAAAGATTCTTTCCACTTCCTTTCACAACTTCCAAATAATTCTTACATCTCTACTCAAGCCGTGTGATTTGCTGTACTGAAATGCTCTCCTGTGCTCTGAGCCAGTTTTCCAGGGATCTAGGGCTTGTCAAACACAACTGTTTATTTCACATCTCCTCCGTGCCAGACACTAAGTTAGCCTGCAAGGATAAGCGGGATGCAAGATGGGGATTCTGCTATGTGCAACTTTAGTGCTGATCTGAGAGGAGCAACTCTGGGTTGATTGACAGTTTCATGGGGTTTGTAGGGATCGAGGGAGATCCAGGGGCTGAGCTTGGAGGACTGACTTGGCCTTGGGAATGGAGAAGCATACATACGAAAGAAAAAGAAGAAAGAGAATGTATGTTCTGCTGGGAAAGTATCTGAGGACCCCAGCTTGAAAAACAGACCCTGCTTTTATAATTGGTATTGAATTCAAGGGCACAGTGGGAGGGAAATCCAGGACTGAACTACAGAATCACAGATCTGCTGCCAGGCTCCAGGGGTAGGGGGCATCGTTGGGAGGCACAATTAAGGCATGACCACACGATTGTAGCCAATTGTAAGTATTTTATGTGTTACAGATGCTTCTGAGAGTGGTTAGCTTGGTGGAAGGGGATTGTGGCGAGCACAGTATAAAGACATGCTCCCCCCTGCCCCCCACTTGCCCTTTCTGTGTCTCCACGTGGAACAGATGATCTTCATTGTCCCACGTTAGTCCAGAATAATGGAAGTCGAGGGAGATTAGAAGAATAAATTGCTACTTCAGAGTCTCCGCAGCACTGGCAAGCATGTGTTGCCAGTAATAACTCCTGGGAACTCTTTGGTCAGTAAATGCTTCAGCTATAATTAAAAGGGCATTTTCTTGGTTTTAATTTCTTTTAATTAATTAAAAATAAACATGTCATCTGGGTATGGGGAGGTATAGTCCCTTTCTAGAAATAAGAAAATAACGATTCCTGAGATCAAAACTCAGTATTTTCCAAGGCACTCTGAACCCTCTCCGCCCCCCCCCCCCCCAGAATCCCTGGGGTAGATTGATGAGACAATGCCCCTCACTATGTCCCCATGGAGATCCTCAAATGTGGTAATGCACTCAAGGCTCTGAAAAGTCCTGCAGCAAAGAGACATGTTGAACTAAGTTGTTCACCCACATATTTGACTATGGCACCCTGTTAATACAGGAAGTAGTACTATTCCACTGAATGCCTGAATGCCGCTTTGGGCAACATGGGAGATTTTTATTGTTGTTATTGTTGTTGTTGTTGAGACAGGTTCTCACTCTGTAGCCCATGATGACCTGGAAGCCACTATGTATCCCATGCTGACCTCAAGCTTGAGGTTGTCTTCCTGCCTCAGCCTCCTGAGTGCTGGGATCATTGGCTGGTACGTGCATTGCTGTGGTGACTCTGAGCTGAAAGGTCTACACACTGGTACACCTCACCCTGAGGATAAGGAAACAAGAGCTCCATCAGTGATTGGTAGGCAGTCTCTACTCAGTGGACTCATTTGAGGTAAATCATTTACCAGCAGACCCAGGGATGGTACATTGTAGCTATATATAGTCTTGTAGACCTAGCAGCACTGGCCTTGCAGTCAGAGGGTCAGGACTTGAGTTGACTCCATCAACCTTGTCACCTTGAATAGGGGTTAATTCTATGCATCACTTTCATTTGAAAAGTAGTGACTGCAATACCTGTCCTAGTACGGCCCCAGTAATGATCAGCCATGCAGTGCTTACAGCCTAGGAACCCAGCTCTGTTGGGTATTGCGTCCTGTCCCATCTTTTGTCTGTCCATCCCCCGCCCCACCCCCTGACGCAGCAGAGAGCCAGGCCCTTTATAGCTTTGTCTTTGCAGATCTAGTGGGCTCTGCTATCTATGTCCCCCTCTGCTACTGTAGCATGGAAGCAGCAACTACAGACAGAGTATAAAGGGACAATTCTGTTGTATCCCAATAAAGCATACAAAAGCACTCAGCAAAGCTGATCTGACCAGTGGGACGCACAGTGTGCTGACTTCCTCTCTAGGTATTGTCTAACTCTATAATTCCATTTGTATCCAAGGAAACTGAGGCACAGAGCTGTTATGTCACCTGCTTAAGTTGCTTAAGGAGTAAGAACTGTGTGCTTTTACCTACTGACCTGAGCTCCCTGCTCCTGTGACATCAAAAGGCATAGGCCAGCAAAGTGCACTACTGTGTAAAGAAATACCCTCTCTGGCTACCAGAGGCAAGTGAAGAAGCATGGCTTGTGGAAGTTGAGCATCCCCTCGCTGTCACCACCCCCACCTCTGTCCTGCTTTACTGTCGCTACACTCAATAGTAAGTGGGATTTCTGGGGCACTGTAATACAAAGGAGTCACCTTTGTTTTTCTGGGAATCACCAAAATATACCCATACTCTATTATAGTGACACTGAAAATGTGTAAGCCTTAAGCTTCAAGCAGTGGAGTGTAGAGTTGGCTACAGATGGGCTTAATCAGAAACATGTCTGCCTAGTTCTAACGCATGCAGCCTATTTCTTAATAAAAAATAACCCCATGCACACTTACCTATGCCTTTTTTCTTCCTAAGTGGAGTAAAAGTAGCCCTGGAGTCAAGTTTGAAATTATTTTCATAATTTTGGGTAATTAAGACACTTCCCAGATCTCATTAGTGAAAGCCCAAAATAGAATAATTGCCATATAATTAGTGATTGGCAAACCTTTAGAGGTTTAAAGGGCTGTTCTTTCCAGAGTGGAAGTTCAGGGGCCTTACCCCGGTTTAACTGAACCCAGGACCTTTATGATCCAGATAGTAGCTCCTTCCCACTCTGTGTGCCTTAGTGCCACTTGTCTTGGGCCCTCATTGTCATGGTTTTGTACTGTCTCACCCTTGTATTCCTCCCTGGTGGGAATCTTATTCTCTGACAATGTTTATGCTTGTACTTGGCGTCTCCAGTCTGCTGCAGGAATACACAACAGGGAGAAGGCGCCTCTGTGCCCTCTAAGTATGTCCAGTCTATGTAGGGAGACTGTGCTGCACGGAAGTACCTCATGGGAGAGGGAAGACAGATCACTCTGTCAGCGTTAGGATATCCTGCTTTCCGGGGGATTTGAAGTGCTTTGGGAGGAGGAGAAGTTTTCTTTGCTGTTCTCAGAATAATTCTAAGAGACCATATAAGGAGCACAGCAATGGGCGCTGTCTGTCAGCTAAAGTGACTGTAGGGAACTGAGGGTAGAGAAGTCAGTAAACTGCTGCAATTCACTGGCTGAGTGAAGCATCATCCCCAGCTGATGCAGAAAGCTAGGCATGGTGGTCCATGCTTATAATCCGAGTGCTGCGGGTCGGGGTTGGTGAAAACAGATTCCCACACTAAGAATACCTTCTGACCACTGACCTCCACACACATGCACATACATACACAGAAACATTTTACACACACACACACTCAGCATTATCACCATCGTAGCATCCTCCTCCTCCTCATCATCAATAGCATCACCAGAAAAAACATGAAGCTTGTGCAGCTGCCAACTTCTCTAAGGTTACACTGTTATATTTGGGTTCGAAGCAACAAAACCATGTCTCCTGCCCTCTGTCTTCACTTGTCCCTTGGGATCCCAGGAGACCATGGAACACTGTTTCCTAAATGTCTCATTTTATTTCAAGAGAAAAAGAGGAGGAATCACGATGTGGTGGTGCACACCTTTATTCCCAGCACTTGGGAGGTAGGGATAGGCAAATCTGTGACTTCAAGGCCAGCCAGGGCTGCATAGAGATCCTGTCTCAAAATGGGGCGTGGGGTTGGGGGGGTACTTTGAATCCGGGTGTCTCAGAAGTGAAAGCTTGGCCAACTGGTTTTTAAGGCCAATAACAACATTTTTAGCTGCCTCTTCACAGGTTGCGGGAGACTATTGTCCTATCTTGCGAGATTTGTATAGGCATTAAAGCAAAGAGGTGTGGAAGTAAGCAGCAGGGTAAGGGAAGGGCAACAGAAGCCATTATAGCCTCTAGAATGTGCTGGGATTGTGTCAGGAAGCCGGGGATGGGGGATGTGAGTTGGGGTTCCCAGTTAATGGGATGATGCTCCCCACATTCAGATGACTCTTCTCTCCTCAGTTAAGTAGCTCTCTAGAAACACCTGCTCAGACACTGCTAGAGGTGTGTCTCCTATGTGACAAAATCTCAGCTGACAGCCCAGATGAACCATCACAGTTGCTCTTCACTTACCCATTAAATCCTGAAACAAATCCCTGGCAACCTGCTGTAGAGTTTGTGTTCTTGTCCACTGCCATGGGCTACCACCATTTGGAATGAGTTGGGTGGACCAGGCTCCCCTCAGAGCAGGTTCTTATTTCTCACAGGACTCTACTCCTAGGCTCCAGGAGGACCCTTCCCCCAGTCAGAGTTCTTCCATCTGCCATGTCCTTTGTCCCCCACCCCCACACCCCTTGCACCTTGTACTAGTCTCAACTGTTCTGAGGTAGCAAGTCAAGAAGGCAACTGAACCCTGTCCTAAGTTTCAGAACAGAGTCTGGAAGTGTATTAAATGAAGGGACCAGGCTACATTCCAGTCAGTCTGCATAGAAAGCTCCGTGTAAGTGTTGGATGAAAGCAACTCCAGCTGTTATCAGGACAATGCAGGTCCTTACTCTCCTGCAAGGAAGGCTGGCTTGGAAGCAGACTGTCACCTTCCTGGTTGCTCTCTAGGGTTGGAAGTTGACTGGGAAAAGAGAAGCTTTAAGACCTCACTTGAAAGTCAGGAACAAACCAAGGCACTGCGTATCCCAGTGAGGTAGTTTGAAACACTTGCAAAAATGTGTCTTGAATTTAATGGAATCATAGGAAAGCTTGAACAAACGCGGAAAGGAACATCTTAAAGCAGACAGAAGGCAGTAAAAAGAAAATGCATTCTGAGTTGTGGGTGGGTAACTAAGGCCTAGGTTTTTACTGCATACCGACACTTGTGAGCCCAGCCAGTCTGAGGTAGGCCTAGGGATGACAATATCCATTAAAGTTAATTTCCTGGTAAAGGACACTTGAATCTGATTTTTTTAAAATTTGCTTCACTGTGTAAGTAGAAGATGCTCTCTGCTCCTCCTGCAGCCAACCCAGGCAATTTCAGAGAGGTAGATGGTGCCTGTTAGAGTGCTGACAAAGCCAGGGTGACCATCAAGCCACACCCCCAGTGCAGTTGATGATGTTTCTCTGGGGTACCTAGATGGTGCCTGCTTCAGATATGTAGGTGGCCATCTTTAAAGTCTAGAGCTACCATGACTTACTTAAGCAATTCATCTGCTATCACCTAAGGCCCACACGCGTAAGCCTTCCTGGAAAAACAAAACAAACATGAGATCCCCTACACAGTGTCCATAGTAACTATTAGTGTGAAGTAAGTCTGGGCTTCCCAAAATACATGTGCTCATTTTCTTGTTTGGAGAATTGAGGCATACAGGCCAAAACATCACAGCAGGAGACAGCATCCCCACAACTCATCTGAATACTTAGACGTTTCTGTAAACTTGCCATATGTTTTCCATGACAAACTTTGTAAGGTAGGTGTTGTTGTTATCCACATTTTTATAAACAGGAAGCTAATCCTCAGAAGTGTGAAGAAGGCTAACAGCCAGTCTTTGAATAAAGGAAGGAGGCTCACATGCCGCTTCTCACCCTTCAGAGCAGTGGTTCTCAGGTTGGTTCCCAGGACCTGCAGCCTTCTGCCAGCTGAGCTATATCCCTAGCCCCTAAATGCACCTAATACTTAGTTAACATGGTGGGGGGGTGGAATCCCAGGGTTCAACTGTCATCTTGTCTTGATACTTCAGAGCACCACAAGGAGGTACCTAGCATCACCTTAGACTGGGTTAAAGTGCAGCATCTCAGACCTCTGAACCCGAGAGTGGGCCTTTCAAGTGACTATTGCAGCATATAGGTTTTACCCAGAATTTCTTCTGACCTTATATAACAACTACCAAGTGTTCAGCATGCATCAGGCACTACTGGAGACAGAGCAGACAGAGTTAGAGCTGCAAGTTTAAAGAGTAAAACATGCCGGGGAAAAGGCAACGATTTAGATGCTGGGTTCTGTTACTGGAGGTCAGCAAATTATGCTATCATTAATAGAAACAACTTTCTAACCCGAAGCACTTAGTCCATGATGAAGTAGATGAAGGAACAGCCACACGGAGGAGTTTAGTGGGAACAGCTGAGGTGGAAACTCCTGCCTGGTGCTGCATTGTGAACGTGTTCCTGGTTTCCTCTTGGAAGTGGAATCAGAAGACTCCATCGGCATTTCTTGTGGCTTGCACACTCCAGAATGCACTCTTGGGATGCGATGGGAATGAAGGATGCTCAGATTCTGTTAGCCTGATCTCTGTCACCCTCATGCTCATGGGCTCACAGCTTCCTGTTCTTCACTTTTGTGGTGTTTCACAAAACATGTTCTCCCTCTCCCTCTCCCTCTCCCTCTCCCTCTCCCTCTCCCTCTCCCTCTCCCTCTCCCTCTCCCTCTCCCTCTCCCTCTCCCTCTCCCTCTCCCTCTCCCTCTCCCTCTCCCTCTCCCTCTCCCTCTCCCTCTCCCTCTCCCTCTCCCTCTCCCTCTCCCTCTCCCTCTCCCTCCCCCTCCCCCTCCCCCTCCCCCTCCCCCTCCCCCTCCCCCTCCCCTTCCCTCCCCCTCCCCCTCCCCCTCCCCCTCCCCCTTCCTCCAGGGCACTGAGACAGAGTAACCCAGAAATCAGAGAACAAACTTCTGTTCCCCTCACCAAAACCACTGTACCAACCACAGAACCAGTAGAAATTTATTCTCTGTAAAATCAGTAATTTCAGAAGCCCACAGATAAGCCCTCCTGAGGAGTTTGCTCAAAAATCATCCTAACTCTGACTCACCTCCTGATTCTGACCTACCCTGGTGGCCTGCAAGGTTCCATGGTAGCACAGTTAGCAGAGAAGTAGCAAGCTGATTCTGGGCTCTAAACACAAATGCAAGTGTGGACCCAGCTTTGCCAGTCAAATAAATGTTTCCCAACAAGACCCATAAACATTCCATATCTCAGAACAACAGCTCAGATGTTCAAAGCACCCTGGAGGTGACTGGAATGGCCATGAGTGACAATAGGATAGAGGAGTGATGGCACTGAGATTGGTCTGTATTCTAGATGCTGGTCTGAGTAGGTAGTCTGTAGTTACTTGATAGGTATGTGACATATTACTGTTAGAGCTAGGTTGTATTATCTCTGTACACTCTGAGAACCAAAGTGATTTAAGGAATTTTGTTTTCAAACAAAACTTGCTCACATTAATATAGGTGTGATATATCTTAAATTCCCCACTGTCTTCAAGGAAAAAAATCATTAGTTCCAGTGATAAATCATAGTGGTAATGAGCTTGGGTGTTGTTCCCAGCATGGAATTATAGCCCCAGTGGTAAGCACAGCACAGCTGGAGAAGGATAACCTGCCCCCTTTTCTACCTCACACCTGCCATTCACTGCCATGGCAGCTGATCTGTGACAAAATAGGGACAGGGAAGATAGGGACAACCCCAGCTCTGGAAGCTGGAGACAGGCAGGCCATCTTGGATTATTTGGACGAGCCTGTGTGATCACAAGATCCTGGTAGGAGGGAGGCAAGAGGGTCAAAGTGAACACAAGGTTAGAGGGAGGTTGGACTGGGAGTCCCCAGTTCTTTCTCTGGAAGTAGGGGAGAAGGTGATTTCCCCCCTCAAGCCCCCAGAAACAGGTTGCTCTGGGAGTATCTCTGTGTGACTGAGTTGAGCTTCTGCCTTCAAGAACTGTCAGATAAACAAGCTGTATTATTTCAAGTCCCTCCACTCATGCTATGTGGTTATAACCACAACAGAAAACATATTCCCCAGGACAAATGGACTTGCATCTCCTGCAAAGCCCTTTCAATTTGTCACTCTCTGGTGCAAAAGGAGAAAACTTGGAAATCCTCCAGGTTTAGCTTGGGACAGGAGAAGGAGGGAGCACCTGAAGCAGGTGGAGCTACTCTGGACTATACCTCCTAAACTAGGGCTGAAAATTATTCCTGACTAGGGTTTGATTTGGCAAGGAAGGTAAGAGTTGACCTGGGTTTGACCTTGGGAACCTTTCATCTCTTGTTGTCCCAGTTTTCTCCTCTGTAAAATGAGACTTCGTTTCTTCTGTAGATATTCTGTATCAAATGGGTTCCTGTGCATAACCGTGCTTGAAACAGGACTTGGCACACTGGCAGCTTTACATAAATGCCATGGAATAAGAACAGACATTATTTTAAGTGCAGAGCGGGGCTTATGGAGTCCTAATTGCTTGGACCATGTTCAGATAGATCAGGTTGAGCAGGTTTCATCCTGCGGAAGCTTCCCTGTGATAGTTTTCCCTTTCTGCATACAGCCTGGCGCTGAAAGCCATTGACCTAGCCTCTCAGACTTACTTAACCATAGAGTCCTTTAAGATCCAGAACAGTCTCAGGAGATCAGACATAACGTGTCACGTACTGCCATGTGACAGTGCACCAAGAAACCTCTTACCTCTCACCCTACCATGTGTTCATACCACTGATTTACATACACTCTGGGAACATGTGTGTCACCGGAGCAAGGAGGCACCCAGCCTAGTTTCTAGACCTAAAAAATCCAAGGCCATTTTCCACCTTTGCTTTGCTGTAGCAAAATCTTTGTCATGGCATGTGGGTTCATGTAAGCCAAGCTACTCCTTGGAGCTGGACTGAGAGCCTGGAGTTGTTGCTGAATAATGACATTTACCCTGCAACCCCACCACCTAACAATAACTTCATATAGTTCCCAACATGGGGCAGGAACAGTGGGTTCCTCTTCAATATAATGCTGTCAGTTCATGAGCAAATAGCTGAGGGTTTATATATCAGAATTATTAATGTATTTTTCGTAGTAATTTTCAGGGGGAAAAATGTATCTTTCAGTAAAGGGACAGCTGAGCTCAGTTGCATTCATTCTGAGGGCCCCAAGAAACAAAGCCAACACCATGGTGTTCTTACTTCACATAAGAAAGTCTATGTGAAGTCTAATTTCTGCAGAAGTGCATTTCAAGAACTTAAACCTTGCTCACATAAAGATACCTTCCAAAACTTAAATACAGCATATTCAGTTAGGCACTGGTGTTTTAGTTTGTTTTGGTTTTGAAAGCTATAAAGAAATAAACTGGAGCCCTGTTTATTTTTAGCAGACACCTCTAGAAAGCCCTGAAAAATATTCTATTTATAAAGCAGAGAACCGTTTTCATGCCAACTGGCTTAGAAATCAGAATGAATAGGCCTGAGTATCAGAAAAAGCAAACGTTTGTGTTTGCAAGATTCCATCAATCCATCAGCAGTTCTGAACACCTCAAAGCAATTGACCTGGTTTTGCTTTTGACTAATGAAAGGCTACCTAGAAATTGATAAGTTGTGCTTAATTTTCTGAATAGATTGGAACTGAATGAGTGACACAATGGGATTTAAAAAAAAAAGTGAATTTTAAAATGAGAGTGTCTTTCATGAGTTATGCTTCACAGTGAAAAGATAGTGAATTTAAATAATTTTCTGGTTAAATTATTTCACTATGACATTATATAGAACATTTATAATTTCATCATCCTTTAAGGCATTAAAAATGAAAATGAAACCTTGGTTGAGTAAATTCAATGGCTATAAAACACTCTAGAAACTGAATGTAAGTGACCCCATGCCAGTCGGGGGCAGAGTGGGGGGCAGGCAGGCCGCACCCTGCCACTTAATCTTTCTGATCAGCGATGTGCCACTGCTTTTATAAACATTGTAGTAACAGCAATAACAATGAAACACCTCTTACTGTGTGTCAAACATTCTATCAAAAAAATTAAGTGGGTTATTTGTTTTAATTTTGCAATAATATATCGACGAGGTAGACACTGCACCCATCTTGCAGATGGGGAAACTGGGGTTTTTTAGAGGCATAGCAACTTGTCAAAGCTCACACATCTGAAAGTATTGAAGGTGGTTCAGACTCCAGTTCATAGCTCCAGCCTAGAGTTCCCTGATTGCCTCTGAACGAGCACTGAGCCAACAATGAAGAGCTCAGTGCGAGAGGCTCAAGGAGACTGAAGGTTGTGACAGTCTGTGTTCTGATGATAACCTAAGAGAGTTTGGGAGTCTAAGGCAAACCTTCTATCCTTATCCTCAAAAGAATGGCTTCTTACTTCTTTATGTAATCTCCATCCATTGATTAGCCCAGGAGAGCCTAGGCCTGATCTCTCTCGGGTGTCCGTCATACATAAGTGATTTCAGTTTTACTCACAGCTGTCTGTTTTTCTGGATGGCTCTCCATTCTCTTTTCAGCTCTAATTCAGATCTCTCTTAATACATGACCTGGGATGCAGCAGTCATTCAGGAGATGTATGAGAAGCCAGGGAAAACAAGTGCCTGCATCCATGTAGACTGTATGTAGATTTGGACACTCTGTTCAGTGTATGGAGGGGCTGGTAGTTCAATCCACATTTCATCCTAAGAATTTCTTGTGTTATTACTTCACTATACTTTATCTTTGTGTAAAACATCTTATTGCATATTTCAATAATGGTAACTTTCTCCACCATTTTTAATGCAGTCCTAAGAATTTCTTGTGTTATTACTTCACTATAATTTATCTTTGTGTAAACTATCTTATTGCATATTTCAATAATGGTAATTTTCTCCACCATTTTTAATGCAATCTAAAGGACATAATTGTTTCCATTTATTTTGCTCTTATAAATAATATTCATATTGAACAGCCTTATGCATAGCATTTTTATTTGATCTTATATTATTTCATTAGCATATAATTTCTGAGTAGTGATTAGTGGGTCGTAGTATAAGCCATGTGTAAGACCTGTGATGCACTGTCCAGTCTTTTTCCCTTTTCCTATGATTTATCTTATTTTGATGTGTTGCAAGTGTACTACATTTCTGTGGGTGCCTGTGGTTTCCAGAAGAGGCCTTTGGATCTGGAACCCCTGGAGCTAGACTTACAGAAAAGCTTCATGACGTGGGTGCTAGGAACCAAACTCAGGTCCCTCCGAGGAGCAGCGAGCCCTCAACCACTGAGTCATGTCTCCAGCTCCCATTGTCCAATTTAAATAAAACAGGAACCACATAATATAAAAGTATTTGAGATATCTATCTTAAAAAGAAAAACATAAAATTCATTTTAATAGTTTCATTTAACCAAGTTATCCCCAATATTATTATTTTTGTATGTGTTTACTACAAAGGTTTAGAAAGAAAGAAAAGAATAAAATTCATTTTAATAGGTTTCAGTTAACCAAGTCACCCCCAGTATTATTATTTTTATATGTATTTACTACAAAGGATTTTAGAGATTTTCAACACTTTTTTTCTATGAAGATCCAAAAATGTGGTGTATGTTTCCTCAGTTGAGGCTAACTAACCTCATGCCTAAGTAGTGGCTAGCATATTAGGCAGCATTGGCCTGTGATTGAGATATGTATGTATATATATGCACATGTGCATTACGTACATATATATTATAGTATAGTTTAAATTTATCTATGAGGTTATTTACATTTATTTATTTATTTATTTATTTATAAATTTATTATCTAGTCTATTAAAACAGCTCATTTTTGAACAGCCAGCCTTTCTGCATCTTGCCCTGTCCTGCTGCCAACCAAGAGTATTACCTGGATCACTCCCTTTAGCATTTATTCTAAATATCCTGGTAATTTTTTTTTTCATTATTGGAAATATTTTCTTGATATCTGTTTCACATGACTCATTTTACCAGATCTTAGGGTACACCAAGATGAATCAAAAAAAAAAAGGCTTATAATCTTTCGGAGAAGGGACACTTAGGCAAACTTTGACTAAAATGCCTTTAAGAGTAAAGGCTAGCACACGTACACACCTCAGAGAGAAGGTGAAGTGTGATAAAGTTCACGAATGAGGATTAGACAAAATGCTGAGGGGATTAGAGAAAGCTTCTTGAGGAAAATATAATTATGACCCGAGCCTTGAGGGCACAGTAAAAATTTAATGGGCAGAGAGAGAGAGGGGACGGTTTGGCCTGTAACTATCTTGTTATCCCAACCAGATGGCAGGGTGGTGACGGCTGGGACGTTGCCTCTCTTTGTGCTTAGCTCTCCCCAGAGCGCCTTGCCAGAGTTTCACAGTGGAAGGTGCTTGTAATGTTTGTTGAGCCCAATTAATAATACATGGTTGGATGGCACTGGCTGAGGGACACCCGGCCTGTGTGCCTGCCTTCGCCTCTGCACTGAAGGGGCCCCGTCAGCTTTTCAGTCATTCCTCGGACTGCACAGGCACGACCTCCCCACTTCACTAAATCACTCTGGACTGAAACTAGTTCTTTAGAGCCAAAATGGTAGATAAATGGGCACCGGCGCTTTAACTTCCAGCTGACCTATTTGTCACTTACTCCAATTCCTCTGAGCCTCGAAGCTGCAGAAATAGGGCTCAAGGACAAACGGCGACCTGGGAGCGGGAAGGCACGTCGTCTTTTGTTTTATTTGTGACTCCCTTATACTGACTGGCATTTGCTTGGCAACCTGGCAAGTTTCACAGGAATTGCGACCCTTGTTTCGTGATTCAGAAAAAGGGAATTCAGAGAGGTTACTTGCTCAAGTGGCTTTGAAGAGTCAAAACTAGAAATCTCATCTTCTAATGCCCATGCCTTTGTCTTTGTGTGTATTCTAAAGTTGGCCTGCCTGTGTAAAAGGCTGACTCCAGTGCTTTTGGGGTATGTCTGCTCAACATTTCCCAAGTCTGGGAAGGAGGGAAGAGATAAGCTTCCTGGTGACATGAAGAATGTATAGTACCAAACAAAGCTAAGGAAGCGGTGACACTAACAGTTAAATGATGCTAACAGACATTATAGCAGATGCTACCCTCAAGTTCTTAATTATAGGGAAGATTGTTCTAAGTGAGTTCCACATACCTGTGGGCTGTGTGTTATCATACCCATTTTACAGACTGAAAAATAGATCCACTAGGTGAATTTACCCAGAGTCATTAGAAAGCAATACAATCACCTATTATGTTCTTACCCTAAGACAACTATTTGGCATGGTGGATTTTTTTTTTTTTTACAAGATATTTTGAGTTTATACTGATATATTAAAAGGTGATACTTTGGGTTTCCACTGACCATCAAGTAATACACATTTTTCTCATGAAGTCAGAAACTCTTCAGAAGACTCATTCTTCATTCAAGTGAATCACTGTGGGCTAGGGGCTGGGATCACAGTGGTGAGCTGACTGAAGCTTCAGGTCTCCCTCCTCAGCTCCAGGCTGCACTGGACTTTCACCACCACCAGCCAGTCACTCCTCTGTGGTTTCCTTTCCAGGTGATGGGCTCTCTGCTAGTGAATCCCTCCCCAGCTCTAGCCCCTTTGTGCCCCAGGACATTAGATAGAATGTTAAAGAAAGCATCGTTAGCAACATAAATGTCGGACACATACACACTCTGAACTAAAGCAAGCAAAGTAGTTATTCTGTCCTCCAACGTGCCATCCTCTGCCATACCAGCCTCTACTCACACCCTGTGTCACAGAATTCTCTGCCATACCAGCCCCTCCTGTATTGCCCTCCGTCACATTCTCCCCGTGATGCCAGCCTCTAACGTACTACACATTGTCACAGCATCCTGTGTCATACAGCCCGTAATTGGTCCATTCTCTATCGCAGTACCCATTACATTCTCCTCTCTGGTACCACCCTCCCTCTACTACCCTGATGGTACTATGCTCTATTGCTTCTCTCCTCTACTGTACAATGATGTCTTCTGTTTGGGGCAGAGACTTCATCCATCTCTTCCTGTATCCATTACAATCGATCCCTGAGGGTTTGCTCTGTAACAAGACAAAATCCAGCTGACCCTGAGCTCACCTCTCCTTCCTTCTCACTCTTTAAAACTTGAGTAAAGCAGGCTCTGCTTGCTTGGTTCTCGAATGTCTGCAGGTAAGCATGGGGGGAGGTGAAATGCAGGTGTTCTCTGCCCTGTGCCCAAGTACTGGCAGTCTTCCCAACTCTTTTCTCTGTCCTGTTCGTTCTGTGCCTCAGCACCAGCCATGCATGTAACACACAGTGCCCCCTGGCTTGATCTCTTTGGGGAGATGGCTTTTGTGTTTCCTGGTGCTATATCCACCAGCATGTTAGGAGTATTTGAAGGGAAAGGTAACTTCCCTGCAGTCCCAACAAGCATTCCCTGGGTCACTTCTCATTTGGGAACTCATCCATTTTGAGAACTGCTAGCTTATTTTTCTGGTCATTTGGGGTTTTCTGGAGACTCTCTGAAATTACGTTGCCTAGAAAAGACAGCCAGAGTTTAGAGAATTCTTCCCCTTGCACCTTTACATCTGAAATAACTGTTTGTCGTTTGCTTTAGGAACACTATAGTGGATTCTCTTTGTCTAGCACCTGTCCTGCTAGAACATGGCTCACAACAGGCATCCAAACCAAAATGTACCCAATGGATGAGTGAATGCCCTGGGGGCTCACCAAGCCATCCTCACTGGGCTTCCAAGCCACTAGGTGTGCACTACACAAAGAGAATAACTGGAATTTACTTTCCAAGCCTCTGTGTGGCCAGGCTGAGTACTGGGCATTCTGAAACCTTAGGCAAACAATGAATACTGCTTTCTGAAGCAATGGGATCTCAGTCAACCACAAAAGGAGTGGATTTCTGACACCTGGTACATTATAAAAAACATTATACTAAGAGAAATAAGTCAGACACAAACAGATAGTCGTCTGTTTTCACTTACATGAGGCTTCCAGATTATACCTGACTGTGTAGACAAGAAGTGTAAGAGTGTTTACCAAGGGCTGGAGGAATAAACCAGTAGGGAACTGTCATTTGATGATGAGTTCAGAGTCTGAGGATGAATAACAATGACAGTGGCATTGTGAATATACTTAATAGAAAGGATCCAATTATACCTGACACAATTAAGGTAAATTTTGTATTGTATACATTTTATCCTAATAATATATTGTCCATTTTCCTCCTTATAAGATAAAATGCTACCTTTCTTTCATTCTTTGTACCAATTTAGCTGCCCTTTTTATGATGAGTTTGTATTAGATGCCCTTGCTGAAGAGTCCTTCCTGCTTGAGGGGGTGGGGAGTAAAGGCTTGGGGCTTGGGGGTTATAAATGCAGTTCTCATCGTGGCTGCTCAGTGTAAGACACTGTTTGTGATAGTGAGGTCTGAGCAGGGGACAGACATTCTATTCTAACTAAAGACACCATTGATTTTCTTGGCTGCAAAGCAACACTTCTGTAAGCAACAGGTTATGCCCAACTTCTTTCCTGCCCACAAAAAATACTGTCTGTCATGCTATGATCTGTCCCATGCCTTGCCGGACTCTCGTGGTATGATGGGTGGATTCATCTTCTCAGTCATATATAGGGGGTGCAGAAAACATGAAGACACTGAAATTACTTTTTTTCTCTGCTATGCTGACGATTTTGTGTGTGTGTGTGTGTTTTATGTGGACGTGTGAATTAGGAGTAGGAGTCATTGTATGTGCATGTTACAGGGTGGAGATGTTTATGGCAGGGTCACATAACTGGGTGTGGAAGCTGGAAATGGATATTAGGTGTCCTCCTCCATCACTCTTTGACCAGCGAGCCCCAGGGATCTTCCTATCTCTATCCCCAGCCCACTCAGCTTTGTGGTTACAGGAACACACAACCACACCTGGCTTTAATGTGGGTGCAAGGGCACTGCACTCAGGTCCTTTTTAACCCACTGAACCATCTCCTCAGTTTACTCTTCCTGCTCAGAACTTGTTTATAAGATTAAAGGCCAGGATGCTTGGGGTAGGCTGTGCAGATACTGTAACATTATTTTTAATAATTCATAGGGAGCCATGTTTGAAAACGGGTCATAATGTCTTTTCTGGATTCCTAAAGCAAGCTCTGTGCACGCTGCCTCCTTCCCAATAGGGGAAGGGAATGGTAGCAGAGACTTGCTTCTGACCTGACGCTTGCTCCTTGTTCGTTACAAGACAGGAGCATAGTTAGCATGTTGGAAAGGATGGCAGTGTCTGATCCTTTGGCTCAAGGAGCCCCACCTGTAGGTCATGGGGCTCATGGGACAACCTGGTACCATTTCATCCTTCTGCATACATGGGAAACAGACCACATTAGTCACCAGGACTGCCCTTTATCAAAAGAGTATCTTTTCATCCCAAGCACCTTATGACTGAAGGCGATACTACAAAGCCCCAGTGAAGAGCTGGGACAAGACAGCTGTCAGAAGAAAAGCCTGCAGTGCCCTTTGGAGGCAGCTGAGCCAGTGTTCTGGTGAGGCAGGCTGTCCAAGCAGGGTACAAAGATTGAAGTTTTCCCTCTCTTTGCTAACAGTGGTGGTGGTGGTGGTGGTGGGGTGTGTGTGTGTGTGTGTGTGTGTGTGTGTGTGTGTGTCCTTGATTCAAGTCAGTCTGTGGGCCAAAGCAAGACATCTTTTTAATTGCACATGAAAGTAACTTGCAGGCTAGCCAACAGAAGGATCTAGGTAGGAGATGGGAAAGTTTCTCAAAACCCAGAGCTTAGAGGGAAAAGCAAGGCAGGGAAGGAGGGAGCATGGGTGGAGGAGAAGGGGACAGGTGGCTGCCTTTCATCTGGATACTCAGGATGACACATCTGGTGTCAGGGAAACTGCTCTTTCTAACTGACAGGGAAGCTTTGCAAGCAGGGGAGGGCTCAGCCATCGGGTGAGCTGGAGATCACGAATTACCATGACAGCTTCATGGCATGTGGAGTACGGGGTGATTTTCACCAGCAGTGCTTAAATTAGCTTCTCTTGGACCTGGTATGATGTGCAGTCGGAGAGGGAGTGCGAGGCCTGAGGAAGGAGGATGGTGATTCCGAAGGGCCACAGTCTAGGAAAGAAAGTACATGTGAAAAGTGGCCCCTACTTTCTGAGTTTGATTTAATGGAGGTGCCAGGCAGCACTGGTACCATTAATTAGTGGCTTGTCAGTTCCTCCAGTAAAACGTCTCTGAGTCCTCTATTATAAATATTCCAAGGACCCTGAATACCCAGACTCTGAACTTCCTCAATTGAAGATCTTGCCAAAAATCTAATCACCTGTGCCACCCAGCTAAGCAGCCTTGACGAGCTGTTTTGCCCTGTGCACTTGCGTTTCAGGGATTTGACTGAGCAAGACTGCGTGAACAAGTGAGTGAGCAAGTGCTTTCCTGAAAAATCTTCCACTCAAACAACGTGAGCTGAGGAAGTGCCTTTTAATAAGTAATCAGCTGGAAGAGATCAGGCTGTCTGGCCATCTAATAATGCTTGCTGGATCACTGGGGACCTTTAAAACATTCTGGAGCAGGGCGCTCTGTGATTTGTTGAGTACTTGGCTGAAAATTCTAGAAAGAAGAAGAGCTTGAGTAATTCTCTGCATGTACACATATTTACACATGCAGATATATAGAAACAGATATATTGTTAATATATCATATATAAATATAAATTACAAATTAGCACTCCTGGGCCATGTCCTGCCAAAGGTTTTACATATAGTTATTTTATCTACATTGGAAGATAAATTTTTATTACAAAGATGAGAAATCTGAAACTCAGAGAAGGCGAGGAAGTGATTGGCAGGTGTGGGACTTGAACGTGGATCTGTTTGACTCCATAATCCACGCTCTTAACCTCTGCCTCTCAAATAAGTATGGCTGGCTTTTATAGAGCTTGTGGGTGCTCACAACTGTAAGAAGGCCAGCCTGCCAGGTCCTGCAGCAGGGTGTTACAGGAACTGTTGACCTCTCCTTCAGAGCGACCGAGCGACCGAGGAAATGAAAGAGAGACACCGCAGGGCTTCTAAGCCTTGCAGAAGTACTCAGCAGACTTGGACACACAAGAACCCCAGTTCTTTTTTTGTGGTATAGCCAGCCCAGTTTTTGTCTGCCCATGGAAGGTGAACAGTGACCCAAACCAGGACTGGGAACCAGAGCAGCGCACCTGACCTCTAGTTCTGCTGTCTGTAAATCCTGTTTTGCCAGGACAGGCCCTGCCCCCTCTGAAGTTTGTAGAGGGAGTAAACACCATTCTCTGTCCAAGCCTCCTAGGATTTATGGGCAGCAGCTCCTTCTGCCTGCACTGATGCACTGTGTACAGCAAACACAGATGACCTTTGCAGCGATTTCATCTCAGCCTGCTTCCGTCTAGAAGACCTGTTTTTTTTTTTTTCTTATTGACGTTGTTTCCAACTAGTTCTAGCTATTAACTCTCTTGACTCCTGCCGCTCTAGGAAGCCCATCCACAGAGGCTAACAGCTGGTAATTCAAGAGCCAAGGTCTGATTGGTGCCTTGAAAGCATCCCCAGTTCCTGTCCATCTGAGTCTTAGGTCCAGTGCTTTCAGGCAAATGGAATTGCTCCCCTTCCTTCCAGACCTTTCTAATCCCTCCTCAGGAGGGGCCGGGTTGCAGGCACAGATTGGCCTACTAGTATGAAGGTGCTTTGTGAGTCCTTTTCTTACAAGTTGGTTCCCATGTGGTATTTGTTAGTCACAGCTAATTATGAAGTCCTTGGCCAAGGCACTAGACATTGTTCCTTGGGTTCCTCCCCCCTCATTCCCCCCTTACCCCCTGTTGCTGCAGAACAAAACCTATTGTGACTCTCAGGAGGTTGGCTATGCACATATTTTCCAGTGAAACTCTGATGGGCTCACTGCTGGGGTCTCATGTTTCAAATTCAAACTGAACTGGATAGAGCATTATTCACTGACATTGACAGAGCCCGCCCGCCTTTGGTCTGTGCAGACATTTCTCCCACACTGCACTGGGTCCCTCACCGGCAATTTAGACAATTCACTGAAAATAATTCCCAGCATTACTCAGAACCTGGGTAATCTGTACAGAATAGTATAATGTTAAGAGCGTTAGATCATAGGAAGCTCAAGTGCCAGGTGTCGCCAGCTGCCCTGGATGGCAAGGTTGCAGAGTCTCTTTCCTGTTCCCTGGGCAGACTGCCTCAGTGCTCACCTGTGCTGTGTACTGGGCTTCTGCAGAAAACTTCCACATCCTAAAAGCAAGCTTGAAATGTGTAACTGAGCCCCCTCATTTGTTCATTCCTTGGATGAAGAGACTGGCCACTGCGGGTCCTTCCCTTACCTCAGGTCTATATGAGCAAGTGTATTTGAGGACAGAATGAGAGTTGGAACCCAGATCTCCCAACATCCAGGGGCCCCATTTCTTTTCCTGTGCTGAGCTCGTTCTGGAAAACATCATCAGGCTGCCTTTCTCCCTCGATTATTGCCCCTACCTTATGTGAAGACCTTCCTTATGTGCAGGAGACAGGAACTGTAGACGAATGGAAAATAGCAGCGACATCATACTGTTTTCCCTAAACCACCTGGCAACCCCGTGCCATCTTCTGGACTCATCCAGGATTCAGAGTGCAAGGCTGATGCAACTGCCATTAATTTTCCATTACATTCATGAGACCCCCACATTGAAATCACGTGAGAAGGTTTTTATCACTGTTGTTTAACAGAAGACCCTAGACTGGAGTTGCCCATTTGGGGTTACATGGCAGCTACAAATACTAGGGCTGGGGATGTTGATGAATTGCTATCACGGATGGCATGCTTCTACCTAAATATAGACTGAGACTACATGGTTAAGGAGCGCTGTGAGGAATTAAAGCCAATAATCTAGATAAAGGCTCTGTGTAAAATATATCAGGCCCTGATAAATGTTCCTGTCACTGTAATGTAACCGCTCACTGTCATACACACGGGGGCTTGAGTTCATATAAAAGCCAGACACATTAAAACTTTGTCCTTAACTTCGACCCTTCTGCATTCTGTCACAAGCTTAACATTAACCAAACAGAGCTTGGGTTATCTATAGACCATGAGTTCAGCCTAGTCTTTCCCTGGAAGCTTATAAAACTGAGCACTTCCTGAAAAGGGGAGGGTATGACTACGGGCTTTTAAGAGAAGAAGCTACAAGAGAAACATCGGAGAGACTGAAAAAATGAACTCCTCTTCCTTTGACTACGAAAAGTCCCTAGGGTGTCCTGGGGCTCAAAGCTGCCTGTCTCCAGCAAATGAAGCCCCCTGCTGCCCCTACAACTTGGGTGTGCTTGGGACTCTTTCAAACTCTTCTTTATTTTCCAGCCAAACAAGAACCAAAAGTCCAGAAGCTTGTTTTCAAAATTTAGGAAAACAGATGTTTTTGCTTATTTTTTTTCTTTAGTCTGTCTTCTGCCAAAATGCAGACTTTTCACTGGGTTCTATAGTTGTTTTTCTGTTTTGTTTTGTTTTTACTTTTAAGACAAATCTTGGACAAGGGTCACTGTAAAAGGAAGAAGGGTGGGCATTTTCAAACCGGGGAGCTCTCTTTTTTAAGACCTGAATGAAAATATGCAAGAACCCAATGATAGGTCTGCTAGAGGCCATGAGAGAACAAGACTGATGGATTCCTTTCTAGAAGAGTCTCAGGCTTTCTTCCCAGACCTGATGCCTGGGGCTGCCTAGTTAATCAGGAATAGGACAGTGAACATTGCTTTCTTACAGAATTCTGGTGGAACACATGCTGCATACCAAGTAAGGCCCAGTACTATTCATGGGCCCTATAGCTCCCAGCCTGCTAAACATGGCAGATACTGATTAGCTTCTATGGCTTCTTTAACCAATCAACAGGAATTAGCATCAACACGCAACACAAATACGTCATCATATTTGTCACTGTTAGTCAGAAGTCTGACTCTAGTCCTGCTGAACTAAAATGTAGGAGTGACAGGGTTACATCGTTTCTTTAGACAGTCTCAGGGAGTTGTTTTGTTTTGTTTTTTACAGAAAGGATCTTATAGGATAGCCCTGGCTATCCTGGAACTGGCTATGTAGATCAGAGTGGCCACTAAGTCAGAGATCTGCCTGCCAAGTACTGGGATTACAGGGATATGCCACCATGCTCCATCAACAATTCACTTTTTGAGTTTACATTATCTAGATTTCCAAGGCAACCATCATCCCTAGCCTCCTAGACTTCATCCTCCATCTTCAAAGGTAGCAACATCAGGTTGAGTTGTCTCTCATTGTTCCACTCAGGTCAACCGTACTGCCCTTCAGAGGCCACTATCAGAGGCCTTGGTAGGTCACACTAAACCCACCTGTATAATCCAATACTATGTCCCTGTTTTAAGGTTAGTGACATTTGCTACTGGAAATATATTCACAGGTTCTAGGTAAGAACAATATGGACCTTTTAGCAGGGAGCACTATTGCCCAGAACAGATAACACAGCTCATTTTTTATACAAGTACAATGGTTGTATTTAGTAGAGCTTTCAGTTATAAGAAGTGGAACCTAACAGAAGCTAATAAAAAGAAAGGATCTTGTTGGTTCATATACTAGGAAGGAGGACTTCAGGTCAAGTGAGACACAGCTGAATCCACTGTCTAAAGCCATTACTGAAGCCCTCACTTTCCTATGCTGGGTTTCCTTGGTGGATGGTTCATTCTCAAGAAACGAAGGATAGCTAAAGCATCTCACAGTCAATTCTCGAGACCAGGAGGAACCTGAGCTCATTGTCAGTGCTAACAAACTCTCAGGGATGACACTCAACTGCCCAGCTTGTACACTTGTAAGTGAATCACAGGCAGATTATGTACAGACAAATATGACATTGTCACCAGAGGAAGGAGAGAGCTGGCTGTGCCAAAGCAGCAGGTGTCTACTCCATCATATTACAGCTTGATTTCAGAACCATGAAATGGAGATAGCATTTGTCTTCAAGCCACAGACAAACTTGAAAGAGTCCAGAAGTGGTTCATCTAAGGCAGGTAAGTTATTGAGTTAGTACACAGGAAGAGGGGCTGGCATGGTAGTTAAATCTGGTTGGAACCAGATTGCCTTATTTTATGTCCAAGTTATGTTTACTTAGTTTCATTATTTGTAAAATGAATGGTAATGCTCTCCATCTCAGGGGCACTAAACATTGTGAAGTTGAAGTATGCAATGAGATGCTTAAACTAGAACCTTGTCAATGTAAATACCTAATGAACAACAGCTGTCTTTGAGATTGTTACCATTTTATTATCACATTGTTTGGCACAGATGGCGTGGGGACTTGGAAAGAGGGTACAAATTAAATTGGGTACTTTATTGGGTTCTGCTTTCTAGCTGGAGCCAGTCTCTTCTTTCATGAACTTTTTTTAATTTATTTTTTATTGGCTATTTTATTACATTTCAGATGCCATCCTCTTTTTCCATTTCCCCTCCCTAGAAAACCCCTATTCCATCCCCCCTTCTCCTTTTTGCTCTTATACAATTTTTTAAAATGTTAATCAAAGGCTTTATAAGTTTGGTAATGCTCAATAACAAGATGCCCATACAATGAGAAGTGTAACCCAATACGCAACATAGATATATCAACTATCTTTGACTGGCAGAGACACAAGAGAATATCCGCCTCCCTGTTCCCCCCGACTCTCGTCTCCTAGCTCCTTCTCTTCTCCTCCTCTCCTTACTCCTCCTCTTCCTCTTCTTACTTCTCCCACCTTAGCTCCCACTACATATCACCCTTTCTGTTAAAATAAAACTTTTCTCTCAAAATACAATTAGAGCATAACTATACCAATTTGTGTCAGTAAGGTACAAGATAGACCTAATACCCAGTCCATCATTTTGTTACTAACCAGAACCTCTGTCATCTCTCCTAACTAAAAACTTAGTTCTGGACCTGGCTTTTTTCTTGGCTTTAGAATGAATGTCAGCTGAAAACCATCCTCTCAAATCTTTTCTCTCAATGTAAATAGCCGGGATTGGCTATGAGACTATAAATCTTCAACCCCATCAGAAATCCAGAATGACTGAATTAACTGAAACTATGAAAAACACAAAGCATAGCTTCTAAAACTTAGCCAATTTATAGAGACTGCTAAATACCTGGACAGTCCCTATACTACAAAACGTTGGAGCATCCAATCTTTAGCCTTCTGGCCCAGGATCATCTATCTGACAGACCAAGTGATGCAGAATTATTAAGGGCTAATTACTCTGTCTTGGCAGATATAATCAGTTGACTATTCTGCAAGCGTGTCCTTTTCTGGACAATAATTTGTCTGTAGATGACAAGAGGCAATTCTTGCCTAGTGGCTGTCGCACCACAACTGGAGTAACTCCAAAGATGTTCAATTTCTTAGAATCCAAGACAGGGAAGCTGTCAGGAGCAGACAGGTCTCTAATCAAAATGAACATTAATACAGAAATGTTTGTAACGTCAATTCTGTGGACTTCTGAAGTTTTGAAAACCAACTATCCATATAAGGCAATCTGGACTGTTGTCTGTTAACTCCTCTCAGCTATTTCTAAATAAAATATAGAAAACACCTTAATAATAAACTCAGAGCCATGAATTTGCTATAGGCCCTTAACTCACAGGGCCTTAACCATCTCAAATCAGTTAAAAAAATTAAAGAAGGACTTGGTCTAAGCCTTGTATTCCTAAATGTGTCATATATGCACAATGACTATGAGAGTAACAATATTAATCTCACTTTTATATCAATAAGAAACTTAAACCAATGAAAACCTTAAATTTGAAATCAAAGTAAATTTTGTACCATTTAAGAAATTATAACTTCAGCTTAAAAGCAATTATACAGACTTCTACCAATAGGTTATGGCTACGCAATAAATTCTAGCTATCCTCCCCCCACCCCCCGTTTCAACAAAATCACTACTTTTCCCTAGAAAGACAGCCCAATATTAACCACCTCAGTCCCCAAGGCCAGGGAATAGGGGCACCGACTCTTCATTAACTTCTTCAAGCTGATTATGGGCGTCGTCAAGATATTAGAAGAGGGGTGGGGGAAAGAGTAAATTGATAAGCCTTTGATGTCTGTATCTTCACTGCATCCAGCTGAAATTCCAGGACGTCAGAGGTTTCGAGCAGGTCTGCTCAGCTTGCCTGATGAGTAGATACACCAAGGCTCTGTATTCTGCAATATACAATTCTCAAAACAAATTTTAGTATCAAGATAATTTTTTTTGTTTAAATTCTGGAAACTAGTCTTGTGGCGGCCTGCCTTTGTTATGTCTAATCCATATAGTTCTGGGAGTTTCTATGAGGGTGTGTTCCCACCATCCTCCCATTCCCGCCTCCCTGCTCTCAATTTCCCCAACATTAGGGAATCCAAACTTTCAGGCACTGAGGCCCTCCACTTCCACTGATGCCTGGCAAGGCCACCCTCAACTACCTATACAGGTGGAGCCATTTCATGAACTTTTTATCTTCACCATGGAGAAAAGGTTGCTACTGTCACCTCATATGTGGGTTTTGATATGATTACAATGACCATCTTTCTGCCCGTGACATTGACTGTGCGTGTCCACCACCAAATGAATGTTCTGTCAGTGTCTCTGAGTTTGGGTTCTTGAGGGAATCCTGTTAGTTTGCTCAGTGATTGTCTTCAAATAAGAATGCAGAGTCCATTTGATCAGCTGTGACTGGCAGTGGGGGCAGGTTAAGCTGGAAAGTAAAGTGGAGTACTAACAGGAAATTGACCATCTTGTTTTTTGCAAGAGTGCAGAGCAAAACACAATTTCCCTAAGGAACAAAGCAGCCATTTTCAGAGAATACTGGTCAACTTGAATGTTTTAGATGAGGACGATTGAAAATGCCTCGTAGAAGCATGCAAGATTTCTAAAGAAAAACTGTTCTCTCTCTCTCTCTCTCTCTCTCTCTCTCTCTCTCTCTCTCTCTCTCTCTCTCTCTCTCTCTCGACATTTGTAAATGAGGAACTGTCAGGGCCAGTTAGACAGACAGACACCCCCCACTCTTTTGCTCATATAGTCTCCATTTCAGAAACTCACTCCTGAAGCAGCTCTGGGAAGATGCTCAAAGATGCTGTTGGAAGCAAATTCCAGAAAGATCAGGGATATCCCCCAGAATCCTCCCTTTGGTGGTGGGAAGGGTTTTCTGTGACCCCCTTCACTTTTCAGAACCCTGAGGCTGTTCTCAGCAGCCTCCAACCAGACTGTTCAGGACACTTCAGTGGACAGTGGAAAGCCAAGTGTCCTTGTCTTTTAACAAGGACCTATGCACCAAACCTCTGTCGTAATGGGGGGAGTGGGATCAGAAAGTACTGCTGGTGTTTCTTATCTCTGCAGCACTAAGGGAGATTGGAAATACTTTGGATCAGGGCTGGATATCTTGGGATATCCACTGAGCACTGAGATTTAGGAGGAGACAAAGCTTTGTCACAGTTTTGATAGAAGCCTGCTGGGAAAGTCTCCACTGTAGTGGCCCCCATGCCCCTTTCTAGTTGAACAATTCATAGGCCCCATGCCTGCTTTCAAATGGATTGGTTTTGAAGCAGTCAACAGAAAAGCAGCCCGCTGCCAGGGCCAACCATCAAAAGAGAAAAGAGAGCATCGCAAACTGTGGGTGAATACTCGTGAGAAATATGACAGTCCAGAGGCTCATTCTGCTGGCCTGACCCGAGTGTGTTATCTTCCCAAAGGACCCCGTGGTTTAATGGATGGGGCTTTAACCTACCCAGAGGCCAGTCTCTGCTGGACAAATGGAACCTCATCCCTGAAGGCATCGACATACTCATGACACACGGACCTCCTCTAGGTAAGTAGTGCAAAGGTTGGGCTTTCGTCATACAAAATGCTCCCCTCCCGCAGCATCATAAATAATATTTTGGGAGCATAATAATGTTTCTCCAGAAAAAAAAAAGAATGAGTACAAAAAAGGAAAGTCAATGTCTTTAAAGAAACTCAATGTGGAAATTAAACTCAGCAGTTCTGCTAGGTGTTCATGAAAATAATTTTCTTTTCATTTATTCAAGTCAAGGGGGAAAAGTTAAATGAACATGGAAAACCAGAGTCTTTTAAGCTTGGTAATTTATTTTAAGAACTGTATTCTCTTCACGGTAAAGGGATAGGGTGGGACACGGAAGAAGACAGAGACTACCAATCATAGGCGTTTGAATGGCAGGGAAATGAAAGAAACTTTTGTTCAAAGGGGTTCATCTTCCTTTCACACATAGCACTGGGCCTGAGGTATCTTTAAAGGTTAACATTTGAGATGATTATATGAGAAAAAAAAAGTTTTCTAAAGATGAAATATTTTCAGTAAGGACTTGTCCTGAAAATGACTTACAGATAGGTATTTTTCAGGCATGTTATAGCAGCATTCTGATTTATATAGTCTCTGGGTGTCAAAGCTACCGCCCTAGTGACCCAGATTATTGGTCAGAAGATGGTTATTTGATTTAAATAATTCTATCCTAATTATCGACGAGCCCGTTAACTGGTCTGGCTTGCTACAGGACATTTTGAGCCAGGACTCACCAGCCCGATCTCACCATCTACTTTGTACAGACACTTTCTGCTAAGCATGTTCCGAAGAAAAATGCAAACATTTCTATTTGAATGCACATGCTGATCTTTCTTTGTTTCTTTTGTGTGGGGGAACACATTTTTTTCTATATTATTTCAGTGCATGGTATTAATAGAGTTTTCTTAGTCATACTGGGTTGAAGGTGACTTTCATGATTTCTGTTGCTGTTCCCTGTTAAGTTTGAACCTCCACTCTGCCAGCCTGCAGAAGAAAACATTTTATAACTCACTCCCAATGCATATTTAATCTTTGTAGATACCCCTGTTAAGAGCCACTTGGAGCTACTTCCCTTCTCTTACAAAGGGAGGGCTCCTGAACAAATGAAAAGAAGAGTGTAGGCTGAGGCCATGGAGCCACATGGTAGTGATGGTGAAGTGGGAAGAAAGGCTAATTCTGTTGTAGTCAGTGTGGTACACTTGGGCCTCCACGGCCACGCCTCTCTCTGAAGCGCTTCACCTCATCCTGCATCCCCTAAGACTGTATTTGCCAAAGAGCCTACTCAAATCATTATCAATTTACTTCCTTATTTAGACTAATTTTATCAGTAAATTGCCAACCAAATATTTTGGCTAGCATGTCTTACTCGGCAAGACTACACTGCAGGTACATTCCAGCCAGCTTGATTCCTCTACCCGTGCAGCCTGACTGGGTGCAGCTCATAGTGGGGGTCCTGGATAGTCACAGCCTGGCTGGGTACAGATCATGGTGAGGGCCTGGATAGCTGCAGCCTGGCTGGGTGCAGTTCATGGTGGGGGTCCTGGATAGTCACAGCCTGGCTAGGTGCAGTTCATGGTGGTGTTCCTGGACAGTCACAGCCTGACTAGGTGCAGTTCATGGTGGGGGTCCTGGATAGCTGCAGCCTGGCTGGGTGCAGTTCATGGTGGGGGTCCTGGATAGTCACAGCCTGGCTGGGTGCAGTTCATGGTTGGGGTCCTGGACAGTTATAGCACTGAAGCATTCCTGTCACTAGAGCATTCCTTCAAACATGACTTCAAACAGCACAAGCAATTCGCAATGAAGTCATTGACTTTGGCATGAGGCAAGTGTTAGTAATAGCTGAGTCTCAACACTATAGTCTACACAATCTCCATATCCTGGCAACGCTGACAACAGAGGCTGCTGCCCCTCTTTTCATAGTAAAAGTGAGATAAACTGGGGTGTACCTATATCAGAGGGAGGTCCACACCCAGAAGCTTCATAAGAAGTCAGACAAAGCTTTCACAGTATAAAGAGCTTTAAGTGTGGGATTGTTTGGAAAATGTGGTGTTCTGGGCGTGAGGCTGGAGAGTTTGAATTCTTGAATTCTCAGTGTGAAGGGAGCTATATGTGCTATTTACTCTACTATTAATAGTCTCAGCAAGATGTTATCTGAGGTGCTCATAGACACAGTGAAGTGTTTTTCCTTCTTCAAGAAAACACACCTACAAGGTAATAACGCCAATCACTGTGGATTCAGAATGCTCCCTTTTCTCGATACTTTTCTATACCCTAGTTTGGTTGTTGCTAGGCACTCAGTCTCCACCTGATAGTCTTCCCATTCTCTCCAGCCACTCCCCTACACCCCAGCTACCCTGTCTTTACAGAGACTAAATATTCATGCCTCCTGCCTGGCCAAGTAGAACAGAAATCTGTCTTCCTGCCCAGCCATTTCTAACAGTAAAAAGTACCTAATGGAGCTCTGAGATGGATTCCCACAGATTGTGATGCAGCCTCTCATCCCACCTGGCTTCTTTATGCCCTGTCCTGCTGAGGTGTATGGATTTCATTTTACACCATAATCATCTAAATAGCTGACTTTTGCTATAATTGATGTCAGTGTTTTATAGATTTTCTGCATTAAGCAGAGGACTAAGTGGCTTTTACTTTAAAACTAGTCAATTAGCCCATGCTTGCTGGATGCCACCAAGGGGTCACGTTGTCTGTTGCTAAAGGGGAATGGAGAAGCAACTGGGTATTCCAAATCTTTGGTTGTCAGGAACCAGCAAGGGTTAAGAGTGATGTCCCTAAGCAGAGCAAGGCATCCTGTGGCCAGTTCCCAGGGAGCTCTTCCGGATCCCCTTTCTATGAACTGCCAAGAGAGTAAACTGGTATGTCTACGCACAAGAAAGAATTCTGAAGAGGAGAAAGCAGCAGAATTGAGTTGGGAAAGAGCTGTTATGGGGCTGCCGGGAACGAGTGCCATTGATCTCACGGAGAAGATTCGAAACCTGTGGTTGAATAAATCAAACTTCTTGCAGAAAAAGAATGTTAATTAACTGGAAAGGGGGGAAAATGGAAACCAAAAAAAAAAAAATTAATCAAAATCCAAAGAAGACAAAACGATGAGTGAATGCTCCTTAAAAGCCATTCTGAGCTTTAATGGGGAGGCTGGGATTACAGATAACATAATAAACCTCTGTGAGTTACGGCTTCCGGAAAGTGGGCGTGAAACCTTACCTGAGGAAGGAAAATTAAGAGTATTGATTGCATTCTGCCCTTAGGTTTTCGAGACTGGGTTCCAAAGGAGCTTCAAAGGGTGGGCTGCGTGGAGCTCTTAAACACAGTCCAGAGGCGCGTCCGGCCCAAGCTCCATGTGTTCGGTGGGATTCACGAAGGTAAGAACACAGGATGGACAATGTGTCGTTCTCCATGACCTCGCACTCTCTAGCAGGCAGCCTCTGCCAGACATGGCATGCTGAGAACGCAGTGATCCCCAAGCTCTATCAAAAAGGAACTGTTTTTATGAGATGAAACCTTATGAGAAAAGCTCACGTCTATGAAGCTGATAAGTATTTTTATATTGTTGTCTTTTAAGTAGAAAAGCAAGTAGGAGCCCTTTACCACAGGCCCCACCCCACGCTCCCCCAAGCAGCCCTGGAGTCTAGGCTCCGTTGCTGCAGCACCAGTAAGGCCAGAGTTTTTTCTTTAATGGCGTTAGACAAGTTGCCCTGGAGGTAGACACAGCCCAAAACATCGATAGTCCCTGCCTGTATCCAGAGTGTCTTACATACCAAACACAGAAAGCCAGGAACGCAAGCTGATCTCTGCAGGGTTACTCTGTAAGTGCGACGAAAGCTTCCTAACATATATGGAAAGAAACACTCTCTGCAAATCAAAAACGTTTCCTTACTGTGCCAAGAATTGTCAGAAATTGTTAGCACTGTTGGCTGAGGTTAATTGGAACAATGAAATCTCTAACTGAAAATGTCCACCTGTTGGTTTCTGTCTTTCAAGGTAAGTTGAGTCAAAGTCCCAGAATCCAAAAGCTTCCAGGAACCTTCAAGGTTCTGGGTTTTGTCTGCTGTGCCTTTTCAAACTGGGATGTCACTGGGCTTTTGTAGACAAGTGAAGTCTTTCCGTCAGCTGATCGGAGGGGGCGGGGGGGGGCGGGGAGGCTCAGAAACTACAAGACTGTCTGGGGCATGTGCATTTGTGTGAGGCAGAGCTGCAGCTGCCATGATTCCCAAACCCTGCTCGCTGGGGTTCTCTGGACCTTATAAATGTCAGAGTCAAGTTGAGGTGTGTGGGGCTGTGTGCTTGGTGAAACAGAATGCCGAGTTTACTCCATGGAGTTCGAAAGCACAGTGGCTTCCTAGTTAGTCGGGTAATAAAGAGCATATTGAAAAGTCGTCCTACAGAGGCCAGAGAAAAATCAGCTTGTTCCAAATACAGGCACAAGCTGACTCTGGAAAGCAGGGGTACAGCTCTGTCAGGAGGCAGAGAAGAGACAGTGGAGCAAGTGGGTGGAGCTGAGACTCCTCTGCTTCCTAAGCAGGAGTATTCTTTAGCAGACAGAGAACAGAGAAATGGGACCACCTATCTAAACTGTATTTCCTGGACGACAGGGTGGCGGTGGGGCTGTTTTCTTGAAAACTAGTTTGAATTCCTGTAGGATTCCTTTGGGTTTGAATTTCACCCTTAAAAAAAAAAAAAGGAGTTTAAGTCATTAATTTACCTTAAACTGGCCAGACAATTGGAGAATTCCACTGAAGTCCCACAATAATAAACTTGCTTTAAAGGGAAGTGATCATATTCAAATAAACGTGACTTGCTTTTATTCACTTAAGACAGCTAAAGAGGGCAGAGAGAGGGCAAATACCAGCCTCTTGATGGAGAGAGATAACAAGACTTTATGACCCCGGAACCAAACAGTGCACATTTTAAATGCTGCTTTTCTTTTCTTAAGAGATTTTTCCATTGACCCTCATTAAGCTCTCCACAGGCTTACTTGGAAAAATTTTAGCAAATGGAGCAGGAGGAGGGTGGAGGGATAAGAACCTTATCAGTTAATTTCTGTTAAGTCCTGGTCATTTTATTTCTCCTTTGCTATTTTTTATATACCGTGGAGTCCAGTGTGAACATAGAATTATGGACTCATTGAAGAAGCTGTAAGGTGTCCCTGGAAATGTGCAAACTCCCTAGGAGCCTAAAAATGTCACCATGTTAAAAATTATAAAGGAAGTTTACATGCCAGGGATGGCATGACATTTTCTCAGCTTTCATGTAGTGGTGCTTTCCCTCCATGCTCTGACTGGGTATAGTCAGGAGACAGGGTCCTGTGGCGATGTCTCTCTACCTACCACAATCGAAGAGGCAATGTTTCTGAGTGAAGTGGAACTTAGCATTAAAGTCACATAACTCAAGGTGGAATCAGTGACTTGTGGTTAGTTGTCACGAAGACAGATCACTGTAGGGGTGAAGAAGAACCTCAGCTCTCTTGCCTCCCTTCCTCTGGAGCCAGGATGTGCTCTTAAGCTGCCCACTTCCTTCCTGCAACTAAATAGTTAATGCAGGATTTTGAAATGAAGATGATACTTTAAAAGTAGGGGGAATACATTTCTTTATTCTCAGCGATACAGGTATCATGTCTTTTGCCTGACCAGTTCAGTGTTTAAGCAAAGGGGACACAGGGAAGAATAGCTCTGTGTTGCAAAGGAGAATTCTCCCCTTTTAAAGAAAACAGCAAAATTGGCCAGAAGCTCCTGAAATCTGTGGTATCTGGAAATGTCCACTGAGTTTCATCTCCCTGCCCTCTGACAAAGATGTTGTTGTTCTCCCTGCCTATGTCCCTGTGCTCAACCACTGTCATTTGTATATACTGCAGTAACTGTGACTCTGTCTTCCTGCAGGGTATGGCATCATGACCGACGGTTACACCACCTACATCAATGCCTCAACCTGTACAGTCAGCTTTCAACCGACCAACCCTCCAATCATATTCGACCTTCCAAACCCACAGGGCTCCTAAAGTGCTCAACATCCCATTGGAATGTGAGGGACAGTCTACAAACTGCCATTGGAATGTGAGGGACTGTCTACAAACTGCCACTTTTCTAATTATAAACTCACATTCTCTGACTTGTTTATTTCCAAATCCTGTGAGTTCTTTTTGTAAATTGTCGGAACAGGAGGGAAAAAAAAAAGATGCTTGAGTTGTGCCGCCTCTTTTTGCTTTTTTGAGTGGGGCATCCATTTGAAATCAAAGGAGCATTGTGAATTTGTAAAATGACTTCTGTTTGCTCAAAGGCCACGCCATTGTAAATTGTTAGTGTTTGCCAAAGGACAGCCAAGCTTTCTTTTAAAAAAAAAATGATGATTTAAAAAAGTCTTATTTGAATATGCTTTAAGCTGAAAGGAAAAGATTTTTAAAGAGAGAGAGAGAAGAGAGAAAGAAACACAAAGGCAGTGTTTTGAAAATCACCCAGATTTGCACAACCCCGAGTATTGTTTGATAAATTTTAATTTTCAGTGTTTTGTTGTTGTTTTCTTGGTATTGCCTCATTTTTATTTTACAGATGTGGCCCCAATTTAGAGCAATCCCTACAGAAGTAGGTTTGGAAAAACCCTAGCTTCACTCTGGCTATAAAGAAGACTGTGTCCGAGGTGGTGGAAGAACAGCCCTCATGCAGAGGCTTAGCCAGAGAGAGCCGTATCATGATGCTACCAACTCTCACACTGTTTGTTTCTTTTAAATTATTTGAGCTTTAAAAATAAGGAAACAAGAATCTGTCAAGAGGTAGTCATGCAAGGAAAAAAGGAAGTGTGCAGACTCCTTTTCAATATGAATTTATATATATATAACTATTTTTTGTGCGTTACGACTCAGTTGGGAGTTTAATCTTGCCAAGGACAGTACAACTGCAAAGCAACATTGGCAGCAGCACATCAGACGTCCGAAGGAACTGACCCATACTTTCTGCGAACTCAAGGTCTTAAAGAGCTTGAGTTCAGTCTAGGTACAGTAACCAGTGTGTATAGACTTCATCGGATGCATCGGAAGCGAACTCAATAAGGCTTAGTTGTCCTTTCTATTTAAATGCCCTGCATCGTCTTCTCACTCCCCCTCCCCCTCCCATTTTGCACTGTGTGTTGATGCAATCTTCGCTAGCACAAAATATTGTTGCTAATAATCTTTTCTGGTCTCCCATTGTCGACGCCGTTGAGCGCTATTCTATTTTATGTTACCTTCAAATTTAGGAAAAGCAGTTGTTTTCTTTAAATTTATTGTGATATTCTATATCTAGCGGCCTTTATATGCAAATAAAATTGCAAGATTTTTAAATCGGTGCTGCGTGGTTGGGCTGCCTGGGGGGTGGAGGGGTAGACTTGTCCTGGGGCCAGGATGATTTATTTATGCGAGATTTGAGTAATCCCCTTCTGAATAATTAGAATAGTGGGCTTGTTTTTTCTTATTTTTTTAATAAATGTTTATGGCCTACCAATCACAGGCCAGCAGGTACATAAGGCACTGACAGCAGTAGGCTCTTCCTGCAGCACACTGCCGTTTGTCTTGTCTTAGGCTGTAGAAGGTGCAGCTTCCATCTTTGGCCACTGTAATGTCTAGAGGCCAGAGAAACTGTCAAGGCCGTGACTGCTGTTCGGGGGTGTGTCAGTGGTAGGGAATAGAGGGCGCCACAGAAGACAGGCACCCACTTACTAAACACCCCTCAAGACATGGGGTGGTCACCCCTACCCCACTGTTTTGTTTTTTTGTTTCAATGATTCCATTAACATGTTCTTTCAGTGAGAAGACAGGGCCATTTGGTGGGCTGGGGAAATTGTATATACCTCTTTTATTTTGTCTAGAACAGTGGTTCTCAACCTTCCTAATGCTGCAACCCTTTAATATAGTTCCTCATGTTGTAATAACTCTAACTATACGATTATTTTGTTGTTACTTCATAACTATTATTTTACCACTGTCATGAATCATAATGTAAATATATGATATTCAATATGTCTAATATTCAACCCTTTATAGTGGCCGTGCTCCTCAGGTTGAAAATGACTGGTCTAAAAGAGCCATTGAGGAAAAGCAATAGGATCTTGCTAGTGTTGTTTGTAGGGGTTTTGCTTGTCTGTAGAAGGTTATTTTATTTTTTCTTTTATTCTTGTTTCAATTTTCTGAAATAGTGTCTCATATAACCCAGGCTGACCTAGAACTCTATGTAACAGAGGATGACCTTGAACTCTCGATCCTCCTGTCTCTACTCTTTAACTTCTAGGTTTACAAGTGCATACTCCCACACCCCAAATTGCAATAAGATGTCTATGGACTACTTTGCAGTCACTTCATTGTGCTTCCATCCGGTCTACACACTGTGGTTCCTTTGATGCTATTCCAGGAAGGAATTCTTGATTTCAGCACCAGCTGGAACAGTCTTCTTCGAATGACAGCACGAATTCTCATAATCATCTCCATCCATTTTAGTTGTATCTCTTAGGCTTGTCGGTTTCTGATCTGACACTGTATGACAGGTGTGTGGGCTTCCCAACAAGAAGAGTCTATGACTGGGGTAGCTGAGATGGTTGAGGTCCTGAGAGAAGCTGACAATCCTCCCTTAATCTGCTGACCTGGTGTGAAGATTGTTGCCTTGCTGCCCTTTCCTAGGGGATGGACAGAGATGCAGAGTACTGAACAGACATTTCACGGGGCAGTTAACCAAAACATGGCTCAGACATCTCTAAAAGGCAAAGGAAGATCTCCAGGGATGGATGGATGACCCTGAGGACATGTATAGGTGGCACAGCCCCTGAAACCTCATTTGAACACAAGCTAATTAAGTGAAACCCTTGCTAAACTTGCCTTGCAGTGTGTACTCTCAGGAAATGGCCCACTCTCCTATATCTAGAGCATTGGACTGACCATCCACAGAAATTTCTGCAACCAGGCCACACTATACATGCATGATCTGTTTCCAGGGTTTCCATAAGGACTGTCTGAAAAAGCCTTTCCTGGTAGCATAATATAACAAGACATCATTCAAAAATGGTGGCTATAAATCTAGCACTTTCTATTTCATTACCAGGCAATCTGATGAACAGGTTTCATATTTTATCTTGGTCTCAGATTCTAAGCTCTCATAAGCCCCAGTTTATAGAAAAGTAATGCCAGTGGCAACAGAGTAGGTTTTCTTAGGAAAATGGAAGGTTCTAAGCCAGCTCTATCTGAGTCCATCACGATGTCCTTACTATTAACTCTATGAGCCAGAAAAATTAATGCCTACAAGCTAACAGAAAATTGGGGGTCCTGAGACATCGGAGGGCCTCGTGTAAGAGCCTACGGAAGCACCTTTCAATGTGGCTTAGTGGCAACATCAAGATGGAGGCCCAGGACACCACAATGGCCATAGAAGCTCCCGAGCCAGCCCAAATCCTGGCTTCCTCTTGGACAAGAATGTCTTCAGGAAGAAGCATGTTATGTGAACTCCGACATGGCGATATCTGCCTGGTATCTGGTAAATAGTGTGTGTGTGTTCTCAGTTTGGTCACCCTGCCCTGTCTTCAGATTCTCAGGCAGGATTCTGTCTGTTGACCCTTTTCCCCTTGTGCCTGAGGAGCCGTGTTTGTGTTCATGCTTTGTGAACTGAAACCAACTCCCTTTTTTACGAAATAAGGGCATTTATGAGAAGCAGACCAGAGAGCCTTAGTTTCTAGCTTGCAAAAGCTCTTTTAATTCCTGATTAGAGAGAGGTTTTGAGTACCAGATTGCTAACATGGTACATACTGGTTTCACCACCGTCTCTTGCAGTGTCTCTCTCCCTGAATCTCACCGTTTCCTTCTAGCTCTGTTTGTGCACGATTCGCCCTTGCACTAGTACATTATTTTGTCTTACAAAGATGATAGGAGATTGCTGAAATCCCTTTCAGGGACAGGTCAGTATTACTCTGACAGATGGCTAGCATTAGATCTGCCTTCATCTACATTGCATAAGTAAATAAGACTGTGACCCAGGTCAGCTGAGAGGATTGGGGGTTTGTCAATTGCAGATCAAGCTCTTGTGTGCCCAAGAATGATGTCACCCCTGCCAAGTCCCCTGAAAATGCCTGTCTCTGGTAAACCTGGAATATCCCTCTGTTTACTTCCCTGTTTCTTCTCCTGTCCTGTCCCCATTTATTTAATTGCTAAGCTACAGTGAACTGAGGTATCCGTTGTCTTTGGATTGAGGCATCTTTGAACACTGCCGTCTGCACCTGGGTAGGGAGGTCTCGGTTCAGAAGTCTTTGTCTATGCTTTCATAGAAAGTTCCCAGTTTCTTGCTAGAAATCGGCCTAAAGACAGAATGTTTTTCTCCTACTTTGTAACCATTAACAGAATTGCTGAGCGTGTGCCTCACTTCTCCATAGAGGATGGGACGCACCATTACCTAAGGTCCACGAGAATCCCCCGCTCTTACTTGGTTCCTATATATAGTTCACCTCTACAGATCGTATAAGGTTCACAGAGGACCACTGGCCCTCACCATGGTCACAAAGCTAACCAAAGATAGAACCTCACACTGATATTGGACTCTGACTGTTGAACTTGAACAGTTTTCAACTTGGCTTTCAGGAATAATCAGGATTGTTAGTTCAGCTCTGGCCAGAAAGAGCAAGATTGTATTGTGGACTATCACTAGCCCGTGAGGGTCAAACTGGGTAGTTCCAACGAAACCTCAGAGTGTAGGGCCTCTGGATGTTCCTCAAAGGGTGAGCTTTCCCTCTGTCAAACAGCCTGCTTGTGGCAACTCTGCAAATACCCAATTCCTCCTGGTCAAGAGAGAGAAGACTGCATGGGTACCATCCTGTCTGCATCAGAACACAGTTAGCTCTCTCATTTGTTTGACATACACATGCATGTGTGTGCAAGTTCTGGAAACTGCCAGGTTCTGGGAAGATATCCACCTCTGATACACACCTATGGCCTTGGCTACAAGCTTTTCTTCCTCCAGCCCCAGATCCACCTTGTAGAATGGGTAAAATTCATCCCTCACCACGCATATCTCAGAAGGTAATAAATACCATTGAGGTCCTGCAAGGAGGATTTAATTATTCTGCTCATCATAATTTTTTAAAGCAAAATTGTTTCCTTTTAAGGAAATTAAAAACCCACCATCTATCTTAACTTCCTGTTAGTCACAACCCTTCAGACGAGAAAGGTAATTCTTGAGACTGCATGGCATGTCAGGGAAATAAAACCCACACTGGCGACCCAAAATGAGCTTTTAAAATTCCTGTCTGTCTTTGAACTCTCTGACAAAACATTGTGGTGGGTTCCCTTAACTCCTCCTGTTTCCTTCTGGTAAAAAAAAAAAAAAAAAAAAAAAGCCTTACAAGAGAAAAATCTTGAGGTAAAGGCTCATTCCTATCCAAGCACATCTGTGTCTGCGTGATGGTGAGCGAGGAATGCATTTCCATTAGGAGGCACAGCCACAGCGGCACTGAAAGAGGGAACAGACTAAGCAGACAAACACAGAGCATCTCCCCCTCATCCATCAGCCCTGGTTTTTGTGAAGCCACAGTTAACCATGAGGTGCATCTAAGCACTCAGCACCTTCTCACCAGGAGAAAGGGTGTGTGATTTCATGGCCCATCTCTACATTGATGTTAGTGAATGACCCTGGAGATAGGCTGAGCTTTTCAGTAGAAGCTCCTGAAATAGCAAGTGACTTGGAACACAAAGACTCCTCCCATGCTTGAGCTCACAGACATGCACCTGCTGCAGCCCTGCCATGCTCACATGACGGCCATGCTGTTTTTTCAGGAACTCATGTTTTCTGGTTTCCCTCAGCTTCCTCAGTCCCTGTGATGCTGCAGTAGCTACCCACACATTCATCCATCTGTGTCACTTTCTGAGTGTTGCTTGTGTACTTGTGAGCTGAGTCCGGTGTCCATTACTTTTACGTGTGTGTTTCCAGCTCCTCCAGTCAAGGAGATGATTTCTTAGTGAATCCATCAGTTTGGCAAACAATAGCTTGGCCTGGGAGGAAAATGAGCAAAGTTAATGGCAGATGAAATCAACAAATAATGTTCTGAGTGCTATAAACCAGTTGTAGGCTAATAAAATTTATTTGTACAACCCAGTACTTCCTTCAGAAGAATCTTACAATTGGATGGAGAGAATAAGCTACTGACATATGAAGGAACAGCAAGAACAGGGTTAAGTCACAGTTTAAGACATTGAAGGAAAATCAGGGTTGGTCAGAGGCTTCCCAGTTGCACAAATGCCCATAGTTATAGAGAAGTACCAGGTGAAGGTCCAAGTCTCAGACAGAGACAGAGCTACATAGGTAGCTAACCCAAAGAAGGGATTCAGTGACAGTGCTGACATCAATTCTATGCAGCTTCATTCTAAGAGGAGGAAAAGCACAGTGGCCAGTGGCAACTCCAAGTGTGTCACGTAGCCGGTTTGTTTTCTTAATTTACTCTATGAAATGGCTTTCTCTAATGGCATGCCATTGACGAAATGCACCCTAATGTCCCCATCCATCACCTCCAAATGCTTTTGCATGCATCAGTTGTTGACTTGTTTTCTCTCGTTCAGCACATAAATGAGAGGAATGATTTATCCAAGGCCACCAGTTACTTTTATATGGAATCTGAAATAGCTCTCTGGAGAAATACTGCCCTGAGCACTCCTGTCTTTGTGCTGCTCTGAGCTCGTGCTGCAGGGTGTCTTTAGTCAGGGATTGCATTGGTACCTTCCTTATGACTGTTTCCAGGGGAAACTTGTCCAGATGTCTGTCCACTTTGGCTGTGACTCTTGGACACAAGAGCTGACATTTGGTGTGACCATGAACAGTGTATTAAGGAGTGTGAAAATCATCGCATCAGCCTTTGTTGTTGTGAGGGAATATTGACTGACCTGTCAGATGCCTCCTCACCCCCACCTTCACCCCACCTCCACTCCCAAAATGCTTTCCTGAAATCACACTCATCACATACACAAGGGCGTGTATTTATTTTCTTCACTTTACCAACCTGCTTCCTTGACCTCTGTCTCCCCGTGGTGAGGATATCTAACTCCTGTCCCTGAGGATTTTGCATAGATCAATAAAGGGTCTTTGAGGGAGCAGAGTATGGTACCTCTATGTAGGACCTAGCACTGTTTCAAGGAGGAAGCAGTCTATATAGTTTTTATCTAGTCAGATGAAGATGAGAGTGGACATAAAAGGGTCAAAGCATCAAATGACAGGTCTGCACCATTAAACACACCATTTCTGGCTGTAGCATTAATTTAGTGGAACAATCTTTAAAGTGCCATATTTTTACCTTCTCAGTTCTTGTCTCAAAAATGTGTAAACTGTAACTTGGACAGTTTCAATTGGGAATATTTGTTGAAATTGGCTGGGCAGGGACACCAGAAATGAGTATACATCACACATGACTTTGCATTATTCTTGGTAGGCATACATGCCTCGATAATATGATGGCTAATAGATAACACATTTACCCCTTAATAAAAGTGAAATAAAGTGCTCTGAGGATAAGAACTGTCTTAGTTTTCTAAAGGCCTAAATGACCAATATTAAAAACACCAGGACGCTAGTCCAAGTGGGAGCCATACACTGGTGTCATCTTTTCTGAGATATAAAAACTATATTAGATTGGCAGAGTGTTCTTCTCTCGACATTGGTTGTTGTTGTTTAATAAATCATCTTCATAAAGGAAGGTGAGCGGTCTGATTCTCTCATTAGTATGGAATCTATTGGCTCTATGGGAGACTAGAAGGACTGAACCCCCTCCCCACAATATCTGTGATAAGCTTTTCTACACAAGGGCACAGGCTGTTCTGTGAGGATATTCCTCTAACAGGAAGCTTTTCCTCAACAAATTATATCTCCAGTGAAGTGACATTGTGCAGGTTGATTCTAGCTGTCTGTGGACTCAGTGGTATCCTATTTATTGACATGAATATTTATACCCATGCCAGTTGGTTGTATAGCTTGGCTGGGATGCTCAGAACATCATCACTGTTTTTTAAAGCTCAGCATTCTCGGGGCTATTTAAAGAACCCCTCCATCACCACCACTTTGGACGACCACTTTGAATGCTAAAAGCAATTGAACAGAAACACTCTCTCACATCTCCCTAAATAATTATTGCTAACATAGAGGCAATTCTGCAGGGAAATGTGTATTAATATTATATGATTTCCTTTCAACAAAATTTTGTAAAAATTATAATCATTCTTCAGTTGAACTCATATGCTAGCCCTTTAGCTTAGTAGAAACTGTTTCTACTATTCACACTCATTCAAAGAGACGCTGTTTGATCCTCATCCTAAGGATGAGGTTTAGAGTGGAGGTGACAAAACTACCCCTAGAGTCTTGCTACAGATAAATAATATTTATCATGTGGCCATTGTATGCTAGGTACTTACTTAGCAGAAGATTCAGTCCAGAGTTAGGCTGAAGAGAAAGTCCATGCAGACGTTTACCCAATAACCTTAACTAACCATGGGGGTCCAACCTGCACCAAGACAAATGAGTTGCTTTTATACCAAGACACAAGTATAAAACTCAACAGTGCTATTGAGTTCTTTCCCAACCTGCCCTCCTGTAGTGCACAGTCCAAATATTCTCCAATGATTTTTGCAGACTATGCCTTATATGACAGGGAAAACTCATAAATTATATAAAGATTTGATGGTAGGTGTAGATAAAATCTGGCTAAAGCTAAATATCAGAAGTGGAAGTTTCATCTCTATAAATTCCACTGGGTGCTATGTTAGAGCAAGTTAATAAGAGCACTCTCTGTTTCAAAGTCTTTGACTAATGCTGATATTAATATCAGTAAACCCGTGTTGGAGCACGGCCAAGTAAGGAATGTCAAAGGACTTAGAACTCTGGACGTGTGTGCCCCTCTCTTTCCCACAAGTCAGAGCAGCTCCTCCCACATATGCCTCTCATTAATTTTAAAAGACATAGCTGTAAGGTCAAGACTTTAAATATTTCTCTAATACAGTTAAGAGTTTCAGGTCAACCTTAGTTGTCAGGATAGGTGTGCATGGGACCTGTGCTTTATTAAATTACACACACAAAATCTATATCTAACATGTATATTTTTCAGAAGTGTTCTGTCCAAAAGCAAAATCTTAATTGTTAAAGATTATGGCTTTAGTTGTTACTCAGAAAGTGTGCTATTTCGCTGGTGATCCGACCAATTTATGTGTTTATTTAGATTCTAGATAGTGTCTTCAATGAAAATGGAACATCCCTACTCTTTCTTCATTCTCCATTTACACATGAAAAATGATAACGTAATTCTAAAGATAAACACAGGAATACCTTTACAAAACAGGCAACACGCTGCTCATTTCATTCTGCTCTGGGCAATGCCTGCCAACATTGCAAAGGTAGAGATTTGACAACATAGCCACTTAAAAGATGGTGAGAAATGATTCCTAGTTCCTCTGGAAGGATACTAATTCTGGGAGAAAGGAGAATCATGGAATTTTTTTTCTTTACCGGTGTAATTAGACAGTTCTTAAACTAATAAAATAGGTGGTCTGTGTGAGACACAGGAAAAATAAAGACACTGCATGAAAAACAAGAATGTTACTAAGTGTCATCCTATATGTTCTAGACTTGAATTTAATTTACAAGATGATTAGGTCCTCATAAAATTGTCTATTTAATTTTTAAAATGTTTCCAAACCTTGCCAAAGGCAAAGAGAACACTATCTACCTTGTCACATTACATTGTAATATAAGGGTTAATGTTTAATGAAACTTATAGAAGGTATGGTCACAAAGGCACATCAGACTGCATCTTTAACAAACAATTAATGCTTTATAAGACATGCAATAACACGCAAACATTGTATTTGTTCTATGGCTCCTGGAAAACAAAACAAGCAAACAAAAACCCTAACAACAACAGAGAGCACACCATGTGACTGATCAAATCAATTACCACCATATTAAAGAGAGGTCAGCCCCTTAGCCCACTGTGAGGAAGTTAACTATTTCTAGATGGTTCACACCATCACATAATATTCAGCAAAGGGGCTGTACTTGTATACTTCCACATGTGAGCTATATACCACTATATACACATGTATACAGGTGGACTTCCAAAGACTTCTTCCTTCTTTTGAAAGAAACTTTAAAACATTTCTCTCAGCTGGATGCTGATTTATTCCAAGGAACCAAAATTCCCACTAACACAATCAATAACATGAATCAAGCAAGATCAGGAGGGGAAAGAATCGTGGATCTCTAGGTTCTCTGGGATTGCTATCCTAAGTAATGATTCACAGATTTCAATTAGAGACATCCAAGCCTTTGAATCCATCAGTAATTTATCTGATTCGTGTCTTCCTACTCAATCAACAAGTACCCCCAAGTCTCTGTATGTTAATGATTTAATCACAATTGCCAAGGTCATGGGAAGCCTAGAACTTCCTTCCTGGGACAGAATGGAGCAAGTTAAATTTAAGTCAGAGCAATGTACAGTTGAAGAAACGTTTGCAGTATAACCCTCACGATGATCATCCATTACTATTCCTGTCTGTGGTCTCACAATTTCAGTCCTGCCACTTAACCAACATCAGCATGGGTTTGGAAATGGAAAGACTGAATAGATGGAGGTAAATCTATTCTTTTACATAATGAGGACAAACCGTCATTCATAACCCCTGATGTACTGACAGCCATCATTAGTCCCATGCTGATTTGTAATGCGTTAAACTAAAGGAAAGAATTGGTCCAGTTAAGCTGTGGAGTGCCTCTTGCACAGTTTGACTTTGCTCACATTAAAGACCACAGTAGGCTGGTTTTAATTACATAGTTGAGCAGGTCACAGCATACATAGTTCAAAGAGTGAGTCTGAGATGATGATTGCAGTGGTATACAGTTCACAGTTTAAATATTATATCTGAAACACATTCGGAACCAAGCAGGCAGACTCGTTCAAGGCAAACTCCATTGCTCACTCACAGCCTGTAAGGTTTTGATCAAATCGTGTATTTTGTTGTTGTCTGAGCCTTAGTTCTTTCACTGTTAAAATGGAGAGATCAGTTGAGAAAATGGATGGAGAATTTAGCACAGTGTAAGGAGCAGATGAAGTCCTGAGTGACAGTGTACTGTTGACAAGGGACTATATCAAGGACCTCAACACCTCAGCCCCCTGGGAGTAACAGCTTTTGCTGGTAAGGCTCAGAGGGATGAGAAAGCCCTCCCCTGGTCCGAGTGCAAATTCTGAAAGTGTGTGCAGAAAATGTTCACCTAGCATCCTCTCTCAGGTAATTATGTTCTGAAGGTTGCTCCAGTACAAAAATCTACCAAGATCTGACAAACCTACCTCCTTGTTCAGCTGAATATAATCACCCTGCCTTCTTTTTAAGCTTTGTGTATTAACCCTACCTCCTTGCTCAGCTACATACAATAACCCCACTTTCCTGTTTGACTGTACTTAATAAACACATTGGGCTTCTCTGTCTGAAAGCACACACTCCCGGATCAAAACTTCTGTGTCCGTAATTTTTTTTATTCCCTCTTTCCTCCAGTTAGGTCCATCCCTGGATCTATGGAAGGACACAGCAGCACAGTGTTTGCACAGATGGACTACCACTATGAAAAGATGTCTCCATACTTTTTATAAATACCAGTTGCTGCTCCGTGAATTAATCTTCCTTGACTCAGACAACAGTTTAATGAACATACAGCAATTAGTGTAATAGTTAAAGCAATATTATGGTTTCTTCACCCAAATGAGTTAATTGATAGCTAATATTATAAATTCAACCCATAATTATCAATCAAGTATAAGAGAAAAATAAATAGGTGCCATACATTATTTTTATGGCTTGATAACTTTATACACACATATAATGTGTCTTGATTAAATCCACTCCCATTTCTTCTGCCATAATTCCTTCTCTATTGCATCCACCACTTTTCCCTCCCAACTTCATGTATTTGTTTTACTAAGCCTACTGAGTTTATGTAGTTCTACCTGTATGTATATGGTATAGGACAGTCTACTGGAATATGAGTAACTTCTCGGGAGCCACACCCCTGAAGAAAGCTGACTATCCTTGCACCAACACCCATCAATTTCAATACTCCTTAGTTAGGCCTATGACTTTCTGAGGCCCTTCACACTCCATTCTGGGAGTGGGTTGGCTTGACCTTGTGCAGGTCTTGTGCATTCATTCACATGTGTTATTTGTGCAATGGTACTCTCACATTGAGCAAATACTGTTTTGATGCAGACTTTCATTATCTCTGACTCTTATAACCTTGTAGCCCCCTCTTCTGGGATAGTTCCTGAGCCAATTGGGAAGGGTTGTGGCATAGTTGTCCTGTTTAGAACACAGTCTCTTAATTCTTTGCACATTGACTGGTTGTGAGTCTCTATATTAATCACCATCTACTGCAAAAAAGAGACTTCTCTCATGATGCTTGAGAGATGCCCTAACCTAGGGATGTGAAGATAAGATATTAGAGGGTAATTTATCATTACATACGCTTAGCCGAATGAAACTATTAGGCTCTCCTGTAGGAGAGCCAGTTAGAGGGTTTAGGCCCAATTAACAGTACTAGGCATGAGATCCATCTGTGGAGCAGGCCTTAAGTCCAATCATAAAGTAATAAGTTACTTCCATCATGACATTTATGCCAATATTACAACAGTGGATATATCTTGTCATGTCAGTCATTATTATATATATTTCACATGATTCACAGCTCACTAAGACTTTTCTCTTCCAGTAGTATGCATTGAACTTTCCACCACTATGAAACACGGACAGTTAAGAAGCTTCCATGTCACTACAGCATATGTCCTGTGACTTAGGAATGTGGTATCTTGAGCAATAGGGCCTTACCATCATATTCTGAAAGATAACCAAGAGCCATGGTGTCTTGATTTGCTTCTCTGTTGCTGTGATAAATACCATGACTAAAAGCAAGTTGGAGAGAAATAAATTTATTTTTCCTCACAGGTAATAATTTATCATCCATAGAAGCCAGGGCAGTAGTAGTTCAAGGCAAGAACCTAGAGGTAGGAACTGAAGCAGAGTCTACAGAGAAATACTGCTTACTGGCTTGGTCTCTCTGCTCACTCACTTACATTTCTTATGTAACCTTGGACCACCTGCCAAGAGGCTACACTGCCCAAAGTTGTGTTGGCCCTTCTACGTAAGTCACCAATCAAGAAAGTGGCCGACAGGTATGCTCATGTGACAATCTGATGGAAGCACTTTCTCCATTGAGATTCCCTCCTCTTCCCATTTGGTGTGGTCTGTGGAACATTTGCCAACAACTTGAAAAGAGTTAAGCCATACCAAGCATTATGCTTTTTTATTTAATAGCTTAAGTAATCTGGAAAAGGCATTACCTCCCACTCGATTTTACTCAAATTGTAAAAGACCCTATGGACTCAACCCGAAAACTCATAAAGCTCATCAATATATTCATCAAAGTAGCAGGATGCAAAATTAACACAAAAAAAGTTAAGTAAATTTGCCATATACCCAGGACAAACACTCTGAGGACAAAATCAGCATTCACTGATGCTTCAAAAAATCAAAGGCCTTAGAAGAAATCTAGCTGAGGAAGTAAAAAACTTGCACAATTAAACTTTAAGAGGCTGAAGGAAGAAATTGAAGATAATACCAAAAGATGGAAAGACCTCCCATCCTCATGGATCGGCAGGATTAATATTGTGAAAATGGTCATGCTACCAAAAGCAGCCTACAAGTCAATGTGCAATCCCCATCAAAATTCCATTGCAGTTCTTCACAGAAATTGAAAATATCATCTCAAAATTTATATGGAAACATAAAAGACCCAGGATGATAGCCAAAACAATTGTGAACAATAAAACCACAGCTGAAGGTATCAACATGCCTGTTTTCAGTTCTATTAAAAAGCAATGGTAGAAAAAAAAAAAAAAAAAAACCCAGCATGGTTGCTAGTCTAGAAACAAACACATTAGTCAATGGAATCAAAGCAATGAGCCACATATAAGCCCACATGACAACCACCTGATATTTGAAAGGTGCCATACATGGCATAAATGCCATACATGTACACTGGAAGAAAGACAACATCTTTAACTAATAGTGTTGGTCAACCTACTTAGCTACATGTAGAATAAAACTTGATCCTCATCTCTCACCCTGTACAACTCCAAATCTATCAAGAACTTTGACTTTAGGTCTGATATCTCATAGACAGGAAAGTAAAGAGTATGCTTGAACTCACTGATACAAGAAAGGCCTTTCTGAATTGGACCTTGAGAGTATAGGCAGTAAGACCAACTATTGACAAATGGGATTTCATGCTCGTCCATGTTCATTGCTGCTCCATTCACAATAACCAGCAAATAGGAAAAGTCTAGGTGTCAACTGGTCAGCACATACTGTGAATGTAATACATATATACTATGTAATAGTATTCAGCTGTAAAGAAAAGTCAAATTCACAGGTAAATAGGTGGAGGATGAAATAGTCACTTTTGAGTAAGTAAACCTAGGCACAGAAAGACAAAGACTGCATGTCGGGAGCTGACTTTTAGCAGAAAGCGGCTAGAAAGCAGCTATCATCTTTGCAGCCATCTTGAGCCATATACCCTGACATGAGAATTGGTTTTCAACAGCCTACGACAGATGAAGCACTGTGATAAACATCTAGTTTATCCCACATATCTTGTTTTGCTGTTTAGTGCGCCCAGCTGCAAGGCACACGTGCTATCCACACCTGCAAGGCGCACAGTGTACGTGGTATCCACGCCATACACGCCTATAAGGCATACGTCATGTCCACATATCCACACCTGCAAGGCACGTGTTATCCACATGCCTACAAGGCACATGACAAAGTATATAAATACCCCGGACTTCCCTTCAAAAAGGGAGACAATAAGGAGAGAGACAATAAGAGAGACATGAAGAGAGACAACAAACGAGAAACTGGACTTGATCACATACCCTGTCTTGTCTCCATTCTTTGCGACTCTTGCTAGGTCCTGACCCATGGACCGGAGCAGCAGAGAGTGGGCCGCAACATTTTGGCCCCAAAGCGAAGGGCAGAACGGTTGAACGGTCTGCAACACAGTAGCTCCAAGCGTGGGTCAGAGAGCAGGTCTCAACAACTGCATGTTGTTTCTTATAGATGGATGTTAGCTTATGCGTGCATGTGTGTGTGTGTGTGTGTGTGTGTGTGTTTATAAATTGGGATACACATAGAAATCAAGAAACCTGTCAGCGGACATGGTGGAACTTCAAGGAAGTTGGGATAGAATACAGGTAGTCTGGAGAAGCAGAGCGGTAGAACATGACAAGTTAATTGGGATGGAGGTGGGAGGGCAGGGTAAGTGGGGGAGTATCAGAAAGATAACGAACACTAAAGACTTTTAGAAGGCCATATGGAAACCTGGCTCTGTAGACGCTGTCTAAAATATACGCATACATAAATAGATTTTTTTTAATTAAGAACTTTCAAGTGTATGCCACCTACGTGCTCTAAATGAAAAAGTTACTTCAGGAGATGCTCCAAAAACTACTGAAAAGATCCAAAGTGGAGGATGATCCAGGGAACAGAAAGCAAGGGTTTGAAATCGGAAAGAAGATAGAGGGGGAAGAGGGGTCTCATTTGTGACATTTTTAAATATCTTGAGATTGGAGGAAGGGCTTAGCAGTTAAGAACACAGCCTGCTCCTCTAGAGGACCTGATTTGTTCTCTGGCAGCCATATGGCAGCTCACAATCATTTGTAGTCAGGGTCCAGGGAAATCTTACACCTTCCTCTGATCTCCACAGGCACCAAGCATGTATGTAGTAAACAGACATACATTCAGATAAAACACCCGTACACCTAGATTTAAAAAAGAAATCTATTTTGAAAGCCCAAAATGGTGGGACACACCCCTAGTTCCAGTACTTAAGAGGTAAAGAAAAATTAGGAATTCAAAGAACCCTCAACTACATAGTGAGGTTGACGCTAGCCTGTGTTACATGAGACCAACAGAAAATATTATTCTCTTCTGAGAGCTTCGTGTCTATGTTTCTTAAATAATTGCATTACTTGATACTATAGTGAGCACCTTTTCTTAATTATAGCACAGAAATCTTTTCTCAGTATTACCAACTGCACATAAAAACAGCATTACAGTTACAGGACAATCTGAATAGAACGACAGAGTTAATACAAAATTAAGGGTGGGAAAAAGGGAAGAAATGCACATTGGGTACATGAATGTCTCATCTTCCTCTGTGGAGAGTAAGGAGCTAGCACCAACACATGATCTTACCTTTTAAACTTTAACCACTGCTGAAACAATCACCCTGAGCTTGGTAAGGGCCTCAAAGAATTATTCTTTTCTCTTCTATGTTTATATAATCTTTGAATTTTACTTTGGATAAATATGCAAAGCAAAAGACCTACCTGTTTTCTTTTTAAAATAAACAACCAGAAAAGAACATTCCAGCAGTGGCTAGGATGGGGGTAACTTTGTCATGTGACTCTGAACTTAGAAGAAAACCTAACACTTCAGTAAATTTGGTTTCCTCCTGTCTCTGTTTTTAGCTAAAGTGCCAAGTTAGCACTTACTCCAGAAAAACTCTATGAAGCCATTTGCAAGACTTATGTTTATAGCAACTATAGAATACATAATTAAGTCTGAGTAGAAGGACTTTGCAGTGTAGAGGATTAGAAATTCAAGGGAAGTCGTAGATACCTGTTGCCAGCAGGTAAGGGCCTGGATGGGGATACTTCTGTCAGCTAGTGTTTGCTGCTACAAAATGCCTGAATTAGAGCAGTCAGAGTGTTCAAAGGGCTTCTGCAGGGTCAAGCCACTCCAGATAGTTCACAAGGTTATATTGTCTTCAAATCAATGATTTTGCTTTACGTCCTTACATAGTGAACACAGAGGACAAAGTTAGCTTTTTAGTCCCCAAGGACTCCCATCTGTCGTGAATAGCCAGTGCCCAAGATAGAAGGCTGGGTCAGAGATCTGAAATACAGGGGCCTGCTGGAGCACGCAGATCCCTAAGAAGTGTCTCAGTATGATAAATAAGAACTCCCCAAGCCGGTCAAGGAATGGAAATTTAAGAACCGGTGAGGTGAAAGATCAGGAAATTTATGGCGATTATCTGCGGTTACAGTGTAGAGTGTTTGAGGACAGCTTAAGTCAAAGAGGCCCGGTGCCTGTAAATCTTGAGGATGATATTAATACCTCTGCAAGCATGTGTATACAATATTTCTGAAAAGATTGATCGCAAGGGCCAGTTCCCAGGAAAGACAAGCAGGTAATTGGCATTTAATTAATGAGAATAAGTTCTATTAAGTTAAGGACTTATAATCCTTGATTATTTATCTTCTTGTAGCCAGTGTGACAACCTACTTCTAGATTATTAAATTGCCACTGTTTTTCTAAGAAGCCAAACTAAACCGTCTGTTCAGACTGTATAAATAGGAATATGTTTGCATCTCAACCATGGGAACAAAACGGTCATTGAAAAACCACAAGTGGGTATTTTAATTAGAAATGATTTTTTAAAATTAAGTCCAGCAAAGCATCTATGTACAGTTAGGATTTCACCAAAAGTCAGAAGTCAAAGAAGCTGACCTAAGAGGCAGAGGACTGACCTGGCCTGGGGTTGAGACCTAGCTCTGGCTTCTATTAACTGGGTAACAATAGACATGTTGTTAAAGTTGTCTCTCTCTCTCTTAGTGTGTGTGTGTGTGTGTGTGTGTGCGCGCGCGCGCGCACACACACACACACACAAATCTTCAGAAATGAGAAAACAATATCAAGTGGAGTACTTTTTTTAAAAAAAAAAAAATCAGATAATAATGTAAATGCCCATTGTCTGTCCGTTGTCAATCACAGACTCTGTGGGTAGGGTGGCTGGAAATGCAGAAAGTTCCTCCAGGGGGGAAGTTAGGCGCAGCAGCTGCTGCTACAGCAGCTCATTAAAGGCCTTCTCCACGGTTCCTCATGGCACGGCCCAAATAACACGAGAAAGCCCATGAATTTTACAGGCTTTATTTTCATGGTGGATGGTAGCTGGATCTGGATGTGCACCCCCATGAAACTCGGGGCAGACCTGAGTTAAATAGGGAGGGAAAAAGGGGGGGCTGAGGAAGAATGTTTAATTGGCTATGCTCTCTGGCCTTCAGGTATCTCATTAATATGTAAATCTCTTGAGGCTGAGGCCTGTAGTCCCGCCCTCTACCTGTGCCCTTTGGGAGGGGCTGCATCCTACAAGACTGAACAGCACAGGTTAATGGAGTTCCATGCCTCATGTTAGGAGCATGGATTCTTGGAGTGCAGTGGAATAAATGCCCGTTTCTTGCAGGATCTCCGGGCTACTTCCAGCCAGTGCTTCTACCAAAAACCAAGACCCCTTTCTCGGCCCTACAGACCCTGCTCAGAAATGTTCAGTCTCAGCTAGCTAGATGGCTCAGTAGGGTAAACTCACCTTCTGCCAAGCCTGATAACCTTAGTTGATCTCCAGGACCCACATGGAAGAAAGGGAGAATTGCTTCTCAAGCTGTTCTCTGACATCCACTCTCAAGTCACCTCAACACAAAATAAACAAATGAAACTTTAAAACAAGCCTTTTCTTATCGCTTTCTGTTTTATAGCCTGGGATGATAATAGAAAATAATTCCAGTCCTAAGGCAGAAGACTCATGTGCTTTTAATATTCACCGTAAAGAGTCATTCATGAGTATGTGGAGGCGCTGGTGAATGGTTGGGCATGTAAACTGTGCATGGAAGAGAAAAGCCCAAAATGGAGCAACACAAGCACAGCCTTGATTTATGGAAACATAGCAAATAGCCACTGAAGAGAGGCTCGTCATTTCAACAGTTGTGTTAGGAAAATTCCTGCTCTTCCTCATCTCTCTCCTCCCCACCCTTCACGCCTCTGTGCCCCTCTTAACTCTTTCTCTCTCCTCCTCTCCCTACTCCATCTCCTCAGCTTCCTTCTCATTCACCTCCTTTCCTTTCCTTTCCTTTCCTTTCCTTTCCTTTCCTTTCCTTTCCTTTCCTTTCCTTTCCTTTCCTTTCCTTTGCTTTTTTATCTTTTTGAGACAGGCTCTTATTAGTATAGCCAGACAGTCCAGAAACTCAAAATCATTCTTCTGCTCCAGTCTCCAGAGGGCTGGGATTACAGGTGTCTGCCAATGTATAACTGCATTTTTTTGAACCAACCATACAGCTTATATAGTATGTAACTCCAAAGGAATCACCTTAAATCGCGATCATAAATCTAGAAAGCATTTATAAAGAACATAGCAGAAGATTCTCATACCCTAGGATGAGGCAGAGTTCTGATCTATGACACTTAATCCATGAAAGAGAGAGTTAAGTTGAATTTAATTAAAATAAAAAACCTGCTGCATCAAAGATATTCTTTGAGAAATGAAAAGACAAGCTATGAACAGGAAAAAACTATTATCAGATGATGTATTCAAAAAGGATATTATGGCTGTAATCTATAGGAGTTTTAAAATTCAATCAAATCAAAATAAGATACTAACAAGCACTTTACTGAAGAAGATGAGTGGGTGGTACGTCAATGACAGCTTCGTTCAACATTGTCAGTCTGAGAGAAATACAAATGTAAATTCAAACCACAGTGCAATGTCACCATATGCCTATTCAGTCAGCTAAAAAAGATTAGTTAACTAGTTAATCAATTGGCAAAAAAAAAAAAAAAAAAAAAAAAAAAAAAAAAATGAAAATCTGACAACACCAAAGCATATGACCATGAGATTTCTCACGTTTTACTGTTTGTAAAAGAAAGAAGAGAAGCCCCTGAAAATATTTTGCAGTTTTCTATTCATTCATTTAAACATATACTTACCGTATGCACCAACAATCCCACTCTTGGGTATTCACCCTAAAGAAATGAGGACATTACGTTCACACAGAAAGAGACATATAAATATGTATAGCATGATCATTCATAGCACCAGAACACAGCCCAAGTCTATTTTATGAGGCGAATGGATAAATAAACTGTGGTATATCCATATGGTAGAATATTACTTGGAAATTAAAAGGAGCCAACTATTAACATATATAATACCATATGTTAATAAAGTTAATAAAGTCAAAGGAACCAAGGAATTTAGCAACAGATTCTCTCAGATAAATCATTCTAATTGTGAAAAATAAGATACAATAACCTAAAGCTACATTTATTTTTATTGGACACACATTTATTGAGCACTGCCTATGTGCTGTGCTCACGTTATTTCAAGATGAAGAAGATTGTCTCATTATAATAAGCCCTGGTGAGATCTGACATCATATGTAGGGGCAGCATCATGTGTCAGATAGCTAAAGGCTACGGTGAGCATGATGAAGCATGGATGGTTGTGCTGCTATTATATACAGGGTGGTCATAAAGAACAGCTGAACCACGAACACAAAAAAGACGAAGTTTATAAATGTCTCAAGGATAAACATTGTTAGATGGGGCTGGGAGGGAGGCTGCAGAAATGGCTCAGTTGGTAAAGTCTTTGCTATGTAAACAGCTGGAATTCAGGTCAACAGCACCCACATAGAAAAGCCAGGTACAACAGTGTGCATCTATTGCAGCCCTGGGAAGGAAGGGATGCCTGGAAGTGTGCTGGGCATCCCTGCTAGCTGAATTGCTGAGCTCCAGATTCAATAAGAGACTCTGGCTCAAAAAACAAAGTGGAAAGTTGTTGTGGATTTGGTCTAATGCTGCGTATAGTCTGTTAACTGGGTCTCCAGAATTGCACAAAAATCCCCATGTCTGCATGTAAGGTTCCCAGTTGGTTTTGATTAGTAAATCAAGTGGCCGGAGACCAATGGCTGGGCAGAGAGACAGAGGTGGGATTTTTAGTATTTTGGGCCAAGGAACAGAGGAAGGAGAGGAAGCGAGTTAGCCGCCATCCTGGGAAAGGAGTAGCTTCCTTGTCTGAGAAAGCAGGACAGAGAGACAGACAACATGTAAGACCCAGGGAAGAGCAGCCTCAGGGGGTTCCCTGACTGAGTCTAGGGCAAGTAAGACGGAATATAGATTTTAGTAAATAATACCTCAGGAATATCAGAGGGGAGGTGTTAGCCATGTGTAGGTTTGGGAATGGTGCAGCCATGGAGCTGTTTAAGGCATATTAAAATACAAGGCTGTGTGTGTGTGTGTGTGTGTGTGTGTGTGTTTGTCTTTCCTTTGAGGTAGGTAGCAAGGAACGTGCCACTGTTGGCAGAACAATTTGAGTAGAATTAATCAGCAACTACAACAGAAAGTGATGGAGCAAACCAGCCTGATGTGGCCCTTTGGCCTTCACAACACTTGCACAGGCAAATGCATTCACCACACCTGCAGACACATAAAGAACTAAAGCAACGCTAGCTGGAACTCAAAACTCCACACAAGCCCTATAAGCCTTGTTGAAACCTAACAGCAGATCCCTAGAGAACCCTTTTGATAAGAAATATAACGTGAGTCCACTGTGTTGGCCAAGCTTCTTCAGAAACATAGACTCATTAAGATACATGAGAGAAGTTATTAGATGGATGCACATGGTGGTTGGAGAGCTCCCACAATGGCTCTCTGTAGGCTGGAATGTCAAGAACAATCAGTAGCTGCTTGTTCCAGAAAGCAGGAGGCCTTACAATACAAGAAAGGCCAGTGATGCTGCACAGTCCAAGGTGAAATCCCTGAAAGGCTCCTGGGGAACCTCTGCTGAGAGTCCCCACTCAAAGGCTGAGATACCTAGAATCTGGTTTCTACATGAAACAGCAATACATAAACACCCACCGAAGAAGCAAGTATCCAGGAAAGTAAAAGTCCTGTGCATTGACCATGCTTGTTCATAAGGGCTCTTCTCCTGGCTGGTACTGCCCACATTCAGACTGGGTCCTCCACATCAGTTAGCAGACTCACATACCATCTTCTCTGGAAAGTCATAGATACATCCAACCAGATGCTTGACTAATTTCAAGACATCATCCAAAGCAGTCAGGCTGACAGCCACAATTAATCTTTACCGTCACCAAATTAAGCAGTCACTTGGTTTTGTTTGAGATCAAGAAAAAAAGATAATTCTCTGTACCAGATCACGTATTCAGTGCCTACATTAATTGTAATCCAAGAGTCTTGTGTATTGGAAATTCAGGTTAGCCTAGAAAGTAAAGCCGAATTCAGATAAAAGAACCACAGAGTCTATGGCCAACATGTGGTGTGACCCAAAAGAATCCGCTTGCCCCTTAGCAAGGAAGTAAAGGGAGGAGCCAGCCAGTGGCTCTTCAGGGAAAGGGTAGGTGCGGTTGGGAAGGAAGATAGTTCAGGTTACCTGGAGAGAGAAACAACTGTTGATTGGAGGTTGCAAACTCTAGGAGTAAATATTTAGAGCACTGGTAACTGGGAAGGGTTTAGAGGAGACAAGGCCTAATCCAAAAGGATGCTGGTACCCAGGTGCAGATGCCAAGATGGAGGACTGGAAAGAAGCTAGTGATGGATTGCCGCCTGTTCATCTGTCTTCAGTCCTGAGCAGAGCTGGCCATCTACACCCCTCTCAGGACACCTTTTTTCTCTCCTCTGGGGTAAACCGGAGGGATATTCCTCTGGGAAACAGCTGCTCCTGGAGGTGATCTTGAAAGGAGGCGTGCTTGAAGTGAAGTGAGTAAACTCTTCGCCCATCTCTTTAGCCTCTCCGGTACGATGCACTTTCCTAGACTTCAGTGGAGAAAATCCAAGGGAACATGTTCCTTTAAGAACCAGTGGCCGGCAGGGACTGGCTTCCTGCCAGTATGGGAAAGTAGAGAGCAAGACATTTAAAACCCTATTTGAAGGCTGTCATTTTTTTTTCCAATGACCTCAGATGAAGTGATTAATCAAGAAGCAATTCCAGAGAAAAGCCATCTTCTTTACCTACTTAAATCTCCCAGGTTAAGTTGTATTTTAAGCCCTGGATTATTTTTAGACAAGTTTGTCGCTGTTGCCTAACCCTATGTTAAAGCAATTATTGTCTGCAAGGGTCACACAGAGTTCAGTAGAACTGGAAAATTCACAGTCTTTAGTATTGATGGGGTGAGTAGCCTGGTCAGGGTCTTTTCCTTAAAGAGACAGACCAATGAGAACAATCAATATGGAGAAAACCACACATGGCTTCAAGAGAGAAAGGAAGTCTATTCTTTGTGACCTCTGGCAAATACCCAGGAATCAAACCAGCAAGAAAACAAAGAGAAGGCAGCCAACCCTCGCCTTCGCCAGGCTCAGAGAAGGTCATTGACTCTGTTATTTGAATCTATGTGGGAAATTAGACATCTGAAAAAGTAGAAGGGACAGACCTACTATGTGTTTGTTTGCTGTTTATCTGTGGCTCCAAGCAAGTTACTGTAATCCTCACATCTGCTCCTTTGGAGCTGTTGCAGCTCAGTGTGATTGCATGTGCCTTGCAGGAGAGGAAACTGAGGCTTAAGTAAGTAATTTGCTCAAGATTGCACATACCTAGTAACTGCCAAAGTCAGATGAGAAGCCAGGTCACCCTGACTACAGGATGAAGGAAGACTTTTTCACACCATACCTAGTACCACATAACTGGTGGGCAAAGGCTGGAGAGATGGCTCAGCAGAGGACTAGGGTTCAGTTCCCAGCACCCACATGGTGCATGACAAGTTTCTGAAAATACAATGGCAGGGGATTTAACGCCTTTTTTATGCCTCTATACACACACACACACACACACACACACACACACACACACACACACACAAAATGTATTTTTCACAATAACAAAATGGTAGTACCCTAAAGGATAACCAAGAAGGTTGAGCTTTTCTTGAGAGTTTATAAAGATATATTATGAAATTCATCTCAGACAACTTCTTTTTCAATTTAGCTTCTGGATTGACTGGAAAGCTAATAAAAGCTTACATGTAAGAAGCAAGATGGCATATAGCAATGAGCCCACATGGAACGCACATAATTAAAATGTTTTACATATGCAGGAATTGTCCCATGTTACAGAGGCAGAAGCTGAGGTATGTGGCGTTATGTTCATTTTCCTTTCAGAGGCAGTGTGTGATACAGCCGGAATTTTATTCCAGGCATTGCGATACAGAACTTGCAGGGACTGGCCTAAGTAATAAACCACAACACCCACTCCATATTCATCTTGTGGATGTGATCAGTGTGGAAGAAAGGGTGACTGGCTCTCACTGAAGACCAATTCCCCTCTAGCCTGTGGCTCTCAGATCCCTTAGACAAAGAACTACCAGTCACCTTCCCAGGTAAGCCCTTTATGAAGGTAATCAGAGCCAAGGGTCCTGAGTTTTAGACCCCACCCCTCCCAACTCCCAGGCTTCTTTGAAGGCTTAGCTAGTTCCTTTTGCCTTTACTTCTGGGGCCTGGAGCCTGGGGCCTGTAGTGTGACTTGTATTTTGCTTTAATTCCTTAACATCCCAGTTGTCCAACCCCTTTTGCATCCAAAGTTCACCATTTCTCCCAACCTGGTAACAGTCTGTCTCCATAACACTTGAATTCAGATCACTGGTGAGTAGTAATTACTTTTCTCATCATTAGAGAATACATGACCAACACAGTTTAGGGAAGGAAGATTTATTTGGGCTTACGGTTTCATCCTATTATAGTGGGATGGCACAGTAGAGTGGCTTACTCTCTAGCAGGAGGAGCTTATGGCTGGTGTGTCTCACATTTTGAAGCAGAGAAGAGGGCCAGGATAAAACCCTTAAAGGCCCACCATTGTCCGTGACTTGCCTCTTCCACCCATGCCAAAACAGCATCAATAAATGGTGACCAAGAATTCAAACATAAGGGCCAGTAGAGGCATGTCACATGCAAAGTACCATATGCATTATGTGAATGTTGCACTGAGACCACCTTTATAAAGAAACTGGTATCTGTAGAATATGAAGACCCTATAGAAGAGAGGTGAGGCACCCAATGAGTAGCCAGCGCCCACTACCACACAGGTGATGATGGGAACGTCTCCATCTTTGAATCTAGTTGACTCTGTAGCTGAAGGCTTCAATGTGAGTGAGTAGAGGCAAAATCAAGATAGCAACCTCCAGGCAAACAATAACTGCAAGAAAAATTATTGCTGTTTTAAGCTAATATTCTTTGGGGTGATTTGTTACACAGCAGAGGCTGACTGAAATTGTTCCTATGAGGTTAAAGCAGGGTACCCTTAGTTGAGCCACTTCACAGGCTGCCACAAGGCAATCATTAGCCGTGATGTCCTCTTAAACCCTGTTTAAGTTTAGACTTACAGTACTTAGGAGTTGAATATTTCCACCTATGTCTCTAAAGAAAAGAATTACAGGGTTTGGAGTGATGCCTCAGTGGGTAAAGTGCTTGATCCACAAACAGGAGAACCTGAGTTTGGATCCTCAGCACTGTATAAAAGAGCAAAGCATGACAGTACATATCTGTAATCCCAGCACTAGAGAAATAGAGACAGGAGGATCCTTGAGGCTCACTGGACATGTAGTCTAGCAGAATCATGAGCTCCTGGTTCAAAAAAGTAAGGTGGAGAGTGATTGAGGAAGACTCCTGACATCATTCGTTGTCCTCCATGCCCTCTTCCATACATGTGCACTGTAATGCATATTATTATTGTAAATTGTCATGTGCTGTTTGAACTCACTGAGAAACAGGCTCTGGAAGCAGAGTTTCTTCTGCATCTCCATTTCAAGCCCAAGCATGTTTGTCTCCATATCCTCCAAGGCCTCTTGTCTGGGGACAGGCAATGCCCCTAACTCTGGAAAGGAGAACAACGTAGCCCAAGAAGAAAACTATTGTGCCCCTGAGAAAAGCTAAAAAAAACAAAACAACAACAACAACAAAAACTATTTCCAAAAGATCTTTCTATACTTGTTGCATGATAGAAAAATTCCTGCAGAAGGAAAGAGAAGCTGGAAGTTCAGCCATGGAACGTTCAGCCATGGGAAGTTCAGCCATGGAAAGGAAGTCCATCGGGTACTCCGGCTGACTACCCCACCTTGCTCTGTTGATTTGTACTTGCTGTTGGGCCTTATGTGATCATATTATTTCTGTCCATTGCTGGCTGTTCTTTTACTTGGAAGGCTCACCTAAGGGGACGCTGAGGACTCTTGCCTAGCACATTTTCTATTGGGATCTCCAATTACCTTAAAGGAGCTTCCCCACTGGATTTCTGCTGGATGTTGAACGTGTGGTTTGATGATGTTTTGCCATCTATCTACTTTCTACTTAAGTTTTTATTTTGACTGGCTAGATACGTAATCAATTCACTCACTCAAAACGCCAAATATGGCTGTTGTAGATCATTCTCTAAACTATACAACAAATGAACACACATGGACACACACGCATACCCACACAGGTAAGAACAGAAAATATAAAAGAAAGCTGAAGATCTAAATAAAAAAAATATTTGTTTGAACTTTTGTGAAATGTAATGTTCTAATTAGTTGCCTGCATTTCAACACTTTTATACAAAATACATTTGACAAGAACTATATCACATACAGTCAATGATACAGGTAGGTGACTTAAGGTCTGTGAAGACATTAGGTGGCTCTAGGGCACATTGGATATTGGAGGACCTAAGAACTCATATATATATATATATATATATATATATATATTAGTGTTTGGCTATTAAGTTTTACTCTGTATACCCCACCACTCATCTCAACCTGCCAGAAGCTCCATACACCAGAGTAAAAGCAACTAATTTCAGTATAGAAACCATGAACAACAGAGTATGTTCTAGGAAGCAGTGAACTATGGGAACACCAGTGAATGATGGGATATATAAAGGAGATCTTTCAGGATTATTAAAGTCTTGACTGGCTGATTGAGAATTACTATTATTTATTTTTTTAGATTTATTTTTAACCCAAATGTCATCAGAAGAAAGGAAGTAAAGAATTCATGAATTTCTGCACACTAGACTAACAAACACAACCAGCCCATTTGATAACACTGGAGAAGGAAAACCAGCACAGAAGCTTAGCAGCAGACCTCATGAACTCTCATTCCACATTAACCTCAGCACAGGCAATCGTTAGTTCACCATTTTCAAATTCGAGCATTGGTTGTGTGTCTGCCTGAATGGATGGATCTCTTTGTTTAGTTCTCTGGATGTCTGTCAAGTATGTTTGTTGATTTGGGAGTATACCTAATCTTAATTAACTTTCCCCTGAATCCAGTGTAAGTTGTTCAGGGGTTATGGTGAAGGGTCAGCTTTCCTGACAGGAGGTCATGAGGTTCATAAACTAAATCCGTGAATCACTTCTTTGATGCAACCACTTGGTGGAAGAGCTCTGTTAAGAGCCAAGATTGCTCTTAATTTAATCTAGTGTAGTTGGTTCTCTGGAAAGGTGCCAAGGGGTTGTTTATGGGGATGGGGAAGTAATCAATATACCATCAGAGAGACGATTTAAGTCATGTTCATCTTAAGGAGGGCAGGTCTTCCAGAAGGAGCCCTGTATAACAGTAGAGAGGGAGAGAGAAGAGAGGCAGGGAAGAGGAAAAAGAAGGAAGCAGAATTTGGAATGTTTTTGTCTTAATAGTAACGAACACATTGATCCCTTTAAGTAGATGCTTCCTGTCAGACTCATTGCCCCATAACACAGAGGTTTATTAAATGTCATTTTAGCTTCTCACACTTCCAGTCAATTCATATGAAATCAGGCAGCGAGTCCCTGTCATGCCACCCTCCAAGTTTCTCATCCATTGCTAGCAAGTCTCAAATCCCTGCTCCAGCCTAAAATGTTTATCCGCCTCTGGAAACTCCTGCTGAGCTTTCATTCTCTCTGTTACAAAGGCCTTTGAGCAGATACAGCCAGATGTTTTAGACAGTGTTTGGGCAAAGATAAAAAGAACAGTGGAGAACTGTTAATTTGTCCATGCTCTAAATATATTTGTTTCTAACCTTTAAAATTACAATATTCAGAAGCAGAGGGATGGTTCAGTGGTTAAGAGTGCTTATTGCTCTCGTAGAAGACCCCAACTGAGTTCTCAACATCCTAGTTTGGGAGGCTCACAGTCGCCTGTAACTCCAGCTCTCTCTCGGGATCTGAAGGACTCTTCTTGACTACACAGGCACCTGCACCTGCACGCACAAACCCACGCTTGTACAGAAATATAAACACACAATTTAAAAATAAAGAGAAACATTTTTTAAAATGTAAAAAAAAAAAAAAAACCTTTAAAAATGTAATGTTGACAAATGTTTTAAAAAAATAGTTTTAAAATGTAAAATAAGTCTCCTGCTTCCTACCATACGCAACACTTTCCAGAGACCCTTCCAGAAGCCAGAAGTCAGAAGCCAGAAGCCAGAGCTGTCTTCTAAGGAAGCATTCCAGACAGTGCTACTTTATGTTATTTTCAAGTCCTGTCTCCTTAGCTCTCAGCTCCGAATCTCTGTAGATCTGCCTCCTGTTTTGAGTGACACCTAAAGTCCCTCCTATGTGAATTTATGTTGCTTCCAGGCTTTTGGCTTTGTTTGTTTTGCCTTTTGCTGATAAAACTTTTGAGCTTTTCCAAGAGGCTGAGGACAGGAGGGCAAAAGATGAATCTGTTGATTGATTCTTGCCCTGAGATGCTTCATAGTCATCAGAAGAGTAGAAACAACTACAACTCTTGGTTTGCTCATTAGAACAGGAGCTGCAAGAATCTAGCTGCGATGGCCTGCTGTGACAAAGGAAGTGGGGGCAGGAAGGACAGAGAGCGCCTCTTGGTGGGATGCAGCAGCAGAGGATAGGTAAAGGCACATGTGTACTTTCCCTAAGAAAGCAGAGAATGCTGGGAGAGAGAACAGCCCGTGACATTAGCCTTTCCCTAAGCTTCATCCTGCTTTACTGACAAAAGTTCTCTCTCTCTCTCTCTCTCTCTCTCTCTCTCTCTCTCTCTCTCTCTCTCTCTCTCTCTCTCTCTCTTTTCACCCTCCAGCAATAACTGCAGAACCTTCTCAGAGCTAAGGCACACCCTTTTCTCTCAGGCTGTTTGGACCCTTCCGTGGGAGAATGGCTGGTCCCCCCTGTCTGTCCCGCTTCTTTCCAAAGTCTAGGCGGGATCCATGCACCTGCCCCTGATTTGTGTGTCGCAGTTGCAGTCTGGGAACTGAGTGACACAGCAGGTGCCGCCTGCCTGCAGACAATTCCATATTGCAATGGAGCGTCGCCACCAAAGCTTATTATCTAGGGCAATAAAGTTTGGGATTAGAGGGATTCGGGATGATTGTGTGATTCTCCACAAAGCTTATCTTCTAATAGACCAGCTGCTTTATTAGGCCGCCCCCGCCCGCAGCAGGCCCTTCCCAAGGCATCCAGAGTCCCAGGCAGCAGAGGGGGGCCTTGAAAGCAGCCCTGAGAGACAGCTGGGGGTATCATATCACCCTCAGTCTCCATCTGCGAGTGTTAAATTACAGGCGGCTTCCAGCTGGGCACACCCCAGATCCTACCTTCTTCCCACAAAGCTAGACCAGGTCGTTGTCATCCTGGGGCATCTGTCAAGGGCAGGACTGCTTCTGCCTCTCTCCTGCTGGTCCTTACCTCTGAACCCTGAAAGGGCCAGGCCTGGGAACGCACTTGCCTGGAAGGGTGTCATTGTTACTGTTTCGGAGTGTGGAGGACTGGAGGGCTTTAGAGAAGGGGACACGGGGAAATTCGCTTTGCAAGTGGCATTCTGCAGGAACTGTTCACTGTAAACAAGAGATTGTACAGACTGTAGGGTTGTGCATAGCAGAACTCCAAAGAAGCTGTAAACTTAGAAAGTTCTGGCAGGCACATCCTTTCACTGGAGGCTCATTAACCCTGAAGTGTTTGAGGTGGGATTCACTCCCCCCACCTCCCTGATCTTGCAGTTCAGTCACTTTTCTGAGCACTGTCTCATGGTGTGTAGTCCTGAAGCCACACTCAGTCCACTCTTCTCTAAGAGGCTGTTTGGTCCCCCACGCTCTGTCAGAAAAACTTTGCAGAAGAGTTTATTAGCAAGCATTGATGAACATACCCCAGGGGGAGGGGGGAATTTACAAATATGCATCAGGCTTAATACATGTTTTAAATGATATGTTCTGCATATTGAAATTTGGTGGATTCTGACATAACATAGCACTTGTGTGTGGTGTTGAGTTTAAGAAAACGTGCCGTAGAATTACTACAGAGTTCCTACTTCAGGCACCATGATGTTTTGCAGGAAAGCCGTCAGAAATAGAGCTGGTCTTCGTGCCTCTATATTATTTAATAAAAAGTTGCTGTAGGGCCAGTGAGAGGTTTCTGTGGATAAAAATGCCAAGCCTAATGACCACAAGCAGAAGAACACTGACTCCCACAAGTTGTCTTCTGGTTACCACACGTATGCTTTGCCATGGGCATACCTACACGTACAAACACATACAAATACATAAGTGTGTAACTTTTAGAATAATAGCATGTTTTAGATGCTATTTAAAAATGCTATCTCAAAGCATAATATGGGTTGAGCATTAATAGTTTAAACCTGTCGGGCAGTGGTGGCGCACGCCTTTAATCCCTGCACTCGGGAGGCAGAAGCACGCAGAGCTCTGAGTTTGAAGTCAGCCTGGTCTACAGAGTGGGTCCCAGGACAACCAGGACTACACAGAGAAAGTTCTGTCTCAAAAAAACTAAATAAATAAATAAATAAGTATAAAAATATGAAACTTGAAATGCTTTAAATTTTTTGAAACGTAGAAGAATTGTGTTTCATTTGAGTATCATCCCCAACATATCTTATTATGTGCACAAAATGTGTATGCATGTGCAAATATACCAAAGCCCAAATCTGAATTTTTTTTCTGTCCTCAAGCATTTTGAATAAGGCATCATCAACCTGTAATGAGATAAAGATGACTTAGAAATTCTGGTGTGTGTGTGTGTGCTATGAAGTTAAAAATACTAGGGCCCAAGTCTGTTTCCTTCACTGTAGATTGTATGGTTATTCTTTCCCACATAGCATCTAAAACATGCTTTTCAGGACCATAGTGAGTATTAGAATAGAATGGGGGACAGGTGAATGGTCAACACTTGGCCGGTGCACAAAAAATATTGGCTTCTATTTTATCATTATTATTGGACCTTACTGTTGTTATTATTATCATTATTATTTGTGATATGTAAACACATTTATTAGCATGGCTCACATAACAATTCTAGTGTAATCAGCAGGATTATGGACTATAAATCTACCACACTTAATCAGAATGTTTTATTATGTGAATGAACATGAGGGAAGAATTAAGAACGGAAACAATAGCATAAATTACCAAGGTTTATTTTATTATAATTCTGTCCATTCACTTAATAACCCAAAATTTGAGCACAGATAAGGCACTGTTCTAGGGGCTGAGAAAAAAGAATGTAAGAGTTTTAAAGACCTTGATTTTTCTGGAACTCAGATTCCATTGGACAAAAAAAGGAAAGAAAATGAAATGGAAACCAGGTTATTAAAAATATGATTTTAAATTTTAAAGCATCTGTTGAAGAAAATAATTCAATTAACAGGATATAAATTGATTGGGACAGTGAAGGGGCACAGAGAATAAAAGAATGAGACAGATTAAAGACAAATTCAGACAGGAAACTGTGAGAGAACACCTTCATGATGAAGACTGGGCCCCACTCAGGAAAATCCAGGGAGAGGCCCAGAATGTGCACAGCTTGCAATCAGAAACGCAGCAAAAGGCAGGCAGTCTGGTGGGAGCAAAGGAGCTGAGGGGAGGGGAGTCTGGGCAGACTCTTCATCACATCCAGACAGAGAGAGGTTTGTAGTCACTGAATTATAATAGGACAGTCCACAGGGCTACTGCCTTCATAACAATGTGCTTGCATGAAGAATCATTACCAAACCAACCAATAGAAATTCCATTAGTCATCAAAACAGTTTAGGAAGCCAGGAGAGTAGGAAAGTTAAGCCACAAAGAACCAGACCCCAAACACTGATAGACTATAAACAAGAAACCAAGGAGGACCATTGTTTGGGGACACACTCAGATTGAACTGAGGCTATATCCACATTGCATTCTCTGCCAGCTTGAAACCGGCAGGCTTCTGAACTAACGCCAAAGACAACTGTAAAAATCTTTAAAACAGTACGAGGTTATATCTGATAATCACTTGAATTTGCTGCTATGTCTGCTGCTCTTTTTCCTGTCTCTGCCTCTTATACACACATTACAAACTTCACCTCAGTACCTTGTTGTGGAGAATTTGATTTTAATAGATTCACATAGGAAACCTGCTTAATAGGGAAGAAGTTAAGTAACATGTCTTTTCTACTTTGCAAAGCTATTAGGAGTCATATGCAGACAGATGCACCAGGTTGACATATATGTTTGGGTATTTTGTGACAAACTTTTGTCAGCCTATGCTTGCCAATCAAACTGAAAGCAGAATGGATATGTTCCAGTTCACATAAAAAGCTGCCCATGGTACAGAATGAACTCTTCTTTTGAAACAGGTATGGTGATGCCTGCCTATTGTATTAGTTCATTTTGGCTGGAGCAAAATATCTGACAAGAACAACCTAAGGGAGAAAGGGCTTATTTGGGCTTATTGTTCAAGGTGATAAGGTCCTTCATACTGGGAAGAGAAGCAACAGGAAACAGTAAGGCTTGTCTCCTTTGTGATTCTGCATTCCGTCACACCTATAACGTCAGTATTGGAAAGACTGAGGCAGGATAGATAATCACGAGTTCAAGGAAAGCCAGGTCTATACAAGGATATCTTATTTCAAAAATAAATACATTTCCAAGATCATTTCATTATGAAACGTAAAAAAAAAAATTGAAATTGGAAGGGTTCCTGTGCAATAACACCAAAGAAATGAAACTTCATTGTCCTTGACAAATGAGAGTGTATGTTTGGTTAATCATTGTGACATCTACCAAATTATAAGCACTCAAAGTTGATGTTTGCTGAAATAAAATTGATTCTATAAATTGTCACTGTTTCCCTTAAAGGCAGAAAACTCAAAGATTCAAGCAGAATTCAGTGAACATCTAAATCAGTTAGGACAGAAACAAAGAATCTGATCTCCTGGAAATCTCAAAGTTGTAGTGATCCATAATATACAGTAAACTAATAGTCCATGACACACTGATGACTCGCACTCTGAAGAGATAGCTAGGTCATGGAGAACATGCTTTATTTAAGAAGGCAAGGAGGTCTTTTTATATAGTGCAACAATAATTTCTGTCAATTGACCAGCAAAGAAACCGATTTAGAATAAATTACTATGTGTTTGTTCACAAAGACTTACTAAGTATAAACTATATATCAGGTGGAAACGGGCAGGGAATATATAGAATACATTTCTTTTTGTTTGTTTTATTTTTGTTTTTATTTTTTGTGACAGGGTTTTTTCTGTATAGCCCTAGCTATCCTAGAATCCACTTTGTAGAGCAGGCTGGCCTCAAACTCACAGAGTTCTGCTTGCCTCTGCCGCCTGAGTGCTGGAACTAAAGATGTCCACCATGCCTGCTCCAGAGTGTCTTTTTTTTAAAAAAAAAAAATACAATTTACATTCAATTGGGATATCCTGAAATATGTACATATCACAGAACCACACTAGAAAATGACTTCAGGAACTGGAATAACAGAATTTCAGTAAAGCCATATAGGTCCATCTGAGGAAACAATGAACTGCAAATGTGCTTTTAAATTAGGCATAGAGAGGCACAATACTTATAAGTGCTTCATTTGGGAGGTGGAGACAGGAAGAAAAGAAGTTTGAGATTATGCCAGGATACATAGTGAGTTTGAGGCTAGCCTGGGTTACATGAGACTATCTCCTAAATGAGAAGCAATGTTTATTGTAGTCAAAAATATAAGGGCTATAGTAAGCAATAAAAGTTATGAAGAAAACTGGTCATTATTAATGTCCATCTTCTTACTATGAAGACAGATTAGAAAAAAATAAGAATGATCACATTACAATGGCACTATACATACATACATATGCATATATATATATATAGTACCCTTTCTCTCTGTATATATATATACACATATGTATACATATACACATATATGTATACATATACATATATATACATATGTATATATATACAGAGAGAGAGGGTATACATATATACATATGTGTATATATACATATATATATATATATACACACAGAGAGATAGAAATAAATTCTACTCTTGAATTATGTACTGACAATCTATTCAACTGCTTCCATTTCACAAAAGCCACATATATATTGTCTAATTTTATTTTACAAGGGACTTTCAGACTATTGTAATTTAAGTGTTTTTAAATGTAAAAATACTCAGTGGGACATTATGGAGCCTCTATAAAAAGAACTGGAATATGTGTAAGATGGTTACCATTAAACATGAAAAGTCTCTGCTATCTAGCTTGGGTAATGAGTTTAGAGAAGAATCCATCAAGATACACTTGGACATAACTCCTTTAGCCCAGAAGGCAGAAGCGTTAATTGATGGATGTGATGCCCATGCAGGACAACGCAGTTAGCTCCTGAGCACAGCAGCTTTCACTGGGCAATGCAAAAATAAAATCAAGTGAAGTAAAACAAAGCCTTTTGGACTGAGTCACTCTAGGAAAAGGAAGAAGTGACTTTACCTGGTACTGACTCCCCATCCAAACTGATGTTAGGCCCTCTCTCTAGTTAAAGCACCCTCGAAGCAAACACTGGGACAGGATGTCCTTATTTTACATTGTCTTTTTCTTTAAAGAAAAAAGTTATCTTTAGGAAATGTCTCACAATGAAAGGTAGAAAAGAAGAAAAAGTGTTCTGCTTTTAGAAAAATAATTATCTTGGGAGACACTGTATAAAGCTCTGCTTGTGTTCACATAGGTGGTGGCATGTGAATGACGCCTTCAATGTAAAGATCATAACCAAGGTGAAAAGATCTTACCCGATGCCCACCCCAAGCTCCGATTACTACAGAAGAAAGCAATTGTCACTGATCCTGACATCCAAATGGAAGACTGCCTGCCTAGACAAATCTCAGTTCCATGCTGCTGAGATCAGGAACCATATGCCCCGGTCTGGCCTCCCTAGCTTTTGCTCAGTATTCTCTCCTCTAAGTACATAGATAATTCACTGATATTACCCTTTTTCCAGGTCAGACAAGCCAGACATTCAAAACAAAAACAGGCAGAGGCCAGAAGGATGCCTGTGGCATTTCTAAGCAATGCTTTCCATGTACCTGGAGTGTGGTCATGGTGATGGCCCAATAGAAAATAAAATGGATAGAGGATACTCAGTGTTAAGCAGAAGTAGGTCAAGACTCAGATCTAGCCGTCCATGCAAAGTAGCAATATACATATACATATATATACATGCTTAAGCTTAAGCGTCCCTGGTTTTACTTCCAGAACTGAAGATTACAACACCTTCCTGAGATTACACAAAGATGAAACGAGAATTCACAAGGCAATGGTTTGGCTAGAGTAAGTGCCCAGTGTTTGAAATTATTACTACCAAGAGAAAGCAGAATGTCTGAGCTGAGATTCAGAGGGAATCTCTGAATCTCATTGGTATAGCTAAGAAAAGAGCCATGGAAAATGAGACTGTCTCAGAATGTCTTGTAAACATAAGGAGCTTCCTTCCTTTAGGCTAACTCGCAATTTTGGGAATGTGCTGTAAGCTTGGAATAAATGATATAATTTCTGAGTTCCAATATCTCTGTCTTTTGGTAGATGCCAATGATCCCAGAACTCACGTGGCTCCATTTCAGAGCAGTGTCACACGTAACAAGCCTTGGTTCCAACAGCCCAAATGTAATTGAAAATACATTCCAGTTTCTGTTGGCTTTCCTAAACGACATCCTAAGGCTTGAAGTATTAGCTCACAGCAATATTTAACCTGTTTTTGCCCTTTCCCCACCCACTAATTTACTCCCTGCTCTGTTCCCAGCCTCCCTCCACATACTCCGGAAATTCACGGCTGATCCCACCCCTCCCGGCACCATGGCAGCGTTCATCTTCAGACTCCCTGTTCTCTCCATTAGTAGCTCATTTATCAGATCAGTGTGCTGAGCACCTCTCCCAGCAAGAAAGGATCCTTCCACTTGAGGTTAAGGAATATGAGGGAAACAGTTATTATAGGTGTCAGTCTGTTGAGGTAGACAATTCTGTGAGCATTAAACAAAATTATTCTCGCATCAACTCCGTAAGGCTATTCTGAGTAATGTGATAATGTCTAAAATTTATTAAAACCTTGCATGTAGTAAATTCACAGTAAATTCTGTATATTACCATTGGCTTAATGATGCATGCTCAGTGTGTCTTAGAAGCCAGTAGAAAACTCAAGCAGACAAGGGTTATTCCTGTTTATTAGGGCAGATTTTATGACCCTTACAGGCACAGCTTATCCACCTAGGCTTTTGCATCTACTTGGGCCTTATGCTTTTAGCTGACTTCCATGGAAATTACCCTTGCTTTCCTAGGGACCCTCATAGGCTCTTTACTACCCTGGTACTCACAGCTAATACTGTCTTATTGTAATTTTCACCTTAGAATCCACCATGTTTACATAGAACTCTCATTTGCCAACAGCTCTAGCCATGGGGAAATTCCCAGTGCCTGGCATTCTTTGGAGAATCCTGTCATAGTAATGAAAAATATTCCCAGTAATCTTTTGGCTCCATTTCGGTTAACCCATCCCTCTCTTTCCCACTCCTGTATAGTAAATACATAGAGCAGAAAGGTCTGGGCTATCGCCATCTTAAATGGCATTTCCACATTGGTGGTGGTTTGTGTCTATATGCAGACAAGCTTCCAGTAAACCTTTGAATATTTACTTCCCTGACGTTTTCCTCTGAGCATTTGTTCACAACACTCTGGGGAAGGAGTCATGATAACAGACACTAATGATTAGGGTTGCTCCCTCCCCCAGCTATGCACACACACACACACACACACACACACACACACACACACACACAAAACCCTTTAAAAATCAAGTGTTAGTTTTGGCAGAGGTTATTGACATTGTCCAGCTCTGACAGCCTCAGCTCCACATTCAGAGAGATACATGCTAGGAGGTGAAGGGGACTTAGTAACGCCTTCAACTTTCATTACTCAGCCAGATTGCAGAGTCTATCAATTATCCCAACATTGACAGTCGGGTGAATTAATTGGTGCATTTGACAAGGACAGCTATTACCCTATGTTGTTCTGACAGCTGGTTTTGATATCAGGAATTTGTCAACCTCCCTTTCAGTTCACTCGAGCAGTGGGAGAGATCGTTGAGTGACTCAGTTGAGAACATTGCAGACTCTCTTTCCTGACAATCTCCTCTGGAGTAGACTTAATGGCATCCTAAACCAGAGTACCCTAACATACCCCCAACTCTCACAGCCCACTGATATATATATATATATGTATATGTATATGTATATGTATATGTATATGTATATATATATATTTGGCTAATACAATGAGAAAACCAAATGGGGAATGTTGATAGACTTGTTAACCCTTTCAGGGTGGAATGTGTGCCCTTCAGTGTCTGGCTATCATTGCCGGGTTTACTTTCCTTGGTTTGTTATGTGACACTGATACAGTATGCAGGATCATGAGAAAGGTGTCATGTGGGTGGTAGGATGTGACCAACTTTCTTCTGAGAAGCTGTTCAAGATGCAATTATGCAAACAAATGGAAAACAAGGAGCTTTTAATAAAGTTCCTTTGCAGCTTTAAGATGCTTCAGGATCTAAAGCTTTTTATACCTCCTACTGCATTTTTTGTTTTAGAAGTATTCTTAGTTAAAAAAAAAAAAAAATGAAAACACAAAATGGGTTAGCCTGCTGACTTGGTGTGACTTTGAGGAAGCAACCTGCCTGTAAACTGAAGAGTATAGCCACAGACATCCACAGCTTCCAAATACAATTTCTCAAGATAAGGATGGCTTGGGGAAGAAAGGGTTTGTTTGGCTTAAGCTTCCACATCGCTGATCATCATTGAAGAAAGTGAGGAACTCAATCAGTGTAGGCACCGGGAGGCAGGCACCGGGAGGCAGGTACCCAGCGGCAGAAGCTGATGCTGGGGCACTGCAAACTGGTTTGTCCTTCATGGCTTCCTTTGTCTTGCATTTTCTTTTAAAATAGAAACCAGGACTACCAGCCCAGAGGTGGCCCCACCCACAAGCTTTGCCCCCTCAGATCAATCGCTAATTATGAAAATACCCTATAAGCTTGCCTGAAGACATATCTTAAGGAGACATTTTCTCAAGTGAGGATTCCTGCTCTCTGGTGATTTCTGTTTGTGTCAAGTTGACCAAACAAAACAAAACAAAACAAAACCTAGCCAGCTCGAGGAGAGTAGTCAGAGGGGGTAGTCAGATTGGGATAGAGATTTGAACTGTTCCAAAGACAAGCACAGTTAGCACAAGTCATTATCCCGCCATTCCTCCTGGGGTTTGGCTGGGTGAAAAGCAAGAGCAGAGTGCTGATTTCGCTGGGAAGCTCAGAGGGCAGGTGTTAATCACAGAGTGCTACAGTCATTGGGTGTAACTAGTCTCAGACATTAATGCTGACCATGTGAGTTAACAACTCAGTAGGTTTGCAATTGTCTGGGGTTGAGCAAGAAGTGCTGAGCAGTAAGTGTAATCCACAATCCATAAAATTACGCCTGGTGGAGAAAACGCAGCTCAAGGACATTTAAAACAGTTAGGCAAGAGTAAAACTGATGCTCGGTTACATTTTCCGGGTGGCATGTTGGGCTTACATTGTGGAAGTGACCCCTGGAAAGGTTAATATCAAAGCGTTAGTGGAGGCTGAGCCTCAGGACGTGATTAGGTCTTTGCAAAGCGTGTGGAGGTCTTTCCACTCAGTGTCTGCTGGGGATTCTTGCTGCACTGCAGAGGATGTCATGAAACCAATCTCTCTTCTGAGCCCTCAGTTGACTGTCCTTGTTTTCTGTCCTTATTATTCCCATTCCTTTCAAGCCCCTCCCTTAGACTCTATTGCAGGAGTGAGGTTGTACCTCTGAGAAAAGCTCAAGTCTGAACACACAGGGAGAAGCAGAGACTACATCATAGCACATCTGCAGTTCATTACACCTCATTGGCCCTGCAAGTGAGGGCCTTGTGACTGGTGATGTGACCCTAGAGTTTTTGCTGTAGCAGGTCTAACAGGTCTACTATCCTGGACCTCACTGTTCATCTCGGCTTCTCTCTTCTTGTTTGGAAGGCTCAGAATATGATTTTTTTTTTCCTTAAATTGATCTGAAATGTGTTATTCTGCAATTTCTATTGTTAGTTATAGATGTAGTCTTCTAGTATCATGAAAAAACAACTCTAACCACCTCTCTATAAAACCACTCTGAAAATAGCTAACCCATGCCTCCCCCAATGAAATAAGTCCAAGTTCCCAAGTTCTATACAGAATAAATTCGTTAAACTTGAGAGGCTCTCTATAATAAAATGACACAAAATTCTAAAACAAACTCAACCTCAAAAGTAAAATCTGACAAAATAAATTACAACAAATCAAACACTTTTAAAAAGCTGACAATCCAAGATCACAGAATCTAAAACATTTCTATTTCTACCACAGAAAATAACAATCATTTTCTAAATGAATGGTCCAGAATTTGTCTTTATTACTTTTTCATTTGTTACATTCTTTGGTTCAAAACCTTCATTTAAAAATGATTTGTTACGAGCTTGGAGAAATGGCTCAGCAGTTAAGAGCACTGACTGTTCTTCCGGAGGTCCTGAGTTCAATTCCCAGCAACCACATGGTGGCTCACAACCATCTGTACTAGGATCTGATGTCCTCTTCTGGTGTGTCTGAAGAAAGCAATGATGTACTCATATACATAAAATAAATAAATAAATGTGGCATGTCTGTGCCACAGCACACGTGTGGAGTTCAGAGGACAAATTTTGAGTGTTGGTTCTCTACTTTCAACACAAAAGCCATTAGGCTTGGTGACAAGTGTGTTTTTATCCTTTGAGCTACGCTACTATCTTTCCATCTTCTCTTTATCATCCAAATTTGTCTTTTACTTGCCCTGTGGTGACTGTGGCTTTTGGGTGTGGTACAATAAGCATTAACTGGAAATCTGGAACTAATAGCTTTTTTCCCTCTTACAGTCTTCTCATCTATTTTCTTTCCTTATCCTTCTTGCTTGATTTAACCTTCAATCTTTTGTTGTCTTGCTTCTATCAAGTTCAGTTATTTGTGAGCATAACTTAGAATCTTGGCTTTCCCACTTACCAGCTGTATGAGTTTTGGCAACGATATATTCACAAGGGGCTGCAGTTCCTGAATTTATCCAATCAGGTTTATAAGCATTCCCATTAAAGTCATTATGAGGAGCTGATGAAATAAAACAGCAGAGCTCAAACCTTCAGAAACAAATTGTTGTTGTTGTTGTTGTTATTTTGCAAAAACTTAAACTTTTTATGGTTCAGAAATAAAATTTGCAAATAATATAACCTATAAATATTTACGTATATTACTTATATTTATAATAAAAATTCATCACAATGCCTCTCTGTATGATTTAAGGAAGATTTAAAAGGAAAAGCATTGTAATAAAGTAGTTTATAAATGCTCAGGGGCAACTACACAAGATGTTGTAAGGAAGTGGTCTGGGGTTTGCACCCACTTTTTTTTTGTATTCAAGACAGGATCAAGTACAGACAAAAATGGTGTTGTATTAGCAACCAAAGTGACAGAGAGAAAAATATGAAGTACAGATTTCGCTCACTTTATATAATATTTGCTTTCTGGCTAACCTGTGTGTACATAAATGCAAAACATAATTCATAAATTAAATAAAATCCATTTCTAGCCTCAAATAATTATAAATATTTACTTCTGGTACCAAGTCTGTAGCTCAGTTGCTAAAATGCTTGCCTAGTGTGCGCACAGCCCTAGGTCTTAACACAGCACAGAATGGGTAATGTGGTGAATGCCTGTAATCCCAACAGTCAGGAAGCAAAAAGCAGGGATCAAAGTTCAAGGTCATCTCCAGGCCATATTGAGTTAGAAGCCAGCCTGAGCTCTCTAAAACCTTGTCTCAGAAGAAGGAAACATGAGCCTGTTCAGAGATGCACCGTAGATGCCAATCTTAGAGCTCTCAACATGTTTGTTGTATAAAAAGTGTGCGTTTGTGTTGGGATGATGATATTCCTGGGCTGACAGATACTGCAATCCCTCACTCAGTTGCTGGAATCCAAAAGAGCTAACAATCTGAAAGCTTCCCAGTCTCTCTAAAGATGATGATGTTGTCAAAAATCCCTAAAACAAAGAAAGTAGGAGTCCCAGGACCAAAGCACCCAAGATTCAGTGGCATGTTACTCCGTGCATTCTGCAACACAATATCTGATGTAGTTCTTAGAAACACTAGGAAAACAAGGAGGAGGCTGCAGAATGTGCTAAAACTTTGGCCAAGAGAATGAAGGAATCCAAAGACAAATGCCAGGAACAGATTGCCAGGAGACGTAGGCTGTCCTCGCTGAGAGCTGGTACTTCTAAGTCTAGTCAAAAATAAGACTGTAAGAGTAACAATTAAGTGATCAGACCTTGAGAAAACAGTAAGAAAAGAAAGAGGACCTGGGAAAACTAGAAGGCTAAAGAGAAGAAAAGAGAAAGAGAAGAAAGATAACATTGAAGCCAGTAGCCCCTTAAAGAGCTAGGATCTCAAGTAAGGGTTTAGGAAGCTCAATAAAGAGAAGCTTAAGCATTGAATAGCTCCCATGTCCTCTCTGAGTAAGCTTGTCATCCTGTAGCCCACAGATGTGATCACCAGCAAGAAAACTGTCCATACCTAATAGCTAAGGAGTTTCCATAGATACCTGAGGCACAGTCATTGAGACAAATTTTGATTTTCCTGAGCACCTAATCTGAGTTTATCTAGCCCCCCTTACCACGGAAATCATCTCACTAGCTTACAAATCTTGGTTTGCATACATGAGATTCCAAGAGTGTCAGAAGTTCCGTCAGGATATTGGGGACAAATGCTATTTTTTTATTGTGTAACACCACCCCATCAATGTAATATTCTATTTTCATTTTATTTATATTTTAAGATTTATTTTATCTTTTATGTATGTGTATGTCTGTTTGGATCTAGGAGCACATGAGTGCATGCAGCCGATGGAGACCAGACAGGGTATTAGATCTCCTAGAGCTAGAACTATAGGTGATAAATTGTGGGCTGTTCATCATAAAGCAAATTTGGGTCTTCAACAAGAAGAGCAAGTGTTCTTTTGTTGTTGTTTGTTTGTTTGTTGATTTTTTTAAACTAGTAAAATTTTAGAATTTATTATCGGATCACTAGCGAAAGAACAGACACATGAAAGATAAAATAGACTACTGTCAAGTATTATATAAAACCTATTGTACATATTTTCTCACTGTGCATACCCATTCAGTTGATTTTTTTTCTTATAAAAATACCTGTAAATACACTAGTATATGACTTTGGTTTACAATGTGTCTATACAAGTTTATATAAATACTTCAGTGTTGGAACTTTTTTTCTTTTTTTTTATTAGTAACTTTTTTAAAAATGTTAATCAAAGGCTTTATAAGTTTGGTAATGCTCAATAACAAGATGCCCATACAATCAGAAGTGTAACCAAATACCCAACCTAGATATACCAACTATCTTTGACTGGTGGAGACACGAGAGAACATCTGCCTCCATGTCCCCCCCCCACTCTTGTCTCCTAGCTCCTTCTCTTCTCCTCCTCCTCCTCTCCTTACTCCCCCTCTTCCTCTTCTTACTCCTCCCACCTTGGCTCCCACTACATATCACCCTTCCCGTTAAAATAAAATTTTTCTCTTAAAATACAATTAAAGCATAACTATACCAATTTGTATCAGTAAGGTACAAGATAGACCTAATACCCAGTTCATCATTTTGTTGCTAACCAGAACCTCTATCATCTCTCCTAACTAAAAACTTAGTTCTGAACCTGGCTTTTTTCTTGGCTTTAGAATGAATATCAGCTGAAAACCATCCTCTCAAATCTTTTCTCTCAATGTAAATAGCCGGGATTGGCTATGAGACTATAAATCTTCAACACCATCAGAAATCCAGAATGACTGAGTTAACTGAAATTATGGGAAGCACAAAGCATAGCTTCTAAAACTTAGCCAATTTATAGAGACCGCTGAATACCTGGACAGTCCCTATACTACAAAATGTTGGAGCATCTGATCTTCAGCCTTCTGGCCTAGGATCATCTTACAGACCGAGTGATGCAGAATTACTAAGGGCTGATTACTCTGTCTTGGCAGATATAATCAGTTGACTATTCTGCAAGTGTGTCCTTTTCTGGACATTGATTTGTCTGTAGATGAAAAGAGGCAATTCTTGCCTAGTGGTTGTCTCACCACAACTGGAGTAACTCCAAAGATGCTCAATTTCTTCTTAGAATCCAAGACAGGGAAGCTGTCAGGAGTAGACAGGTCTCTAATCAAAATGAACATTAATACAGAAATGTTTGTAATGTCAATTCTGTGGACTTCTGAAGTTTTGAAAACCAACTATCCATGTAAGGCAATCTGGACTGTTGTCTGTTAACTCCTCTCAGCTATTTCTAAATAAAATATAGAAAACACCCTTACAATAAACTCAGAGCCATGAATTTGCTATAGTCCCTTAACTCACAGGCTAACCATCTCAAATCTGTTAAAAAAAATAGTTAAAGAAGGACTGGGTCTAAGCCTTGTATTTCTAAATGTGTTATTTAGGCACAATGCCTATGAGAGTAACAATATTAATCTCACTTTTATATCAATAAGAAACTTAAACCAATGAAAACCTTAAATTTGAAATTAAAGTAAAATTTGTACCATTTAAGAAATTATAACAATAATAACAATTATGCAGAGCTGGGCAGTGGTGGCGCACGCCTTTAATCCCAGCACTTGGGAGGCAGAGGCAGGCAGATTTCTGAGTTTGAGGCCAGCCTGGTCTACAGAGTGAGTTCCAGGACAGCCATGTCTATACAGAGAAACCCTGTCTCAACCCCCCCCTCAAAAAAAAACAAAAACAAAAAAAAAACAAACAAAAAAACCAACCAATTATACAGATTTCTACCAATAGGTTATGGCTATGCAATAAATCCTAGCTAATCCTCCCTGTTCCAACAAAACCACTACTTTTCCCTAGAAAGACAGCGGTACCGACTCTTCATTAACTTCTTCAAGCTGATTATGGGTGTTGAGATATTAGAAGAGGAATGGGGGGAAGAGTAAATTGATAAGCCTCTGATGCTGTATCTTCACTGCATCCAGCTGAAATCCCAGGACATCAGAGGTTTGAGCAGGTCTGCTTAGCTTGCTTGATGAGTAGATACACCAAGGCTGTGTATTCTGCAATACACAATTCTCAAAACAAATTTTAGTATCAAGATAGTTTTTTGTTTGAATTCTGGAATCTAGTCTTGCAGTGGCCTGCCTCTGTCATGTCTAATCCATATAATTCTGGAAGTTTTTATGAGGTTGTGCTCCCACCATTCTCCCATTCCCGCCTCCCTGCTCTCGAATTCTCCAACAGTAGGGAATCCAAACTTTTAGGCACCAAGGCTGTCCACTTCCACTGATGCCTGACAAGGCCACCCTCAACTACCTATAAAGGTGGAGCCATGAGTCCCTCACTTTGTTTTCTCAGGCTGGAGGTTTTAGAATGGCTACTCCAGCTTGTTTCTTAGAACCATTTGCTTGAAAATTTGTTTTCCAGCCTTTTATTCTAAGGTAGTGTCTGTCTTTGTCACCGAGGAGGGCTTCCTGTATGCAGCAAAATGCTGGATCCTGTTTACATATCCAGTCCATTAGCCTATGTCTTTTTATTGGGGAATTGACTCCATTGATGTTAAGAGATATTAAGGAACAGTGATTATTGCTTCATGTTATTTTTGTTATTAGAGGTGAAATTATCTTTGTGTGGCTATCTTCTTTTGGATTTGTTAGAAGAGGATTACTTTCTTACCCTTTCTAGGGTATAATTTTCCTCTTTGTATTGGAGCTTTCCCACTATTATCCTTTGTAATGCTGGGTTTGTGGAAAGATATTGTGTAAATTTGGTTTTGTCATGGAATATCTTGGTTTCTCCGTTTATGGTAATTGAGAGTTTTGCTGGGTATAGTAGCCTGGGCTGGCACTTGTGTTTTCTTAGGGTCTGTATGACATCTGTCCAGGATCTTCTGGCTTTTATAGTATCTGGTGAGAAGTCTGTAATTTTGATAGGTCTGCCTTTATATGTTACTTGGCTTTTTTTTCCCTTACTGCATTTAATATTCTTTCTTTGTTTTGTGCATTTAGTGTTTTCATTATTATGTGATGGGAGGTATTTCTTTTCTTGTCTAGTCTATTTGGCATTCTATAGGCTTCTTGTATGTTTATGGGCATCTCGTTCTTTAGATTAGGGAAGTTTTCTTCTATAATTTTGTTGAAGATATTTATTGGCCCTTTAAGTTGGGAATCTTCACTCTCATCTATACATATTATCCTTAGGTTTGGTCTTCTCATTGTGTCCTGGATTTCCTGGATGTTTTGTGTTAAGAACGTTTTGCATTTTGTGTTTTCTTTGACAGTTGTGTCAATATTTTCTATGGTATCTTCTGCACCTGAGATTCTCTCTTCTATTTCTTGCATTCTGTTGGTGATGCTTGCATCTATGACTCCTGATTTTTTTCCTATATTTTCTATCTTCAGGGTAGTCTCCCTTTGTGATTTCTTTATTGTTTCTACTTCCATTTTTATGTCCTGGATAATTTTATCCAATTCCTTCACCTGTTTGGTTGTGTTCTCTTTCAATTTTTAAGGGATTTTTGTGTTTCCTCTTTAAGGGCTTCTACCTCTTTTTCTGTGTTCTCCTCAAATTCTTTGAGAGTGTTATTTATGTCCTTCTTAAAGTCCTCTATCATCATCATTAGAAGTGATTTTAAATCTGAATCTTGCTTTCCTGGTGTTATGGGGAATTCAGGACTTTCTAGTGTGGGAGAACTAGGTTCTAATGATGCCAAGTACCTTGGGTTGCTGATGCTTATGTTCTTGTACTTGCCTTTCACCATCTGGATCTCCTTAGTCCTGCCTGCCCTGTCTCTGACTGGAGCCTGTCTTTCCTATTATCTTGGTTGTTTCAGAACACAGCAAGTGTTCTTAACTGCTGAGCCATCTCCTTGGTTCCTCAATGTGTTGGTTAGGGTTTTGTTTTGTTTGTTTGTTTGTTTTTGACAGCTTGATAAAAGCTAGAGTCACTTAGAAAGAAGTAACCTCAAATGAGAAAATGTCCACATCAAGTTGGACTGTAGGCAAGTGTGTGGGACATTTTGTTGATTAATGATGGATGTGGACGGGATTAGTCCACTGTGAATGGTACCATCCCTGGGTAAGTGATCCTAGAAGGCAAGCTGAGCAAGCCACAAAGAGCAAGCCAGTAAGCAGCATCCCTCCCTTGCCTATGTGCCAGCTCCTAGAACCCTAGGTTTCTCCTTGAATTTCAGCCTTGACTTTGCTAAATGCTTGGCTGTGGCATGAGCATGTAAGTCAAACAAATCCTTTGCTCCTCAAGCTTCTTTTGGTCATAATGTTTTGTTGCAGCTATAGAAACCAAGCCAGGACCCTTAACCCATATCTATCTATCTATCTATCTATCTATCTATGTTCACATATTTTCAGAAAGGATGATCATTTGATTAGGTATACCAAATGCATTTTTAATTTATACATATCAATAGTTTTATTGAAGGTCAACCTGTCACAAGACAAAGGGCATCTATTTCGAAATCACTGAAGGATAAGTCAATGAGAAAACAAATATTGATGAGAGATTAAATTAACTTATTGATGGGTAGCAGTTTCATCATGTCCAAATAAATTCAAAGCAGCTATGAAAAGGGAATAGTCTTGGTTGTATTTACAATGTCATTGAAAATAAAAGTAACACCATACTTTATAGGATTTGCTTCATGTTATTGGGAAACCAGAAAGGGGTTGGCCATGGCAAGAACACACTGGGCCACAGAAATTCCTGCAAGTACTCACGTACCTCTCAGAAGAGCCAGTGCCAATGGAAGATTCCAGATTCTAAGAAACTATTTCCCTTAAAAAATCACTACAAGATTTTGAGCTTGGGACTAGGGGAAGAAAAGAACCGGAGAAAGAAGATAATCGCCAAGGCCGTTCTGAAATGCACTTCGATGCATCTTCCAGGTCCTTTGACGCTCCTATCAGCTAGCTCACTATAGCGATGGATGTTAACTCCTTTATCCTCATCGTTCTTCTCTGATTCATTTTGGAACAGAGACCTGAGGATATTTCAAAAGATAAAGTTTCAGTGGACAAAGGGTTTTGAAGAACACCCAGATGAGTAGGTGAAATGCTCTCAGATTCTTTGCACTTAGCGAAGTGGCGGCATCTTGATGCTGTAATAGGAAGGGAATGGAACTGGTCTCTGGATTTCCACTCCGTTAACGCTTAGCATTAGGCTCGTTATGAATACAGCAACAAATAGTGCAAGATTGAAAGACGCATGTAAGATCATCATAGGAGTGCAAAGCTAGCTTTAAACTCCTGTTTCATAGATGAGAGGCGCTCAGCTGCTGGAGGCTCAATGCTTTGGTAATGTGGCTCGCAGTCAAAAGAAGTGGCTGAATCGAGGTGGGAACAGAAAGCATCTAACGGAGCCCTTTCTAAAGTCTCTCTTCTCTCTCTCTCTCTCTCTCTCTCTCTCTCTCTCTCTCTCTCTCTCTCTTCCTCCCTCCTCTCTTTCTCTCCTTGTCTCCGCCCGCTCCTCCCGCTCTCCTTCCCAGGTTAAAATTACCATAAAATAAGTTAAATCTTTTATTTTACTAAAGTAGTATCTAAGTCTTTGGTGAATAGTGATTAAACCTATGTTCAAAGGTATAAATAAAATTCAGAAGCAAAAGAAAGTTTGATTAATTTAACTATGAAAAATGAATATAGATTTGCAGGTTAAGAAACAGCATTCACAATATTGAAAGGTAATCAGAACTAAGGGGAGGTATTTGCAGTATATGACACAGGCAGAGGAACAGTCTGCTTATTACAAAAGGAACTCAGAAATTTTGACTGGAATTTTAATAAAAATTTAATGACATAAACAGTACACACAACACACACAATAAAAAAAAAAAATCCCAACACAGAAAAGCTCTGATGCTAATCATTAGTAGGTAAATGTAAAGTGACCCATTATTTCAGCTACACTGCTCCCTCAGCAACATCCTTCTATACACTCCCTAAAGATGCTTAACCCAGTATCTAGGCAGCTATGGTTTAGTCAAGTTGACATGAAAAAACATCCATTACTCTACTCATCCTTCTATTTCTCACTCTGCCCACCAGTCTATCTCTCTGTATGTCTATCCATCCATCCATCCATCCATCCATCCATCCATCCATCTAACCATGACAATGACCTCATGCTGATGCCTCTGCACTGTTCCCCTCGCCTTCTGCCTTTTCTTACCAGCAACATTTTCTTCCATAGTGGGAGACCTGGAATATATATATATATATATATATATATATATATATATATATATGTATATATATATATATGTGTGTGTGTGTGTGTGTGTGTGTGTGTGTGTGTGTGTATTTGCAAATATATATATTCAATTTCAGAACACACACAGAGTTTCAGATTTGCTGGTTCACACCTTGTGAAGAACACATTTAATTTGCTGACTTAAATACAGTATCTGTGTAGAATTGTCTCACATTAATTTAGTAACATACAATAAAAATAAGATCTCCTCCTATTTTCATATATATATTCATATATATATATGGTATGTATGTATTGTCATAGAGTATTTGTCACTCTTATTGTTTATATTCAGTTAAGAATCTTTATATACTGGTCAATGCTAACTTTTGAAGTTAACTTCAGGGTTACACTAAATACAGTAAAAACTGGGGCTGTATGCTTAAATTGATAACTCAGAAAAGCATCGGCCATCCTCATCCTGACTCACCCTACTCCCATTCCTCATTCTCTACAACGCTCTCCCTCCCATTCAGTGACGGTCCCCAGTAGTTCTAGTTTATCTTTCACTTTATTTCTTTTGTGTAAATGAGGGGGTATTGCTATATTGCTATATATTCTCTTGTCTTCTTTTTTCATGTATAACATACTACTGGCCATCTTGAACTTTATTTTTTTCATGGAACAGCATATACTAGACACCTATGCATCTTTTTTAACAGTGACCTAGTATGCTACTAAATGACTATGCCATGGCTTATTCATGAGGGCCCCAGGTATAAGCATTAAAGTTCTTTTTATTTGATATTTGCAACAGGTGCTGAATACTAAAATAATCCTTTACATATGTATTCATATATAATTGGATGTTTATCTCCAGTGTGGATTTTTTAGAAAAAAAGTGGAATTCCTGGACCAATAGCAAGCACATGTGTGTGTGAGCATGTGCACACACACACACATGACTCTGTGTGTATATATATATTTCCATATCTACACATACACATACAATGTGATCAGTGGGCCCTGAACAAGAGTTGGAAGAACAGGCCTGGAGCAAGAGTGGGCTCAACGCATTTCCAAACCCTGGAAATATCATCCTGAGATCAGCAGGAGTAGGATCACTCTCCACCCTTTGCCTCACCAGAGGAGGGCACATATCTAGTAGTCAGATTAAATTTCCTTTTCCCTTATAAGGTCATGTCCAGCAGCACCTGGAATTCCTCCTCATTTAAAAATTAAGCAATCCCAGCACCCTGGCCCAGGCCGATGATGTATACTCACCCCAATAGTCTATACTCATCCCCTTTGTTCCCCACCCTTCCAATAAAGTGAACCAGTTCTCTGGAGCTATTCCTTTGGTGTGTGTTCTTTGTATGTGCACTTGCTGCTGTCTGAGATCCTGCACAGTACCCACTCATGTCTGGTTAAGCTTTTCTCCCTCCAGTCCACCTTGGTGTGGAATGGGCCTGCCTACCTTGAGGGAGAAGTAGACATGGGCCAGCACAGATTCTTACACACACACACACACACACACACACACACACACACACACACACCATGTCCAAATTATACTTAGTTAACCATGTTCAAATTACACTTCCAAATAGTGTACCAGGTTAAGGTCTTAAGGTCTTAAGGTCTCATCGGCATCACAGGAAAATGTTTCTCCACAGCCTTGCCCATAGAACTTGCTATTTGGACACCACATTTTGTATGTTCCTTTTATTAAGGGATTGTGGTTCTAGGCTTCCTCAGTGTACAGGAGTAGGAAATGTATAAAAGCTTCTCTCTCTCTCTCTCTCTCTCTCTCTCTCTCTCTCTCTCTCTTCCTCTCTCTCTCTCTTCCTCTCTCTCTCTCTCTCTCTCTCTCTCACACACACACACACACACACACTCACATACATACAGATATACATGTATGCACCTATCTGTTCATCTATGCTCTACCATCTACCATGCTGCCATATGCATGGAAAGGCAGTCATGTCATTTCAGTCTAGGTTTGTGTAGCCCAAACTTATTTGATGATACAATCAAGTCATCAAGCTGGTACGTAAGTGTGTGTGTGTATATGATTGGAGAATATTAGGAGACCAGCATTAAAAAGTACATTTTGAGGGATTTCATCTCTTTTAGATCATTTTCAATATTTGAAATCATGTTGACTGGTTTTACTGTTGCAAACATTTGATTTCCTTATGACCAAATCTAGAAGAACAATTGTTCAAAGACCACTGATGTTTTAGAGTTTCTGCATACTCAATAGTGAATATGTGGCTGTAATAGGTGGTTTTGTGTTTCAACTTGACACAAGCTGGAGTTATCACAGAGAAAGGAGTGTCCATGAGATCCAGCTGTAAGGCATTTTCTCAATTAGTGATCAAGGGTGGGAGGGCCCATTGTGGGTGGTGCCATCCCTGGGCTGGTAGTCTTGCGTTCTGTAAGAAAGCAAACTGAGCAAGCCAGAGGAAGCAACCCAGTAAGTAGCATCCCTCCATGGCCTCTGCATCAGCTCATACTTCCTGACCTGCTTGAGTTCCAGTCCTGACTTTCTTTGGTGATAAACAGCTATGTGGAAGTGTAAGCTGAAAAAAACCCTTTCCCCCATAACTTGCTTCTTGGACATGATATTTTGTGCAGGAATAGAAACTCTGACTAAGACGGTGGTCATGAAGAAACTATTCATTATCACTGTCACTAGCGAGGCATGAATGGAAAGAGAGATTGCCTTCGGATGCTGAGAGAGGACCACCTGTTGTATGTTTTGTCAGGTGGTACAGAACAGGGTGTGCTCATTTTCCTGAACATGTTTATTAAAAGAACATTTCAATATGAGGTTAGGCCAGAACCTTTTCTTTCTTATACTTTTCAGTGAGAGAGTTCAATACCGGTATATTGATGAGAGAGAGTTAAGTGATAGTTGCATAGAAATGGTAGAATTCACTGTCTTACTAAAAGTATCGTATTCACCCAACTTTAACTTTTCCCTTAAGTTTAGAACACTAGATTCCTTTAGCTCAAAGAATTCCCATGATTAGTCAAAGTTGTTTGCTATCCTTTCAGTTTGGGGACCAGAAGACTGTAAGAACTGGATCAACATGGAGTGGCAAGGTCCTCTTTCTTGCCACAGACATCCATGTTTCCCAACTGCTGGCATCATCAAAGGTAATGAAGTAGGAGCTATAATAGTCTCCCAGACCTCCATTATCTGGATTTCCATGGAGAACAAAGGGATTCTTAGTTGACCTGTGGCTATGTCAGTCTCTGAAGAAACCTGGAGGCCTCAGCTAGTATTTCATCAAAAATTCCTAAAAGTTGGAAACCACATAATGATGTTAAGTCTCTGGGCTATAATTCTGTATGAAACCTGACACCAGCCTGGTTTTCAAATCAAAGTGACATTTGTTGGCTGTTGGGAGAGAATAGGGAGGTAGCATAGTGCAAGCACATCACCCAACAAAGACAAGCTTTCCTCTGATGTTTCCACTATGCTAACTTATTAACCAGCGGTGGATCCTTGGGCAAACCGCTCTACCTCTCTGGGTCTTCTGCAAATCCCAGGTCTTGAATTATTTTATGTGCATGCCTAGATTTTGACAAAAAAAAATCAAAATTATTTCAGGGAAATAAAACATTTAATTTGTAATCTCCCCTGTTGCTCAAAGCGTATCAGTAAGCTGGACAGCTGCATGGATAATTTAAGTTTCTGAGAGAGTGCATCAGATGCAAAGTAGCTTACATTCTGACCTTCCAACCTGACAGGTTCCCATTGGCCTCTGGGCATTTGTGCTCACTGCTGTTTGCCAGACGATGCTTCCTTCTTTTTGACCTGCAGCTATTTCTTTTGTCAAATATTATTTTTCTTATACATATGTATGAAGTAATTGTGATAATTTGATACAATCATGTAATGTGTAGTGATCAAACCAAGGTAATTAAGATTTTCATCTTACACATTTAACAATTTTAAAATAACACAATCAAACATGTTTATGTGGCATTTTAATATATGCATATATAAGTGTTTCTCATTTCTCCCATCCCAGCTGAAGTCTCTCTAAAGAGGATGGCATTCACTCTCAAGCTAAGCATTGTTCTATCATAATTTTTTATAAAATTTGAAATGATTAAACTTATATATATGCTTGTTGACTTGTCTCCATCAAACACAAGCTCCACAAAACACAGGTCTGTGATCCAGTTTGAGCTGTGCCTAGAACATCACCCTGGACTGTAAATAGCTTGAGGCAGGAAATGCCAGTGAAGTTACCATGTATGGGTAACTTTCAAGTGGGAAGAAAATTAATTTTTAAAAAGAGTGATAGGCGTCAAGGCAGTGAGCAGAGGCCAGACCACAGAGAGTCTGAAGGTGAGACTGTAATTGGAAACCTTTGAAGCATTTCAGATATGCATACATCTGAACAGTAAAGCACTCATGAACATCCACAGATGACCTATTATTAGTAATCATTCCTTGGACATTATAGTAATCATTCCATTATGTCTGATTTCCACATCCTAGTCTGATGTAACTTTATAAGGTTATAAAAAGGAACCTTAAAAACAAGAGACCTTCCCGTGGATTCCATGATAGTGCTTCAGAGAATCCTTGAAGTGAAAGAGAAACTCTTTCTGATAAAGGCTGGTGTGTACATGCCTGCTCCTGGGGCAGGGAGCCTAGAACTTCCAGATTTAAGAGTCTTTCATCTTTCTTTTATCTTTCCCAGTACAACCTGCTTTTCCCAGCACCTCATCTTGGGCTATCCAAATCACAGTGTAATTTTGTGAGTTGTACTCTCTTCGTTAAACAGACAAGAATGAAAAACAGTAGCTTTAAAAAAAAAAAAGATTAATTAGCAAGTGACAACTAGGATAAATCTCATGTCCAAGAGTTAAGTCACATGACCCTCAAGTGGCAAGACCCATGCTCCTCTAATTGCAAAGGCTGAAATATCCACATAAGATGGTCTTTAAATATTTGACTGTTGTCTTCAAAGGGCTAGCTTGATTTTTTTCACATAGAACATAATTTTAAAACTCTTGGCTTATTTTTAATTTATAGTCATTGGAAAAAAATAAGTGGCTAGCCCAATCATTTATATGCCTGGGCAAAAGCAATACATCTATATAAAAGCACAGTGATATATTTCTGGTGCTGTTTTAATGTGCTGTTCCTTGCCCTGTATGTTCTGATTCATTGGAGAGTGGCAATCACGTCGACAGGCACTGTTCTTCAGTTCCCATCAGCGACAACTAAAGGCCAACTCAAGGTTGTGGTGGGGTCATGAATCTAACACAGTCACTGATAGAACAATTTCCCTTCCACATAGCATTGTCAGTGGGACACACGGGGACTAGACAAGGAGGGGTGGCTGTATGGATCTGTATTTCTTGCTTTTTCTTTTGTTTCCCATCCAGTGTCTGTGGTGTGTACTGATACAGTGTCATTAGGGAATAGAGTCAGCCCGTGGAAAATTGATAAGGGGCAGAATTTCTAACACCTCCAGAATTGGAGGGAGGGTGTCCCTCTGTGTAAACAAGTCATCTACCAATGTATTACAGGGGTTTCAAGAGCACAGAAACAGAAGGAGAGGCAGAAATAGAGACCTGCTGGTTTGGAAACAAGAGAGGCCTCAGAGCTTCACAGAGAAAATGTTTATTTCAGAGACTCTGAGGGTTAATTAAATCACCAGTTCACCGTCCTTCCATTTCCCAGATAGTATCAGCCTGAGTGAAGATGCTACAGGAGCTGCTTTCTGTGCTAGGCTGCACTCAGGGTTGAGTCTCCCCGCTCTCTCAATCAGCCCAGAGGAAGTGATGAATTTAATTTAAAACAAAGTCAGAAGACAGGACATGTCAGGCAACGCTTCCAGAGAGACCATCACAGCTTTTGTGACCAAACTTCAAGTTTGTCTGAAATAGAGAAACGTGGAAAGTGAAGTGAAGTTTGATTTGGGTATGTTGAGGTTTCCTTAGCCTGTTTTCACAACAAGAAACCATATGTCTTGGTGTCCCTTAGGCACTGACAGCATTTCATGGTGATTTTAAGCCTGGAATTCAGAGAAGGCACCAAGGGGCTAAAAAGTCCCTCAGGGACATTTATGGATGTGTAGGTGTGGTGTAAACCAAGGACCATGTGAGTCCATAGCCCTCAGTCTCAGTCACTAGATACAAAGGATCCAGCATAGGATTGCCATGGCAGATTAGTTATTATACATTCTCCAACCCCAGTGGCAAGTCTTGTTCCCAGTAGGAGAATGCTTTGCTCTTGTGGAACCAAAGGCTTGTAAAGCATTATAAAAAATATTTGAGTATGTAAAACATTGTTCATAATTATTGTAAGCTGCCAAATATGGGGCTAGCTTCAGCTAATGTGGTATAGCTAAGAGGTTTATGTTTCCTGTAACAAAGACAGTGGGTCTTTGTTATGATCAAGGGATTATAATAAACACTAATTAAACCCAGTTAATAAGCCCACATATGTATCACCACAAATACTCCACTATGTTTCTGAGGAGCACTTTAAGAACTCTTACTCCTTGGAAGTTTCCCTCCCTCCCTCCCTCTCTCTTTTCTCCTATTGTTGTTGTTGTTGTTGTTGTTATTATTATTATTATTATTATTATTATTATTATTATTATTATTTTACTTTCATCCTTGTTTCTACAGTACTGGGGATGAAAATCAGGGTCTCTCCTGTATTTGCCTTCTTTCTCTTTATAAGAGAAAAAAGAGAAATGAGCACATCACTGTTACAGAGCAATTTGGAACTTCTGAAAAATTAAAGAAAGGAATAGATTACCCTTGGTTCATTCATGCTGCCCAAGATGAAAGGAAAGAAGGAAGGGAGGGAGGGAGGAAGAGAGGAAGAGAGGGAGGAAGGGAGGGACAAAGACAGGAAGGGAGGGAGGGAGGGAGGAAGAGAGGAAGAGAGGAAGGGAGGGAGGGACAAAGACAGGGAGGGAGGGACAAAGACAGGGAGGGAGGGAGGGAGGGAGGGACAAAGACAGGGAGGGAGGGAGGGAGGAAGGGAGGGAGGGAAGGAGGGAGGGAGGGACAAAGACAGGGAGGGAGGGAGAAAGGGAGGGAGGGAGGAAGGGACAAAGACAGGGAGGGATGGAGGGAAGGGAGGGAGGGAAGAAGAGAAAAAAATTCAAAGGAGTAAGAGTCCTTAACATGATCCTCAGACACATAGTGGAATATCTGGAGTGATACATTGTAAGATACATACAATTATGTTTCATGGCTTTTGAGTATGTAACTTTTGTTAGTTGTTTAACAGTGATCTAACTTGCATAATTTTGAAACCTCATTTTTAAAACATAACATTTTATGCTAGCCTTTTCCCATTTTGTTATACTCTCAATAAATTTAATTTTAATGGCTGTTTAATGTACCAACAAGTAAGCACTCCAGTGTTTATCTAACAGTTCCTCTGTTATTAGACATTAGCTGGGTTTTAGGGTTTTATTATTACAAATAATGAATGACCAGTGTTTCTTAGAAGTAGGATGATAGTGTCAAAGGCATAAAAACATTGAACTTTCTTAAGAAACATGGTCATGCTGCTCTCCAAGAGAGTGGAGGATGTCTGCACTGCCACTGTTGGCTAATGGACCAAGGCTCATTGATTGGGAACATCTGTGGAGTGTAGACCTATTTCCCAGCCTCAGCACAATCTGCCTGATGGGGTGCTTGATCCTTTACAAGGATGGTTAGTAGCATTCCTAGTTTGACCTCCAGAATCCCATCCCCGTCACAACTGGGACAATGGCATTTGTTTCCAGATGTTGTAAGGGCAAAATTACAACTAACAGAGATTCACTATGTCAGAGGAACTTTGATATGTTTCTTAGTTCTACCACATACCAGTACACCATGGTATACCATGGTGGACAGCCTGCTTCATCTCCCTGGCTGTGCCAACTACTTCCCTCACCCTCTTCAATTCAACACAAGCTAGAGTCATCAGAGAAGAGGGAACTGCGGTGGAGAAAATGCCTCCATATGATTGGTCTGTAAGAAATGCTATGGAATATTTTTTTATTATGATTCTTGGGAGAGGGACCAGCCTACTGTGAGAGGTGCTATCCCTGGGCAGTCCAGAGCTGTATAAGAGAGCAGCCTAAGCAGATTGTGAAGAGCAAGCCAGCAAGCAGAATTCCTCCATGGCATTTGTTTCAGTTCCTGCCTCTAGGTTCCTGCCTTGAGTTCCTGTCCTGACTTCTCTCAGTGATGGACAGTGATGTAGAAGTGACAGATAAAAGAAATCATTCTTCTCCTCCTAGTTTTTAGTCAAGGTTTTTTTTAATCACAGCAGTAGAAATCCTAACTGCTTCATGATTTAATAATACACTGCCCACATGCCACTCAGAGGCTTAGTTGTGACAATCAAGGAAGGTGTAGAGTAGAAGGTGGCATGTAGGAAGAGATGACTTCCTTTGCAGAGGAGACATTGGATAAATATTAGAGAATATGAAAGATATTGGAGCAGAACTTGACAGCTTTGGTCACATTTTTCTTCTGGATTTAGAGTCAAGGATAGAAGAAAAAGGTTGTAGAATCTCCCTCTGTGACTTAGAAGCTGCTGGTGCCAGGCATGTGTTAGGGGTGTCCCTGCATGTGTTAGGAGTATCCCTGCATGTGTTAGGGGTGTTCCTGAATATGTAGGAGTGTCCCTGCATGTGTTAGGGGTGTCCCTGCATGTGTTAGGGTTGGCCTTGCATGTGTTAGGGGTGTCCCTGCATGTGTTAGGGGTGTCTCTGCATGTGTTTAGGGGTGTCCCTGCATGGAAGACTAAAAAGACCTTTCTATGAATCTGTGAAGGTGAAGCTTGGATTACCTTGAGACCCTAAGATGCTGGAGATGCCAGACCATAGGATACCTGCTGTGGAGAGCTACTTGCTGGGGTTAGAACATGGCTTTCTTGTTCAATTTCATCTTCACCAGCTTTCTGTTATTGATAATCTTCTTTACTGTCTAAGCTTGGCTGTCCTGAAACTCAATCTGGATCTCAAACTCAGAGATGTAGCTGTCTCTAACTCCAGTACTGATGAGATGCCAAATCTTTTAAGTTCAGAATTCATTTTAGAGAACCTGACCTATGTTTGAACTCAGGCAAACTAACAGGCTAGTACCTAGTATTAGTTCAAAGTTGTCCCTCTCCCACCCGGCAACAAAAACCAAGCCTAGCTCCAGTCTCTAGGCTAATCCCCAACAAGACAAGTGTTTCCAGGTTAAAACCTCAACAAGACCAGCATCTCCAGGTTATTCCCCCAACAAACCTGCAGCACCCAGGTTACAAGCCTACCCCTGCCTAATGACCACCAATGCAGAGGGGAGCAGAAGTTAAGTTTATGATATGACTCCCAGCACCAGCCAATTATGTTAAAGGCCACAGTAGCTTTCCAATTAGATGCTTGCACACTTACCTCCAGGTTGCTGTTTACTATAAAGTGCTGCCCCATAGACCTTCAGGGCTCCCTGACCACCAAAACCATCAGGGGGCCTGAGCTAGCTCAAAAAGAATAAAGACCCTGCTGTGAGCTGCATTAGATTGGCTTCTGTGTCTTTGGGGATCACTAACATTTCCCTGGCACTACACTAAAATCAAAGGTGTGCACCACTACACTGATACCACTTTTATCTCAGTTTACATCAGGGTTTTTTTTTTTTTTTTAATTATTGATCTCCTTGAACACAAGCCTTAGCTCTATTCCACTTCCTCTTGCTTCTCTTTTCCTCAAATTGTACATTTTGTATTTTCCCTTGCTCAGCATTTTTATTATAGCTCTGCCTAAGAATCATCACTAATAACCACAGGACAGAGTCAATACTAAGCTGCTTCGAGATCTCCTCTGTCAAAGCAATTAATCCAAAATTCTTCACTTTAGCCTCAGGCAGATTTTTCAAACAAGGATTAAAAAAACAGCCATATTCTTAGCCAAAATATCACAAGAATGGTCTCTAGACCACATACAAATATTCTTCTTCTCTGAAATCTCTTGAGCCAGGCCCCCACAGTTTAAGTCACCCTCATCATCAGTGTCTTCCATGTTTCTATTATTACGGTCTGTTAAGTCCCACTTGGGTATTTAACTGTTTTTCTAATTAAAAGTACCAAAGTCCACATTCCTTTAAACAAAAGCATGGTCAGGCCTATCACAGCAATGCCCCACTCCTGGTACCAACTTCTGCTTAGTGTTTTATTGCTGTGAAGAGACACTATACCAATGTTTTCTTATAAGAGAAAAAATTTACTTAGATCTAGCTTATAGTTCAGACATTTAGTTCATTATCAGCATGGCGGGAAGCATGGTAGCATGTAAATAAATATGGTGCTGGAGCAAAATCTGGGAGTTCTATATCGTGATCTGTGGGCAACAGAAAAAGACTGAGCTGTTAGGCCTGGCTTGGGTTTCTGAGACCTCAACCCCATACCCTAGTGACTTACTTCTTCCAACAAGGCCACATCTCTGTGTTGCCATACCCTTTGGACTTATTGGAGCCATGTTTACTCAAACCACCACAGTGGCAATGCTTCTAGCAAACAGAAGGTCCCCTGACCTTTGTATATAAACGAGGAAGGCACAGATCTGATAAACCATAGTTACCATCCATTTATACAGTTATATGGTTAGTATTTAGGGAATCCTAACTGCATCTTCCTTGGCAATAAGGGGATGTCACTGGGTAGAAAGCCATCCTTGTAGAGCTTACATTTGAATGAAGGGATACAGAATTGAGGGTGGCTCCAAATCATTTTCATTGGAGAATATTACCATGCTTCCAATGAGAGATCTGAGGCAGGTGAGGGTAAAAGTTCAGGCTTAATAAAGAGAGACAGAGAGCTGAGGACAGGGGTGTACATCACCACAGCTGAAGGAGATGGGCTGGCTTCTTACCTTTTGTACATGTGTGCCATCCATTGTCCTCATTAAACCACTTTTTTCTTCTCTGTTTGTGGTGTTTGCTTCTTCCTGAGATTGTATTAATTCCATTTTCCCTGTTCCCTTTTTTCCCTCCAAACCCTCACATATACCCCTCCCCAGTACCCTTTAAATTCATGGCCTCTTATATTGTTATTACATGTATATATATTTGTATAGACATATATATTTCTAAATATAACTTATTGTATTCAATGTTCTATTGCTAAGAAGAGACACCATGACCACAGCAACTCTTATAAAGGAAAGCATTTAACTGGGTCTTTCTTACAGTTCAGTATGATTTATTACCAGCATGGAGGGAAGTTAGGTGGCACACAGGCAGACATGGCATTAGAGTATGAGTTCCCAAGCCAGACGACAGATGGTAGAGCACTGCCCATATCCCAGACAGCTCTCAGAGAGCAGTCAGTAGTGGGGCCATTCTCTAAATACTAACTCTATAAATGGATGGTGACAGAGTTTATCAGATCTGTGCCTTCCTTATTTATATACTAAGGTGAGGGCACCTTCTGGTTGCTAGAAGCAATGCTTCTAGCAACCAGATTTGAGTAAAAAATGGCTCCAATAAATTCATAGTATGGCATTATTAGGAGATGTGGTCTTGTGGGTTGTTTATTCCGTACTCACTGGTGCCCCAGAGACCGTATTCCCCAGCTCCTCCAACCCACAGGAAGCAGGAATAGAGAGACATTGGGCCTGGCTTGAGCAATTGAAACCCCAAAGCCCACCCCCAGTGACATACTTCCTCCAGCAAGGCCACACTTCCTAATCCTTGTCAAGTGGCACCACTCCCTAACAACAAGGCATTCAGATAAATGAGCCTGTGGGAGCCATTCCGGTTCAAACTGCCATACTTTACACTCTGGCACCCATAGGCTTGCAGCCATATCATAATGCAAAAATACATTCATCTAAATTCAGAAGTCTCCGTACTCTACCAGTCTCAGCACTGCTTAAACGGCCAAAGTTGAGTCTCTTCAGAGACTCACGGCAATCTCTTAACTGTAATCCCCTGTAAAATCAAAATAAAAAAGCAGATCACAATTTCAACATATAATGCCACAGAATGTACATCCATTCTGAAATGCAGGAAAGGGAACATCATGAAGAAATACTGGACCGAAACAAGACTGAAAACTGGCAGGGAAAACTCAAAATTCCGTATCTCCATGTTTAATGTCAAATGCTCTTCAGGTCTCCAGTTCCTTTCAGCTTTGTTGACTGAAACACACTTTTTCCTCTTGGCCTGGTTCCATGCCAGTCTGTTGCTTTCCTTAGAAGTTACCACAAGGCTTTGGCATCTCTATCGTTTTTGAGGCAGTCCAGGCTTCACCTTCACAGCTTCATGCAATGGTCTCTCTTAGCCTCCCTGCTGGGACACCCCTGACATATACCTGGCTTTAGAAGCTTTCCTTAGTTGAGGGAGATTCCATAAACCTTTCCTTGTATCCTTGACTCTAAAGCCAGAACCATGTGGCTGGAACTGCCAAGTTTTGCTGCTTGCTGGGACTGGCACTTGACCCCCTCATTCAATTACATCTGCATCAGCTTTTTGTTGTCCATGGTTTCCTTCACTGGTTAAGCTTTTCTTTAATTCCTTTTCACAAGTTGGAAGCTTATCTGGATGGTTCTTGCCCTGAGATCACCTCTCCTTTTATGTCATTTAGCATCGTGCTTTTCTTTAATCTGTTTATCTCTTTGACCAAAGGACTTAGCTCCACTACACTACCTGGTGCCCCTTTTCTCCTTAAACTGTATGCCTTGAACTTTTCCTTGCTCGGCTTGCTCTTTTTCATCATAGATCTGCATGAGACTGGCCACTAATAACCATGTGACACAGTCAATACCCAACTGGCTTAAAATTTCCTCTGCCAGAGCTGTTAATCTAAAACTCTTCCATTTAGTCTCAGGCAGGCTTTTGGACAGGGGCAAAAAACAGCCATATTTTTGACCAAACATCACAAAAGATCTCTAGGCTACTTACTAAGTATTCTTCTCTTCTGAAATCTCATAAGCCAGGTTGTTAGAATCCACATTGCTCTCAGCACCAATGCCTTCCCTGCTCTTACAAGTATGGCCCATTAAGCCACACTTAAAGCGTTCAACTGCTTCCCTAATCCAAAGTCCACACCCTGGCAGCAAGAAGCATGATCAGTAATACTCCCCTGTCCCAGTTCTTGTCTCAGTTAATGTTCTATTGCTATGAAGAGACACCATGACCAGAGCAATTCTTATTTTTAAAAAAATCATTTAATTGGGGCTTTCTTAGAGTTTCAGAGGTTTGCTTCATTGTCTGCATGGCAGGAAGCATGACAGCACACAGGCAGACACGGGACTGGAGTGAAGCTGCAAGTTCTACATCTTGATTCACGGGCAGCAGGAATCGAGAGACACTGGGATTGGTTTGAGCATTTGAAACCCCCAAGCCCATCCCCATTGATACACTTCCTTCAACCCTGACCCCAACCTTCCTAATCCTTGTCACGGAGCACCACTCCCTAATGACCAAGTTTTCAAATATGTGAGCCTATAGGGACCATTCCTATCCAAACCACCACATCTGTTGAACCCATGTAACGTTACCACCCTTTACAGACATGGAATTCAAGCCCCTCTCCTTCCTCCGGGCCAGCAATGAGCTTATAAGGCACCTATGCAAGATGGGACCTTTACTCTTTCCCCTTCGAATGACTGGAAAAAATGAAATATTAGAGGGAGAGTAGCTAAGAGAGTTACTAAAAAGAACAGAAGTGCCAGCAGGCTTGAGGGCTTTCTGTTATAGCTTGTTCCAATGGATAGAGATTAGAGGATTCACTGAACCAAGTTTCTCTTTCTTCTGGGCAATCACAATGTTGACTGTCTTTGATGAGGCTCTAACAGCAGCAGCTGTTTCTAAATAGTCTTTCATAACAGTTGACAACTCAGCTTTCAGGTGTATCTAGTAAACTTGTCAACAAGTATAAACAGACATTGGAGGGTTCTCCTCCCTCAGGTCAACTTGATGATGAGACTAAATATGACATAAAAATCTTAACACACACTTAAATTCAAAGATGAGGGTGCAGGGCATTCTGTTCTACCAGCTCCTGCTAGCAACTTGGCTCTCCTGCAAAGCTTAGTTTCTCTGGAGCCCCTGCGGTGGGAAATTTCTCACTGCAATTTTGAAAGGTGAGTTGGAGTGTCTGCATAGTGTTTAAGATTTGCAACTTTTGAAATGATTTTTTTTTTTTTTTAGTTTCAAGGTTTCAAAGCACCTCTTTATGTTTTGAAAAGATGATTCATCCATTTCTGCCTCCTGCTATTCATTTCAGAGATACACAGCAGGATTTGTTAAAAGACCACAGGCAACCACCAACCCCCTCAAAGGCAGTTTCTCTATGTAAACATCCCACAGGCAGATTGCTTGAGGCCGTGTTTATTTATTTCCTGGGAGTCTTCATTGCACTTCATCTTGGGCTCACTTCTTGAGTGTGGGAGCACTTTGCTTGAAAGCCCCATTTCTAAACAGGGATTTAGTCACTGCTATTGGCCAAAAGGGGACCTTCATAAACTGAAGCTGACAGACCACCCCATCACCACCACGCCTCACCCTGGCCACCCAATTCTCTGGACACAGATGAATCTTGATGGTTCTGGGAAATATTTACAACAGAATGGGGAATCGTGTGTTGGCTTCACAGTACAGAATCTGTGTTGTGATCACATTCAGTTACAAACTAGACACAGTCATGGAAAGTGGCATGGAAGGATCTAGACACAGCCATAAGTAGAAATGGGTTTAGCATTGTTTGCTTAGATATATCTACTTGCTTGGGAGGAAAAATATTAGACTTGAAATACTTGGAAAAAAAAACCTACAAAAATCTATATCAGTTTACTAAATTCAAACAGGAATACAATTCCACATACCCCACCACCACCACTCCACAGATACCATGATCTAGCCCACTAGGTATGCTCTCAGGGCAGAGAGGTAGTCCGGAATATGACCAACAGATAGGTCAGAAAAGTACAGAAGAGCAGGAGCTGATTCTGAACTGTAAACTTCAAGTAAAATTACATTAATGTTATTTTTTTTTCCTCTGTGAAAGATGGGACATCCTTAAAAATACAGTGATTTGAGAAAAGAAACTTACTTTAGAAGAAGTACTATTTTCCAATTCCAGAGTAATACACATTCCATGTGAGACAGTAGATTCCAAATATCCTTTTACTCTTTAGTCAGCCAAGCAGTGTAATAAGGGTACTGTGGACAGCATGCTTCCCTTCTTGCGGAAGACAGCTGCAAAGACAGCTTAGCTGCAGTGACCCTGCTTCCAGAGCAAGGAGGGCATGGTGTTCTCATGTTGGGCCCTGGAGGCTTGAAGACTTCACTGCTCCAGTGTCTTGTGGGTTTTGGAGAGTCTGGAATATTCAAGGTACTTCTAAAACCAGTATCAAGTAGAGTGGCCAGCTACAAAAGTGCAGAGTATTTCAGGGACATTTTTCAAACTGTAGCAAGTTTTTCCTTCTAAGCAGCAATTTCATCCCTGACATTTTCTATCTGTGAGGAAGGCCTGATACCTGGCATACCCTAGAGTCCAGAAGTATGGCTGTAGTAGCTTTTGGTGTTTGTTTTTTGAACAAAGCAGAGGCAAATTGGGATTTAAGCTAAAATGAAGGAATTTTAGGCACAGTGTAAAACCTAACCTTCTGGATGTGAGAACTGAGAGCTTGGGCACTAATGCAAGATTGCAGGCAAACAAGTCAGGGCAGGCGGCCAGCTCAGGCTGAGCTTGGCAGACACACAGTGCAGCTCTGACAGGGAGCCCTCTGCACATTTTAGCAGAAGGTAGAATAGATCTAAATGCAGCCAACCTATTGATTTATCCTCTTTGTACTGGACATGGCTTTTTATTAAAGAAAGCAGATATTCAATAGTGTTAACTAGTAATGGGAATTGACTTTTCACTAATTGCACAGACCTTGGCATTAATACACTTTAATGGAACCTGGGCTCTGTGGCCCTCAGATCAATCCTCAAGTTTTTCTCTAACTCTTCCTGGTCAAAGGACATGGACAGCATTGTAAGTGATAAGACCTTTTAATATATATATATATATATATATATATATATATATATATATATATAATTTTAATTCATGGAATGAATAGGCAGAGGAATTTTTTTACCCCAGAAGACTAGAGAGGGGAATAGTTTTATAATGGGTAAAATATGCAGAAACTTCACGGACTGGAAGAACTTGGAGTTTGGTGTTGGCTGTTTAGAATTCATTTCTGAATGCTGAGGAGAGTTGAGCTTCCCTTATACCTGGCTGGGTCCTGCCCTTGCTGGATTCTGTGAGACGGAAGAGTCATCTTTTATTTATTGTTCATTTGTTAGATTTATAAAAAGTAAATAGGATCCCTGACAGCTGCTAGGCTCACAGGTGGACTTGGAACTGTGGATGTGAGAATCTATGCTGTTCTAGCAAAACTCAGCTGAAGGCCCAGAGCAAGGATACCCAGTCTACTCTTTCACCCCACTGCCTGCCAGGAGGGAGAACATTCCTGCGCTTCCCACCAGGGGAAATGTCCCATGTCCATTTGTCCAGGCTCCGGTGCTAGATTCTTCCACTAGGCTTTGAAGATGGGGGGGGCGGGGGCTCTGGAGCAATGCTGGATCGTACCTAAACCACGGCCCTTGAGGGCTGGTGGGAGGGCTAGAGGCTCGTGTGTCTCATTCATCTATGACCATGACTTTGCATAAAGTTGTAGTCAAGCACACTGAATATTTAACCTTAAGTGCAAAAGAAAAGGACGGAAGGAAGGAAAGATAAAGAAATAAAACAAAATAAAAATGTTTCTCCACCTGGGGGTTGAGAGATTTAAATAAAAATGATTTTATTTTTTAAAAAAGGCTTACTATATGCAGGCCTTTTAGCTTATGAACGTCCCCTCAATAAATGGTAGTTGTGATCAGCTTTACTTTTGAACTCACTGTACTTGGTAAGGCAAGTCTGTGAATGGACTGAGTCTTTGCTTTTACTGCTTTGTGCCTATTGCATGCCAGAAACTGTCCCCCCATGCAGAACAGAGCCCTAACTTGGCAGAGTTTATAACCGAGGGTATCAGAGAGCAACTAGGTTGAGAGATGAGTAAACTTTCTAAAATGTGATTCTTATAGATCAAGAAATGCTGGTGAATGAGGCAGAGAAAGATGGGTGAGGGGAGAGGTGGGTGAGGGGAGAGAAGGATGAGGGGAGAAGAAGTCAAAGAGACAAACGGGTAAATAAATATGAATGGAGATGGTGCTTAGTGCTGATTTCCACCTCGATGGCATTTAGCGTCAGCGTGGGGACAAATCTGTGGGCATGTCTGTGACGGATTATCTTGCTTAGGTTCGTGGAGGTGGGAGACCCACTATAAATGTGGGCAGCAGCAATCTACAGGTTCAGATCTCAGAGGAAGTAAAATGGAGAAAGAAAGCATTCTTATCTCTTCATGTTACTACAGTGTGAACCACCACCAGCATGACTTCCCGCTAGAGGGAACCAGCTTACCCTCCAACTGTGAACTGTCATGGATTACCCAACCCCTATACAAATACCCTCATGCCTTCCGTTTTGTTTTAATTCTTCTGGCCATGTAATTATTCAAGCCCCCCTCCCCCTTCCAATTTACTGAGAGTTTTTCTGTGTTCATTTATTTTTCTAGAAAACACATGATTTATTTCGAGTGATTTTTTTCCACCCTCCCACCCCCACAGCTATGCATAGTAGGAGAATCACAGATAGGCATGTTTATACAAGCATAATGTGGGTGAAGCATACCTAGTACCCATGCAAGAGGGCTTCTTACTACACTACCAAGTAGGACAGTTTTCAATAGGCACGTCTTCAGTGCCTTCCCTGTTTGACTTCCTGGTTCTTTTTCCCAAGGGGAAAAAGTTCCATCTGAAACTAACACTTTATCTCAGAAGTAATGCAACCTTCTGGAAATCACATAATGCTTTGGCTCGACGGAGTCAAATGCCCCTCTTCTCACACTTGCTCTGCTCTCCCAGCCTCACCTCCCTAGAGTGGATAGCTAGGAGGGACGCCTCAGAGTCTGACAGGGGCTTTGCCTTTTCTTTAGCCCTGCAAAATGTTATGCCACTGGACTGCCATGTTGAATTATTTTCAACAGTAGAAATTCGTTAATGCCACATCTCAGACCAAGCTCTAATTTGAAAGTAATAACATTTGGGCAAAGCTCGCCTGTGCTTAGTTGCTGCCGAGGGCTTGGTGGGTTTTGAGGTAATTGGTTTTACTCAGTTGCTGATGTTTCACTTGGACAAATGAGAAATCAAACTACAGCTCAGTTTGCAGAAAAGCACGAGTCAGCAGGTTAGTCCGGCTACTATTTCAGGGCTTGTTAGGTTATTGGCAATAAAATGCAACTAATATTCTGTTAATTAATATTGCATCCTACAGCTAGTTTATCACATAATTAATCAGAGTGATAAAGCTACGGAAAACGCAGCTCACCTTTAGTGTCCCTTCATCTCATTTAAGTACTTGTATTTATGCACAGTACTTGTGATGGTCAACACTGCCAAGTGTTTGGTTGTTCCTGGATGAGTGTATTCTATTTTCAAACACTAACTTGCCCCTCAGGAATATTTTATTTAGCAAGACAGGACTTAAAGCGAAAGGGTAACCATTTCTGATCGTAACCTTGGCTTTGTGCTTCTAGTAATTATCCTTTAATTGCATTACTCTATTTGAAATAGAGTTGTAATTGGAAAAAAACAATTTGACATTCCCTGATGCTTAGTCTGACATGCACTATTTGCTTTTTATTCAAATGTAAATTTTCTCCATAATACTATCAAAGAAAGAAAAAAAATTAAGCAAAATTGAAATGTCAGTAGCAATTTCTGACATGAAGGCAGTGTCATTCACTGGCGTTGTCTGGAAGCCAAGACCTTCAGTTCAGATAGAAAGAGACAAATCAAACTATGAAATTAGCATGCTCTGAGAGCGGGGAGAGATGGATGGCGGAATTGTGGGTCTATCCCTTTGGGATACATGTCCACTTTGCACAATGGCTTCAAGTATGAAGTCAGCTGCCAGGTCTCATTTTTGGATGAACATCTCTTTGTGCTTACAATAAAAATGTTTTTCCTTCAAAAAGGAAAGATCACAAACTTAACTCAATTTCATCTTCGGCATCTGGAAGGTGTGGTTTTAATCTAGAGCATGTATTAGGTGGCCCTGAAAGTGGTCCCTCTGACTCCTGTCTCCTGCTACTGCCTTCTGCAATCCCTTCCCTTTGATTGTGGACTGGACCTTTTGACTCACTTCTAATGAATAGAACATGGCAAAAGTAATGATGTGTCACTTGGAAGATTAGGTTACACTAAACACCATGGCTTTTGCTGCTCACTTTCCTGTCTATCTCCCCCATAGGCTCGCTGTTCAGGATATCAGTTGCCAGGTTGGAAGATGCTCTGTGGTGAGACCGCACGGTAACTGAGGGAGGTTTCTCTCCAACAGCCAAGGAAGAATGAAGGGTCTCAATACATTAACTCACGGTCTTGCCAACATTGTGGAAGTAACATTCCCTTAGCTGGACCTTCATGTGAGGTCACAGGCTCCGTGGATCTCTGCCTGGAACTGCATGAGAGCTCTTAGGCACTCAGCCAAGCAGCACCCAGATTCCCAAAACACAGAGACCAAGGAAACTGTGGATGTCGCTTAGAGCTACTAAGTCTTGAGGTAACTTGTTAATAGCAATAGATAAACAATATGGAGAGAGCTAAGTCTAGTTGTATTTGTCTTGTCATGCTATTTGATAGGTGTGGTGATTTGAATAGCAATGGCTCTGTTCAGTGTGGCACACAGTCTCTCTTTCTGTTGCCTGCAGATCAAGATGTAGAACTCTTGACTTTTCCAGCACCATGTCTTGTCTGTTATGGATCTGGTTTATTGCTTATACTATGTCAATTGAGTTCCCAAATTACACAGAAATTCACACATCTACATGTAAGATGCTGTGGGTCTCTGCCCCAAGTTGGCTCTAATTAGTAAATAAAGTTTCTGGCAGCCAATGGCTGGGCAGGTAGACAGAGGCAGGACTTTAGGTTTTCTTGGGCAAGGGACTACAGGAAGAAGGTTTCAGAATCACCATGCTGGAGGAGTAGAGCTGCAGAAGACAGAGTATAAGAGCCTGGAAAGAGTGACCCCAAGGGACCCCTTCCCATTGGGTCGGGGGTAGCAGAGATATAATATCGATAATAATTCAGAAGTAAATAATACTTCAGGAGTATCAGAAGAGAGGCATTAACAACATGAGAGTTTGGGAGCGACCCAGCCAATGAGCTGCTTAGGGCATATTAAAAATAAAGGTGTGTGTGTGTGTGTGTGTGTGTGTGTGTGTCTTTCATTTGAGAATCCAGAGTATTGGGGTGGTAGTGACAAGCACACAAGGAGTAGAGGGGATTCCTAAATTACCATAGCACATGTCTGTCTGCACACTACCATGCTTCCTACTGTGATGATAAACCTCTAAATCTGTAAGCCAACCCCAATTAAATATTTTCCTTTATAAGAGTTGTTATGGCCATGTTGTCTCTTTACAGCAATGAAACCCTAACTAAGAAGTAGGAAAAACAGAAACAATAAAAGCAAAATCTTATTTTTATTTATTCTTCCAAATACTTAGTGGCAGGATAATATAAATTTGGATTTATCATTTGACCCCAGTGGTTGGCACTAAATTTACCAATCTTCAATGGTATGATTTAGTTAAACTTTCATTTATTGCTTATTTTTTTAAATCAATGCTGTATCCCACACAGTGTGGTTCAGCAAGAAGCTTTGAGCTGTTATTCTTAGCTTTATGGGTGCTCCTTTTAATCTGACTATTACGGTCTAGAGGGCAATCTCATGAGAGTGGAAATGGAGAACAATGTACTATGCACACTCTGAGTGTGTTTTTTCATGTAAGACACAACCTTTCTAGGCCTTATTTATTATCTTGACTGTAGATATAATTTACTCAGTTTTCTATGCCTCTTTGTTTTATCTCAATGATATATGCGGTTTACTCAGGACATTTGTTGAGTGAATATTAAAGTAATAGGTTCAAAAGTACTCACAAATGGCCAATGTTTCATACATCCATGAAACACTTAGTGTTAAAACTTCTTCATAGCTGGGACGGAAACGTTTTGTTTTGGTGTAGGTCACTGTGTGAGGTGGAATGGGCAGTGCAGGTCTGGAAAACCTGTATTCTAGCCATACGTGAGCCATATGACCTTGGAAGAGCTACTCCAGTTCCACCAGTTTCTATTTTCTGATTCAATAAACCTTTAGACACCAAAAGGAATAGAAACAGGATGGATGTGTCTTGATGGATGAGAGTAGCCTAGGAGCGAGGCTACAGTAATTGGGACCTTTGGTCAAAAGTGACAGAAAACCAACGGGAAATGGATCATCTCTCCGATCTGCTTTTGGTTTCAAAACATTGGTTTTCATGTACTTATTTGTGTGTCTGTCTTTCTATCTATCTGTTATTATTTTTGTATATGATTAGCTCTTACTAGGTTTCCAGTAAAAATTTTCTTGCACCTGAGTCTACTTTTAAGGAGATTTTCATGTCTGAGTGAAGGAAAAAAACCAGGTTTTTTGAAAGCATGGTTAGTCAATGAAACCAATTAGACATGAAGGCACTGAACAGAGGTGTGAGAACAGTGATGTCTAGATGCCAGGCCTGACAAACTGGACCACATGGACCTGTTAATCCTCAGAGCTCTTATCTAATGTAGTCTAGAGGAAGTGTGTTGACTTCATGAAGTATGTCATACACCCCTGTTGTGTGAATGTTTCAGCTCTGACTGCATTCTGAGGCCAAGATAAGCCCTATACTATCTTGAGTGGAAGTGTTACCTTGATTTGTTCAATGCCTAACACTTCACCGCTCACTCTAGTTCTGGCCCCCATATTATAGCCCCTAATCTCAGCAAACACAAGAATGGTGCCCTTCATCATAGGAGGCAGACAGCTGCTTAACCGGAGTTCTGAGGACCCTGTGAGGGACCCTTGGCCACATCATCTTCTGTACTATCTTCTTCAATATTCCATATTATAAGCATTGGGTTTCTTCCCAATGCAAGGAGGTGTCAGAAAAAGAACGTAGAATTTAGAAGCAAATGGTGTCAGTTGAAGCAAATTCTGTCAGTCCAGGCTTTGACAGAAAATAACTAAAGGTATTTGGTCAAGTTAGTTAGGTTATCTGGACCCAAGTTTTCTATTCTTTATGCCTGACTATCTTGCCTTTTGATATGAATCATTCAAAATGAAAAAAAAAAAAAAAAAACCCACACATTTTGAAAATGGACCAGCAGACTGTATGTGCTGACTGCAGCAGTGAGCAGGAATGAGGTTATCTGCTCAAACCCAAGACACTGAGAAGTGGGCAGGGTGAGGGAGTTTGGTTGGTGAGTCCAAAGGAGCACATGGGCATGTGGACTGAAATTTAACATGAAATAGCTTAGGAACAATCAAAGGGGGTATGAGAGCATCTCACATATCTTCCACAGAGCAAGGGCAGCACCAGTATTCAGAGAAAAGAGCAGGGGGTTCAACCATGACTTCTGTTATAATTGAGATACAAAATGTCTCTCAAAGGCTCACATGTCTAAACATTTAGCCCCAGCCAGTGGCCATACTTTGGGAGATTCTGTAAACTTTGGAGCTGTGGACTACCAGCATCAGGGGAACATAGAGGCCGGGTGTCTTCTTCTTCAGGCTCCAATAGTCTGCTTCCCAATGCACCATGATGGGAATAGCTCTGCCACACGAGTCTGCCAAGTTCTTGCCTCATACCTCTGGTGCCATATCTTCCTACCACAGTGGACTCTTCCCTCTGAACCTATAATCCCAAGGAAGTCAGCTGGGCCGTGGTGGCAAATGCCTTTAATCCCAGCACTTGGGAGGCAGAGGCAGGCAGATTTCTGAGTTCGAGCCAGCCTGGTCTACAGAGTGAGTTCCAGGACAGCCAGGGCTACACAGAGAAACCCTGTCTCGAAAAAAACCAAAAAAAAAAAAAAAAAAAACAACAACAAAAACAACAAAAACAAAAAACAAAAAAAACCAAAAAAACAAGGAAGTCCTCAGTCTTCTACTAAGTTGTTGGCGGCAACTATTTTGTCTTTGTTGCAGTGAGGAAAGTTACTAATGCACCTCCTTCATCTGGAGATCACCTTCCCTTCCACGCAGGGAACCCAGCTTCTACCTGGTCCCAGCGTTGGAATCTGTTACTCCTGCCAATGAGTGGAGCTTGGTCTTCTGCTCAGTTTCAGATCTGAATATTCCAAAGATCAATACTAAGTGGTCAGGCTTAGCTTAGATACCAGTTCACGGAATGGCTGAAGCCACAAACCCTCTGAGGATGTTCTTTCCTAGAGGAGTCCTCAAATTTGCCCTCTGTAGTCATGCTCTAAGTAAGTTGTGCAGTTGTTTTTTTTTTTTTTTTTTTTTTTGGGGGGGGGGTGCCAAGGTGGTTTTTCTCCAGGGCTGGGGATCAAACTATTGTGCCAGATGAGGCATGAAAACATAGTGTGCCTTGAAGGAAGCACACCCCAGAAGGTGGGCAAAGGGGCAGTCTCACAGCCCATCAGTTCCCGTGCAAGGATAATATAGGACAAAGGATGCACTAGCAAAGCCCTTCTCCTCCCTTATACTAGGAAAGCAGAGGAGTGGCCAGGGAGGGGAGCTAGTGTCACATGATAAGCTGTGTGGAAATGCCATTAGCTACTGATATGAACAGGAGGAAAAAGAGGATGTTACAAACTGACAGTTCCTTCTTCAGACTTGGGAAAATAATGCCTATACTAATGTTGCTGTCAGTAGCACCCAGACCATCTGTGCCAGCAGGAGCAGGAGATCCAGGAGGAGTGAGTGGGATCAAAACCACCCACCTCCTTAGTGCTTTTGGCTATGTTTCCTCCAGCCCCGTGCTCTCCTTCTGCCTCTGTAGTTCCTAAAATCCATCTGTGTCTTCTGCTCATGGTCTGCCACGTCCTTATCTGGGCACTCCAGGTCCATCACATCATGACCCTAACCTGCCTCTCTGGATTCATCCCCATTCTCCCTTCAGTCTCTAAGTGCAGACTTTTGCTGCATAATTCCAACCAAGCCTTACTTTCAAACTTATTCATGTTTGTTTGTTTGTTTGTTTGTTTGTTTTTCTACCTAGTATGTTTGGTCTTTGGAAAACTGCTATCCGCCATTTTGAAAGCTTCCCTGATCCTCCAAGTAAGCATGACTTCCATACCCTTTGGTCCCAGAACCCTCTTCATTTCCTATTACACTCACTACATCATGTTCATCAATGCTGCATTTCATTCTTCTAGAACAAAAGGTCTTTGAGAGTCAGGGGAAGATGGTGATGGCAAATGTGTGTCCTTGACTCTGCCAGATGTGCATAGCAACACTTTTCACAAATGAAATCCCGAAGCACAGATATAGTCCCTTCCCCAAAGTCACAGCTGAACTAGAATATATCTGCAGGTGGTCCGTGTCCTTTGATTTGACTATTTGTCACGAAGGCAGAGGAACATTTATTGTGTATTGCTCATTTTGAAACAGCGGTTTATCAACATGTACACTTATTCTTCAAGTGGCTTTGAAAAATCACAGTAAGTTCAGGTAGCCCTCGCTCATCCATGAGTCTAACACTTGTTCAGCACTGGTGGTCACTGGGCCATTATTATTACTTATTCTAACGCTTGTATGGAAGTCTTACCAGGCAATCTTCACTGCCTCCCTAGGTCCCTCCAACAACCTTCTGAAAGGCAGGTATGTCTCTTGTCATCTTTTATATGACAAACTGACCTAGACAGACTGAGTGCTTTTTGCTGTGGGTCACTTGCCCATCATGTTACAGAATCAGGACTCCATTCAGAGTATACTACATTTGCTCCAAGAGCCTCCCACTCCTTCAGCCCCATCCTGTGTGGACGGGAAGCGATACAGACTCTTCATCACACCCTCCAGCTACCCAGGATGAAGTTGTCCATCATGATTTCTATGTGAGCCTTTTCACCCAACACAGCTCCTTGGAGAACCATCAGCAACTGGTTCCCTTCAAAGAGACAAAGCTGAAACAGTACAGAAATCGAATTGAAAGTCTCAAGAGCTAATCCTGATAATTTCTTAGAGGAAACCTCATCAGGTAAGATGACAGTAAGAGACTATCAATGTCCTTGAACAATTGTGAAGTGATGCTAGAGATACATCTGCCTGTAATCTAGGGATTTGGGGTGAGTAAATTCTAATTCATCCTTCCTATGACAGAAACCCAGGGAATTACAGAGACATGTTCAGCTTTTGACAGCTAAGTAACCAGATTGCTAAACCAGTGGTTCTTTGGAGTGTTGGTGCTATCTTAACTTTGACCCTGGGACATCATCTCATGTCATTATTTCCAAGGACATGCCATCCAGGTGATACACAGAGCAGCCTGTCTGCCAGCAGGGTCAATTTCCTCTCCTGGTTGGTGGCAAATGGGTGACTGGAGGTGGAGAACTCAGGCTCAGGAAACAGGCTGGCCTGCACATTACCTGTGCATTCCACCTAAATCTGGAAATATGTGTATGCAAAAGCCTGGGTGTGTGTGGTCTCTGCATACTACCCAAATTCGTTCACCCAGTCAACAGATATTTACCAAGCACCTACTAAATGCCAGCCAGAATGCTGCTAAGCCTGTAGAGGAGTAAGGCAGACGGGGATAGTTCATGGAGCTTTTCTTTGCCAAGAAACAGCTGACTCCCAGGTAGCGCAGACTGACTGTCAGGTACACATTTATTGTTGTGCTTATTTTTACTCTCCAATTTAGATAGAAGGTAAACTCTAGACTTGTTCATTTGTATTTATTTTCAGTCTTTCCAATAAAATTTTTTCTAAAAATAATTGCTGAGGGTGCCCAACAAATCTGCTGAATAGTATCTGGTTCTTGGGGTTGTGACAGCCAGGCCTGGCCTGTGGGTCTCAGACCAAAGTTAAGGCAGCACAGTGAGAGGTGAGGAACACTATTGCCGGTCTAGGGTCTAGTTTCCTTCCTCTCAGGCTCGCCTGGCTTCCAGGAAGCAGGCTGCAGGAAGCAGAAGGAAGGGATGCGTTGCACCCCACTTCTAAGAAACCTGTCTTGGCTGCACAAATGCACCCATTTTCCCTTCTGCCCCAGCAGGGTCCCAGCTACAGGGGACACTGCCCTTCCCAAGGCTGCAGTGAGTGCACCGCAGCAGCAGACACCCCATCAGCTGGAGAAAACAAGAGAGAGCCCTGCAGACACTTTCTTTTATTTTTTTTGTTTTCCCAAACCACAGTCACTTCTGGTCAAACCCACTTTTCCTTCTCAAAGGAAGGGGTAGATTACTCTTATTAGTGACCGGGGTGGAGTAGGGTGGGGTGGGTGTGGGAGAAAAGAGAGTGGAGGTGTGAGTGTGTCCCCGCCAGATCCCACGGTCTGGTTCATCTCTGGCATCATGTTTTTTTCTCTCCTAAATCTGACTGAGTTTAACACTTTGAAAGGTTTTCACTCAACAAAATACAAGAGCTGCATACTTACATGGGCCAATGCTATGTTTACTGTACTGGGCAGTGAAGTGACCAAGACTCACTTTAAAGGACAATGCTATTTAACTTTGCTTAGGATGGCACCATATTCAAAACTTTAAAATATCACCTGTATTAATTTCCCCAGATTATAGAAACACCAAATTCTTAAGTATTGGCATTCTAAAATGCTCAGAGTGAAGTCTCTAGGTTTTTTTTTTTAAAGCTATATGACCTTTGCCCCTTTTGTGCATAAATTCTCAGTGTTAGGTTATCAATTTAGGAAACTTGATAGCCAGGTAACTTTGAATTTCAGATAAGCATAAGTTTTTTGTCTTTATCATTGTATGTGAACCTAAACATTGCTTGAAACATACTAAACAATTCTTTTAGTTAATGAAAGTCACATTTAACTGAGGGCCCTGTATTTTACCTAAAAATTTGTTTCTACTGAAGAAGAATTTCCAGTTTACTGAGTGTCTGCTTGTGTTCCCTAATGGGATACAGTTCCCCTCCACATTGTCTCTTCAGTGAAGTTATTGCTAGTTACAGTTTTCAAGCAAGAAATTTGAGACCTCTAGAAACCAAGTAAGTTGTCTGAAGCCAAAGCCCAGAGCTGCAGATACAGTATTCAAATTCAGCCTCATTTGATTCTGTCCTCTAGGGCAGTAGTTCTCAGCCTCCCTAATGCTGTGACTCAATGCTGTGACCTAATACAGTTCCTCATGTTGTGGTGAGCCCCCCAGTCATAAAATTATTTTCGTTGCTACTTCATATCTGTAATTTTGCTACTGTTATGAATTGCAACGTAACTATTTTCTGGAGATAGAGGTGTGCTAAAGGTCACGACCCACAGGTTGAGAACCACTGCTCTGGAGGATTCCCTCCTTAAACAATGAATTGGTTCTTGCTTCAGTTAAATATTTGGCTTTTCCAGTTGAAAGAACAGCTCATGTAGAAATGATGTAAGTAAGAAAAGGGACCCTTCTCCCTTTCCACATAATATTTAGAAGGAACACCATTCCCTCTAAAGCATTTAAAGGAAATGATACTCTGACTCACCATAAGTAAAATGACTTCTAAATCTATACTTTGCCAAAGTAGTGTAGGTTTGTAATGAAACATCGCCCTCTACTGGAAAGATTGGTACTCTGCAACGGCGATAGATTTAAAGCAGAAGAAAAATAAAAAGATGTTCAGCCCATGCTGAATAACTACTAACATGTATTCTTTAGTGTGAATCCTCAGGACAAGCAGAGAAACATAACGTTCCGATTACTTTTGTGGCGGTGGATAAATGACGAGGACAGAAAGAAGCACAGTGCTGACCGGAAGTAGTCCTACCTTGGGAGTACCTAAGTCATCAGAATGAAATAGCTCCAAACAAGTACAAAGAACTTCCACGTACAGGGTGAGTGAAGAAAGGGCACAGCCTGTGCTGGTGAACAGTGATGCTGCGGAGCAAAACGAAGCCCGTTTTATTGCCTTCTTTTTAAATTGTAAGCCAGATGGCCTTGGCAAGTGTTCTCTCTCTCTCTCTCTCTCTCTCTCTCTCTCTCTCTCTCTCTCTCTCTCTCTCTGTCTCTCTCTCACTGTGTGTGTGTGTGTGTGTGTGTGTCTGTGTGTCTGTGTGTCTGTGTGTCTGTGTGAGATAGATAGATAGATAGATAGATAGATAGATAGATAGATAGATAGGTAGGTTTGACACACAGTCTCTTTCTTGGCCTGGAACGCAACCAAAACAGGCTGGGCTGGCTGGTGGCACCCTCTATATCTGTCTCTTCCTCGGCCATGAGAATAGAAGTGGGTAATACTACATTGGGATTTATTTGCTTATTTAATGGTGTTCTGGGCATCATATTCAGGTCTTCATGTTTACATGGTGAGCACTTTTATTGGCTCTTCAGCCCTCTCTCAACTCTGTGAGCCTTGATTTCCTCATCTGAAAACCTGTTACTGTGAAAGTCGGTTACTGTGAAAGACGGTTACTGTGAAAGTGGGTGGGGAAATGACTAGGATCTGTGACTGTGCTGAATGCTCATGTCCCCTCCTCGGGCTCACATGGGGAAACTCTCACCTCTGCATTTCGGAGGTGACAAGTCATGAATGTGTCTCTATAAAGGAGGCCACAGAGGAACTCCTCACTCTACTCCCATATGCACTAAGAAGACAATGACCGACACAGGGGCGTGGTCCTCCATCACACACAGCATCTGCTGGTGCCTTGGTCTTGGACATCCTGGTCTCCAGAACAGTGAGAAACAATTTCAATTCTTTATTAGCAGCTCAATCTATGGTATAGATGTTTTCTTTTGCTTTAGTGACCCAAATAAATTAAGATGTATTTATAAAAGGTAGTATATGACTAAATTAGACTCAGTATGTAAGCATTGGCACTTCAGTGTTAGGTCTACAAAAGCAAATTAAATCTTGAAGCATAAAAGTTCATGATGAGAAAGCATCATGGATTGAATGCTATGATCCCTTAAATTCATGTGTTGAGACCTGATCTCCTATGGCAGTATCAGAAGGTGAGGTCCTCTCCAGTGGGATTAGGGACTTTTAAAAATGTCTTTCTAGAGATGCCCCTACCTCTTCCACTCTGAAAAACTATAGCAAAACTAGAGATGGTTATATATGCCCCAGAAGAGCATCCCCACGGACTGCCAGCCTTTCAGTCTTGAGTTAACCAGACACCCAAACTCTGAGAAAGAAACTTTCCTGTTTGTATCCTTCTTGGTTCAAGATACTTTGTTATAGAAGCCTGGATAGTCTAAGACATTATTTTTCGAACTCTCCTGCTTTGTGTTTAATTACATTTTCCATGATTGAAAAGTTATACTAGAGAATTTATTTAAGTTCATCCAAATTTTAAAATGACTTTTTTTTTTTTTATAAATGAAATCAATGATGTTGTTGATTTGGTTTAATGCTTGCATTATGAGTTCCCAAATTGCACGAGAATCCAGCCTGTGAGACGCTGAGGGTCCCTGCCCCCAGTTGGTTCTAATTAAATAAAGTGGCCAATGGTTGGGCAGAAAGACAGAGGCGGGACTTTAGCCTTCCTGGGCAAGGGAACCATGGGAAAAAGAAGGCGTTAGTACCGCCATGCTGGGGACGGACGTTGGAGGATCAGGTTTGAGAGCTGCAGGAGAGAAAGTATACATTCATGTTTTTTTTTGTTGTTGTTGTTTTGTTTTTGTTTTTTGTTGTTGTTGTTTTTGTTTTTTTGTTTTTTGTTTTTGGAGACAGGGTTTCTCTGTGTAGCCCTGGCTGTCCTGGAACTCACTCTGTAGACCAGGCTGGCCTCGAACTCAGAAATCCGCCTGCCTCTGCCTCCCAAGTGCTGGGATTAAAGGCGTGCGCCACCCCTGCCCGGCTACAGTCATGTAAGAGCCAGGGACTAGCGGCTCTAGGTGGCTAAGGTAGCAAAGATGGAATGTAGATTTTAGTAAGTAATAATTCAGGAATACCGGAGGGGAAAGCGTACTAGCAACATGGAGGATCGAAGTGGCCCAGTCATTGAGCTGTTGAAGGCATATTTAATATAAGGTTACTAGTGCGTGCGTGCGTGTGTGTGTGTGTGTGTGTGTGTGTGTGTGTGTGTGTGTCTTTCAATTGAGAATCCAGAACTTTGGGCAGGTGGCTGGGAAGGCACACCTATGCCTCCTGGGAGTTAAGAGCTTATTTAATCAACTACCGCAGCAGAGTGATTATTCAGCTACTACTACACAATGTTATCTTCCGAAAATTGCTTTGGAAGAGAAACTGCAGAAATACATGAATTTATGAAATTCATGCTGAAGGTAGTCCACACTGTTAGCTGTTGTTCCTGAAGAGCCATGCTCAAATTAAACATTCCAAAGACTGAATGACGAGAGCATCAGAGACTGCCGAAAGGTTGGAAAGGCTGGAATGTTGCTGGAGCCGGGCCAAACCATCTTGGGCTATCCTAGCCCCTTAGTGATTTACTGCCTACCTGTGTGTGTGCTACCTAACATTCTTGTTAGCATTAGGTGAGTAAGTGCTGTCTGGATGTACAAACAGATCCCTCACTACAATCAGCCCGATCCAGAGGCTAGGATCGTCATTGGGTCTCCTCTGAAGCCTGGAGAGGCTCCTCAGCTTTGCTGCAAACGACTTACCTAATGTTTCTACCAGTGATTTGAAAAGCAGTTTATGATTTTCTTTGTCGGTTTCTATAAAAGCTTCATAAAACTGTTCAAACCTGGAGTTTGGGGTCATCTAAATCTGAGTTCCTGGGTCATGGTCATCCATTCTTGGCTCTAGAATAAACCATCTCTTACTTCCTTTGGGATAAGAATTGTGTTTGTGTTGTTGCTTTAATCTCAAAACTGAAATGGGGGGGGGGGTGGCGTGTAAAAACACATCAGGATTCTAGAAGACTAAAACATAAATATCCCTACCATGGATATTAAGTATGGCCTGTTTTCTAAGACACCATCAACTATACGTTTGACTCTTTGGTGGTATTATTATTGGAAAAGGACATATAAGATGTTGCACTTTGCAGGGTTCCCTTTGGTTTGGTGAGATCCACATCTTCAGATTGCCATTGTCAATGTCACATACCTAAGCAGCTGTAGAGACAGAGGCAAGAGGAACGTGAACTGATGAGACTGACATTAGTTTTGCTGGCCTTAGATCATAGATCAGAAACTTGAGTCCATTATACATGATTAGTTTCCGGAGAAGTTAATTAATTCAGACCGAGCCATCAAACATTCCTGCTCATTCGACTTAGGACTGAGCTTTAGCTGTGAAGCACAGGGTTATGGAGAGAATGCCGTGAGTGAGTATGCAGACAATTTCAGATCTGCCCAGTGCTTCAGAAGCAAGACCAGCAAAAATACCGAGAATAGATAGCTTTGTTGCAGGTGTCTTAATATTGTTGCAGTGTTACAGTCATTTAGGGTAAATGACTCCAGGCCACGCTGCATTTGCATACAGGAGGACAAACTAAGACTGAACTGGAGAAGATTTCGCCAAGATGTAGGGTAAGAATGAAGACTTGGGTGGAATGTCACGGCTGTGTGCTTTCCTTTCCTAAAATATATGAATGCCATCAAAGGGTGTGGGTTCTAAGCAGGCCACTCTACTCTTGAGCTTGATGAGAATTCTCAGAATTGGCTTTCCTCCTGCCAGTACCTTGTATTCAAATGCTGGATGGCCAAGGTGAAAAAGGAGCCAGTGAGTGGGCCACACAACAGTGCCAGGGCTTAGCTTCAGACAGCTGCATCCAGACACTCAACCTGGCCTATCTTGTTTTTCTTGCTCCCCACTGCTTTCATCTGTATTATTTCAAGGACCTGTGGCAAGGACAGAGGAAAGAACATGAGCTGTTGATGCTTAAATGTAATTTTCTAGAACTGTGTTATAAATCACAAACTGGAGCAAATGATATACTTTTAATTGCCCGAGAAGCTAATTAATCAGCCTGAACTATTAAAACACTGCTGCTCATCTGACTTAGAAATGAGTTTTAGCCAATGCAAGGCCCGGAATTGTGGAAGCTAAACAACCCTTTTTGGAAAAAGAGCATTTAGCCAGAAGACCGACAATTCATTGTCTCTGAGCCGCACCGGCTTGTCACGTGTTCACTTTTAGAAAGTTCACCATGGCTTCAAGTGGTGATTGGTGTTATACCCTTCCAGGGCCAGGCCTTTGTAATGCATGCTAGATGGACTAAAGAGAACTCATCTGAGCTGAGAGTGGAACTCATATGGGCTGAGAGCGGAACCATGGCTTCTCTTCCGTGTTAACACGGAAGAGATTGACACTAGGCCTGGAAACCACCACTGAACTACAGCTGATGTGGTCAAGATAAAGTTAAATAAAAAAGGGGCAGGGGAGATCTGAGGTCAATCCCTAAAACCCATGTAAAAGCAAAACAAGCCTGATAGGGCTGGAGCAATGGCTCAGCAGATAATATTGTTTGTTGCTATTCCAGAGACCCAGGGTTTCCAACACCCACATGGCGATTCACTATTATCTGCAATTCCAGTTCCTGGGGATCTGATGTTCTCTTCTGGACCCATAAAACTTGAGTTACAGACAGTTGTGAGTTGCTATGTGAGTGATGAAAATCATTACCTGTTCCCAAATTCTGAGCCTCCTCTCCATCCCCACCTGGTGGGCATTTTAAGAAACTGCAATTCTCAGGGATTCCCCGTCCTCCCCCCCTCCCCGCCCCCTTTTCTAAAGCAGACAATTTTTAAGCTAGGGCATGTAGGTCAAGCCTTTCTTTTTGACCCAGTACAGGAAAGGCGTTTTCCCGTATTATGCAAAATTAAGAGGGTGAGATATAGGGACTTGGCTGAAATCCCCGATCCCTGACTTCCTGCCTGGCAACTCTTTCTCAATGTAAGAGAAGAGTCAAAATCTTTCCACTTCATAAACCCAGATGCAGCTGTGTTTGGGGTAGGGGGATGCCTGCAGGTATCACAGTGCACAGGTATACAGGAATCTTGAAGAGGTAAAAATGGAAACTTGGAACAGCCAGACTTGGTCAGTCAGACTGGATCAAAACTTCTAGAGCGGTGGTTCTTAACTTGTGGGTCTATCATGTATCCGGCATAGCAAATAATTTACATTATGATTCATAATCAAAATAAATGTATGGCTAGGGGGTCACTACATGAGGAACTGTTTTAAAGGGTCAAAGCTCTAAAGAATGTGATCCTGTAGTACTGTTTACTTACACACTACAGTTTTAAAGTAAAACTTCAGGGGAAAAGTCACCTTGTGACAATTCTCATATCAGAGCTTCAGAGACGACTACATGGAAATCCTCTTCCAAAACACCTCAATAGAGCAAAGTACCCAAGGCCTCTGCTGTAAGAATGAGATCTACTGAGTAGCAAAGTGCTCAGGGCTAGGACCTAGAGAGGAGGAACTTGGAGGCCTAAGAACGGAGTACAATGATGGAGGGTGCAAAGTGCATGGCGCCTCTTCCATAAGGATGAGTTTTAGTTACTGACCAAGCCCAGGTTTAAGGCCTGAACACTTCTCAGCATTTTGGGGGGCTCCAGGTGGAGGCTGGCTCCCAATGGGGTACAAAGGATCACAGCTGTTTTCAACTGCTTCCACTGCCACGTTCCAGATAACCAGAAGAAAGCAGGCTTGTGAGTTTAACAGTCCCGATTCCTCCAATGCTTACCCTAGGCTGTGCTTCCTACATAGTTGTATAAAAGAAAATCTAGTAAGGGTTTATTTTTACTTACATTTTAAGCTAAGGTCTTACTAGGAACTATTTTGGGATAGATGTTAATTGGGTTACTGTATCAGCTGCTGTTCTCCAGAGATTTGTGTGTGTTATATAATCTACTTAACTAGATGTCTCCATATAAACGGTAGGAACACTTACTGAAGTAGTATAAGGCAAAGCCCAAGGATTTATCAATCCTTAATCTATCGAGTGATTTAAAGCATTGTTGCTACTGCCTATTTGCCAAGCATGTCTTCACACGCTACCTACAACAGAATGTCCTAGAGAAGTAGCTGAAGCAACAGGCTGCTCATCCTAACAGCTTTTGTCTGCTACTTCCACTTCAGTAAAATCTTGCCCGTCTGCCCCACCCATGGTATTAATGTAACCTGGACCCACTACCAAGGTCTTTCAGGAGCAATCCTGGTTCCCACTGATGTTAACATAGTTCTCCCCTTCTCATTGGTGTTGTGGTGCTTAGTCCAGAAAGACTCTGGCAACATTACCAACCAGAAAAGGAGTAGATGGCTCATCTGGCAAAAGCCTGGTGAACTGAGTTTGATCCACAGGAACCATGGAAAGGTGAAAAAAGAGAAGGGAACCCAGGTGTCCTCTGACCGCCATCCTATTGCCACTCACTCACCAAATAATATTCTTTTAGTTCCTAAAAAACTAGATTGTTTTGCATCACTATGACAATAATTAACACAATTACTGTAAGGTGACAGGTTTGTGGTGTTTATTTTCAGAGATACCAGCAGATGTCAGCAAAAACTAAGGTGTCACATGAATTTCCAATAAGCATGTAAGCTTTTCCCCAGGGTGGCCAGAAGTCAAGTGCAAAGCTTAATTGAAAGGTTGGTCCGGGCAGGACACACCTTTGTTCTGCACTGCCAACTAATTTTTAATCACTTTTTTGGAGGTGAGATGGGTGTGATCATAGATTGGGACATGATTTATGAATAAGACTTTCAAATACTCAATGTTCTTGTTAACCAACAAAAATCTACACCAAATAACAGAAAGGATCCTTTTCAGTGGCAAGATGGCTCAGAGAATAAAGTGCTTGCTGCTCAAGTGTGGATGGGTTTGGATCCCAGCACCCCTTAACGCCTGCATCACATAGCTGAGGGAAAGACTGGTGATCCCAGGGCAAGGTGGCTAGCTAGAACGGTCCCATCAGCAAGCTCCAGGGCCAGTGAAACGCACAACCTCAGCAAATACAGTGGCAAGCAACTGAGGACACAACAAATCAACCTTGGGCCTCCACATCTACATATTCAATGCACATTGCACATGTGTCCACACAGGTGACCATGCACACATGCACATGCATGTGCACACTCATGTACACATACACACTTAAAATAAATAGTAAGCTTGCGTTATTTCTAAAATACTGTCTTCATTAATTTACCCAAGATCACACACACAATATTAATAAACAAGCCTATATTGTTTATTTCTAAAATAGTCTTTATTAGTTTGCTTAAGATGTCTCTCTCACATACATACATACTTAAAAATTAAACAGTAAGCCTGCATTGTTTATTTCTAAAATAGTCTTTATTAGTTTACCCAAGATCAGATATACTTTTGTCTATAAACTCTACAGTATGTTTGGTTCCCAAATACACACAAAGAACAAACAGCAAAATGGTTGAAAACCTTCCCCTTGGAAAAAGTTATTCTCTTTACAAAAAGAACAGATCTGTTCTAAGGAATGATTAACTGTAGCTATTTTATATAAAGTCTTTTCCCCATTAGAAATATGCTTCCATTCTAAGTAAATATCAATGCCCCAAACTTTAATTTTAGCAGTATGGTAAACACATGCATGTCACCCCAGCACAAAAAAGGCTGTGGTATGAAGGCTGCAGAGGTCCAGGGCCAGCCTGGGTTACAGGGTCAAAAAAAAACCCTAAATGAAAGCACATTTAATTCCAAGTTGGAAATGGCAGTTTATCAAAGAAAAGCAAGTGAGGGTAGAGATAACAAACTAAACATGACTGTCACTGTACTGGGAAACTCAAACTGCCTTCCATGCTTCCAAGTATTCTAAGCTGCTAAAGATTCAGGAACATCAGAACCTTGGAGGCTACAAGAGGCTTTCGTGAGTAAGAAGTGCTGGAGATGTTTTTATTCTGACTTCTCAGCAAGACTTCAGCAGTACCCAGAAGCTTTGTTTCTATCCCACATGTCCCAGCGTCTCCATTTTCTCATCACTCTCTTGAGGGATGTATTTAGAAGTCTCAATCCTCATATCTATCTACAATCTTAACAGCCAGAAGTACTGCTGTGATAATCTGAATAAGGCCCCAGAGGCTCATACACTTGAATTCGTATTTCCAGTGAGTGGTACTACTTGATAAGAATTAGGAGGGGTGGCCTTGTTAGAAAAGTGTGTCAATACAATGCTTTCTTTTATAAGTGTTGCCCTGCTTGGTCATGGTATCTCTTCACAGCAATAGAACAGTGACTGAGACCAATGTGTGTAGCCACTTATGTACTATACACTCATGCCTTAAATGTAAACAGAGGAACAAATTTTCATCAAGAATGCATAGATTAAGAACTGAAAAGCGGATGGTGTAATGAACATTTGTGTTCATGTCTAGTTAGAAGAACTGTATTTTAGCACTCAGGTATCTAGTTTATTTTCAAAATGTCCCGCTATTGTGTTGCATGGAGATCAGTTTTCTGTGTCACAGGCCCTGCTCCCACCTAAGGGCTGGGCACGTGAGCCCTCAGCACTGTGAGGCCATGCACCAAAGAAACGCTAATAATCCAGGGGAAAGAGGACTGCTGTGTGACCTTTAATATCCATCAAAACATTAAAAACTTGTAACTATAAATGGATAAAAAAATAAAGTTTGTATATCAAGAATTGGAGTTTCATTATATTGCCTAAAAGTAGTCTGAACAGTGTTTGACTGCTTTGTTAGTAATATTGATCTGGAACCTTTCTGACCATTCCAATGTTGTGAAGCATCTATTTACAATAGCTTTTAATGTTACATTTTTACCATAACTTCGTGTAGAACAGTCTTCTTGCTCATCCCAGCTGCTTCTCTCAGCAATGTTGGTAAGTTTCCAGCATCAGGTTCCTCTGAGGCACATCTGTCTCCAGAACAGCAATGGTAATCAACACTCCCATGACCATCGGCGACAATTCCATTTACGACTGATCCAAATTTCATTTCCAGAAATGTCACTGTTCATTTCTTTGCTGCGTTTTCCTCTTTGCTGGTCAATATTTGGGTGATCATTTTTGTAAAATATCATATGGGTGACAGGGAGATAACAGACCATATGCTTTGCTGTAAGTGAATTAAATAACAGGTGTACAGAGAGCAACCACTGGCAGAACGGAAAAGAAGCTCCTGATTGGCACAGACCACGAAGCTCAGCTGCTAAGCACACCCTCACTTCTGCACTGGGAAGTCAGACTCCATGCAGTGGACAGTAAGTACACTGAGGTAAACTCACATGTGCATTAGGCTGCCATGGCATGGAGAGGACTCAACTAAATCATCATCACTGAAATTTGTTCATATGGGAACCCTAAAAATCTACTACCTACACTTGTTAGACTGGCCCAGACAGGCTTAGAGCCGACTCTGGAAAAACCCATCTAAACTTACATCAAATAAAGAATTATAAAGCACCCCAAATGCAACCAAATTCATACTAAGGTGTTTCAGACTTATTTATCACCAGCTAGGCTATACTTGCATCTAAAAGCGATAGAATTTTAGAGAGAGAGAGAGAGTTAGAGCCCCATAGTTTGATGCTATCAATTACCCAGCATGTTTATTATGGATTATCTCTCCTCCTTCAATCTCTATCTGCTCATACAGCCATTTGCGGTCGCAGCGGCACTCGGCCCCACACTTGGTAGAGCCACAAGTGGGACAGGCGTAGAAGCACCCCAGGCAGTCCTCGTCCAGGCAGTCGCAGAGGTCCATGCCACTGAAAATCAGCAGGCCCTGGCTGTCATACACCTTACTCTTTGCTGGAATAATTTGTCTGTAAAATAAAACAGTGAGCTGCACTTCATACATATTATATTTGAATATTTAGTTGAAAATAAGATATGAAGAACATGGAGGTAAAGTATTTCTATGTAGAGACGCAGGCTACTGGCTTACTGTGTACTCCCCAGGAGGGTTCTAGATGGGAAGAGTGGCCTAAATGAGGAAAATAAAAGACCGATGAAGCCGCGTGGATGTTAGCTCAGGGCTGGTGAGGCGGTTCAATGGCCAAGATGCTCGGTACACAAGCGTGATAACTGAGTGATTCCAGGACCCAAGACCAGAGGGAAAATTGGACTTCAGTTTTCCTCTGATCTCCTACACCCATGACATGATATATGCACCCACATACATACATACACATTAAGATGTGCACAAATACTACTTATAACTAAAAAGAATTGTGTAAGAAAATGTCCCACCAAATGGCTTTTCACAAAGCATCAGAGGAATGAGTAGCTGGCAGTGACTCGCTTTATTGGTTACCAAATGATGCTGCTGTGCACACCTCCTCCTCTAGGGGTCTTGTACTCTAATCAATCTGTTTCTTGTTTTTTCTTTTTTTAAAAGAAGATTTATTTATTTATTATATACAGTGTTCTGCCTGCACATATGCCTACATGTCAGAAGAGGAAGCCAGACCTCACTATAGATGGTTGTGAGCCACCATGTGGTTGCTGGGAACTGAACTCAGAACCTCGGAAGAGCAGTCAGTACTCTCAACCTCTGAGCCGTTTCTCCAGCCCTGTTCTTTTCTTAAGAACTTCTGGTAAATCTGGTCTGAAAATATTTTAAATCACTCAATGGAAAACTTCACAGTTGGAATAAAGGTAAACATGTCGATTCCAGTAAAAAGACAGCCCGATCTGTTATAATAAATTTGTCAGTATCCTTTGGACATGCTCAATGTTAGGATATATATTTTAAATGACTTAGCTCCTGTTCCTTCTGCTGACTCTACTAGAACTGTGTCTACTTCGGACCTGTGCAAAATCGAAAGCACTTGAGTTCTCATAAATACTGTACATAGAAAGCAGACACATCAAGGCGAGAACATCAATATCAAATTTTGTAAACAGTAAACATCTTAGAGACTTGAGAGCTCTAAGATGTTTCTTCAATTATTTTAACTCTCATTCCAAAATATTACCTTGTTCACTTCATGCTACCTTCTCAGAAAGAAGCTTCTAGAGTTCCAACGGATGCTTTACTTTCCTATGAGTGACAGCCAAGGTTTTCAGGTTTAACTAATCAGAATACAACTTAAAATGATTGGTCAGAAAAATATGAAGAGAAAAAAAACAAAAGCAAAAAACAAAAACAAAAAAACCCCACAAGGATAAAGGAGCTGCAACAAATACCCAACAGACCGGAACTGGCTGCCCACCTGTCAGAACCAGCGCTCGAATTTTTGGTGAGCTTCCTTTTCTCCCTTTTACCACTTTCTGGAGCAAATTCAGTTTGCTTTCCTGGGTTTGTAAACTGTAGTGACCTCAGAGCTTTAGCAGTCCTTCCCTGAATAAAAGTAAGAAAACTATAAATTAAAATCTTGAGATCAAATAGGACTTCACTTAGCATTAGCCCAGGTTACCCCCCAGTCAAGAATGCAGTTTGGAACATACACAGAAAGAAAGGTGGGAAAAGCCACCCTTCTAGACTATATTCAAACTTCTGTACTATTTTTACTACTTTAGTCTCTTAGACGGCAGGTGCAAGAGCCTGGCACACTGAGGACAGCAACGGCTGCCCCTCAGGAGAGAAGGCAGCAAAAAGTGTCACATAATCCAACAGCACAGAACTGAGGTTCCAAATACCAATTCTCTGTCCTTCAGAACTTCTAACTTTAAGAGACGTATGGTAGCTTCACATTCTGAAGTGTACTGTGTGTGTATGTCTATATACACATACATGTATATGCACATATATACATGTATATATACGTATATACACATACACTGTATGTATACATACATACACAATATATATATATACTATAGGCTCTGGTAAATCAAAAGTTTGGTGCTAAGATTTTAAGTCTGTTATTTTGGGGAGGTAAAAATAAGTGGTCTTTCAAAATGTTTTCATACACCCAAAGGCAAGATTAGGTGGTAAAGAAGTCAGTCATGTAAGAACAATGGAGAGCTGAGGTGGAGACATCCACGTCTAGAATCAGCGAGTGTCTATGACGAACTTCACATAATTCTGGGTCCTGGAGATATGCCTGAGAGGAACACAATACACACAACTTAAAATTTTAATTTGGTTTATTAATACAACAAAACGGAGAAAATATGCCAGCAGCAAGAATTATAGAATGCTTAAAAAGAGAAACTCTGAAACGTGCTCCTGAGGGGGTAAAGACAGCTTCATGAATCTCAACTTTTCTGATATAAATGTACAGGCATGAGAGCTGGGAAAGGCATAAAATATTTCATACTTTACAATGTAAAAACTATGTGCTCTTTGAGTACAGGGAGCCCCTAAATTTAACCTTAACTATACTCAGAACTTAGAGGCAGAAATATTATGAAAAGTCACAAATATTCAAAAACTTCAAATAAGAATGCAATAATTTGTTTGGTTGTGGACCAGGGACAAGAGGCTGAGGTGTGCACCCCCTCCTCCTACTGTTTCCCCATGGCGACTTCCCTAGCCTTGGTCCTTGGGGCCAGTGAATTTGCCCACCTCAGAGCAATTTCCCAGTAAACCTGCCTTGGAGGCCAGGTCTACTTTGGTATGTAAAATATGTACCTCAGTCCCCTATCCTGGGGTCCCAAACCAAACACCTTCAAAGGAGAAAAACTGAAATTACATTCACTGGCCACTATGACTCATGCCTGGAGGCCCCAGTTCAGGGAGGTCGATTCTCCATGAGAACATGGAGAGTTCCAGGCCAGGCTGCTACAGAGTAAGCCCCCACCGCAAACCCAAAATAAAAGTCAATGATCAGCCACTTCTTATCTTTATCTGATTCTTTTCTTAAAGCAGTGCTTTAGTCCTAGACAAAGACAGACATCCTCCCTGGTGTGTAGTCTCCAGTAGGTGAAACACTCACTTAGCTACTTCAGTAACCGAAAAGGATCTAAGCTCCCCATGCTGGCCTTTGGCAATGTTCTAAAGGCCATTCCTTTTTTTTTGTTTTTTTGTTTTTCGAGACAGGGTTTCTCTGTGTAGCCCTGGAACTCACTCTGTAGACCAGACTGGCCTCAAACTCAGAAATCCGCCTGCCTCTGCCTCCCAAGTGCTGGGATTAAAGGTGTGTGCCACCACCGCCCAGACTTAAGGCCATTCCTAAACTCTGCTTCCTATGGTCTAAGAACAGAAGCTGTAGCTTTGAAATCTTGGGCACATTACATTCTTTTGTTCTAAGCCCTTGTTTACTGCTCATTCCGGACCTTGAGTGTATGGAAACATTTTAAAACATCACTATTTCACCTCAACTTTAAATCTGTTATGTGCTAATGAATGTGACAGAAATATGATAAATATGATTTCTTAGAGTTACTCTGTATATTTAACATCCCACACTGTAGAAAGCACAATGGCATCTATACATACATCTGACTCAGGTTTTCGTCTCTGGCGGTCGTCTGGATCAACATCCACACTTCCATTGATGATCTGGGTACATTTTGGGCAAAGCTTCCAACCAGGTACGAGCTGTCTTCCAAACTTTGCACTCAGAAAAGTGGCATCATCTAAGTCAATTACATGCAGATTCTTTTTGGCTAGCTTCTTGTGTATGTTAAATGGGTCACAACATGACTTCTGTAATTCTTCAAATCTGTCAATATAAATTTTTACGTGATGGAGACAAATTGTATTATTCCCAGAAAGTGTCATTCCAGTTCTAAGCTGAAGTAAGAGCATGTCATTTGATGACAATTCTTTCAATGTCTTGAAACCTGTGTGCCGAGTATAGAAGGTTTTATGGCAGTCCTGTGTGGTACGAAGCTGGACTCCAACTGAACACGGATCCATCATTCTTGAATCTACCAACGCTTCCCCTGTTTTATTTTATCTAGAAAGCTCTTTGGTAGGCCAACCTAGGGAAAACATTAAAGACAGATTTGTACTGAAAATTCTGATTTGGAAAACTATAAAAAGTTAGTAAAATGCAGGTTCTTTAGAAAACAAAAGCAAAGCACAGCAAACATGGAGTAGCAGGAAATACCAAAAGCCTACAATACGAAAGAATGTATTTATCACGGAAATCAAGAAAAAGTCTCGTCAGGTCAGATCTACACCAGAATACTTGCGATCACAGCTACAACGTTAAGATCACATTACATGGTTTAAGGAGAAAAGTGGAAGAAACAAGAAATGTTCACATGAGAAATATTAGGGGCTCAACAGAAAAACTGCTTAGAATTTATAGGGGATTTAACAAGGATGTTAGAAACCAAAACACTGTATGCTTTACACAATATAGAAATGTTACAAAAATACAAAAGACTTTTATGGAATTCTACAAATTCAGTACTATTTCAATCAAAAGACAATTGGAGCCTGGGCAGTGGTAGTGCACACCTTTAATCCCAGCACTTGGGAGGCAAAGGCAGGTGGATTTCTGAGTTTGAGGCCAGCCTGGTCTACAGAGTGAGTTCCAGGACAGCCAGGGCTACACAGAGAAACCCTGTCTCGAAAAACCAAAAAAAAAAAAAAAAAAAAGACAATTGGAAACCCCCTCTGCCTTCCTGCTGAAGTGTGAAAGCTGACTGCATGAAAGAGTACAAGTCCTAGAAAATGTGAAAGAAAAGAATGGGCTGATTTACTAGAAAGATAATTAAAGACGCTATGGTATTGTTGTAGTACAGACAAACAGACTGGGGTTTGTTGTATGACGTGGTACTGTAAATAGATGGCATTATAAACTAAAGTGAAAAGGATTACTGGCTAACATTAAAAAAGAAAAAATTAAATCTCTTCTGGATGAACAATCACACATGAAAAGCCTAAACAAAACCTTTTGCAACCATCTTCTACCTCTAGACACAGGGAAATCATCCCATAGCCATCTTGGGAGTAGAGATTACATGGTCTGGTAACCATATCGACTAACTGATACACTGAGACTAGAATGGCAAAGGAATTGTAACCACTTCACAGGAAGTGACATGACAGGATAACTGTAGGAAGGACTCAAGGAGGTAACCTGCAGGAGGCTGTCATTCATGAGAGCGTTACCCACATTCCTGTAAATAATCTCATCGATATCCTATACCATAAGACAAACTCACTCCCTGGCTCACCAGTGTTTAACCTGGTGGGATAATTATTTGGGTTTGTGGCTGGTACCCCAGTTGTGGTAAACAGATGTTTAACCTCTGGTAAACAGGAAAAGTTAGTGCAAGGAAGTGTGGGGCCTGCTGTGCCAGTACCATGAGGGCCTGCAATCAGATGAACAAGCAGAATCTATACTGTAGTCCTTGAGACTACAACATGTGTGAGGTGAGACTGCCAGCAACTCATGATGGCAGTTGCATGCCCCCTGATATGTATTAGAAGACACCCATCTTGGTGGGCAATCTGGATGAAAGAGAGAATGAGACAAAGGAGGTTGCCATTTCTTACAGGGACCCAAAAACTGGGAACCCAAGAAAAGAATTTAATAGGGTAGTGAAGGAAAAACAAGGTAGAAATTATCTTCAGTACAGGAGAAAGAAAATTTACAATTCAGCATGCAGATGGCCTGGAGCAGGAAACTGAGAATACTTTGCCTCGAACTCCCTGGAATAGACAGAAAGTCCTGGGTTCAATTCCGATCACTGTAGAAACAAGTGGGAACACTCCTACAATCTCACCATCTGGGAGGCTGACTGATCAGAAATTCAAGGTCAGTCTCAGCTCCATCCCTGGATGTCAGTCTGGGCTAGAAACTATCTCAAAAGAGGGGGAAAGGTCATCTCAGGAAAGTCAAACTAAGGAAGTTTATTTTTAGAAACTCAAATCCCTAAAGTACTATAATCTTTGATGGGTCAATTGTAGAAAATTAAACTGCCCATCTGTTGGGAGCCGACTCGTAGCAGAAAGCGGCTATCATCTTTGCAGCCATCTCGAGCCATATACCCTGATAAGAGACTTGTTTTTCAACAGCCTACAACAGCTGAGCACACTCTGATATCCCACATATCTTGTTTTGCTGTTTAGTGCCCCCAGCTGCAAGGCACGTGATATCCACACGTACAAGGAACGTGGCAAAGCATATAAATACCACCCGACTTCCCTTCAATAGAGGAGACTTGAGACTTGATCAGTACCTCTGTCTTGTCTCCATTCTTCGAGTCTCTTCTCCTTCATCCCCACTCTCTCTCTCTTGCTAGACCCTGACCCTCGGACAGGAGCAGCAGCTCGGGTGGGACACAGTGGCCGCCGGGCAGTGTGGGCTCAACACCCATCCAATCACTGCATTTAAAACAAACAAACCCAAAAAAGGAAAGCGTGTTTCGGTGCTTTGCCTACAAGGATGTCTGTGTCCTTCATGGCTGCAAAGGCTAGAAAGTGCAGCATCAAGTGCCATGGAACTGGAGCTGCAGTTGTCAGCTGCTGTGTGGGTGCTGGGGATTCAACCTAGGTCTTTGGGAAAAGCACCCAGTGCTCTTAACTGCTGACCCATCTCTTCAGTCCCAGCCACTGCCTTTTTGTTTAAGTAAGAATCTCTTTGGAGTCACTGTTAAAGGAGAACTGTCTACAGTTGTTGCCAGATACAAAATTATTAGCTAAATTTGCAAATTTGTGCTTTAGATAATGAAGTATCAATTATGCACTACATATTGCTAAAAAGTTAATCCTGTCTGTCTGAAATGCTTATCTAAGTGGACAGTCATGCATCTTTATCTGCTAAATTTGGCACCTCCATTGTCAGAGGCTTTTAGTAAGCAGAGCCTTCTTTGGTTCTAGCTCTTTCTTACGTGAGCTAAAATTGATTTCCTGAAGAATAACTTACAGGAACTGCTCAGTTTAAATTTCCTACCTGAGGTGTTTCTTTTCCAGACAAGACTGTTGGAAACAGACAAGATGGTTCGGTCAGTACAGTGCTCGCTATGTAAGCATAAGGACCCAGGCATCATCCCTTGAACCCACACAAAAGCAAAAAGACTAAGTGCTTGGTGCTCATCTGCAATCCCAGTGCTGGGAAAATGGAGGAAGGAGGATCCCTGGGGCTTGCTGGCCAGCTAGACACTCTTATTGACAAATATTAACACCAAATACACTATACTTTAATGCCTGAATGGAACAGCAGGTCTGCAGACCCTTCTTGGGCATGTGTGGCATTGTGTATGCATCTATTCTGTTTTCCAAAAAGCAAAAATACCTCTGACAAGTATTTAACTAAATGACTTATTTTAGGTTTTATTTTGCTTTTTTTGTTGGTGGTGGTTTTTATGCTTTAAAAAGTCATTAACTCAATTCCTGGGGATTTTATCCAAGAGGAAGCTCATGATTTCTAGTGTCCATTTTGTTTATACATTATCAATTACTTACTGAACTGCTCATTTCTACTGATCAACTGGAACAAAATATTTCTTAATCCAGTTTTAAGTCCCATTGTCTCAAGGCCCAACAAGTTTGGCCAATCACTCACTGGTCCACTCAGTAAAACCTCCTCAGAGTGTGGTTGCTCTAGGGTTACATGTTCCCTGACCACCATGGGATCCAGTCACCTGTATAGCCCACTTGTTTATACCATTTCTTCAAGCATCACGAATTCCTCCTTTCACCTCAGAGGTAAGTTTCCACCAACCTATGTAAAAGAGTAACTTCAAGTCTTTCTGCTTTACAAAAACATCACACTTTGCTACTTGTTAATCCTTATATACAAAGCTCCAAGGGCAACGAACTACCTGACTCAACAGTCATGGCTTCTCTAATTAGCAAATTCTTGCACTTTACTCTTTTTAAAGAACTTTTTAAAATAAACACATGTTCAGAAATTCCTAGAATCCCAAATGGCAGACTTTGAAACAGATGTGATCAGATCCCACTTTTCTGCAATGATCCCCACCCTTGTATGGGATTCACTCACCAATGCCCCTACTCTCTGCCATATCAATATGACTCAAATCATCAGACTGATCCAATAGACAGCTACTATGTACACGGCACTAGGGCAGAAAAAAAATTTAAAACAAAACAAAACAAATAAAAAAGCCAACCCATTAAAGTGCTTAACTAAAATCACAAGGCTAGAGCTGAGAAGACTGTGAATTTTAAAGACGGGCTGGAGAGACAGTTTTAGAGGCTGCTCTTCCACAAGACCCGAGTTCAATTCCCAGCACCCACGTGGTGGCTCATAATATCTTGTAACTCCAGTTTTAAGGGAATCCGACGCCCAGTTCTGATCTCTCTGGGCACCAGCTACGAACTGCTGACACATATATGCGGGCAAAACATCCATCCATACAAAATAAAGTAATAAAAAAATGTTTTAAAAGTTGGACGTGGGAGGCAAAGGCAGGCGGATTTCTGTGAATTCTAGGCTAACCTCGTCTACATAGAAAATTCCAGGTCAGCCAAGCCTACACAGAGAAACTGTCTCAAAAAACAAACCAACCAGCCAAATCAACAAAACTGAAAGACCCAGGCCTGGTTACTCATTTCTATAACCTGAGCTACTCAGGGGGTGATAGTTTGGCACGAGTCCCCACAAAGCAGCTGGAGATGAAGCTCTGGGTTCAAATCTTTCTACTGCAAACTAAAAACCTGCAGCCCGTGACCCTGATACAGTGGCGGACCTACTGTGGTCAAGGTAGAGCCCGGTGCCAGGCAGCTGCAAGCCGCAATCCCCCTCCGCTGTGCAGGCCTCCCCTCCCAACCCTCCTCCCGGTCCCCTACAGCCTCCCACATTCAAGTGCCATCCGCAGAGTCCACTCACAGCCGTGCGGCCGGGTCCACCTAAGCTGCCACCGGGCTCCGTTGGGCTCCGGAGCCACCGTATCTGCACAGGCCAAGCTCCGCCTTCCACACTACCGCCTGCACGGCGCAGACACCAAGAGGATGGCGAATGCGGCTAGAGAGACCGCGTGTACCATAAAGAGGAGCCGGGAGGCGCCTAGAGCGGAAGCCAGCCCGAAGGCCTCCGGAGGCGGAAGGATTGGGTGCGGGGAAGAGGGGATGACTCAATCCAAAGCAAGAGTTGCTTCAGGTGCTTGTCCGCCCTGGGGAAATTGTATCCTTTCCCGAGGTTGGGGAATTGGGAAGCTCTTGGAGGCTCTCAGAGAACACAGGTTTCCTTTACTTCATTTGCAAATCTGTCTGTGCAGGACATCAAACTAATGCACCTGGATACCCCTCATCCCGCAGGAGAGTGAGTTAAATGCAACTCAAGGAATGGACCCTTTATTTAAAGTCTCACATTTTATTTTTTGCTTCATTCCAACTAGATATAGTCTATTATTATACATTATAAAAAATGGCTAGTTTTTTGAGTAAAAGGTAGGAAATTAACCTTTACATTTTGGGGGTGGAGAGAAGAGACTTGTAATCGTTGTTGTTTTGAGGTGCGGTGAGTTTTTTGTTTTGCTTTGGGGATAAAGTTTCAGCTCCGTAGTTGAGGCAGGACCCTAGAACTCTATGTGTACTCCACGTGGCTTTGAATGCAATGGTTTCTTGTTTTCTGAGAATCTGATGCATCTGGTGTGTTTGGATCAACTCCACCTCCACTGATGGATACAGGAGTGAGTTTGTTCTCTTTGTCAGTTAAAGAATTAAATAGGCGGAAAGCGTTGCCCGAAATTCTAGGGTATCCCTGCAGAGTCAACATGTGATCATCTAGGAATTTGGGTCCCTTCCCGGGGATCTTAGTTGTATTAATAAAAGAATAAACTCAACAGAAGCGCAAGGATAGCTTATTCGAGTTTAAAACGAAAAGCCCAGGGCAGGCAATTTGTGAATCTCGGAATTGCCCCAGAGAGGAAGATGGGGAATTATAAACATGGTCAGCCACCGTGGGCAGGCAGCCTTGGGGTGGAAAGTGGAGTTTCAGAAAAAGAGTAAGGAAGTCTAATGCTAAGTTAGGGAACTTTGGCCAGCATCGAAAAAGAAAGATGGAAAAGAATAATAAATAGTTATGCAGTTTTGAGTCAGGCCTCAGAAAGCAGGTCAGACCCAGCCAGGCCAACCAAACCTAACCAAGGCTCTGCTCTTAGAACGGCACAGGGCGTTTGAAGTCTGGGAAGGGGAAACATGTTCTTAAGCTGAATCTGCCTTCCTAGAAGAGGCTTCCCAGCCAGGCCCTGACCTACCCCATTGCATTATACCTTAAGGAAAGAGACTAGGGCATGCCTACAGCTAGACACAGATTCCACTCCCTTCTCTCCAACTCCTCCCACCATTTCTCTCTCACAAAGTCAGGTACATTGTTGTTGTTTCTAACCCAGACTCCAATCATTGCTGTCAGTATTTGCTGTGTGAGGCTATTTATGGACAAAAATCAAGAGATGCATCCCTGAAGAAAACTGACTCTTTTCACCAGTAGCCATCAAATGCCAAAAGTTCCTCAGCTAAGAGTGGGATTTCCTAGGTTCCTCTCTGTTAGGTCCAAAGTGGCCCCTCAAAATGGTGGTGCTGGTGACAGTGTTCTAAACAGAAGGACCCTGGCCAGGTACACAGAAGCATAAAGACAGGAACCTCCCTTATGCTGCCCCAAATGTCAACTACCTTGGGCAAGGTATCTAGTCCTCAGCCAGTCTGAATAGCCTGCATCAGCTCAAAGCTTCCCTGCCTTCTTTGTTTCCCTTACTCCCTGATAGTCTTGATGGTTTGATCACCAGTAAACCTTTCTTTGTGTGGAGTGATCCAGTTTAATGGGTTCACTACATCCTGGATTACAAATGCCTGTGTTGTTTGGAAGACTATAAGACCCCTCCCGCTTTGGCCAACAACTTGAAGAGGGCCACTGGGTAGACAACATAAGAGATTATTTTAGGTGTCTCCAAAAACTGTGACTGAATTAGGGCTGACAAAATTGTCAGTTTAGACATACCATGATTTTCCATAACAATTTTTCTCTTCTGTTTCTGACTGCAAGTGACCCTCTGTTCCACCATATTTTCTATTCATTTTAACTTTGGCATGCCTTATAGTTTACTAACTTACTACATATATTTAACACAATTCTGCCTATGTTTCACAAAGTGCACACTTACTCATATCCTAAATTTAAAACATCCCACGAGCTTTGCATTTATCTCCTAAGCTACTCACATACTTACTGGCTACAGTTACCACTTCTTATGAATTCATCCATCCTTAATTAAGCTGCAAAGGCACTCGGCATCGGCATCGCTGGAGTAGAAAGCTGGAGGAGGCAAGTAGAAGACAAATGGTGTCCTTTTCATGCTGTATTAGCTACTGTGTTTTATCCTGATGAAAACTAAAACTTTTTAAAAAGGAGTACAGGGATAAAGGAGGAGCTGTGACCTGGAATCTCTTATGCTGATGCTAGCTAGTCCCTCTAATAAGGCTGTGTCCCTATGGGGTTAATGGGGTTAGGGTAAGAGAGCTTCCCTTCCTCCTGGTTCCCCAGCCTAAGCATCATGAGACATCCTTTATGGGATGCTAACTGGTCCTTAGGAGAGTAAGGATGAGAAACTGCTGAGCATCCTATAATGTACAGGATGATCTCTGCAATTACTAACTGACTCAATATTTCAAGCGTTTGAAACTCTAACCTAAAGGAATGAGGAAGGCAAGGTGAGGATAAGGGCTGATCAAGAAGAAGCAACACTGGGATTTTTCTGGCTGGTTAGATAGAGATAGTGAGGAGAAGAAGCTGGAGCACAGATGGAAGAGTGAGCCAGAAAGAATGAGTGGAGGGAAGGCCTCCGGGTTGCAGGAGCTGTGTCTGTGATAGCAGGTGAAGATGCACAAGTCAGAGAGTCAGGATGAGAGGATTCTAAGCTGGGGAAATGCTGGTTGGTAATTACTGTTACATCCTTGGGGAGAGATAGGTAATGGCAAAAACAAGTTAGTCAGTGAATGCATGGTGTAAGATGAGAAAAACAGCACTGAAAATGAGTCTGGAATCCTGGTCCCTCATTTGTCTTCCTAAATCAGAATCTCTACATATGAGGTCCAGGAATATGATGTTCCGCAAATGCCCTTGGGTGGTTTTGAAGCATAATGAAGTTTGAAAACAAAATATGGAGGAGGTATTAGAAGAGCTGTCTAAGAAGGAGCAGGCAGTGAGGCATCAGGGAAACTACAAAGGCAGACTTCCCACAATCCCCTGAAGGAGAGCAGCTAGAGCAAGACTCACAGAGCTCCCACAATCCCTGCAAGGAGGTAATCGAGAACCTGGCTCTTAGCAGACATAGCTGCTGTAGGCAGAACTGACCAGCTCATTATATCCACAGGTATAATGTGAGTGATGGGAATCACAAGTCTTCTAGCAGCAATGTGAAAAAGATGAAAAGAAGCAAGCAAAATTAACTTTAGAATGTTATTGTTTACAGGCATGGTGGGGGTCAGGTCTGTAATCTCAGCAACTGGGAGGCCCGAGCAAAGGGATTGTTGTGCACTTTAGGGTAACCTAAACTACAATGTGAGAGGCTGTGAGAAAAACAAAATAAAACATCCCCCACAGGAACCAAGCCAAACCGAACAAGAAGCTCAAGGAAAAAAAGATACATATTGTTTAACTCAACCTGTGGAAACATTTTAAGATATAATAAGAGTAAAAATGTGAGGTGTGCTGCTTTCACGTTAAAACCTGGAAATCTAATGTTTTATACCTTGAACATTTCTCAGTTTGCACTAGACAAATTTCAGGTATTCAGTTGCTGCACAGATTAGCACAGCTGCAGAAGTATATGTGGAAAAGAACAAAAGAAAACTGCGGAGATAAGAAACTACAAAGGACAAAGTAAATGCCTTGACTGCAGTGATACAGTGTTCATGGGGAGTGGGAGAAGACCCTTCTTGGGAAGAGATGGGAGTTGAAGCCAGAGTTTTTTCCAATTTTTATCATTTTATTTATTTACATTCCCATCATTGCCTCCCTCACAGTCCCCCCTCTTACAGTTGCTCATTGCCTCCGAGGGGGTCCCCCTCCCCCGCCTCCCCTTTCCCTCAGGCCTCAAGTCTATTGAGGCACATCTTCTCCCACTGAGGCCTGACCGGGCAGTTCTCTGCTATATTTGTGCCAGAGGCCTCGGACTGGCCCGTGTATGTTCCTGGTTGGTGACTCAGTCTCTGGGAGCTTCTTGGAGTCTGGGTTAATTGAGACTGCTGGTCTTCCTATGGGTTGCTCTCCCCTTTAGTGAAGCCAGATTTAAATAAAACAATGCCACACACAGTTCAGCCACACACAGAACACCTTTAGGCCCATTTGCTGGGTTAAGTATCAGGATTACTCTGGGAATACACACCTGTGTTCAGAGCACAGCCAGGGATGAAGGTATTGGCAGTTGGAGCAGTTTTCTGTAAGACCAGTCTAAGGTCCTTTCCATAGACACTTAAGGATATAGAAAGGGACTGAGGCTAAGGGAAGACATGGGGCAGAGGTAGTTAGTGGCCTAGAGAGATATGACCTTGGAGGGGTCCATGGACAATTGAAGGGGGCCAATTTACTTAATTGTTTCTCAGTTTTGTAAACTTTCCTATTGAATTTTAACAGATCACAGAGAAGAGTTTGAGGCCTGCCTATCTATGACTTTACGATTTTTTGGTTCTGTATTTCACCTACATTACTCCGCACCCAGTTATCATTTCTTGTTACCCAGGTAACCACTACTCTAATGCTGTTTACCATAGACTAATTTGGCAGTTATTTGAACTTTGCAACTATATGGTATGTAGTTTTCCCGACATGGATTCTTGTGCTTAAACCTTATCTCCAAAATTCATTCATATTGTATGTACTGACAGTTCTTTGTATTCCTTGGTAAAATCTTATTCTAAGAATTTCACTAATTGTGATGGTTTGTGTATGGTTTGCTTGGCCCAGGGAGTGGCACTATTAGGAAGTGTAGCCTTGTTGGAGTAGGTGTGTCACTGTGGGTGTGGGCTTGAATACCTTTATCCTAGCTGCCTGGAAGTCAGTATTCTCCTAGCAGCCTCCAGATGAAGATATCCAACTCTCAGTTTCTCCTGCACCATGACTGCCTGGACGCTGTTCAAAGTGCTCCCACCTTGAACTCAGAGATCAGCATGCCAATCTCCTAGGATTAAAGTCCATGTACCACCATGCCTGGACCTAAACTTAGCTGGGTGGGATCTTGCCCTAAAATCACTACTCCCATAATTCAATGTCATATCCTTGAACACAGCATTCAGCTCCATTTCACTTCCTGGTACCCCTTTCATATCATATATTTTATATTTTTTCTTTTTAAGCTTGCTATGCTTGTTCAAAATGCTCTTCAGGAGACATAACCAGAAAACAAAGTTTCTGCTGGGATTTTTTTGAGACTTCCTTTGCCAATGCAATTAGTATAAATCTCTTTACCTTAGCTTCAGGCAGACTCTTCAGACAAGGGCAAAAAGCAGCCACATTCTTCACCAAAATACCACAAAAACAGTCTCTAGGCCATATACTGAAGTTCTTCTCCACTGAAACCTCTTGGGCCAGGTCTGCACAGTTCAAATCATATTTAGCAACAAAGTCTTCCATATTTCTACTAGGATGGCCCATTGAGCCCCACTTAAAGCATTCCATTGCTTTCCAAAGTCCCCAAATCCACATCCTTCCAAACAAAAACATAGTCAGGCCTATCACTGCAATACCCCAGTCCCTGGTACCAACTTCTATCTTAGATAGTTTTACTGCTGTGAACAGACACCATGACCAAGGCAAGTCTTATAAGGACATTTAATTGGAGCTGGCTTACAGGTTCAGAGGGTCAGTCCATTATCATCAAGGAGGGAACATGACAGCATCTAGGCAGGCAAGGTGGAGGAGTTGCTGAGAGTTCTACATCTTCATCTGGAGACTGCTAGGAAAATTCTGATGTCTAGGCAGCAAGGACAAGGGTCTTAAGCACATGCCCACAGTGACACACCTACTCCAAAAAAGTTACACTTCCTAATAGTGCCACTCCCTGGGCTAAGCATATACAAACCATCACACTCATGATAAAAAAAGAAAATGGTTCATTCTGTAAGGCCCCCAGGAATGGAGGACCTCACCCAAGCCTCGGGAATTCATGGCCACCCATTAACTGCAAGACACCGAACTTGATGTAATCAGCAAGAGGCATATTTTAATCAGTATACTGAGGTCAAGACCTGTAGCCCATGCAGGGGCAATGGGGTCTGACCCTGGGGCTTTGGAGACAGAGAGAATTTAAAGCCCAAAACCACAATGGGGGCGGTGGGGGGGGGGGGGGAACCACAACCCAGGGGGAGTAAAGGAGGGCTATTGGAGAGCACCTGTGAAAAGTCCCAGCCAATTATTCAGTTTGTGACAGGGTATAAGGAACAGGCTATTCTCTAAGAGCCTATATGTAATCAGCCATCTATCTTGTGGTCAGCCAAGTTCCTGGTATCCAGGGTGCACAGGCATCCTAACTTGAACTCCCAGCTCAAACCCTATTCAATCTATCATCTATTTTGTCTTGTGGATAGCAAGTTTCCTAGGACCCAGAGTGCAGAACAAGCTGATCTGCACTCTTGACTCCATCTGTGGAAGGTTTGAAAATTTTTAACTCTTTCAATTCTACTTTCAACTCTTAGAGATAATGCTGTTAGGAAATTCTACCTCCATCTTCAGCCATTTTCTGTTTTTATGTAGCCCAACCTGGCCTTAAAGTCACCACAGTCCACTCACAGTGTGTCTTTTTGCTTTGCATACATTCACATTTTCATTTGGAGATGTAGTAGGGAGTGGAATTCTTGGACTGTAGACAGTGTGTGTGTTCAATTGCAGTAAACACTGACAAAGAGTTTTCCAAAGTGGTTAAATCAACTCATACTCTTTGTAAAATGAGTTTGTTCTCTGAAACATGTTTACCAACACTCAAGTGCTGATGTTAAAACTAATATTAGTTATTGTTTATTTGCATTATAGTTATTTTAGTTTTTCAAATTATATTATTTTAATATTAATCTTTCTGTTTCTATCTCAGTCTCTCTCTTTTTCTCTCCCTCTGTACAGGATGTGTATGTGTGTGAACATGTGTATCATGGCATGTATGTGGGGGTCAGAGAGAAACTTTGTAGAGTTGTTTTTCTTCTTTTAACTTTACCTGGGTTCAAGGGATTGATCTTAGATTACCAGATTGAGTGGCAAGCTCCTTAACCCTTTGAGCCATCTTGCTGGCCCCATTATAGGTATTCTTTTTTAAAAAAATTTTATTTATTTATTTGCTTACTTACTTACTATGTGTATTTATGTATAGAGGTCAGAGCACAATGTTCGGGAGTTAGTTTCTCCTGTGTCATATGTATTCTGGGAATCAAATTTAGGTCATCAGACTTGGTAGCTAGTGATGTAACCCACTGAACCGTTTTGTTGGACCAATTGTAGTTATTTTTAAAGTTATGTGCCTTAGGGTTTTATTGATATGAAGTGACACTAGGACAAAGGCAACTCTTATAAAAGAAAATGTTTAATTGGGCTGGCTTAGAGTTTCAAAGCTTTAGTCTATTATTTTCATGGTGAGAATCAAGGCAGCATGCAGGCAGATGTGGCGCTGAAGACCCGAGAATTCTACATCTTGATCTGAAGGCAGCAAGGAGGAGACTGTCTTTGCCAGGCAGCCAGGATGGGGATTGGAATTCTACATTGGGAGGAGCTTGAGCTTAGTAGGCATCAAAGCCTGCCTACACAGTGACACACTTCCTTCAACACAGCCACATCTACTCCAATAAGGCCACTCCTCCTAATAGTGCCACTCCCCATGGCCAAGCATTGAAACATGAATCTATGGGGGCCAAATCCATTCAAACTACCATAGTGTGTAAGCAGTTGTTTGCTAAAGGTAAGTTGCTACGATGTCCAGATGATGCAAAACAAAACTAGAATGAAAAAAACCTGATTCCATTCCTGACTTAGCTATGAGATTGTTGGATAGCCATGCAAATTAATGTAATTGTCTGTATCAGTCAGGGTCATCTAGAGTCACAGCACTTATGGAGTGAATCTATATGTTATTTATTTATTGAAATGAAACTGCAATCCAATTTACCCAACAATGGCTGGATTTAAATGGAAAGTCCAAGAATCTAGTGGTTGTCCAATCCCACAAGGTCCGGTGTCCTAGTTTGTCTTTTGTGTATGCTGGAATCCCAAAGAAGCAGGATCCAGTGCTAGTGAAACAATGGATGTGCTAGCAAGACAGGGACAAGCAGGCAAAGCTCGAAACCTTCCTTCTTCCATGTCCTTATATAGGCTTCCAGAAGAAGGTGTGGTCCAGGTTAAAGGTGCACCTTCCCATCTCAAAATCTGGATCAAAAGCCTGAGTCCTCCAGCCTCAAGATCTGTATCACAAGTGTGCCCTTCATTTCTGGATTGTAGTTCATTGCAGACATGGTCAAGTTGACAACCAGGAATAGCCATTACATTGTCTCAGCTCCACTCGTTATCTGTAAAAGTGAGAATACTTATAGGATTGTTGTGGGGAGTACATGGGTGTATGTGTTCATCTATGTGTGCGTGACACCCTTCCAAAAGGTTTTATGAACAATTTGGCTTAGTATCAGGCCCACAGTAAGGTGTTTTTTTGGTTTTTGGTTTTTGGTTTTTGGTTTTTGGTTTTTGGAGACAGGGTTTCTCTGTATAGCCTTGGCTGTCTGGAACTCACCCTGTAGACCAGGCTGGCCTCGAACTCAGAAATTCGCCTGCCTCTGCCTCCCAAGTGCTGGGATTAAAGGCGAGCGCCACCACCGCCCGGCCCACAGTAAGTTTTTAATGACTGTTACTTGTAATTATATCTGCTGACTGTGAACCTGCAGTTGAGTCTAGAAACACTGGACCATCAGCTCACCCATGTTCTTTAAACTGCGTCACTCTACCTTTCAATATTAGCTATTAAATTCAGTTGAGAAGTAGAGGTGTTTGGACAGATTGACTCCATCTTGTATGTTGTAGTTCATTCCAGACATGGTCAAGTTGATAACCAAGAACAGCTCTCACATTCTCTTAGCTCCAAGTACTTACCTGTAAAAATGAGACTATTATAAGATTGTTATGGGGAATAAAAGAGTGTGTGTGTTCATCTGTTCCTTCATTTCTAACCACAGCCATTCAGAGTTAGTTTCTTAGAGTACTAGTTTAGCACACACATGCGTGTGGCGTCCACTCCAACACATAGAAAAGAATAAAGGTGGACAGGAGTTACTTGATTTTAAAATCCTGTGGCATAAGGGGACTTAACTGGTGTCTGGACAGCAGGGCAAATTGGCACTACATTTTTAACATTTGATTTTTCTCATTTGAAGACTTCAGATTGTTGCGGGGGTGCCATGGGAAAGGAAATACATATCGCCTCACATCTGGTACTCAAAACATTAGCCATATAACCAAGTGGATTTGGCTGAAATTAAAATCCCAAGGCTCTTCATGCTACCCTAATCATTATTGTATCAATTATGATTCATTTGGGCATCCACAATGTGTCTGGCATTATATCAAGGGAGGACGTGGGTGATTTTAGTGATGGTTTCAACCATTTTGCTTCTGTCTAAGAGTGACCCAAATGCTGTAAAGGAACAACAGAAATAAATCATTAAAATGTTACCACTCAAAAGCACTCAGAATTATAAAATATTAGAAACAGAAATGGATCCAACAGTTCTGTTGTATATAGTGTCTTCATCTTAAGGTTGATAAAATTCCATCCCAGGAACACCAGTGTTATACAACCAATACTTAAGTGGCAACCAATGTGTACAAAGGTTGTACTTACTAGGGAACATTCAAGTCATCTAACTCCAAGCGCAGCCATTTCCCCTTTGCCACATTCAGACAATTGGTAGAGCCATGAGCTTCTACTTGTTCTTTCTATCTTTGCTATGTTTGATGTGATCAATAACAGTGAGGATACGAAGGGCAGGTGGCATTGGTGGGGTGCTCTGGCTTGTTTGGCTGAAAAGATTGAACAATTCTAAACATTTCTGAGATTCAGATAAAGAATTTCATTCGAGCCTCTCTGCAGGATGCTGGAGAGCTATAGCATGGGGAAACCAGCAGAGGGAGAACAGCACATTGCTTTTTCATTTTCCGCAAGTTTGTCCTGGTTCTTCTGTAGTTTCATCCTAGGTCTTATTAAACTCTTTGACAGTGGTGAAGAAAACACTGTCCTTTCCTGCATTTTTGGAGGAGCAGGGAATGCTTCTATCATGGAGGTTTTATTTAACTCAGTAGTCCATAGGTTGTTAAATCAGCTGGCTTGAATGATTCCTTAGGACAGTGGGATGCTTTTATATGCTTTTCTCCACAGTATTGTGATAATTAGATGACTTGGGCCTGGGGGTGTAGTTGAATGGTACAGTACTTGCCTTTCATACACAGGGCCCAGGTTGGATCCTTCACATCTCTTAAAAAAGTAGTTAAAAGATTCTCGATATTATGTATTTTACATACTAGTAAATCAAATTTCCTTCCTTCCTTCCTTCCTTCCTTCCTTCCTTCCTTCCTTCCTTCCTTCCTCTTTCTTTCTTTCTTTCTTTCTTTCTTTCTTTCTTTCTTTCTTTCTTTCTTTCTTTCCTCCCTCCCCTCTCTCTTTCTGTATTTCTTTCTTCTTTTTTTGGGGGGGGGCACATTATTTCTCTGTGTAGACCTGCTGTCTTGGAACTTGATCTGTAGAACAGGCTGGTCTTGATATCTGAGATCCTACCTCTGCCTCCAGAGCTCTGGGATTAATACACCACCACTGCCCTAAATCAAATTCTTAAATAAATCATCTCACCTCTAATAATTACTTCTAATAAAATATAACACTAACAATAAGATTTAGAAAAATCTGATTTCTTGATTTTTTTTCCCCCTCTACTATTTTGTTTTTTGGCCATTTGTTTACTGACTCCAACAAATTTTAAAATAGATTTTTCTCATTACAGGTTTTAAGGCCAGAGATTATGGAGATGACTTAGCAGGGTAGATACTTTGCACAAAAGCATGAGGTCCTGAGTCTGGATCCCTGGCACCCATGTGCTAGGCACAGTGACAAAGGAGAAAAAAAAAAAAAAAAAAAAAAAAAAAAAAAAAAAACTGTCTCTGGAGCTTACTGGTGAGCTAGTGTGGCTGAATCAGTGAGCTTCAACTTCAGCAAGAGACCCTGCTTCAAAACCTGAGGTGGAGAGCAATCAAAACAGACACTGAACTCTGGCGTTTGACCTTCATACGCGTGCACACACACATACACACACACACACACACACACACACACATACACACAAATAAAAAAAAAATAAAGCACCAGTTACTTGAAAAGTACCTACTCCTTTCCCCCAGGTCTTCAATATATTCTCACATTATTATTATTATTTTGCTTGTTTTGCTGTTTGCATCTCCAGAAGTTGAGGGAAAAACTGAGTCTAATTGGCACTGGCCCTCAGCGAGTTCATAAGGGACAGGCACAGAAACAGATTTTTACCCAGCGCTAGACAAGTTTGTGGGCAAGAATGTGCATTCAACACAGGCATCGAACACAAGGAAGGGGAGATGGAGTGCAGGCTGGACTGAGCTGTGAAAGAGAAATACCTACTACAGTGTGCTCCTTTGTCTTCCCTGCTCATTCTGCTTTTCTTTGTGCTTTTTTTTCCTGGGGTGCTTTTTTTCTTGGGTCCAGTTAAAGAGGTGAGTGCAGCCCTCCAGCACATTAATGCATTACATTTCAGGGCTACAACTGTTCGATCCATACCTAGGCGCCTGAAATGTGCTGGGTTGATCTGTCTCCCTCTGGAAATTTTCAACGTGGGTCAGCCCTGCTGCTTTGGTTGTTGGTCTCTTGGTAGAGGAAAACCAGAACAATGTGAGGTGGACTTATACAGACACAGGGGGAGGAGGGGAGGTGAGCTGTGAAGAGAATGTGTCCCCTGCCATTTCCCAGGGAATGTGTTCCATTGTTACCCCTGATACAAGCACAGCCATTTCCCCGTTCTATTTTGAGAACTATACAGATACTCTGATAATAAAGCTTTCTATTTTGTTTCCAAGCTACTTGAGATGGTTTTCTTTCCTTCGCAGGTGTAAGCATTTTAGCTGATGTGAATGGCTGCAAACCTAGAGAGGGCAGAAGACATTTCATGGGCTGCATGAGAAAAGGCTCAGGGACAGGAACAATGTGGCATGTGTAGATAAATGCAATTAGTTCTGTTCTGGTGAAATATGACTAGAGAGAGAGAGAAGTAGTGCTGACAGATGAGGAGTGGGGGATGTCATTCAGATGAGTTTCTCTGAAGTCAGTGAAAGGCCCTAGTTTACAAAGCTAGTGACACACTCAAATATTTCCTTAACACCTCTTTCTTATCTCTGGGTTCATCACTTGGACCCAGAGAAAGCAGATGGGACATGGAAAATTTATTAACATGATCAAAGTTTAAGTGGTGACGTGTGGCCAGTTTCATTTTACCTGTTGGTTAGCAGTCTTTTCCCTCCTCTGACCTAACAGTATCACTGGAATAAGCGCCATATCTACTTTCATCAGTGAACAACAAGTACGGCTCAACTCTGTACGTGGTCACTTAGTGGAAGTGTGTTAAATTAATAAAGGAGGAATGCAGAGCGATGAAACAGCAGATCAATCCACGCTGTGTTAGGAGCAAATAGGGTGGGCTTTATAAAGCAGGTGTTCACTGAACACTTCTGTGTGAAACAGGAGCCTGAGTACTTTGCATATACCACCTTCACTGATGTTTAACTGTATCCTCTGAATAGAATGTGTATCATACCTTCCTCCATGTTCCAGAGGCAGAAGAGAAGCTTGAAAAAAATAAATTTCTGGGTTGGATCATGAAATTGCCATTTAATAACTTTCCTAGCATTATTAATGGGTCAAAATTCTGTAGACTGAATATATCTCCTTAAATTCAAACCCTGAAACCTAGGCTCCACATGATTGCTCTAGGAGTTGGGGCCTTTTGGAGGTGATTTGGTTATGAAGGTGAGAACCTCATGAATGAGATTATAAGAAGCCAAACAAGCAAGATTTCTACTAGGAGCAGACCCTGTGAGCTGTCTACAAAGCAGGAAGTAGACATTTTCTAGATACCAAATCTATTTGTTTAACCCTCGCCTCTAGCTATAGTAATTATGTCTTGCTTATAAACCACCAGTTCCTAGTATTTTGTTATAGCAGCACATACAGACTTTGTTAAAAATAATACCAAAACAGTTAAATATTCACATCAAAAGTCAGCCATGTCCGGGTAGTGGTGGCACACACCTTTAATCCTAGCACTTGGGAGGCAGAGGCAGGCGGATTTCTGAGTTCAAGGCCAGCCTGGTCTACAGAGTGAGTTCCAGGACAGCCAGGACTACACAGAGAAACCCTGTCTCGAAAAACAACAACAACAACAACAACAACAAATGTCAACCATGACCTACGATTTAAGCTATAAGGATTATGTAAGGAAGTGTGTGAGATGCTCTTTGTGATTGTGAATCAATCCATCTGGTTCCTTAGGTGATTAGCTTACTTTTGTCGAGTTAACATAATCTGGAATTACCTAGCAAAGACAAAATGTCTTTTGTCTTTTATGAGACAGGGCCTCACTATGTAGATCTGGCTGGTCAGGAACTTACTGTGTAGACTAGGTTGGTCTTAGACTCACTCAGTTTCCTAGGCAGGGGATCTTAACTTATATGGGTGGACCAAGTGAGCCGAGAACTAACACTCATGCAGTAGTTCATTCCTCTGCACTTGACTGTGGATGCAATGAGACTAGCTGCTTAAGTTCCTACTGCTTTGGTGCTCCAACAATGATGGACTGCAACCTGGAATTGTGAGCCAAGTGAGTCCTGTGAAGGGTGGTCATCTAGGAGTACTGTGGCATTCATTCAGTGGTGGGAACAAAAACCTACACATCCTGCAAAGAAGAGCAACTTAGACAGAAAAGTGAAGGAGAAAGGAGCCACTGAGCGAATAACAGCCAGAGTCTGTGGCAGGGGACCTTAAAGCAGGAAGCTGCTGAAGACGGAGAGTAGTGAAGACCATCAAGAGTTCCCAAGAGAAAGTAACAGCTAGAGATCAGGGTGGAGATGCCAAAGTAGCAGCCCCCAGAGGGTTAAAATAGAAATCCTGAGGGTCCTATACAATAATAGTTACAGATGCGGAGGGATGCCAAGGTAGCAGGAAGTTACTACCTGCCAAGAGCAATTATGGAGATCTTGAGGTTCCCAGAAAATCCCAGTTAAAGATCTAAGCGAAGCTGACATAGTGAAATGAATTATAGATTATGGAGAGATCAGAGGAGCACCAGCCTCAGAGGGGAATCAAAAAGAAAAAGGAGAAGAGGGAGAAAAAGGAGGAGGAGGAAAAAAAGGAGGAGGAGGAAGAGGAGGAAGAAGAAAAGAGGAGGAGAAGAAGAAGGAAGAGGAGGAAGAGGAGGAGGAGAAGAAGAAGGAGAAGGAGAAGAAGAAAAACCTGCAAATTTTATTAGAACAAAGGGCTCCCATCATTATAGAATCTTAGGGTTCCTCTCTCCTCTGGACTCCCTCTCCCTCCTGAGTGATCTTGCCTGCAACCCCTCTAGGAGCCATCATCTTCTTTTCCAGCTAGGATTGTGACAGTTGCAATGTCTTCAGTGAAGAGAGAGGGAAGCACCCAGAGTAAGATCAGCCCTTAAGGGTGTTTTGCATCTGAAACACCCTCCAGCCCCCTCTCTCCTCAAATTGGCATTTTTAGGGCATTTTATCATAGCAACAGGAAACAAAACCAAAAAAAAAAAAAAAAAAAAAAAAAAAAAAAAAATGTAAAAAAAAATTAACCTTAAAAAATAAAAAGGGACAGTGGATCTCATTACAAGTAAAAGTTTGGTCAGAGACAGGCTTCTATAATGTAGAGGTGGTGGTTATGGCAGAGACTCATTAAAAGTGATGAGAATAATTTACTGTGAGTACCAAGATATAGATGGAGCATCTGCCTGAGTCCAGCTCCTGTGGAGTTCTTCAACCTGACGACAGATGTGTGATGTTAGAGAAAGTGAAGACACTTAACACTTGTTGACTTCCAGGCAAGTGGCCCAGAAGAGCCAAAGCCATCTCTATTTATACAATCACAATCCTGCTTGCCTGAGCAGTGACATCATTGGCTATTATATTAAAAGAAAGCATAACACCAGCATTGTAAAAGCTCTTTTATTACAAAAAGCCCCCAATAGTTTCCCTTCCTCCTTCCCACTCCCACTGGGCTAACCACCCCCTAACCTTGTTTTGTACTACAAAGCACAATTTCAGCAAGCCAAAAATAAATCTCTAGCCTGGCATGTCCTGTAGACATGAGCCCATCCCCAGCAGGTAGCAGATGCAGTTACACAGTTATGTAAAGTGAGATGCATATTAAACACTTGTGGGGGGGGGCTGGTGAGATGGCTCAGTGGTTAAGAGCACTGACTGATCTTCCAGAGGTCATGAGTTCAAATCCCAGCAACCACATGGTGGCTCACAACCATCCATAATGAGATCTGATGCCCTCATATGGGTGTCTGAAGACAGCTACAGTGTACTTACACAAAATAAATAAATAAATTCAAAAAAAAAAAAAAACAAAAAAACAAAAACACTTGTGGGTATAAGTCCAGTCATCAAATAACATCCCTATGTCATAATACTTTTTTAATGACAGGCGGAGACACACTCATTGTACCAAGCAGCCTTTCCTGATATGTGCCTTTCAATTCCTGATACCACCATTCCAAGAACCATTAATTCTCTATTAATCAAACATAGCCTCTCCATTTTCTAAGTCTCTGTTGATCAGACACAGCTTCCCCATTTTAAGCCTCTGCTAATAAGACATACCTTCCAAGTTTTCAGTCTCTGTGGAGTAGACATAGCTTCCTCAGAACAGTTATGCAAGCAGGACCGACCCACTGTCCTCCACAGCTGCTACAGGTTTACTCAGTGTGACTGCAGCTGCTTCTTTAGGGACATGGTTACGATTTTACCCTTTGAAAGAGTATTGAGAAAAACAGAATCATCCCCAGGGATTTCAGCCTGCATGAGCCTGGCCTTGCTCATGACTGATGAAGTGAAACTAAATATTGTTATGAGTTTAAATAGCATAGCAAAAGCAAGGAGAGCTTGTAGAGCACGCAGTATGGTAATAAGCACAGCGACCACCAAATTCACCACAGGTCCTTCTAAGTGGGAAGGGTTTCCATGGGTCTTGCCATCTTGCCACAGTAGAACCCCAGGGATCTCTATGGGCCTTGCCACTGTAGAGTCCTGGTAGTAAAACACTCATACACTGGTCTTTGCAGATGCTGCATGGTCACTGCCAAGCATCTATAGCAACACCTTTCCCTCAAGGCTCAGGGGACAGCATAGAAAAGGTGGGGCATAAAGAATGTAAGACCCGGAATATGGAGAGGCATATCGTGAAATGATGTCTTCTGAACATGACATGTCTATTGTATAGGTGAACTCCCAGGGGCTGTAGTTGCCTGCTCAAGAGCTACAGAATGTCACGACAGTTAAAAAATTCTAGCAGGTAGGGAAAGGGACACTCCCATTGCTCCATGCCTAGCTGAGGTGCTGTTGGCAATTTACTGTGGAGAAAGGGTCCTTCCTCCTTTTCTTTGGTATTGGTAAGTAACCATACACAGTGAATGATTTCATATTCATGTGTATATTAAAATCATTAATTGGTCCCAGTGAGTTATAAAAAAATAAAAATAAAAAAGGAGTTCATGAATTGGGGAAGCAGATGTGTTGGAGGGGACCTGGGAGTTGCTGGAGGGAGGGAATATGTGGTGGATATGACCAAGATA